>NC_083724.1:122542345-123157345 GCF_028564815.1 Eubalaena glacialis
TCACTCTAATCTGGCCTCATGATCTTATAAACCTTCCAGATCGTAAAGATCTTCCGTGATCTCACAGATCTTACAGATATATTAAGAACCAGGAAGTGAAGAACCCCTGCTAAAATGTAAAAACAGCTCATTGCCAGTTATGTTTCAGAAAATGTCTGTCTGTAAAAATTCATTTTTGCCTCCAAAAATACATAATCCACAATTTTTAGGCCAGTGCTTCAAGTAAACTGCCTTTGCCAATAGTGAATTAAGACCACGATTAAGTCAGATATTTCCAAAACCCACAATTCCAAACACATCCCAGTACATTTTCAACTCATCCTGCAAAAAAGTGCAGTGTGGATTCAAAACGTCACTGGACACCTGGATGCGACCTATGCAAAGATTCACAGGTTCTGTTCAGATTAACGTTTTAACTGCCAACTCTGCAATTCTACTGTTTTTATTTTTCTTTTAAAGGTTAACAGTATTAAACTTTTGGTTTTAATCTGCAAAATAATATGTAGTTTCAGCTTCCAGTTAATGAGTCAAAATGGACAGGTCAGAAGACAACCCAGGGGATGGCAGTGAAAGATCAGAAAAGGTTTCCGTACACATCTGATCACAGAGAAATAACCATAACCACATCTTAAACCCTTGTTCCCACTGTAAACTTTGTTCGTATCTCCATATTTCTAAGTCTGAATTAGTCTACAAAAATCACATTAAAAAGGTAAAATTACTTAAGTGCGATATTAACTGATCTGCATTTTATAAATTTTAATCCATAAAAATATAAATAAGAATGGTAAATTTTTAAGAAAGAAATATACATTTAGTGCAAGTTATGAATTACATTTCTTCTTCAGTGTCAGCAGTAAAACACCTTGAGGAAAGAAAAGAAAAGAAAAAGACTGATCTAATTTCAAGAAAAAGAAAATTCCAGTGTTAAAACATGCAACTCATACCAGGTGCAGCTAAACAGAATTCTTCCTTCTCGTCACTGTCAATGAAGCAGCATCTTGTCTCCTTACGCGCAACAGTACGTGTGTATTATAGGAGTTTTAGAAACAGAAAATCTGCATACGACCAGGTCACATTATCCGTAAAGTCAGAGAGGGGCGGAAAAAAAAGCAAAAAGAAAACTGTTTATCCTCACAAGTCAAGTTCACCATTGTTGATTCTGAACCACACAGCACCCAAGCGAGAGCTCGTTTCTCCTCCGTGGAGGTCCTCCCGGTGCCATGGGCCTCTGTCGGCGCACACGTGACTGCACCGAGCATCTCGTGATGGGGCAAACTACAGGGTTAAGGGCACAAGAAACACTCCCTTCTTGTGTGTGAAACCTCAGTACAACCTCAGTACATCTCAATATGAGAAAGGACTGCTTCCAAAGGGCACACCAACTTACAGAGGCTTTGTTAGAGCGCAAGAGAGAAGGGGTGGCGGGGAGAGGGAGAAGCTCGTCCGGAATGTAGAAAGGTAACGCTTTAACTGTACACTTCATGAGTTAAACAGAAAAGTTTTGATTAAAAAAGGGCAAGACCTTGCAGTCTTAGAGATGGCTCGACTCAGAGGGATCCCTCCCGAAACAGGCACGTCTCTGCGGTGCTGGAGAGCAGGCCGGGGGCCGGAGGCCGGGGTCAGGCTCGGGCGCCCTCCCCGTGGAGGGAGGCCCAGGCCACACCCCGGGCTGAGCGCATCCAGCGCAGACAGGAGACCACGTGCTGCCCTCGTGGGATGGGAGATACTCACTCGCCTCCTTCTCTCTCTCCTTTCCCTCCCCAAACAACTCCTCCATTCCACCAGCAGTATTGCAAACCATGTTGCAGCGGCCCGGCTTTTCTATTTCCTTTTTTGAAGCGGGTTAAAGCACGGTGCTGCTCAGCAGGCGGGCCTCCTCCCCGGCCTCCTCTCCCTCCGACGTCACGGGGCTCAGTTGAACATTATGGAGGCGGGGTCTTGGTTTGCCGTCTGGGCCATATGACGGAGGATATCTTTTTTTGTGATGATACCAAGGAGGCGTCTGAAAAGGATAAACAGAAGGTTGCCGTTAAAATTAAAAGGAAAAGAAAAGAGGAGCTAAATTCATAGCTAAACCCTTTTTGTGGACAGGAGTAGAGCAAAGCAAGCAGCCTGATTCTGTATTTTCTAAAAGCATTTTGTTGGTAAAGGTAATTAAACACCCAGCACCCATCCTTGGATATAGCGAGAACGACGTCACTAACAGCTCGGTGTCCTTTCCCCGAGACTGAGGACTGGGCCCCCCTGAAGCAGAGCCCCTCTGAGTAACGCGTGCCAGCGAGAAAGGGACAAAGACGGGAGGATGTAGAACAGAAAAGGACGCTGACCCCACCTGAGAAGGAAAATTCGTTCCCACCGCATCAAGAAAGAAGTGTCTGATGACCAAATCCCCTCAATGTTCCGCTTTTTTTAAAGCCAAAATGAACTAACTTTAAAAAAATAACTTAAGGATTGCCCAGTTGTATGCAGAATCTACATGAAAGCACATACAATTGAGATAAAATGCATATAAAATGGTCAACACAGAATTTCAATCCCAAACTTCAGAATCCGAAGAATAAATCTCTAAGACAACCCAAATTTCTAGTACAGTCATCAATGTCTTCCTTTTTTGATTTTGGTCAAACAAGTTAAGATACAGTGCTTTTATGAAAGTCTGAGTTGTTAATGCTTACATTAAAAGATAGGTGAAAACGTCAAGAAGCAGTCCTAAAGGATGATTATAGATGAAGCAGAAAGCAGAATGGATGGGTAGCTACTTACTCTTCTGGTTAGTAGCTTTTTTAAAAAAAGGATGCATGAAACACTTGCGAAGGGCTAGCGCACAACAGGGGTGCCTGATCGGCGCTGGACTGGGACAGGTCTCACGGAGGGACGGCAACTGCAGGCCAAGACAGTTCCAGGCAGTAACTGCCAAAGCCAGGCCACTTATCAGATGATTCAAAATCATCTCTAGTCATGACCCCACTGGGACAGAGAGCCAGTGAGAACCACCGCACGTGGCCTCTCAAAGCTGCTGACAGCGTTCCAGAAACAGCCTGCGAAGGGCACTCTGCGGGTACGGCAGAGAACGGAGGCCGGTGACAGCCACGTCTGAGCCAGAGTCCCCACGAGACGGCCAAAGACCAGGGAACAAGACAGAGACGGGGTGGGGCTGGGGGGCACTGTAAACAGAGCGGGTCGTCCGCGAGGGCACGTATTTGCCGCAAGAACGTCCAAGAGGGTCCGCTCGTCCGCCGACCACGCTGCCTACAGCCCCAAATCCAAGGAAAGACCCTGACGGGAGGCGGAACCCGCTGGCCCTCCCTACGGTGGGGCCTGGACACGCCCCCAGCCTCGCGGACAGACTGCGGGCGGGCGTGCGTGCGGGGGCGGGAGGGTCACGGCCCCAGGTTCCCGCCTCGGCCCCGGCGGTCCGGCGGCGCGTGCCGGGTGCACGGTCACGTCACAGTGCGCCCCCCCCCACCCCCCGCCCCGGGTCTGGGGAGCAGCTGCGTGATCACCAGGGGCTCGGCGCGCCGCGTCAGCTCCTCCAGGTGCTCTACCATGTTCTTCTTGGTGATGATCCCCAAGACGGTCCTGCAACAGACCACGTGATGCTAATGACTGCGGGAGAACTTAGGCGGGAGGGGCTTCCAATCATAATGATAGAGAATGCGAGAAAAAATTAAAACATGAACCATAAGAATGCTTTAATGAGCTTTAGAAAAACAAACACAGAAATGATCTGAAATCCCAGGTCCCACGGCATGAATTCTACTGACTTTCCAAAGTGACACGATCCTATTTGAAACACTGGTGGGTGGTTATCCTTTTTAAATTAAAAATCAAAAGCTCACAATGACGATGACTACAAAAAAGTACAAAGAAACAACATCTATCACAGCTATCAAACTCTAAAATGGAGTTTCATTTTCAGTGTTCTTTCCACAGAGGAAAGTGTTTCTCTCATTTCTGAAATGTCAGCCCACGGCCCTCCTCACTGGATCCACCTCACCGGGGAAAAGGCAGGAGAAGGCTCAGGCTCCTCAGGCTCTGGCCTCCAAGCCTCTTGCCTGTCAAGAGACTTAAGAAATCCCGTGACTATTACTTGGAATTAAAATGAAAGAAAACGCACACTAAATAAAGCTGACTAATACATGCGCTCCCTGATTTTCAGGACCTGCCAAATTCTGCTTCTTAAAATAAGCTTAATAAAAATGATTTTTTAATTTTATACATTTTTCTCTAAATAATGATTATTTCTCGGTTAATATCATTATTATAACATCAAGCAAGATGATAAACAAATTCTCATGAGGGTACTTGAAAATAATTCAACTGCTTTTTAATCATTAAAACAAAATTCTGGTAACTGGCTTTATAATGGAAGTGAATGACTTCAACTACAATGTGTGGCAATACAGACAGTGAATGTCAAGAACCCTAAAAAGCTTTAATCTTTGAATTCTGAAAGCCCATCCAGCGTGCCCTTCAGGGTGACTGGATGTCCCTATGATCCGGTTAAGTCAGCTCTGTATGGCACTGCCTCAGACCACCCCGACTTCCTGAAGAAGTCACAGGGGACCTCGTTCAGTCAAAGGCTCTGGTCCCCCACCGATGTCAGTTAAAAAGCAGTCACTAGGGGATGCTCGGGGCGGGGCGGCAAACAGGGAGGGTAGGGAATGAGAAAGGCAGAAACAGGTTCTTTGCTAATGTTTTCTCGTTATGTTTTAAAATAACGTACTTTTCCTTAAGAACAAAGACAAACTAACTGAACAGTTCTCAGAGCATGGGAGCCAGTTTCCCTCCAAAAAGCTCAAAAAATGCACTACATAAAATAAACACTATCTTAGTAGATGTTCTTCTCTGACAATGTTTGAGGTAAAACAGACAAAAACCATCAATTCACTTGCATTTATAGCTGGAATCAAGAAATGTGAGCATCCTGACAATTCAGTAAAAGAATCCCAGTTTAATTCTTACCCATTCTGTTCTACCCAGTTACATACAATGATTAATTTCAGTTAATATGTTAGTAACCTCTGCCAAACCGCAAGTTACACAACAGTGAGGACAGTCACGAATTTATTAAAGACACAATGGCAAATTTATAGACTTCTAAAGTAATCTTTGTATTTACAAAGTAACAGCCCTAAAAAGGAGGAAACACACATATTTCCTCTCTTTAGTTACTGGAGAAAAGAGATTTGAGAGTAATAAGGGCAAATTCAGTGCTGCTTTATTACTTTCAGAAGTGCAAGGAAAATCAATGCAAAATGTGATTCACGTAGAAAACAATTTTCTGTTCCCTGGCGGGGGGGGTGGGGGGGGGCGAACAATGACATCAGAGTAAACAGGGCACGACCCAGCATCTTCCCAAAGTGTCACTGCTGGTTTCCAAGAAACACCAGTCCCAGGAGCGCCTCTGCTCCCGTCTTCCTCCCCTAAAGGGTGCACGTTTGGAAAACCACGCTTGCTGTTCAGCTCCCTCTGAGAAGCTCCACAGTAAAGAACCTCAACTGTATTTAATCCAACACTTCACAAACGCACATGGTCACGGACCTCTTTTCTGAGCCGTTCTAGTTAACATCCTGCTGGTTCCACCAAGACTAAAAGATTTTGAGAAATTCTGCTCATCAGAATACAAAACGTGGGGCACCTTCGACGTTGCCAGACACCCGCCTAGTCTCACTTTCTCCTTGCATCTCAGAGTCTAGGTTCCTCAGGTCTTCTTCCCCCCAAACACATAGTTATTTTCCACCTCGAAGGACCCAGTATAAACTGTAACATGTTGACCATTAGACTCTCCACTAAAATGCAGAAGAGATGAGCTCTCTTCTTCTTTTAGCTATCAATCTATTTTCCTTGAAGGACAGAAGTAAGGAAAATATAATCAAGGCCAATACACATAAAAAGCCACCTCCCACCCCACGCTTTCTTACAAACAGGCGGGATCAGGTAAGATCTTCATCAGCTGTCCCCCCACCCCTTCACTCCTTTCCAGCATCCGTGCTGCTGAGAACCTGAACTCCGTCAGCAGAGTGCACGACGGGCATGAACCCACACAGCCTGTGACGTGCTTCACCAGGACTGGAGAAGGACATCCACACTTTTTATGACATAAGAGGACAAACCACGCCAGGCACAGAGAGCAACACAGAGCAGGACAACGTTTAATAAGCCAACTCACTCAGCTCGGCTTCCAAGTGAGCCATTCATTGCTAAAAGGACCCCAAACCTTCATGAAAAGGTACTGCATTTAGCGTGTACTTATTAAGCTTTTTAAACCATGAAGTCTGATACCATTATTCTTTAAATTAAACATTAAACAGAAGAAAGTAGTTATTTTACAACATACATCTCTTCTCCCATCGGTATCTGTGGCATTTGATCGTCAGACTCCCTGCCCTTGATCAAGAGCTGCATTCCTCAAATGATTTATTTCCTGTTACCTAGACTTATCTTAACTGGTTGGCACAGTGGAAACACCAATCATGGATTGAGTTCTCTAGCTTTCTGTTTCTATTCCTCACCCAATACAGGCTAATATACTGTCCAAGAAAACAGTCGTTTAAGAAATCACAGGGGGGAGGGGCAAGATGGCGGAAGAGTAAGACGCGGAGATCACCTTCCTCCCCACAGATACATGAGAAATACATCTACACGTGGAACTGCTCCTACAGAACACCCACTGAACGCTGGCAGAAGACGTCAGACCTCCCAAAAGGCAAGAAAATCCCCACGTACTTGGGTAGGGCAAAAGAAAAAAGAAATAACAGAGACAAAAGAATAGGGACGGGATCTGCACCGGTGGGAGGGAGCTGTGAAGGAGGAAAGGTTTCCACACACTAGGAAGCCCCTTCGTGGGCAGAGACTGCGGGTAGCAGAGGGGGGAAGCTTCGGAGCCACGGAGGAGAGCGCACCCACATTGGTGCGGAGGGCAAAGCGGAGAGATTCCCGCACGGAGGATCGGTGCCGAGCAGCACTCACCAGCCCGAGAGGCTTGTCTGCTCAGCCGCCGGGGCGGGCGGGGGCTGGGAGCTGGGGCTCGGGCTTCGGTGCTGGCCGGGAGGGAGTCTGGGAAAAAGACTGCAGCTGCCAAAGAGGCAAGAGAATTTTTCTTGCCTCTTTGTTTCGCGGCGCGCAAGGAGAGGGGATTCAGAGCGCCGCCTAAACGAGCTCCAGAGACGGGCGCGAGCCGCGGCTATCAGCGCGGATCCCACAGCAACAGGGACGCAGAGGGAAAAACGGAGAGATTCCCGCACAGAGGCTCGGCGCCGAGCAGCACTCACCAGCCCGAGAGGCTTGTCTGCTCACCCGCCGGGGCGGGCGGGGGCTGGGAGCTGAGGCGCGGGCTTCGGTCGGATCCCAGGGAGAGGACTGGGGTTGGCTGCGTGAACACAGCCTGAAGGGGCTAGCGCACCACAACTAGCCGGGAGGGTGCATGAGAAAAAGTCTGCAGCCGCCGAAGAGGCAGGAGACTTTTTCTTGCCTCTTTGTTTCGCGGCGTGCAAGGAGAGGGGATTCAGAGCGCCACTTAAACGAACTCCAGAGACGGGCGCGAGCCGCGGCTATCAGCGCGGACCCCAGAGACGGGCATGAGACGCTAAGGCTGCTGCTGCCGCCACCAAACAGCCTGTGGGCGAGCACAGGTCATTCTCCACACCGCCCCTCCCGGGAGCCTGTGCAGCCCGCCACGGCCAGGCTCCCGTGATCCGGGGACAACTTCCCCGGGAGAGCGCACGGCGCGCCTCAGGCTGCTGCAACGTCACGCCGGCTTCTGCCGCCGCAGGCTCGCCCCGCCTCCTCCGTACCGCTCCCTCCCCCCGGCCTGACTGAGCCAGAGCCCCCGAATCAGCTGCTCCTTTAACCCCGTTCTGTCTGGGCGGGGAACAGACGCCCTCAGGCGACCTACATGCAGAGGCGGGTCCAAATCCAAAGCTGAACCCCGGGAGCTGTACGAACAAAGAAGAGAAAGGGAAATCTCTCCCAGCAGCCTCAGAAGCAGCGGATTAAAGCTCCACAAACAACTTGATGTGCCTGCATCTGTTGAATACCTGAATAGACAACGAATCATCCCAAATTTAGGAGATGGACTTTGGGAGCAGGATATATTAACTTTTCCCCTTTTCCTTTTTTTTGTGAGTGTAGATGTGTATGCTTCTGGGTGAGATTTTGTCTGTATAGCTTTGCTCTCACCGTTAGTCCTAGGGTTAGGTCCGTCCGTTTTTTTTTTTTTTTTTTTTGGCTTAAAAATTTTTTTTTTTCCCTAATAAATGTTTTCTTAATAATTTTTTCCTTATTTTCTATTTTTAAAAAAATTTTTAATAAGTTTTTTCATATTTTTTATTTTAAAAAATTAAAAAATTTTTTTTCTTAATAAATTTTTTCTAAATAATTTTTTTCTTATTTTTAGTATAAAAAATTAATAAATCTATTTTTAAAAATTAAAAAAATTTTTTTTCTTAATAAATTTACTCTTAATAATTTTTTTTCTTATTTTTTATTATAATTGCTTTATTTTATTTTATTTTATCCTCTTTTTTTCTTTCTTTCCATTTTTTCTCCCTTTTATTCTGAGCCGTGTGGATGAAAGGCTCTTGGTGCTCCAGCCAGGCATCAGGGCTGTGCCTCTGAGGTGGGAGAGCCAACTTCAGGACACTGGTCCACAAGAGACCTCCCAGCTCCACGTAATACCAAATGGCGAAAATCTCTCACAGATCTCCATCTCAACATCAAGACCCAGCTTCACTCAACGACCAGCAAGCTACAGTGCTGGACATCCTATGCCAAACAACTAGCAAGAGAGGAACACAGCCCCATCCATTAGCAGGGAGGCTGCCTAAAATCATAATAAGGCCACAGACACCCCAAAACACACCACCAGACGTGGACGAACCCACCAGAAAGACAACATCCAGCCTCATCCACCAGAACACAGGCACTAGTTCCCTCCACCGGGAAACCTACACAACCCACTGAACCAACCTTAGCCACTGGGGACGGATACCAAAAACAACGGGAACTACGAGCCTGCAGCCTGTGAAAAGGAGACCCCAAACACAGTAAGATAAGCAAAATGAGAAGACAGAAAAACACACAGCAGATGAAGGAGCAGGGTCAAAACACACCAGACCTAACAAATGAAGAGGAAATAGGTAGTCTACCTGAAAAAGAATTCAGAATAATGATAGTAAGGATGATCCAAAGTCTTGGAAATAGAATAGACAAAATGCAAGAAACATTTAACAAGGACGTAGAAGAACTAAAGAGGAATCAAGAAACGATGACAAGCACAATAAATGAAATTAAAAATACTCTAGATGGGATCAATAGCAGAATAACTGAGGCAGAAGAACGGATAAGTGACCTGGAAGATAAAATGGTGGAAATAACTACTGCAGACCAGAATAAAGAAAAAAGAATGAAAAGAACTGAGGACAGTCTCAGAGACCTCTGGGACAACATTAAACGCACCAACATTCGAATTATAGGGGTCCCAGAAGAAGAAGAGAAAAAGAAAGGGACTGAGAAAATATTTGAAGAGATTATAGTTGAAAACTTCCCTAATATGGGAAAGGAAATAGTTAATCAAGTCCTGGAAGCACAGAGAGTCCCATACAGGATAAATCCAAGGAGAAACACACCAAGACACATATTAATCAAACTATCAAAAATTAAATATAAAGAAAACATATTAAAAGCAGCAAGGGAAAAACAACAGATAACACACAAGGGCATCCCCATAAGGTTAACAGCTGATCTTTCAGCAGAAACGCTGCAAGCCAGAAGGGAGTGGCAGGATATACTTAAAGTGATGAAGGAGAAAAACCTACAACCAAGATTACTCTACCCAGCAAGGATCTCATTCAGATTTGATGGAGAAATTAAAACCTTTACAGACAAGCAAAAGCTGAGAGAGTTCAGCACCACCAAACCAGCTTTACAACAAATGCTAAAGGAACTTCTCTAGGCAAGAAACACAAGAGAAGGAAAACACCTACAATAACAAACCCAAAACATTTAAGAAAATGGGAATAGGAACATACATATCGATAATTACCTTAAATGTAAATGGATTAAATGCTCCCACCAAAAGACACAGACTGGCTGAATGGATACAAAAACAAGACCCATATATATGCTGTCTACAAGAGACCCACTTCAGACCTAGAGACACATACAGACTGAAAGTGAGGGGATGGAAAAAGATATTCCATGCAAATGGAAATCAAAAGAAAGCTGGAGTAGCAATTCTCATATCAGACAAAATAGACTTTAAAATAAAGACAATTACAAGAGACAAAGACGGACACTATATAATGATCAAGGGATCGATCCAAGAGGAAGGTATAACAATTGTAAATATTTATGCACCCAACATAGGAGCACCTCAATACATAAGGCAAATACTAACAGCCATAAAAGGGGAAATCGACAGTAACACAATCATAGTAGGGGACTTTAACACCCCACTTTCACCAATGGACAGATCATCCAAAATGAAAATAAATAAGGAAACACAAGCTTTAAATGATACATTAAACAAGATGGACTTAATTGATATTTATAGGACATTCCACCCAAAAACAACAGAATACACATTTTTCTCAAGTGCTCATGGAACATTCTCCAGGATAGATCATATCTTGGGTCACAAATCAAGCCTTGGTAAATTTAAAAAAATTGAAATCGTATCAAGTATCTTTTCCGACCACAACGCTATGAGACTAGATATCAATTACAGGAAAAGATCTGTAAAAAATACAAACACATGGAGGCTACACAATACACTACTTAATAACGAAGTGATCACTGAAGAAATCAAAGGGGAAATCAAAAAATACCTAGAAACAAATGACAATGGAGACACGACGATCCAAAACCTATGGGATGCAGCAAAAGCAGTTCTAAGAGGGAAGTTTATAGCAATACAAGCCTACATCAAGAAACAGGAAACATCTCGAATAAACAACCTAACCTTGCACCTAAAGCAATTAGAGAAAGAAGAACAAAAAAACCCCAAAGCTAGCAGAAGGAAAGAAATCATAAAGATCAGATCAGAAATAAATGAAAAAGAAATGAAGGAAACAATAGCAAAAATCAATGAAACTAAAAGCTGGTTCTTTGAGAAGATAAACAAAATTGATAAACCATTAGCCAGACTCATCAAGAGAAAAAAGGAGAAGACTCAAATTAATAGAATTAGAAATGAAAAAGGAGAAGTAACCACTGACACTGCAGAAATACAAACGATCATAAGAGATTACTACAAGCAACTCTATGCTAATAAAATGGACAACCTGGAAGAAATGGACAGATTCTTAGAAATGCACAACCTGCCGAGACTGAACCAGGAAGAAATAGAAAATATGAACAGACCAATCACAAGCACTGAAATTGAAACTGTGATTAAAAATCTTCCAACACACAAAAGCCCAGGACCAGATGGCTTCACAGGCGAATTCTATCAAACATTTAGAGAAGAGCTAACACCTATCCTTCTCAAACTCTTCCAAAATATTGCAGAGGGAGGAACACTCCCCAACTCATTCTACGAGGCCACCATCACCCTGATACCAAAACCAGGCAAAGATGTCACAAAGAAAGAAAACTACAGGCCAATATCACTGATGAACATAGATGCAAAAATCCTCAACAAAATACTAGCAAACAGAATCCAACAGCACATTAAAAGGATCATACACCATGATCAAGTGGGGTTTATTCCAGGAATGCAAGGATTCTTCAATATACGCAAATCAATCAACGTGATACATCATATTAACAAATTGAAGGAGAAAAACCATATGATCATCTCAATAGATGCAGAGAAAGCTTTCGACAAAATTCAACACCCATTTATGATAAAAGTCCTGCAGAAAGTAGGCATAGAGGGAACTTTCCTCAACATAATAAAGGCCGTATATGACAAACCCACAGCCAACATTGTCCTCAATGGTGAAACACTGAAACCATTTCCACTAAGATCAGGAACAAGACAAGGTTGCCCACTCTCACCACTATTATTCAACATAGTTTTGGAAGTGTTAGCCACAGCAATCAGAGACGAAAAAGAAATAAAAGGAATCCAAATCGGAAAAGAAGAAGTAAAGCTGTCACTGTTTGCAGATGACATGATACTATACATAGAGAATCCAAAAGATGCTACCAGAAAACTACTAGAGCTAATCAATGAATTTGGTAAAGTAGCAGGATACAAAATTAATGCACAGAAATCTCTTGCATTCCTGTATACTAATGATGAAAAATCTGAAAGTGAAATTAAGAAAACACTCCCGTTTACCATTGCAACAAAAAGAATAAAATACCTAGGAATAAACCTACCTAAGGAGACAAAAGACCTGTATGCAGAAAATTATAGGACACTGATGAAAGAAATTAAAGATGATACAAATAGATGGAGAGATATACCATGTTCTTGGATTGGAAGAATAAACATTGTGAAAATGACTCTGCTACCCAAAGCAATCTACAGATTCAATGCAATCCCTATCAAACTACCACTGGCATTTTTCACAGAACTAGAACAAAAAATTTCACAATTTGTATGGAAACACAAAAGACCCCGAATAGCCAAAGCAATCTTGAGAACGAAAAATGGAGCTGGAGGAATCAGGCTCCCTGACTTCAGACTATATTACAAAGCTACAGTAATCAAGACAGTTTGGTACTGGCACAAAAACAGAAATATAGATCAATGGAACAGGATAGAAAGCCCAGAGATAAGCCCACGCACATATGGTCACCTTATCTTTGATAAAGGAGGCAAGCATATACAGTGGAGAAAAGACAGCCTCTTCAATAAGTGGTGCTGGGAAAATCGGACAGGTACATGTAAAAGTATGAAATTAGAACACTCCCTAACACCATACACAAAAATAAACTCAAAATGGATTAAAGACCTAAGTGTAAGGCCAGACACTATCAAACTCTTAGAGGAAAACATAGGCAGAACACTGTATGACATAAGTCACAGCAAGATCCTTTTTGACCCAGGTCCTAGAGAAATGGAAATAAAAACACAAATAAACAAATGGGACCTAATGAAACTTAAAAGCTTTTGCACAGCAAAGGAAACCATAAACAAAACCAAAAGACAACCCTCAGAATGGGAGAAAATATTTGCAAATGGAGCAACGGACAAAGGATTAATCTCCAAGATTTACAAGCAGCTCATGCAGCTCAATAACAAAAAAACAAACAACCCAATCCAAAAATGGGCAGAAGACCTAAATAGACATTTCTCCAAAGAAGAGATACAGATTGCCAACAGACACATGAAAGAATGCTCAACATCATTAATCATTAGAGAAATGCAAATCAAAACTACAATGAGGTATCATCTCACACCGGTCAGAATGGCCATCATCAAAAAATCTAGAAACAATAAATGCTGGAGAGGGTGTGGAGAAAAGGGAACACTCTTGCACTGTTGGTGGGAATGTAAATTGATACAGCCACTATGGAGAACAGTATGGAGGTTCCTTAAAAAACTAAAAATAGAACTACCATATGACCCAGCAATCCCACTACTGGGCATATACCCTGAGAAAACCATAATTCAGAAAGAGTCATGTACCAAAATATTCATTGCAGCTCTGTTTACAATAGCCAGGACATGGAAGCAACCTAGGTGTCCATCATCGGATGAATGGATAAAGAAGATGTGGCACATATATACAATGGAATATTACTCAGCCATAAAAAGAAATGAAATGGAGGTGTTTGTAATGAGGTGGATGGAGTTAGAGTCTGTCATACAGAGTGAAGTAAGTCAGAAAGAGAAAAACAAATACAGTATGCTAACACATATATATGGAATCTAAGGGAAAAAAAAAAAAAAAAAGAGGTCATGAAGAACCTAGTGGCAAGATGGGAACAAAGACACAGACCTACTAGAGAATGGACTTGAGGATATGGGGAGGGGGAGGGCTGAGATGTGACAGGGTGAGAGAGTGTCATGGACATATATACACTACCAAATGTAAAATAGATAACTAGTGGGAAGCAGCCGCATAGCACAGGGAGATCAGCTCGGTGCTTTGTGACCACCTAGAGGGGTGGGATAGGGAGGGTGGGAGGGAGGGAGATGCAAGAGGGAAGAGATATGGCAACATATGTATATGTGTAACTGATTCACTTTGTTGTAAAGCAGAAGCTAGCACACCATTGTAAAGCAATTATACTTCAATAAAGATGTTTAAAAAAAAAAAAAAAAAAAAAGAAATCACAAAGAAAGAAGACAGACTCTATCGGTCAATTACCACATAAAGCAGCAAGAGGCTGGGCTTCCGAGCTGGAAGGCTACCTGGCCCCTGAGCTGTGCCGTGCTGACCACGTGCCTGGACACATCTCCCCAGCCTCGACGACCACCTCTGTGCAGGGGGCTGCAGAGGTCAACGGAAACTCGAAGGCGGTGTCCCAGCGGGAGGTGTTCGCTTTCCCTCCTTTCTCTACGGAGGGGTCGTGTGTTTTGTCCCTACGGGATTGTTTGTTAAACCGCTGGGTCCTCTAAGTGTGCGGTGTTCCCAGGAACCTCACGCGGCGCGGGGGAATCATCCCGTCTACACACAATCCAGCCTTGCTGTCATCAGCCTGCAGGTAGAACACTGTCCCTGAGGATTCCAGGTAGGAAGAGCAACGCAGTAGGGGTCAAGGGGCCCAGAGAGAAAGGGCAGGAGGCAGATGCCAGCCCAGGAGCAGGGGAGCAACGCCAGGCTGAGGCCCGCGCTGAGGCCGGGCCCGCAGGGCGTCTCCACGCTGCCTGACACCCGCCAGGCCGTACTTCCCACACTCCTACCGTGGGGAAACACGGCCAGTTTACGTGCAAAGGGCAGAAAAATCAACTTATACATTTTAAGTGCACTGGTGTTCATCTGCCAGCACTTTATTCAAAAGGTTTGTGGATGGAGACCACAGAAAAGCAGAAACAAAGCGTCTGCAAAAGGTTTTCATCTAATTCACAAACCTCGTTTAATTATATCTGATTTCCCTCATTACATGATAAATCAAAGAGTAAACAGCAAAACACTTAGAAAGCTATTACTGTACTGGAGATGAATACTCTAACCATGGAATACTTACAAAAAGAGAACAGGTGACCGCAGTGCTCCACGCCGCGGGCTCCACCGCCCTCTAAGAGGGGAAACACCCTCAGCTGGGCCCCGCCCACCCCGCACCATGACGCTTCTGGGCTCCCTGCAGCTCCGAAGCGCTCCTGACAAATGTCACTTTCTGTTTTGGCAAAGACCTGGCAGTTGACGCTTTGCTCACCGTCGGTAAGTGGGACTCCGAGGGGCCGATCCTAAAAGGCAGACTGGGCACCCCCCTCCCGGGCTCCCCCAGAGGGTCCCGCAGGCTGGCGGGGGCTGGACTGAGCACACTCACCCGTTGTGCGTGACCAGGCACTGCCGCAGGCCCAGCTTCCGGAAGATGTCCACCACGATCTCCATGGGCGTGTGGTCCGTGACCGTGAATGGGCTCATGTCAAGGATGCTGCGGAGCTTCAGTGGCCGGGGACTCTCTGCTGGGAGGGACGGGGTGTGCTGTGCGAAGCACACGCGGGAACTGCCCACTATCCCTTCCTGTTTTTTTCTGGCACTCTCTGAAGAGACAGAGAAGACCAAAAATTAAAAATTGATAGGTTTTCTTTTGTTTGTTTTGTTTTCAGGACAACCTGCTTATTCAGAGATTTAAAACAATGAATAAACGTATCCTTTTGGTCCCCTCTTTCTTTTCCCATTTTCCTAACCAAGAAAAAAACCGACTGAAAAGCCATTTAGCAATTTCTTAAATTAGATAGAATTAGAATCCACCAATAACAAATCATCTTCATGCAAATAAAATACTTGTGGTATAATTATATCATGGTATAATTTTCTTTGCTGTGGTCTCACTCTGGGGGACAAGGAAGCATGTTGGGAATACGGGCTTTTAAAGGTACACAAGTAACGAGAGCACCACTGACTACAGGAGCGCACCCCCGAGCGGCCTGCCTGTGCCGTGGGCCACTCCTCCTGCCTTGGAGGTGGGACCACAGAGAATCTCATCCTTGCCTGGACCGTGTTGTCTATCCTACCTCTGTGAACCAGCTACTTCTTTCTCTTTTCTGACGTTCAAGCTTAATTTTCTAGGTGCGTCATGAGGTGGGTTGAAAGTACAGTTACACACGTAACGGACACCAACCGACTTTCAAGGTTTATCTGCACAGGCTCCGTTCATTCCCGCTCTCCGGGGCTCCACCTCAAGTGCTCCTGTCCTGTGCCTACTTCCTCTCTGCCACCTCTCAAACTGTGAGACAACAGGTGGCCAAGATGCAGAAAACGGCAGAGGAGGGGCAGAGACCATGGGGAGGAGGAGGACACCCACGAAAGGGAGAGAATACACAAGCAAAATGGAAGAGCTTATGCTCCTAGGTAGTATGAATCCAAAGCTGTGTGTACAAGTATCGTATTCGTCATACTGAACATATTCCGAACGTGAGTTTTGCCACAAAAATATTTAAGCCAAAATATTAAGCATCAGTCCTACACGAGCAGTGAGCCCAGCTCAGAAACACACACTGCAATGCCTTCTACTCCTGACCAGCAAGGCCCTGCTTCACTGTGCTGTCACCGTCAGTGACGTTCTAGCGCTAGGATTCCTCAAAGCACCTCAGAAGCATGAGAAGGGCACGGAGAAGAAGAAAGCCCGTCAGCGACTGGCATGAACGACTTCTGAAAAATGCTCGTTAAGCTGCTTTTGGCCCGTAGGAGCACCGGGCTAATGGCCTGTGAATGGAGGAATGGAGGTGCTGTGAGCATGTATGACAGCTGCTCTGCGAAACCTGGTAGTGACAGATTCCAAACATCCCCCAGGATCTACAGCTCTTTCACTTGTATTAATTTTAGAAACCAAAAAAGTCTCTATACTCATAAAATGGTGTTTCAACTACCTGAGCAGGTACAAAGTTATTTTTAACTCCTACAGAGAGATAAACAAAAGGCTGGTCCACGTACTGCAGTTCGGATTATTGAGTAAACACTGTTTCACAGTCTAAGGCTGATAATAATACTGCCATGGGGAAAACCTTCAGCAGGTCCTCTCTCCCAGGCGCACAAGCTAAAGCTTTACTTTGAACAGAAGCTCCTGAGGGAGCAGGAGAAAAGTACAACGAGGGGAGCAGCCTAACTGTCACTGTGCCATGTACCCTTCTAATCGTGTTCAATATGTCAGCGGTATTCGAGTTCTCATGCAGTAAGAATCTCCCTGTAAAACTCACAGCTCCTAGCACATAATCAGAAAGGAGCAAGTACACTTTTATACCTTAAGGTGGAAAATAGGAAAGATGATTCAATTCACACTATAAATGTAGTATTAAATATATGCTTCATTTTAAACAAATCTATAAAACATTCAGCCTCACTTTTACACCTGGACCAAAAAAATACAGGAGGAATGTCTCTCCATTTGGACTAAACTTTAACACAGTAAACTGTCATCTCCTCCTGGTGAGAGAGTCCACGGCAGAACCACGACTTCGTGCAATCTGAAAATACCTTACAAAATTACAGACGCACTACTCTCTGGTCCAGCGATTCCATTTCTAGTATTTCCCTACATCTGCACAGGCAAAACGTCAAGTACACAAGGTTATCAGATATGTGAGGCGGCAATTTTTATCATAGCAAGGCTGAGAACATCTTAAATGTCCATCAGTGGGAAGCAGATTTAAAAAATCATGATGTATTCCACGGTACATCCACTCAGTGGAGTACTGTGTAGCTGTTAAAAATAAAATGATTTGGAAAGATGTCCAAGAAAACATTGTTTAGTGAAAAAAACAAGACACAGAACAGCATGTATTGGGTAGCATGTTACGACTTGTTTTAAAAAAAGGAGAAAACGTATATACTTACTTACACAAGCAGAGAATGATACCTACAGAAAACGTAAGAAGCCAAGGAGACAGCTGCCTACGGAGGTAAACTGGTGATTACGAGGTCATGGGTGAGAGATTTTTCACTATATACCTTTTTTTTCTCTCTCTGTATGGCAATTCATCACTATAAACTTTTAATCTTCTCGAATTTGAACTATGTGAATGTACTATCTACATACAAACTAAAAAAAGGGACTTCCCTGGTGGCACAGTGGTTAAGAACCCGCCTGCCAATGCAGGGGACACGGGTTCGAGCCCTGGTCCGGGAAGATTCCACATGCCGCGGAGCAACTAAGCCTGTGCGCCACAACTACTGAGCCTGCACTCTAGAGCTCACGAGCCACAACTACTGAGCCCGCATGCCACAACTACTGAGCCCACACGCCCTAGAGCCCGTGAGCCACAACTACTGAAGCCCGCACGCCCTAGAGTCCGTGCTCCGCAACAAGAGAAGCCACTGCAATGAGAAGCCCGCGCACCGCAACCAAGAGTAGCCCCCCGCTCGCCACAACTAGAGAAAGCCAGCACGCAGCAACAGAGACCCAATGCAGCCAAAAATAAAATTAAATTAAAAAAAAAAATTTTTAACGATATAACATAAAATTTAATGCCGAGTTTATAAATAAATTTGGAGAAAGCTGCTCTTTTAAAATCTTGAGTTTTCCACCCCCATAGTATATAGTTCACAATTTATTCAAGCATTCCTTTTGGTCCTTTGATAAACTATTTTATATAAATATCTATAAACTACATATTATATACAAAACTCTAGTGTGCAGGTCTATTTTTCCCATTCAAAAACTAAAACTTCACCAAAACATATGTTGTCAAATATTTAAGGTGTGTTAAAAAAAAATCATGCTGCGACTAACCCTTCTGATGACATGAGTTGCTATTTCACACATCTAAAGTACCCATATTCGCTTAAACTGACAATATCTGCTATCCCAATGTTCTATTTCTCAAGACAGTAATAAAATCAACTTTTAAAAATATGTTCACAGAATCAATGGGAATAAAAATAATTCTTAACTTTACCACTTTATCTTTTAAAAACCTGGGCTTTTTTTCCTTTAAATTCCTACATAAATTCCAAAATTCTGACCCTTTTCTTTTTCGCTTACTATTACAACGTAAAGAACAAAATGTGAACAGCGAAACTCTTCTCCGACTGTAGGTCGGCCGTGGTGACGGCTCAGAGGCTGAAACACTTGAACACGGCCACGTCACACACACACTCCGCCCACTCGGACAACTACCAGTCTATCAGCTCAAGGGAATGCTAGGCTTTGAGCAAGTCTCCCAAAGCTGCAGCCTTTTCCTTAGCTGAACTGGATATTCTGCATAGGCTCTTTTCTTTTCTTTCTTCTTTTTGCTTGAATAGCTCTTGTAAACTGAGAGCTTCCAGTTTGCTTTGAGAAGTGCTGCCCATCCACACCATCTAGCCTTCCCTCTTCAAATGGCTCAGGAACTGAAATATTTTACAACCCTTTGGCCACAGAGGTAAGTTGGAGGGAGGTGACGGGCTCACAGGAATGACTTTTGGGGAGAGGCTGAATGCTCTACATTTTCAGCTCCGAGTCCTCTACTGAACACCAGGAGTATCAAAGCAATGGCTGGACGAAAATACCCTCTATCACAGGGGTCCCCAACCCCTGGGCCACGGACCGGTACCGGTGCACGGCCTGTTAGCAACCAAGCCACGTGGCAGGAGGTGAGCGGCGGGCGAGCGAGCAAAGCTTCATCGGCCGCTGCCCATTGCTCCCCATCGCTCGCATTACCGCCTGAGCCATCCCCCTGCCCCGTCCGTGGAAGAACTGTCTTCCACAAAACCGGTCCCTGGTGCCAAAAAGGTTGAGGACCGCTGCTCTATTACCTCTGGGGGTTTGGGAAGAGGAGTCAGATTGTGTAGAAAAGGACTGAAGCCTTACTGGGCTCCTCATCAATACTGCAGGACTACAAGGAAAGGGGATAAATACCTTTTGGAGGAACAAAACTGGCTTCCTCCTCAGAAGAAGTTTAATTTCTATCCAAGAAATAACATAGGATGGTTAATGCTTTATATACTTTTTCAACCTGGCATTTAACCAAAAATAAAATCTCTATAATTTTTTTCGCTTTAAACCAGGGGTCCCCAATCCCGGGCCAGTACCGGTCCACGGCCTGTTAGGAACCAGGCCACACAGCAGAAGGTGAGCGACGGGCGGGCGGGTGGGCGAGCGAATGAAGCTTCATCTGCGGGCTCCCCATCCCTCGCATTACCGCCTGAGCCATCCCCCATCCCTACCCACCCACCCCGTCCGTGGAAAAACTGTCTTCCATGAAACTAGTCCCTGGTGCCAAAAAGGTTGAGGACCGCTGCTTTAAACTATATATTATAATACTGTAAATCTACATCCCAAATTTGAAAAAGCAAAACCCTATGGATCTGACATGAGACAGACCAAAGATGATGGAATTTTCAATAACTTCCATTCAAATAAGCCAACTTTATTAACTACAAGAAGGTATTTAGCTGTATGCCTTGGCAGTTACTAAGGCCTTATATTACATGCTATTATGAATACTGTCAACTTAACAAGACTTATCTGAGTGAGAAAAGAAAGAGGCTGACTCCAGTCCCTGATAAGAATGCCAAATCAGAAGATAAAACAGTATTTAGCTGGAAAACATCCCACGGAAGGGTAAATTCCTTTCCTAAAGAACCTAAGATATTATGAGACATAAAATACACCACTTGTCCCCATGAACCCAACCAATTAAATTTTATAGCTTTCCTTTCGTTCAGAAATCTATTCTATATTTATATTCGTCCACCTAGGTATCTAGATACCAATAGACAGAGCCATAGATAGACATATATGTGTGTGTAGTTCTTTAAAAGGGTACCTATTGCAATTGTCAGGTCTCTTCTGAGGGCAAATCCCACTAATCTCTGAGACTCTTTGGACATTATGACAGGAAAGCCGTTGTAGCTGGTCTCGTTAATCATGTTTTCTATGTCATCCACGGTCATGTTGTCCTGGGTCAGGACGGCCAGCGGAGGGTCACTCCTCCGAGGTCTCATGACATCGGCAGCCAGGGTGGTATGAGTGAATTCTTCTTTTGCATCCAAGAAAGGGTATCCATTTAGCCGGATGTGAGCTTCATAAATGCCTTCCCTCCCAAAGGCATCTCCAACCCATTTACTGGTCATTACTGCAGCCATCAGGGGAACAATATACTCCAAGCCTCCAGTGAGCTCAAAAACAATGACCACCAGGGACACAGTCATTCTTGTCACACCACCTGAAAAAAATAAGACCACAGGTCAGGAAGGGCAGGGTCCTCATCAATCCACGGTGGTAGAATTTCCGCACTAGGCAGGTGGACACAAATTATAAACAGAACTTAGTGAAAAGGATCATCGCTATTTTAATAAGATCTAGAGAAACCATCTTCTTTGTTTATAACACAGAAGACTATTAAAATAACATTTTAAAACTGGTTTACTTCAGATAAAAAAATCACAGCTGACCGACTAATACAGTTTGCCATTTTGGTTTACTGCTATCACAAAGACATAATTTCACTGCTATAAAAGCTTACAATTAGTTCTTAAAGAACTTGGTGAAGCACAGCATAGCTAACTTGTTTACTACCAATTTACAAATTAAACTCGTGGGTAGAATATTAAATTAATACATTTCTCTCCTCTAAATCTCTTCAAAATGAATAAAACACTCTGACGCCTTGCGGTTTCTGGTAACAGTGTAATGCCCCCACTTAGAAAACTCACCTGAACTATTCCAGGTTATCTACCAGATCACCACTGTGAACCCTGCTCTCTGCTGAGGCCTCCCTGACCCAGGCCCCTCCACCCACGCTGTGTCTGTCCCGTGTCTCTGGCTACCCACACCTTATCTTCTGGCTACGCTGGTCTCATTTCCAACTGTGAAGACTCTGGGGGACCCACTGTCACAGAAACCACCACACACTCAAAGCCAAACCCCTCTTCTTCCCCAGAGAGCTCCCATCCCGGCCCCCAACTCCAGGACCAGACAACACATCCCTCTTGACAACCTAGTGGCCACTCCTGGTTCATCCCTTTACTCTATCCCAACGTCTAGACTCTCACCTAGTCCTAGCTGATGTGCTCTGCAAACATCTCTCTAGGGGCCCCTTTCTCAGTATTCTCACTATTATCCACCTAGTCAGACCCTCAAGTCTCGGCTCCTGAATTTGAATACTGTTTCATCTAACCTCCCTGACTGCGGGCCCCATTACCTTCCATCCACTTTATAAGCCATGTCCCCAGGTTAATCTTCCCTAAGTGCTACTTTTGCCATGTTGCTCCTTTGCTCAAAAACCTACCAGGGCTTGTCTGTTGATACTGTGTGAAGCTAAAGCTCTTCCTTTTTGTTTTTTAACCTAAAAATAGAAGGGAGAAAGAACCTACTATATATTAGGTATCTACACTATGCCTGGGATACCCTAGGAGGTTTACAAAGGCTTTTGTTTTTTTAACCAAGCACATATTTTACCAGGCACTGTGCTAACAGCTTTATATGCTTTTCATTTTACATAATCCTCAAAAACAACTGTAGGAAATAAGTAACTATTTCCATTTTAAAGACAATAAAGATAAAAATCAAGCAGTAAAGGAATTTTCCCAAAATCATCACACTAAAAATGGCAAAGCCACAACCCTGCCACGGATCTGACCAGTTCCAAATAGAAATTCATCCTGACATGTCACTGCCTCCTTCTCACCAATCCACCTTTCTTTCCCAAAGTGCCCAAAACACACTCTCTACTTCAACACCGCCAGGTTCTCCAAAGCCCCACGCGTGCCGCATTCACCCGTCCCGACCCCGCTGTCTGCACGTCACTCTCCTCTTCAACAAAGGCAGCCCCTTCAAGCCCTGCTCCTCTTCCAGAGCCCCTGCCGCCACCCTCCCTCTGGATCCCCCGCAGGGCCCCTGACTGCGCTCCTGCGCTGGAGCCCATCGCCTCGCGCCGTGCTCCTCCGTTTAACCAGCGCTGGCCGCATCCCCCCAGCCGCGTCTCGCGAGGGGAGGGCCCACGCTCACGCTGCTTTCTGTACCGCTCACCGCACCCCGCGCGGCGGCGCTCACCACAAAGTGGATGCCTACTTGCTGCTCTGCAGAAAACGATTCCTCCCAACACTTTCATGTAATATTACACTTTGGAAGATCAATAACTACACAATTCGGGCTCACTGAACAAAACTGAGTCAAAATACCAATTATAGTTAAATATTATAACCAAAGTTTAGTTGACATTTTAAATATAAAATAATGATTTTTCATGTCCAAGAGGACAAGAAATAGACTCTTAAGAATGTAATGCAGACATTTTGCTTTTCTTTGCCTTAAAGCACTAGTTTTTTCCTTCGGCTGTAAATGCATCTTAAATGGAGGCAGCCTGGTAAAGAACCTTTTACTAAGGCTGACGGGGAACCTTTGCAGAGGCGGAGTAAAGGTACCCCGAAGCTCTGCTGAGTGCTAACCCAGGAACCACGCTAGAGGGGCTGCAGGTAAGCCACGCACCCCGACAACGAAAAAACAAACACCTCCTTGGCCAGGATTCAAATCAAGGCTCTGTTGTACTGAGATGTTTTCTGCCCTACAGCATCATGCGATATTAAAAAGATGTTAACTGCTCCTACGGTGTTGCATTCACAAGTGTGCAGGGACTGGCGAGATGAAAACCAGTCCTGCATAGGCCACATGCCTCGCCGTGCCCTCCTCCCCCACCCCGCTCCTCTCTCAGCCACAGACACACGCGCGCATGCGCAGGGCCCCGTTACCTAAGCAGGCGGCCGCGCCGACCATGGCGTAAAGGCCGGGGGTGATGCAGTCGGCCCCGACCTCACACCACTCCTTGAAGATGAACCAGTCGTGGTGATAGTAGGCCAGCTGCTCCACTGCGATGCCCACGATGCGGCCAGCGATCGCGCCGATGGCCATGCTGGGGATGAACAAGCCCGACGGGACCTGCAACGGGGCAAGCGCTCGGTGAGGCACCTCCTCTGCGCGCCTGCTCCAGACAGACGGTCTAAGCCTTGAGGCACAGCACGAAATCCCGGCGCAAAGGGAACTACAGCAAACCCTTGTTCTAACTGTAAGGGCAACAATCCCACCAGCTCAGTTACAAAGTAACAACCCATACTCCCCAGCCCAAAGAGAAGGTGACCCAAGGGTTATTTCTCCGTTAGCTCAGGGGTCTCTTCATGCCGGTCCCTTACATACACACATACATGAAATGATTAAAAGGCGCACAGTTTTCTTGATTCAATTTAGTGAGGAAACCAGGAACGGTGCAGACCAACTATTTAACCAATATTAAAAGACCAACAGCTCCAACCTGCCAGGCACGAAACGAGCCCAGCACAGAGCAATACGTGTTGACAACTGTGTCAGGTCATGAAAAGAATATGCACACAGAAGGGATCAAAACAGACGTTTCACTCTCCCACCAGGTAGGCCCTCAGCCAGAGTGGAGGGCAACGTGGGCCTTGGCGGCCTGCCCGCTGCCTCTGGCTTCCGTGGGAGAAAGCTGGATTTACAGAACAGACTCCCTGCAGAAGTGGGGGCTGTAGTGGCTCTTCTAACTTGGTTCTCTATGAAAAAAGGGGAAACTTCACGGCTTTTCTATCACTTAATCACGGCTTTTCTATCACTTAACCCACATGCCCAGCGGACTAAGGCAGAGCCCAACAGAAGAGAGAGACGGTGGTTCCAAGGCTGCTGCTGCTGCAATCTGCTGAGCTGCAGCTGTCCTCCCCATGGCTCACGGTGCTGTGTCACCGGTGAATGGTAGCAGCTGCGTCAGCCACAGGCGCCGGCCTTTAAAGAACGAGGGTCCGAAGGACAGACATCTGATTTCCACACACATCACTGACGATCGTAAGAATTACATCTCTGGCAAATCACTAACTGATGAATGTTATTCTCACTTTCATAAATTCAAAAGAAGCAATGTCCCAGGGCACAAGGCCTAGCTGCCTGAAACCCCTGGTGGAAAGGCCTGGTACTCCCAGGCCTAGTGACTGAGCTCTGAGCCCACAGGGCCCTCTCCAGCCAACATCCCACAGTGATACAGGAGGCAGAGCAAGGGCTCCCCACACACACCCACATCCTAATTCCTGGGAATTGGTCCGCTGCACGCAGGGGGGATTCAGGTTGTTTAATCAGCTGACCTGAAAACAGGAGATTACCCGATGATATGGGTGGGTCTGAAGTAATCACAAAGGCTTTTTAAATGTGAAAGGCGGCTTTAGAAGAGCTCGTGTCAGAATGCTGAGATAAAGCAAAGACTTGACCAGCCATGGCTCTGAGGATGAAGGAAGGGGGCCAGGAACCAAGGCACGTGGAGGCTGGAAAAGGCAAGAAGACAGACTCTCCCCCAGAACCTCTGTAAATCCCTGTTTGCATCTTCACTTTAGCCCAGGGAGATCCAATTTAGATTTCTGATGTCCAGAACTGTAATAAATGTATGTGATTTGGGGGTAATTTGTCACAGCAGCAACAGGAAGCTACTAAAAGTGGTTTTAAAACATAATGATGAATTCTCTGACACCCCTTCCCACTCTGAGGCAGAGTGTGTGTCCCCTCCCTGAACCTGGGGCCTCTGTGACCGCACAGAGACACAGAACTCAACAGGAGGCGTGCTGCAGGACATCCTTGGCTAGGTTAGAAACGGTCCTCTTGGAACCATGCTCTGGGGACCCTGAACTGCCACCATGTGAGGAATCTACCCACCCTGAGGCCACCACGAGGGAAAAACCAGAGACAGACAGGCAGTGCAGGGGCCCAGATGGTCCCCCCCAGCTGTCTGAACCTGCTCAGCCCAGGTGCCTGACACACGAATGGCTCTGAGATGCCTGACACACGAATGGCTTTGAAATGACCAGCCGAGCCGTGTCTTGATGACAACCGTGGAACTGACCACGAACACAATATGCCCAGCTGAGACCTTCCCATCCTACTGACCCAACATCAAGAGCACAGTAAGCGGTTCTCTTAAGCTGCTGGGTTTGGGGTAAGTTGTTAACCCAGCAAGAAATACCACGCTCAACAATATATCCTAAAAAATTCTTCTTTTCATTACTAAGAACTGAACCCAAAAGATAACTTTTTCAGCCTACATTTATCAAGCAACCATCTTTAGATAAAACTTTCATTTCTCATTCCATATACAAGTTCTGAACATGCCAAGACTACTTACATATCACCTCACAGGAGCACCTACCTTGATACCAAAAGTGAACACTGTCATTATGATTTTAAATATGAGTGCCAAGCATAACTGCCATATAGCTGAATATACTCCAAGGCCTGCTGGACGATCAGGAATATCATCAACGATTTTACTGGCGTTCATGTCATTTCTGTAGTCACAGAGAGAAGAGGATTCCAGGGGGCCGCAGTCTGTGAAAAGCTCTTTAATCAGTTCGCTGGTGTTGAGCCTCGTGTAGGGATTAGGGAAGGCTGCCACAGCAGTGATGGCTGCAACAATGATGACCTCGAGAACAGGATACTTTCCAAACTTGGTGGATTTGCGTCGGCGACACCAGGCAATATTTGCCCTAATGAAAAAGGCTCCCCACAGCCCTCCAAATACCCCGAGGAGAATAAAAGGAAACAGTTCAAAAAGGTACCACGGTGTATGATACTCCACATAAAAAAGGACCAGACGGCTATTACCAAATGGATTGATGGATCTCAAAACAAATGCAGCCACTAAAGCAGCAAAAAATGATCTCCATAAAGTTTTTAGAGGAAAATAATAGCTAACCTAAAAAAAAAAGGAAAAGAAAAATTAATGCTATAATTTTATAAGATAGTTCTGATATGTTATAACTTGAACGGTAAATATCAACACTCTAAATTTTGCTGCAGCTAGAATTTACATATAATGGATTTTACCGTGGTAAGAAAAATACAACTATTTAGTAACTTTGGCTATCACATCATTACTAATTCACAGTATCAACTGATTATAAATGTCTAATAATTATTTAAAATACATAGCATTGTTATTTTTAACATGAGCTTCATGCCAATTCAATCATGGTAGTTAAGAATAAATGTACCACCACCAACTCCTGTTAGTTCATAAAGAAGTATTTAATTTCCCTCTTATATATTAAAGCAAAAAGAAGAACATAAACAACTGGGGGAGAAAAGTAAATTTTAAACATTTCTAAGTCACATTTTTGTGTAAATGTGTAAAAACTCTTAAGCACCAGTGAGAACACAAAAACAAAATATTCCACTGAAGCGACCAGAATTATTTCCTTAAACATCAATAACTGCCATAGAAATAATCACACAAGAAAAACTTAAAAAGACTTAGAAACTGATTAAAAATCTTTAAATAAAAACAAGGCTATAATTTAGCCAATAAGGATTGTTTCCAATATTTTCTATTTGAGCTTACTCTTATGTTCAACAAAGTTAAATTTTAAATAATCACTAACATTTTATACATGAATAATATTTTAAAAAGACTTTTCTCAATAAAGAACATATATATTACTTTTCATGACTTTTTAATGTAAGAAAGAGTGAAAAATAACTATGAAAATAAATTTGAAAACTTAAAAGCAAAGTCTGTATCTATTACACTAGCTATAAAACTGAAAAGTGTGCCAAAATACATGTGTAATGGTAATTATACATAATTTTAATTACTGGTTGTTGTTGTTTTTAACCTACCTCTTCCAGGCTGAAAAGAACTCCTCCGATCGGTGCACCAAAAGCTACAGAAACACCTGCAGCCGAGGCAGCTGATAGCACCTACAAAGAGGATGCAGGTTATTTCACATGTTCTTATAAACTCAAATATACCAAACACAAATTCTTCATGTTACTCAAATTTTCGAAATGCCCTTCTGAATTTAACTCACATGTCTCCCTCTCTCCAAGCAAAGGCAAATATTTCTTCTAAAAAGATTTTCTTCTCTTCTGCTTTAATTGAAAGGTCACTCTTATATTCAATATTCAGTCAAAAAACATTTGTGCGAGATATACCAATGTAATAAGCAGGATGTAAAGAAAAGGCAATGACCACAGACAACCTTCGAGATGTGTGTTTGAGGACGCCAGTGGAGAGACCAGCAGAGAGAGCTGTTTGTTTGTTTTTAAACAGGATATTATTTCTTCAGATTTTGGAGCTCACTGCTGCATCATTAATAATTACTCCCGCCCACGTCCTAGTGAAATGTCCAGGGAACTTAAAACCTATAGCGCTCCCTACAGGTTCCGTTCCCTAAGTCCTCTGAAGAGACCGCTCCTGCCCCCAGGGGAGCCTCGGCTGAAGGTGCAAACCACGGCCGCCCGAGGGCGCACGCGCACCACAGGCCACAGCAAGGAAGAAACAGCACGCGCGGGCCTCCCTCCCGCCCCCAGGCGGCCAGTGAACGCTGCCCACCTCCCACCAGGGCGAAGCCAAACACACATATCAAGTCACTGGGCACCTACTGGTAATCAAGTACTTTCCTAAGTCTTTATTCCTTTCACTACTTTACTCCAGTAAATATCTGAGGCTACCAAAGCAGTTCCTCAAATGGTGAGTTCTGACATCTCTGAAAGAGAAATCTGAAATAATAAAAATTAAGTTCTAAGTGTTAAGAGCACGAACTCCATAGTCAGGCTCCACAGTCAGTAGTTGGTAAATTAAAAATGAACAAATACTTGTTTTAATTAAATCGTACCTGGCTTTAGAAGGCAGACTGCTTATTTGGGGGAGGAGGGAGAGCAAATCTAACTTACCGTTTTGTTTTTTTCCACCAACAGGATTGCAGACAACAGACTTAACTGAATTCTCTGACTCTACGTTTATCATAATAGAATTTTACAATCAAGCTAGCACCCACATACCTAAAAGTCACAGCTGTTTTTGTCTGTTTCATAAACATCTAAGAATCACTTAATTTAAACACGTCAAGGAAGTGGTCAAGGGAAGAAGGCCAAAATACGAAGCCTAAATGCTTTCAACTAACGTGTGAACTCTAGTCATTTACGCGCCAAGGTGTCAGAATCAAGTTAATGTCATAAACATTACTAATCTTCACAGTGTGCACATTAAAATCTGGGTGAATTTAATTTCTATAATATTTTCTAATAAATTAATTTTTGTACTTATAATGAATAAATAAAAATTAAGGGCTTCCCTGGTGGTGCAGTGGTTGAGAATCTGCCTGCCAATGCAGGGCACACGGGTTCGCGCCCTGGTCTGGGAAGATCCCACACGCCGCGGGGCAGCTAGGCCCGTGAGCCACAACTGCTGAGCCTGCGCGTCTGGAGCCTGTGCTCCGCAGCAAGAGAGGCCGCGATAGTGAGAGTCCCGTGCACCGCGATGAAGAGTGGCCCCCGCTCGCCGCAACTGGGGAAAGCCCTCACACAGAAACGAAGACCCAACACAGACAAAAATAATAAATAAATAAATTAATTAATTAAAAAAAAAAATTAAAATCTTACCCCACAAATGTCAAGGTACAATAGCCAGTAAAGGAACTGCACTGGGTAGACAAATGCAGTTGAGACTGGGGAAACAGGAAGGGACTGGGCTCCCAAAGTCTAGAGCTAATAAGAAGGTCCCAGGAGCCCACTTTTCTTCTAGAAAATAACCACAGCAACCTAGAAACATCAGGGGAACTCTATGATATATCAAGTTTAAAGGTCTCCTGGAAGATCTCAGGCAAGAGGAAGTCCTGTATCCCCTTAAAGTGAATCTCTGATGTAACCTCAGGAGGTTAAAGACCCTTCGAGCTTCCCTAAGGTGCCAGAGAGCTCTCTGAGATGACACACCTCTCTCACTGGGCATCAGACACCTCCTCCAGAGGAAAATAGCTGGTGAGCTGGCCCACCCCAGGAGAAACACTGATCCGGAGAAACAGGAGTAAAAACAATGTTACATTTGGGAAACACTTCAGAGGAGGCGAGGTGTCAGGCAAAGCAAAAACAAATGCAAACCTTTGTGAAATTCAGCTGAAACCAACGGACACCAGGCCATCTAAACCTCCCTGAAATACAGGAGTGAGCCGCACTGGGGTTGGACTCCAGACACATACTGGAGATCATTCAGAACACATTAAAATTGTAATCTGAATACAGAATTTATCCAATGAGATCTTTACACTAGGAAATTCTTCACTGATTAAGTCTATGTAACAGATGTTCATCTGTCAAACAACAGAAGACGCTTACCTCTCTTTTCTTAGCTTCATTTGTGCTGTACTTCGGAAAGAGGTAGGAAAAGATATTTCCACAGCAACAGGCAACGTGTACCAAGGGCCCTTCTTTTCCTAAACTCAAACCTGATGCCACAGCCAGTACTAATGTGATGGTTTTAATCATTAAAGTCCATTTTCCCAAGTAGCCTCTGATGATGAATCCACTCAAGATAGTTTTAATCTATAAAGGAAAGATCAAGGCAGCTTAATTTCCTTTAAGAAACATGAGACCTTAACTAATAGATTACTCTCTTGTTTTACTCACCCTGCAAACTTTGGTGGACAATGGAAAGATTCACAATTCACTTTTTGAAAGCTTGAACTATTATGCTCTATATAATAAATCTGTAACGTATTCTAATTCTCTTCCCCAGCAAGGATAGAAGGCAACCCTATCTCATGAACAAAACTAATATACCAGGCCATGTTAAGGGGCTACAGACTTCAATGCAAGGGGTATAATTACATAACCAGCAAATGGTAAATTGGGATATTTCTGTTACAGACATATAATACAGTTAGATACATTTCAGACATTCTGTGTCAGAAATGAAGATATTTTGCCTTTAAAGATACTGTGCCTTCTCAGAGTACTGTAATAATGTGTAATATTTTCCTATATATTAAGAAGGATGAGTGACAACTGCTAAATACTACACAGTATTGCTCCTTATTAAAGATATTCTTAATTAATACAGCTTTAAAATCACTAAAATTGTTTTTAAAAGCAATGCACTAGAAAAAGCTAGTAACTTATTTAAGACAGAAAAATAAAAAGGGAAAAGAAATAAGTTCACATCATGTTCAATCCTAAGTATATTCTTCTTTAAGTCATTGTTGATAAAAAATAAAACCCAAAAGTTTGTACTATGGACCCACTATGATCAAATATTTATTTTAAAGTACAAAAGGGTTATAAATGTTATCTGCCAAATTCAAGGGTTATTAACTTATCTAATTAAAAGATAGTTATAAAAAGAAAATGAACGTAATCAAATCCGGTTCATATGAGCAAAACATCAACTAAATCACCAAAGAACTTTAGGCTGCAAGATATTTTCCAGGTTCTTGGTGTTTAGCTGAGTGCTGACATTTGTTTAGTCATGTGCGAAATTAGTGGTGAGGAAAAAAAATCAACCTCCACAAAAAACAATGAAATGAATATGGGGAAGAATTTCTTTCAATGATGTCTACTATCAGCTGACATTTTAAAAATTTTCTTTTTCATATTACAAACAAACCACTTCCCCAGAAAAACCACTACTTTTCCCCCCTACAGGCAAAAAGATAAGTATCACAACTGCAAAATGTTAATGACACTAAACACTGCATGGCTTACCTCTGGAATCCCAGAGCCACAGGCATATGGAGCAAACACCTTCACCAGGGAAACGGCAAGAAAGGCGAAACTCAAGGCCCAGAAGATGTACATTATGTAGTTCATGATGTATGAACCAGGACCCTAAAAAACAAATCGTTCAATAGCATGAACTTAATTTACGGGCACCACTAATTCAAGTGCTTGCCACCTAAGCAGCTTGGGTAAAACTTGTCGAAGGCTACTGGTTTACTGCCACAATAATAAAAGCTTTACATGAACAAAATATTTAAGTAGAATCTAGAAACATATTTGTATACATACCAAGGAGACAATCTATTTAATATTTTTCCTAGCTTCTTCCTGATCCTCAAAGTCTTGTTGCCAAGAATCTCAGCTGCACTTCAATCTCCGCCAACCCACAAACCACTTTTTGTAAACAGCTGGTGAAGACAAAACTACCTTCACACTCAGATTTCATTTTGCTGCGATTCTCCTGAAGATTAAGTGAGAAACAGCATACTGCCCATCTCACCAGCAGATATAGTCTTTTTAGTGCTAAAATTCAGCTACAACAAAATTTTAAAAACATATCCATATCTTACCATGTAACCATATATATATATATATATATATAAATATATATAAAATATAATATTCTAACTTCTAAAATGTTCTTTATAGAACATCAACAATAGTAAAATACTCATTTAAAAACTGTCATGCCACAAAGAAAAATCTAGGCATTTCTGCAAGATATCTCCAGTTAGAAGGCTTATTTTCACTACAATTTTTGATAATTCATACTTCCCAAACAATTGTGATGTATCATGTTAATAGGCACTTTGTGGTTACACAGCTCCTACTGCACTTCTTTTCTACAATAAGAAACACATTTTACGTCATAACCCAGCAGATTTGTATGTGGCTATGCAGTTAATAGAACAGCCTCTTGAAACAGTACCTACATTTTACTCATGGCAACGTATTCTCATATTTTCCATTCTATCCTATTACATTTCTTTCTTTATTTTCCTTTAATGCAGTTGCAGTCATCTAACGTGATTAATTCTATAATTAAATGAATTGGAGACTCATTTCACGGTATCAATTATTAATTCACTTTGAGACAAAGCAAGACTCACCTCCGCTTGCCCTATGATTAATTCCGCCCATGTTTTCCACTGTGGACATTTATCCCTCTCCTCAAATGTGGTTTCATTAGACCCCCAGCAACACTGTTCGTGGTTGTACCACAGTGCGCTAAGGCAGATGCCCTCCTTGAGGTCAGTCATCCAGTCGGCGGCGATGTCTATTAAACCAGCCAATGCCCCTGGAAAAAATGTTGGAGGTGGTGAAAACAGGCAGTCCATTTCTGGGGAGACCAGAACTATCAGGTTAAAAGGGTCAAGGAAAGCTGGGGACTCCCTACAAATAAAGGGTCATAAAGGGAATACTACACAAATTTAAGATTTCAAATCGTATTAGAAATAAGTTTCTGTTACTTTTTAAAAAGTGTAAATAGCTATTCTTTAAAATAAAATTGTTATTCTTCGCTTGAAATTAAAACTACTTACATCATTAAAATTCACTGTGATTTTTAAAATGTGTCGGAATCTTCCAAAGACAACCACCTGGCAGAGGGGCTCATCTCAGGTTGTGAAAGTCATAGTTTTTACTAGTGTGTTTTAATCTGAAACCTAATCCATAGATTTACAAAGGATCTCAAGCTCATTAAAATGGAATATCCGTTAGAATTAGTGAAACTCATGGCATTAATGAATTACTGTGACAGACTATCGGGTTTTTTTTTTTTCTTTTAACAGAAAATCAAATATACCAAGATCATCTTACTGACAGAATACAGAGAATACACAAATTTATGGTCAAAATCTAGGTCCTTCTCATATAAAAAGATCAATGGGTCACATAAACAGTGGCCAGCCAATAAGGGGTATCAGATGCCTCTACTCTCTACACAAATTTTAACTTTCCCTCATGTTCTTCGGGACATAATCTTCCACAGTGGAAGCTGAAAGTCAGTAAAACAGCCCTTCGTGTTTGTTTTCACATCTTCAACTGCTATTAAAGTCTCACCCAGAGGGCCTCTGGGCATGGTGCAGCCCACACGGAGCTTAAGTGTGGGCTCTGACCGTGGCCTGCCGACTCTCTAGCTACATGACCTCAGTCAAGTTGCTTAAGCTCTCTGTGCTTAGTCCCCTCGTCTGTTAAGACTCAGACCATAGGATTGCCATGAGGTTTACACACACATAAAGCTTTTGGAACAGTGTATGACACACAGGAAGCACTCAATAAATATTAGCTATTTACTGTGATGCTAACATTAAAATATACTTCACTGATCATCTGGTCCAAACCATGTATTTTACAGATAAAGAAACAGAGCGAGAAAGATCAGCCAAATTGGATAGACACGTAAGGTGACAAAGCCAAGCCTAGATCTCTGAGCCTCCTGCCTCCTAGTCTTATATTTAAGAAGATTTTTTTGAAGGAAAGAAACGAAACAAATGCTTCTAAAAATCGAAAAGTACCTGAAAAAAAATTGCAAGAAGGAGCGGAGAACTATTTATTATCCTGTTAACCAAAAAAGGGTTACATTAAAAATTTTCTTTACCTGATGCCAATCCTGTTAGTGTTACTACTAGCCATCCTGACCACGCATCATACAAACTTTTTGTCATTTCCCATGCTGATTCTTTCTTTTTGCTGTTGATCTGAAATTAGAAATGTTTATGTTTCATTTTTCAAACTACGAACAGAAGCCACAATTCTAGAATCTAACAATTTTCTCAGTTACTATACATGGAACAGTACTTTCTGAACTAAATAATGGGATAAGTGAGTTTGGGGCAGAATCACGAGGTCAGACACCTGTGACCCAGATGACAAGCATTTACCCAGAAATCTGTATTTTTAACAAGAACCACAGGATGAGAGCAAAGGGGTCCACAAACCACATAAAGTCTGACATAGATTGTTTTAAACTGAATCAATCTTAGCTGGTATACATCTTTTATACTAACAGAAATAAGACCTTATAGCTTGAAATGTCTGTCATTCCCTGCTCATTCTCTGCTTCTAGCAGTTAAGTGGAATATAATAGTCTTTAAAAGGCAAGGTCAGTGAATAACAGTACTATGCCCATAAATGTAGTACAAAGCAGTCATGTGAATAAAGGGGCTGCCAAAATGTGTAGGCCTGTAATATGCGGGAATGGAGCGCTTCAATCCCAGGGGAAGGGTCCCATCACTGTGTAAGGCAGAAACGTCCTCTACAAATACAGAGCAGGAGGTGAGATTCGCAGGACGGCAATAGATTTGATTTCTAGATCTCACTCTAAGACACAAGAGGGCAAGTCTCTCCTCTCTTCCTAAGAAACGATCCCTAACTTGCCCAAACCTCTTCTGTCCTTCTACCACAGCTGCTTTACAAAGCCACATTCTCGGGCCAGGACTTCAGTGCTCCTTCATCCCACGGGAGGGCTACAGCTGGAATTCAATGATCTGGCCTATTTCAAACATTTGCTCTATTTCAAGCCACAAGGCTCCATTCAAAAGACTCAGTAAGTTCTAAATTGAATGCGGCAATTTTATTCCTTCTGTATTATAAGCAACCAATCACAGATATTAACCATTCTTTAGAATTGAAGGTAGGTCATTCCTTTCAAAAACAATAAACCTCATGTTGCTCCTTCCTCTAAGTAAGAATAACTGTAATGTTTAATGAGATATAACATTAAGTAAAAATTTGAAAATCATCTAAATGTTCACCAATATAGTACTGGTTAAATAAATTGCAGTACATCTATGTCATGAAAAACTCTGTAGCCATTAAAAAAGAATGAAATAAATGCAGTATCGTTCGGGGGAGAAAAGCAAGGTATAAGTGTGTATAGGATGCTATTTATTTACTTATTTTTCTTAGTTAAATGGTAGCATCCTAAGTAAATAAATATATATGCTTGTATTTTAAAAAATAAAGGGACAAAACATAACACTGAAAGTGTGAATCATTACCTGTAAGAGGAGGAAGGCACTAAGTTGGGAGGCACAGGGACTATAAAAGAAAGTAATTTGTATGTATAACCCTACTGGGATAAACACTAAGGACAAAAAGTATCGTAAAAAAAGAAAACACTAAAAGTCTTCAGTAAGCATATTGCTGGCGAGAGTGTTGGTAGCATTATTCTGAAATAACACATCTGCCGAGTGTGTGTCGTGAGGAGAATCAGTGCATGTGACACTGAGATTCCGGGCTTGGCTGAAAGGAGATATAGGTTTAAGGACCAGAAGTCAAATGAAAGCCCTCCAGCATTTAATTTAAATTAGAAGGTTCCTCTAAACTTCAGAGGCTAGAAACAATGGCCAGCCTGCAAGCAGTGAGAGCCTCCAGCACTCAGGCTGCCTGTGTACCATTTTCCTTCAAAGGAACCAGAGCTCCTTGGAGAGGTCCAGGTTCAGTGCAGGAAACATGTAACATGAGCCAGGATTATCTTGTCTTCCCAGAATACATCAAAGTCTACTAAGCACAGGCCAAAGGACTCAGGCACCAACCTAAATAAGCTGCCACTGGTCAGAAATGGAATAACATGGGCATCAATAAGGAGAAAAATTGTGATGATTAAAACACATCAAATATGTTTAGACCCATGAAGATACAGAAACAGCTACCAAACAAGCAAACCAAAACCTCACTGGTCAACTCTGAGGATGCTAGGGAGCCATGAGGTGTCAAACTTCCTCCCTTCTCTGTACAATCCGAACTTGAGGGAATCCAGATAATTGGTGTGGGAAGGTTCTCTTTATAGAAAAAGTCAAGCTAATAAATAAAAACGGAATGAGAATTAGATTGCTACCATCCTGCGAAATACTGACATAAATATTTGAAATGATATAATGCTGAATTTGCTTCAAAATAATCTGGGGTAGGAGGGCTACAAGGATAATAAAAAGTTTAGGGGAAAAAGGAATTAGATAGCTATACGCACTGATATAGAAAGTTTTCTTTTTTTTTAATTTGATGCTTTAAGAACAACAGTAAGAACATCTACATGTAGAACTTCCCAGCTTTAACAGAGTTTTATGCTTATATAAATAAGCATATATTAAAGCACTGAAAATGATATTTGACTTACTTAGAAAGAGATGATTGATGTGAGTAACTAGGACACTCACTGACTACTTCACTTATTGTTATATTATTTGAAATGTTTTCAAGGACCATGGACTACTTCCATAACCAGAGAAAAAAAGGGATGTGTGCTGTGGTTTTAGTTTCAGTTTTCCCTAAAATTTTATAAACACGGTATCTATGGACCCTTTCTTACCCCTCACTTGAGAACACATTTAAGCCCTCCCTGAATATGTCAGTGACTCTGTAAAGTAATATACTTCCAAGTACAACTGTGTTTACCTAACAATCACACAAGGTACGGAATTTATAGTGTGTGTGATTTAGGCACACTGGATTAAAACAGTGGTTCTCGGGGGCTTCCCTGCTGGAGCAGTAGTTAAGAATCCACCTGCCAATGCAGGCGACACGGGTTCGAGCCCCGGCCAGGGAAGATCCCACATGCCGCGGAGCAAGTAAGCCCGTGAGCCACAACTACTGAGCCTGCGCTCTAGAGCCTGTGAGCCACAACTACTGAGCCCATGTGCCACAACTACTCAAGCCTGAGAACCTAGAGCCCGTGCTCCGCAACGAGAAGCCACCGCAATGAGAAGCCCGCGCACCTCAACGAAGAGTAGCCCCCGTTCACCGCAACTAGAGAAAGCCTGCGCGCAGCAACAGAGACCCAGCACAGCCAAAAATAAAAATTAAAAAATAAATTAAAAAAAAAACAAAACAGTGGTTCTCATAGTGTGGCCCAGACACCCTGTGTGTCCCTGAGACCTTTTCTCAGGGGTCTTCAAGGTCAAAGCTATTTTCATAGTAATACTAAAACATGATACACCTTTTTCACCACGTTGATGCTTTCACTGATAACGCAAAAGCGATAACAAAACTGCTGGGTCCTCAGCAGAGTCAAGGCGGTGGCATCCAAACACCCTGGCAGCCATCACATTCTTCACTGCCACTTAGAGCTAAAAGGTAAGTAAGTGCCAGTTTCACTTTGAAATGTCTTTGAGGAAGCAGTAAAAAGTATTGCGCCCCGTCCACTGAGGCTTCCTAACACTGCGTGTGATGACTGAAGTATACACACAGCACTTCCGATGCACACTGAAGCCAGAGGCGAGGCCTTGAGGAAAAGCACCTGTGCCATCTACTTGAGCTGCAAAATAAACCGCTTCCATGGAACACCCATATTACTTGAAAGAAAACCACCAAGCCATGGTTTTTCAGACTTGGAAATTTGACAGGTATTTTTCTCAAAAATGAACCAAGTAAGCCTGTCATTTCAAGTAAAATGTGTATTTGCTTCCAATGATAGAATTTGAGCTTTCAAGTAAAAATGAATTTTAGAAAACTTGTAGCCATCACTATAAGAATGACAGATCCCAATCCTTAAAGACTTTTCTGAGGAGATCAGTGTTGATATTAACAAATGTGCCTTTTTTGATATTGTATAATGATATGGTATAATGAAAGTGTCAACTATTGAAAGAACTGCATGAATCAATGAATCACTATTTTTTTCTTTCTTTCTTTTTTATTTTTTTATTATTTTTCAAAGGATCATGGCATAATGTTACAAAATCATCCATTCAAAGTTCAACAGGAACCAACAGATTTTAATGTAATAGGAGACAAAAAGTTCACTGATACAGTTTCAGATTACACACTGCATCTAACCTTTAAGAAACTACCACTTGTCACTGTCACTGTCATGCAGTATCAAAGAATATCCACAATGATCTGAAAAGGTTATTAAAATACTCCTGGCTTTTCCAGCTACACGTTTGTGTGAGGCTGGATTTTCTTCATCCAAAGAAGAAAAGTTTTTACTTCAATCAAAACATATCACAACAGATTGCAGCAGCAGATATGAGAAACCAGCAGTTTTTAGTAAACCAGACAACAATGAATGAATGATTTATAAAGATGTAATACAATGTCACTCTCTCACTAAATATTTTTTATTTTGGAAAATAGTTATTTTTCATAAAAATGTGTTTTTTATGTTAACATGTAATGGGTTTGTTATTGTTACTTTTAAATGAATTAATATTTTTGAAATTTCTCAGTTTTAGTAACTAATATGGTATTATCTCTTATTTTCAGTTACACTCTATTTATAATGTTCCCAGAAGAGGTAAATATTGACTGATGAATCTCAGAAGCAGTACTTTTCATAAACAATATAATCTAAGTCCAACTTTAGGTTTAATACACATATATACATTATTATGAAAGGTAATACCTAATTTGTACAAGCAATTATTTCGTTTACAAGTAACTTTCAGAGCTCAAATTTGCAAACGGCCTTTTAGAATTTGGAATTTTATTTTCAAGAGATTTTTTTTTCTCTTTTAAAATTATTTTTGGATTACACTGTATCAGTAAGGCACAATCGACAATAAAAAAGTTAACATAAGTTGTAGTTTTTAGCAAAAGCCATTCTTTTTTTGATTAGTGATTCATTACAACATTCAATATGCCCTATACAGGACTCAATTTGAGAAATATCTCAGAATTTAAAACCAAGAAAGGGGATAAAAGAAAACAGCAAAACCCCGGGAAACTATCTCCCCAGTAAGCTGCTTCTTTTTCCAACAACTGAAATTATGTAATACGTCTCCTCTTTTGCCGTAGCTGCTGTGCTGCTCAAAGCCAGATATCATGCTGACTGCTACATCTTGAACTTGGCTTCATCCTCCCTCAATTCACATGTCACGTTTTCCCTTTCCTTCCTGCTTTGTCTTACTATACTTCTTTGATTTTAAGCTACTTCAAATCCTTTCCAGAAAGACATGGGATATAAATAAACTTTTTAAAAATTACATAGAGAAAAAACATATTACTTATAAAATGTAGGAACTTACTTGAAGGTACTTTTAATGTATAACATATTTTGGCAGGCCGAGATCACATATTATTAAATGATCTAATTGTGCACTGTCATTCTAAAGACTACTGAAAACACTCACCCGTCTGTGCCTTTCCCTGTCTTTACATCTCTCCCGCACCCAATCAATGGTGTGGAAATCGTCATAGGTACCAACGCCGGGGATGGGTTCATCCAGAAGGTCCAGCAGGTGGGTGGAACTGCTGATGCTGCCTCCGTTTGTCATGGTGTAATGAGTTCCTACAAAGCAAAAAGGGGACCATGAGCGTGCTCTGTGAGGCACAGTGGTGAACTATGCAGCCTCCTAGCAGTTCATTAGGGATTTGTAAAGAAACAGTTACCACTTGAAATAATTACACTAAAACAGAGGAGGGAAAGCATTAGAAAAATTCATCTGAAACTTGGAAATAGGCAAAAAGACTATGGCATGTCCTTTCCAACTCACACACTGTTCCCTAAATCACCTTTGTCATCAAGCTGGTTCCCTCATTAGAGTTCAATAAATATTTGACAAGTGTCCACTATGTAACAGACTTGAAGGTACAAGGAAGGAGACAAAAACAATTCACAAAAAAGAAATAAAAACTGGCTATTAAATTTGAAAAGAAGTTCAATCTAACACAGAAAAAGAAATGCAGATAAAACCTACAATATCATTTTCCTCTATCAGACTGGTAAAGATTAAAAAAGCTGGCTAATGCACTGAGTTGGCAAAGTTATGGGGAAAAGAGGTCCTGCCACAAAAGCATTAGTCTCAGTATAAACTTGTATAACCTCTTTGGGCAGGCAAAGCTACACAGACAATCTCCAACCCAGCGGCCACATATCTAGGAATTCTTCCTGCACTTATCCTTGTACAAGTCCATAAATCATGCACAGTGTGGGGAGAACATCTTACTAGTGCTCCAGAAAGTAAGCAAAAACAAATGCCAGATGCTTACGATCTAAAACAGGGGTCAGCAAAAGAGCCAGAGAGTATATCTTTTAGGCTTTGGAGGCCATATAGTCAGAACTACTCAACTTTGCCACGGTAGCACAAAAGAAGGCATAGACAATATATAAATGAATGAATATGGCTGTGTTTCAATAACAGTTTATTTACGGGTGAAGAGGGAGATCTGACCTAACCCCTGACCCTATTTTCAGGTACAGATCAGCATGTTTAATTTGAAAATTATTTAGTAAAATTTATTTTGGTTTAAAAGTTACGCTTACATGTATATTTAAATACAGAGAAAACAGTATGAAGAGAGATGAAACAACACGTTAATAATGGTTACCTCTGGCAAGTAGATTTGTTAGAAAAAGCAGAGAATGAACTTTGTCTGCATAACCCTTGTAGGTATATAAATATATATATATACACACACACACATATATGTAGTATATATGTATATATATTTCAATGAAAATTACTTTTCTAAATAAACACACACACTATTAATAGGGATGTGAACGGGACTGAGAATAAAGGAATCCTAATGGATCTAACAATTAGTTAAGTGAAAAGAGCAACAAACTGCTACCAAAAGGCCCAGATTCTAGTCTTAGACAGCTAAGTAACTTTGGACAAGTCATCTTCAAATATTAAGCATCTAAATGATATATGTTATGTATCATTTTGTTATACCTTATAACAAAGACATATAAGCAAAGAAGCATTTGGAATTTTTCTAAAGCCCTAAAAACTTAGAAAAGCTGGTACATAATTTCAAACAGGTGATCTTAGCATAAGTGATTACAGATTACATCTTCAAATTATGTAGCAATAATATAGATTTTATGCCAAAAATCATCTAAAAGTGTGTCATTTTAATAAAAATGTACTGATATAGAATATAAGGAGTGGCACTATACTAATGTTTAAACAAACACTATAAAAAGAAACCCAAGAAACCAGTTTATTTTATTCTGTGGCTTTTAAGGAATAGAGCAACATTTCCAGAATACTCTTGCACTCTGATGGTTTAAAACTGACTTGTCCTCTTTCGTTTACAAAGAAACTATCATAAATGTTAAGTCATTCACCAAAGGATCACGTGGCAAAGCCAGAATCTGAACCTTCCCCCCTCGCTTATAAACAACGCCTAGATTAGAGCAGGAGAGGGTCTTGAAGCAGTGGGGCGGTGGGAGGGAGAGACACACACAGCCACCACGCCAAGACAGGGACTCATTTTGTTACTGTTCAGACAGAAACCAAACAGATGACACTGTGGGTTGCAAGCTCTGTTTCTTGATCAGTCAGAGAGGCAGTATTAGGAACAAGCATTAACACAAAAAGGGTTAGTATTTCAAACAATGTAGTAAGTACTGAATATTGTACTGATACACTTAATGTCTCTTCACTTCTAGCAGACACAACAGAGCTCTCTCTTACCTCCCCATTTAATACATTTGTGCTTGCCTTGGATGGGTGTACAACTTCTACAAGGAGAGGGGTATACTGATTTCAGTGTGTCGGCAGAAGCCCTCCGGGAATAAATAACTCACCATTTTGGCTGAGGGTTTAAAGGCCCAAGCCCTGCAATGGCCCATGTTTGCTTACATAAAACATATGCTCTAAACCTTCCTCTTCAGCCTTTACATACACTAGCTCTTTCTTCCTCCCTCTATCCTGACTTTATTCACTAATTTCCACTTTGTGAAAGCTAACTGAAAGGCCACAAATTTTCTTAAGAAAAAGCGACAGGAGAGTAAAAATAATAAGGGCATTTATAATATCTTGACGAATTTCAGAATCTGACTCCGCTTTCTGTACGATAATACTAAAATTGGTCATTGTGAAGATGGTTTTTGGAGGGAAGCACCAAAGCCTGTACACCATTTAGGAAGACTTCTGGGGTGCTCTGCCCAAAACGCATAATCAACACAACAAATCCAAGCTGAGGGAAATTCTGCAAGATAAATGGTTTGCATTCTTCAACAATGTCAGAGTCACGAAAGACGAAGCATGACTGAGGAGCGGCTCTAGATTAAAGGAGACCAAAGAGACAGCCACGGAACATAACCTGTGCCCTGGACGAGCAGAGCAGGACTGGGACAGACATGTTTGCGCTTCTGTGTTAAAGGACACAGGGCAACAAGCAGCAAATCTGAAAACAGCCTGCAGCTCTAATAACAGTACTGTATCAATGTCAATTTTCTGAGTTTGAAAACTGTACTTAGCTATACATAAGCTATATATCCTTCCATAAGGAAATATACACTGAAGTATTTAGAGGTTAAAGTGTATCACGTCTGCATCTTACCCTTATAGAGTTCAGGAAAAAATTACGTGGTAATTATATGCACCACATACATATACATAGCCGTATATATTATGTATTACACAGAAAACAGTACATATAACAGCGAGAGAAAGAACAAGACACAGGATGAACAAATGTGGTAAAATGTTAACATTTCAGGAATCTGGGTGAAGGGTATATGGGATTCTCTGCACTATTTTTCAACATCTCTAAGTTTGAAATTAAAAGAAAAAAATTTTTTAAGTCTACTGTGATATATTTTGCAAAATTCAAACTTTTCCCCTATTTGCCCTTATCTGGGTAGAGTTGAAGAGACATGAACTACTGATCTTTATTATTATCTTCTATGAAAAATCAAAAGCAAAATTTCTATAGCACCTAACACGCATGCACACAATATGTCACCAGCCCCATGATGAGAATTCCCAACCGTCTGCACCATGCAGGTACTAAGCAAACACAGAGTGTATCCCTCCAACAGGCTTCTGAGCTAGGGAGGGGCAGGGAGAGACCACTATGCCTAAGTTTGGAGGCAGCACCACACACACATCCACAGAAGCCCTGTGTCCTGCCTCAGTGACTTTCAAATCATTAGTCTGCAGAAACTACCCTGACATCTAACTTACATAACTACACAGTAATTCAAAAGTCCTGAAAGTCAGATATAAAGTATTCAACTTTTTAAACCAGAGGACCCTGTGCACCAATGATTTATGTTCTGGGACTTTTATGTGTGTCCCTTGGAATTTCTGGAGCTGCCACTGCACATTTTAGGGTAGGAATTAGCCAGAGCAGTTTGTGTCCCCAACAGACTATTTGAAGTCAGTCTGTCCTCTCATGCCTATTTGCTTCTACCTGACACAGCAATGCTGTTTGAAAAAAGCAGAGTATGGGAGAAATGCTGATTGGTCTTGGTTTTGGGGGAGCCCACAGAAACAGAGATTCACTGTTTCCCCTCTAAATTATTCCGAAAAGAGGTTTGAGTCCTTGTGACTCTTGCTATCAAATCGGCTTAGAAAGTAACCAAGATGGATTTTGCTATGAAAGTAAAATAACACCTTTTTGCTAGCTGATTAGAATATTTCTCTGGCTCTGATAAATATAATTAAAAGGAATCTTCAGAAGAAAAAGGCAGACATTTCTTTTTTTTTTCTTTTTTTGGCTGTGCCACGTGGCATGCGGGTTCTTAGTTCCCCCACCAGGGATAGAACCCATGCCCCCTGCAGTGGAAGCACGGAGTCTTAACCAGTGGACCACCAGGGAAGTCCCAAAACGCAGACATTTCAATCTGGCTTTAACCTCTCTCCTTTCATCCTGTTTCTTACTGGGTTATTATTAACAAATGAAAGATATATCATATTGAACGCAAAATCAATTAACATATTTTTTATATTTAAAGTCTGCTTTGGACTACCCTGGTGGCGCAGGGGTTAAGAATCTGCCTGTCAATGCAGGGGACACAGGTTCGAGCCCTGGTCCGGGAGGATCCCACATGCCGCGGAGCAACTAAGCCCGTGAGCCACAACTACTGAGCCTGCGCTCTAGAGCCCGCAAGCCACAACTACTGAAGCTCACACGCCTAGAGCCCGTGCTCCGCAACAAGAGAAGCCACTGCAATGAGAAGCCCACACATCACAACGAAGAGTAGCCCCCGCTCGCCGCAACTAGAGAAAGCCCGCGTGCAGCAAAGAAGACCCAACGCAGCCAAAAATAAATAAATAAATAAATTTATTTTTTTTAAAAGTCTGCTTTACGATTGCTAAATAAAATTCAAGAATCAGCTGGCTATTAAAAAAAAGATTCACACTTCTACGTTAGTATGTGTATGACATCGCTACATGCATTTTCTTTTATAGTTTGTTCTGCCAAACTTGGAAATCTGAATAGTACAAAGAAGGAGAAAAGGAAAGACTGTCTGTCCTATTCTAAACTGGGTAGGGAACATTCATTTCTAACAGGATCACAGAAATGCCTATATATCCCTCAGTAGGAATAATTTTAAAGGTATTATGTTTCCTAACAATAACAATGGTTTTTAAATGTTCCTAATTATCATTTCTTTGTGTATAGTTCACTGCAACCTAGATTCGTTTAAAGTTTAACTTACGTATGATAAAATGAGATGAACACAAATAAATTATATTTGTGTGTTAATAAAATTCTTAGAAGCAACTGTGTAAGTTATCCAGCTTCCCCTCTCCACTTCATCTTATGCATGAATGTAGCACATACCTTGCAGGTAATGCCACAAACACAAATTAAAGTTCTCTCATATGTGGGACTTCCCTGGTGGTCCAGCAGTTAAGACTCCGTGCTCCCAGGTTTCCCTGGTGGTGCAGTGGTTAAGAATCCGCCTGCCAACGCAGGGGACACGGGTTCGAGCCCTGGTCCTGGAGGATCCCACATGCCCCGGAGCAGCTAAGCCCGTGCGCCACAACTACTGAGCCTGCGCTCTAGAGCCCGTGAGCCACAACTACTGAGCCCGTGTGCCACAACTACTGAAGCCCGGGTGCCTAGAGCCCATGCTCCACAACGAGAAGCCACCGCAATGAGAAGCCTGCGCACCGTAATGAAGAGTAGTTCCCGCTCGCCGCAACTAGAGAAAGCCCGTGCGCAGCAGCGAAAACCCAATGCAGCCAAAAATAAAATAATTTATTAAAAAAAAATAAAAAGACTCTGAGCTCCCAATGCAGGGGGCCTGGGTTCGATCCCTGCTCAGGGAACTAAGATCCCACATGCCACAACTACTGAGCCTGCACACCGCAACGAAGAGCCCACGTGCTGCAACGAAGACCCAGTGCGGCCACAATAAATAAATAAATAATAAATTTTAAAGTTCTCTCATATGTTAAGTGCATCCCTCTTTCTTTCCTAAAATATTACTTCAAGGGTTGGTTAATTAGGAAATTATAACATGGCTTTCCTAAAGCTGTTCTCTGTCCAGAAGACGAAGAGGTCGACAGGATGAAATAAAGGGGTGAGGCCGCATTTCCCCGACAAGGCCTCTCTTTGTCTCAGTAAAAACTCTTGTTATAGGTGCATGAACACAAAATGACATGATTTACTTGGACCTCCCATTTCTCAAAGCATGTGCAGCTCTCACTGATCTATCTGTGGAGACAGTAGCAAAGACGTACCAGGACACCTTTTGGAAATACTACTCATCAGGTTCCTTATCCGACACGATCTCCTCGTCCTCTCCACACGTGTTCCCCACCAATTCAGGAAACACCCACCACCACAGGGAAAGAAACACACAGCAGAACACAGAAAACAAGATTCAGTGCTGTGGCTTCTACGAATTTCCAACTCAGGCTTTTGAAACCCACGTAAAAGGCAAAGTCTTAAAAGCCAATACCTTTGAGTTGTAAGCAATGGGTTTCTGGGTTTCAAAATGTTTTAAGTAAAAAAGAGAGTTTCTGCAATAAGCCTTGGATTGAAAAAAGAACAGATGAAGAAGCAATTCTACACAGTTACATAAGGTTTGCGGGAGAAGCAAGGAGAGGGAATTGAGTAAACAAGAGAGTTTAAAATAGTTAAACTGGCAACGGGTTTCAGCTTTTAACATTTTATACAAGAAAAAAAGATAAGATCTAATTAGCCACATTTATTTATAAGCTTTTAGCATATTTTCATTACTCAACATACTTTCTAAAAACCATCTCATGTCATTAAATGCATATGCACATCATTTTCAAAGGACTTCAGACTACTATAACTGTTGTGATGTACGCACTCTATCATTTAGGTTAGTTTGCATTAAAAACAGTATATACAATGAACATACGTGTACCTAGTCATCCTCTTTTCCAATTAATTTTTAAATTTTTAATCTTTTTCTTGTTCTTAACTTTTTTCCCAACCCTATGTCCAGATATTCAATATTAATAACCAGATATATCGCCAAACTTAAAATAACCACATGACCTAGTAACTGTCCTCAGATTAGGTTAATATTTATGTAATGGATCCTTATGGTCTCTGCCCACCTAGTAACCCTTTCCCCTTCTTTCTGAAACAGAACCCAATTATTTTTAGGAAACTTCTATTCCTCACTGCATGCAATCTTGATGGGGGCATCAATCAAAGTATCTTCCCCTGTCCAGCTAAGAAAACGGCACACAATCCAAGGTAGGTTAATCAAACTCTACCTCTTGAAAATATAAACCCTGAGCAGAGTGATACAGACAGTAGGAGTTTATTAATTTTAACACCTGAACGTTAAAAGGATATAGGATAGTCCCTGCTACCTAGATCCCCAGATCTTAGAGTATAAGCAAGTATGATTTGAAAGTAGTAGCTCCCAAATTTAAGACAAAAACTTTTCTGGAGGTCTGGCTACCAGATGCCAGTGACTACCCTTCCACTACCCAATGGCTGAAAAACAGTAACAAGAAAAGACTAGAGAAAAGGTCACTTTCTTTTCAGAGTGCCCTAGTAGAGAAATTCCATGACCTTAATGCACTTTGAGGTCAGAGAGACCTCGAGTCAAATCCCAGTGCTGCCACATAAGCCAGCACGAACTACGAATTAACCTCTTAGAGGTAGCTGGGTGATCTCACCCACTTTTAGAGTGTGGTGTGTGGACTGGAGATAAAACATGTAAAATACCAACAAATATATCTGACAAACAGTAGGAGATCAATAAACACAAGTTATTGTTTCTGCTCAAATATTTTGGCATTTAAAATTTCATCAGGCTTAATTATGTTACTCATATGGTATTAATCTTAACCAGAAGACTGAAATATGACAAAGGGAAGAAAAAGGGTCTTGCAAATTTGAGCAATGAGTTCTTCTGCAACTGTATACTGAGCAAAAATCTTGTAGAGTTTTAACAGATAACTTAATTCATTACACCTGGTATGGACACAAAAACAAATTTCTAAAATGTATGGTCGGACATCCCTGGTGGCACAGTGGTTAAGAATCCGCCTGCCAATGCAGGGGACACGGGTTCGAACCCTGGTCTGGGAAGATCCCACACACCTCGGAGCAACTAAGTCCGTGAGCCACAACTACTGAGCCTGCGCTCTAGAGCCCGAGAGCCACAACTACTGAGCCCGCATGCCTAGAGCCCGTGCTCCGCAACAGAAGCCACTGCAACGAGAAGCCCACACACTGAAACGAAGAGTAGCTCCTGCTCGCTGCAACTAGAGAAAGCCCACACACAGCAACGAAGACCCAATGCAGCCAATAAATAAATAAATAAATAAATATATTAAAAAAGGAAATACCATTAAAAAATAAAATAAAATGTATGCTCAATGACAAACCTTTCCATAAAATGGACATCGTATAATTTAAATATCACCAACAATATTTCATAGTTCAAGTATCACTAACACTAAAATATCAATACCTCAGCAAGTAGGAAAAATTATCCAATCAATGAGCTATAACTGGTTTGCAGCTTTCTTGCAAAAATAACTTTATTGATAAGAGGACTTTTTGCCTTGTTTATTTTTTCCCCAGACACAAAAGCATACCTATGTAAACACAACTTTATTATTTATTAACATCTATAATCTAAACAAAGCGTTTTTAAATTATCTGTCAGAAAATTTTAATTTGTTATTTATTTTGGTTTGGTTTTGGTTTTGGTTTTTGTACTGAAGTATAGTTGATTTACAATGTTACGTTAGTTTCAGGTGTACAGCAAAGTGATTCAGTTATACATATTTATCTATTCTTTTTCAGATTCTTTTCCCTTATAGGCTATTACAAAATATTGAGTAGAGTTCTCTGTGCTATACAGTAGGTCCTTGTTGGTTATCTATTTTATACATAGTAGTGTGTATATGTTAATCCCAAACTCCTCATTTATTCCCCCTGCTTTCCCCTTTGGTAACCATTAAGTTTGTTTTCTCTGTCTGTGGGTATATTTCTGTTTTGTATATAAGTTCATCTGTATCACATTTTTTTTTTTTAGATTCCACATATAAGCGATATCATGTATTTGTCTTTCTTTGTCCAGTATGCTTCACTTAATATAATCTCTAGGTCCATCCATGTTGCTGAAAATGGCATTATTTCATTTTTTTATGGCTGAGTAATATTCCATTGTGTATATATACCACATCTTCATTATCCATTCATCCATCAATGGACATTTAGGTTGCTTCTATGTCTTGGCTATTGTAAATAGTGCTGCTATGAACACTGGGGTGCATGTATCTTTTCAAATTATGGTTTTCTCCAGATATATGTCCAGGAATGGGATTGCAGGATCATATGGTAGCTCTATTTTTAGTTTTTTAAGGAACCTTCATACTGTTCTCCATAGTGGCTGCACCAATTTACATTCCCACCAACAGTGTAGGAGGGTTCCTTTTTCTCCACACCCTCTCCTGCATTTATTATTTGTAGATGTTTTAATGATGGCCATTCTGAGCATTGTGAGGTGATACGTCACTGTAGCTTTGATTTGCATTTCTTTAATAATTAGCGGTATCGAGCATCTTTTCATGTGCTTTTTGTCTATCTGTATGTATTCTTTGGAGAAATGTCTATTTAGATCTTCTGCCTATTTTTTGAATGGGTTGTGGTTTTTTTTGATATTGAACTGTATGAGCTGTTTGTATATTTTGGAGATTAATCCCTTGTCACATTGTTTGCAAATATTTTCTCCCATTCTGTAGGTTTCCTTTTCATTTTGTTTATGGTTTCCTTTGCTGTGCTAAAGCTTTTAAGTTTAATTAGGTCCCATTTGTTTATTTTTGTTTTTATTTCCATTGCTCTAGGAGATGGATCCAAAAAGATACTGTTATGATGTATGTCAGAGTGTTCTGCCTATGTTTTCCTCTAGAAGTTTTAGAGTATCTGGTCTTACATTTAGGTCTTTAATCCATTTTGAATTTACTTTTGTGCATGGTGTTACAGAATGTTCTAATTTCATTTTTTTACATGTAGCTGTCCAGTTTTCCCAGCACCACTTACTGAAGAGACTGTTTTTTCTCCACTGTATATTCTTGCCTCCTTTGTTGTTAATTGACCATAAGTGCATGGATTTATTTCTGGGCTTTCCATCCTGTTCCATTGATCTATATGTCTGTTTTTGTACCAGGACCATACTGTTTTGATTACTGTAGCTTTGTAGTATGGTCTGAAGTCAGGGAGCCTGATTCCTCCAGCTCCATTTTTCTTTCTAAAGATTGCTTTGGCTATTCGGGGGTCTTCTGTACTTCCATACAAATTTTAACATTGGTAATTTGATAGGGATTGCACTGAATCTATAGATTGCCTTGGGTAGTATAGCCATTTTGACAATATTGATTCTTCCAATCCAAGAACATGGTGTATTTTTCCATCTGTTTATGTTGTCTTCAGTTTCTTTCACCAGCCTCTTACAGTTTTCAGAGCACAGGTCTTTTGCCTCCCTAGATAAGTTTATTCCTAGGTATTTTATTCTTTTTGATGCGATGGTAAATGGGACTGTTTCCTTAATTTCTCTTTCTGATCTTCTGTTGTTAGTGTATAGAAATGCAACAGATTTCTGCGTATTAATTTTACATCCTGCAACTTTATTGAATTCTTTAATGAGCTCTAGTAGTTTTCTGGTTATATTATTATTTAAAGAAATATTTTCATCAATGGGAAAAGAATAGTCTCTTCAACAAACGATGCTGGGACAATGGGCTAGCTATATGTAAAAGAATGAAGTTGGACCCTACCTACCTCACACCATACATGAAAATTAACTCAAAATGGATCACAGACCCAAATGTAAGGGCTAAAATTATTAAACTCTTAAAAGGAAACAGAGGAGTAAATCCTTGTGACCTTGGGTGAGGCAATGGTTTTGCAGATAAAACACCAAAGAAAGCACAGGTGGCAAAAGAAAAAACAGATAAACCAGACTACATCAGAATTAAGATAATCGTTCCCACCTAGAGGCCAGACGTTGTGTGTAATACTAACGATAAAAGAACTAAAATGTATTGAGTGCTTACTGTGTGCTAGACATTGTTCTCAGCACTTTACATATATTAGCTCATTTAATCCTCACAACCACCCCAGGAGATAGGTATTACATCTCCATTTTACAAATTAGAAAAGGCAGGCACAGAGAGTTAAGAGATATGCCCAGGGCCACATAGTAAGTAGTGGAACATGGATTCAAACTCAAGTAGTTTGATTCCAAAGGCATTTCTTACCACTATGAGTACTGCCTAAAAATAGCTTCACGGTTTGTTTGCTTGTTGCTCCGCGAGTAGGTTAAGACTGTTGATGCTGCCTTCTCCCAAAACACCTACGCACATGCACTGAGCGCTCATACAATTAATACAACCCGACCCTTCACCATCACCAGCCCTCTCTGCCTTTGGCCCCAGACCACAAGTCTGCTGCACAAGTTGTCACTGGCACTGCTTTGGTACCAGCACTCACATCCCTGTGCTTCAGCAGAGGTCAGTGACAATTACACATCCCATTCTCATCCTCAGGTTGTCCCAAACTCATCTTAGGCACAGGAAGCAGAGCCAACTGCCCCTCCAGGGGTTTACTTAGAAACTGGTTTTCAAACTTTTTTAACGGTGGCCCACAGCAAGAAATATTTCTCACTGACACAGTATACAGATATGCACCTAAGTAAAACCAAAGTTTAGCATATTTACTATTTGGCACATACTCTGGTATTTTTACTTTCTGTTTCCTTCCTTCCTCTTTTTTTTTTTTAAATATTGGTCACAACCCAACATGCTGAAACCTGTAATTTGACAAACACTGAACTAGAGAAATACAGACATTAATGAAATTATCTGCTTTCCCACAAATAAAAACCTTTATATTCCCACCCACTAGTCCTCAATATATATTTGCTGAACTGAGCTACAAAAAAATAGTACTTAATTGTTACACCTTACAGTGAACTAATTTATTAGTAAATTTCATCATCACACTTCTTCCGCAGTCTAAGTCTTTTCTCAAAGGGGAATATCCAAATAATAGTTCTACATGCAAAAGTAGGTATATATTTGTTTACTAAGACTATTGCTTATTACCGCTGGGGTCAATCTCAAAAGATTTGAGAGCAGTGATCCCTGCCATTTAAGCTCATAGGCAGATTACTGTCCTATCACACACATATAAAACATATATGCTTTTATTTTAAATTATGGAATAAGGCAGGCAGAAATCTAAAATTCTGCATATTCCCTGACAGCCCAGTTTCATCTGTGTATTAAGAGCAGGAAGTCTAGTCCCCAGTGGATTTTCTCCTCCCTCTGTGACCCTACTGATAAGAAATGGTCACCCTGGTGAGGGAGGGGAAAGTGAGTGCTGTAAGTTGATAGTGGAAGTCCCAGAATGTCAGCAGATTTCCAAATGGAAGATTAGAAGTGTAACAGCACAATGCTGGTACTTAGGATGTGGTCAACGGGACATCTGCTGGATAAATTAATATGATAAATAAAGTACTTGCTCTTTAAATTTGTTTTGCCATTCACAGTCATACTTAACTGCCACCAATTTCCAAGGCAAAGCCTTGGAAATTAAAACCAAATGGCAAAGAAGTTGACAGAAGATACACGACCAGTAAGTAGCAATGCTAAATTACCCAACTCACTGTTTCCTTCTCTGTTCTATTGACACCTCAAAATAAAAAGCCACATTCTTAGGTAGGGATGATAAAGTGGGTATTAAGACATCTGTATAACTGGAAACAAGTTCCATGTTCATTTATTATCTCTGCACATAAGATGATTTGTAGATTACATGAATAAAAAGATTCATGGAATTTGCTCTCTTAAATGGCGGAGGGAATAAATTGACAAACTAAAGCAAATCCATCTTTGATCTAGTAAAGGACTACCGAAAAACTACGAATTAAACATCTGTTTATTAAAAAACAAAAACAAAACTTTAAAATACAATTTAAGCCACCAGTCTCCTGGGGCCTCGAGTCAGCACAAAACAGAGACCTCAATGCTGGGAAAACAGCCAAAATCACAAACCTAATCTACGTGGCAAGAGACCTGCTCACGTTTTGATATCTTGAAACACAAAGCATTTTTAACTTACAACAAGCCATGAGATGGTATAAAATTAATCATACTAAAAGTGTCAGCTAATTGTAGAAAATAGAGCTAGAGATAGTAATAAGAAACACATTTACTTGAAGATTTTAAATTCATATACTGTGGGCAAAATAATCTAAAGACAGGCTTTGTTTTATACTATTATTTTAGAATACAAAGACTTTTTGACATCAGATGAATTAATTTGTAAGAAGAGATTTAATTTTCTAGTTGGCTAGAAGATTAAAGGTAAGAGAAGTACAATAAGGACTTGAATCCTAAAATCATTTTACAAAGAATCTACAGAATGCCCCTATGGCAATAAGAATCTAACACCTGTATTTTCAAATAACGTGCAAAAAATGCTAACTACTGATACTTTCAGGAGAGAATAAAAATGAACAAATTCATCTATTATAATAGGAAGAAAAAAACTTTACTTAAATATATGTCTGAGCTAATGGATGTCAAGAAATGATTTCAGGTAGAAACTTTAAAAAACAAAACAAACAAAAAAAAACTTTGGGAATTCCCTGGTGGTCCAGTGGTTAGGACTCAGCGCTTTCACTGCTCTGGGCCCGGGTTCATTCCCTGGTCAGAGAACTAAGATCCCGCAAGCCGCTCGGCGCAGCAAAAAAAAATAAGAAATAAATTGAAAAAAAAAAACCCTCAAACTTTATTTCAGAAGGAAAGCCACACCTCTTGTGGTTTAAGACCAGTATTAGTCTAGCATTCAAGTTCCTCTGGGATCTGGCATTCTTCTACCTTCCTATAGGACCCCTTCAGCTGACCCAGTGACACAACAAAACTAATCAGGGAACAACATACTAGGCACTTGGTCCCATCAGAGCACTTACTAGCCTATCCTCCCCACCAGGAATGCGTATCAAATCCCCTGTGAACGTGGACACTCAGCCGACTGTGATAACACTTGTCAAAAGAAGACTGGTCTCCACCCCCCCGCCCCCCAAAAACAGACTCACAGAACATGCAGTCTGCACCATTCACGAGAAATTAGCTTCCTTGGGGTTTTGTTTGTTTGTCTGTAAACGTGGGAAGCCTTCTTACGCTCCTACCAGACGGCACATGCCAAGTTATCACAGGGACACATACACAGTGCAAAGCAGTGTGTCTCCACGATCAGACTATGAGTCTCATCATCTGCACTGAATCCAGACTCTTCTTGAACATTTCTTTACCTCAGTTTTGTCAACAGGGAAATGGGGATTATAACCGTTCCTACTTCACAGCCTGTGACAGGGATTAAAATGATTTGTTACACGTCAATGAACTGACACACGTAAAGCACTTATTAGAACAGTGTGTAGGTATCAGCTTTTATTAACATCACCATTACTACTCCCACCAGTTCTCCACAGCACCTGAGAGTGCCTTATACGCACAAGAGAGCTCAACACAAGCTTCAAATGAAACAACATTCAAATAATGCCAGAAGTCCCAAAGATCAAATCCACTATAAGGGCCTGTCAGAATAAAAAAGAATTCAACCTCCAAACTACCTAAACTTCATGAACAAATAAGGAAAAAAGTCAGAGTATAAAACTAACAATCCAAATAAACCAAAGGTTTTTCTTCCCCCCCCCCCCGATGAAAATGGAAGAGACATTTTATGAAAGAACTTAATAGTGTCTGATAGGAAATATACCCCCAAAGATAACTATTTCTAAAATGTCATATTAATTTCTAATTTCTAATCCATCAACAATATAACTAATTCTATTTTTTTTTTAATAAATTTACTTATTTTATTTATTTATTTATGGCTGTACTGGGTCTCCGCCGCTGCGTGCAGGCTTTCTCTAGTTGCGGCGAGCAGAGGCTGCTCTTCGTTGCGGTGTGCGGGCTTCTCGTTGCGGTGGCTTCTCTTGTTGTGGAGCACGGGCTCTAGGCGTGCGGGCTTCAGTAGTTGCGGCTCGCGGGGTCTAGAGCGCAGGCTCAATAGTTGTGGCGCACGGGCTTAGTTGCTCCATGGCATGTGGGATCTTCCCGGACCAGGGCTCGAACCCGTGTCCCCTGCATTGGCAGGCAGATTCCTAACCATTGCGCCACTAGGGAAGCCCTAATTCTATTTTTAATCTACATACATCTCCAGTCTCTGTATTATTCACTTAAGTGGGAACTGTCATATTTACCATCTTGCCTGGACAAGGAGCATTAAATCTAATTTATTCCACAAAGGTAATTGCTAACTCTAGTACTCAGGGATTCAGTAAACAGTCTATGTTTCCTTCACTGATATCCTTTACAATTTTATACTTGGGTTATCTGCCTCTTCGCTCTTTCCCAGTCCCAAGAGATATTTCTAGTCATTGTAATTTTGTCCTTACAGGGAAGCTGATTCTTTTTCTTGATTCATGTTAACTGCTTGTCTCCACATCTCCAGTTCCTTTGTTCTGACTCATGGACAGAAAAGGTCATAAATCATGGAACACAAATAACCTCTTACCCAGAGATGCTAGGATGCTACAGAACGGTCAAGTGAAGCTAATAACCAACTGACCTGTACTACAAAGACACAGTGTTACTCTCAAACAAAACGCCTTAGGTTGGCTGAGGAAGGTCTTGTCAAGGGATAAGGAACCCGTCTGAGCTGCCAAGAGTGGGACTGACTTAGACTTTAAGCAAGGTTCCTAAAGGACTATTTGTGAAAATATAATAGAAGCCAAAAGCTTTAGTAATAATCGTACCAGGAACCATGCTTACTCGCACATAAGCTTTGGCTTACTTCTTATTACTTGCACACCTTATACAGAGGTGGGGTCCATACACCAAGTCATGTCAAAGATTGCCACGGCTAACACTGGCAATTTATATTTCCCAACCCCAGGTCTTCTGGTTTGTTATAAATCAACAAACGGAGGTTGAAACAGCTCAAAGAAAACAGTTTAATTACTGATTAGCAAATACTGTGACATCTGAACAGTCACCATTCATTCATGTTGCTTCCTGTTTAAAGAAATCCCTACCAGAAAAGGCATGATGGGAACACAGAAAAAAAGGAAAGCATAGGAACACATTAGAACTGGAAAAACAAACAAACCCAACAATTCTAGGTGCTAAGATTATGAGAAAATTTAATTTTCTTCTTTATGCTTTAGGTATTTCCCCAAATGTTCTAAAATAATTTATATATACATATATATGTATATTTTACTAAAAAGGTAACTAAGAGAAAGCACAATATATAACATGATCTTCATATAGTTTTTCTCAAAATCTGAAAAGCACGCTTTTACTAACAACAGAATACTATGGGATATATAATGTTACAACTGTTCAGAGCCTAAAATATTATCTAGAAGACACAAGTCAACCAGTAAGTATTTGTTAAATATATTACCATTTTTTCATCCTAATGGAACTTAATACTAAAGAAAGGTGTTATCAGAATACAAACTATATTTTAAATAAGAGGCTAAATATGCTCAGGAAAATCATGACTTCCTTACTTACAAAATGAGTTCATAATATCATGCAGGAAATTCAAACTAATGTGGCTCATAAATGAAGTCATCTAGCTAAGAGATTTTTCTTGAGGTTCAGTTTTTTTTTCTAGAACTGCCAGTCTATTTTCAGAACAATCAGTTTAAGAAAAATGAAAAAAGGGCAGTTTAATTAACATGTAATCAGTTCTGGCAGTGCCTGCCGAAGGACTTACATGAATGCTGGGCGCTTTTCTGGCTTTTACAAACTACTGACTCTTATTTTTTCTGATGTGTAAAAATGATCCTATATGTTTTTATCATATAAATTTTTACCAGATACCTGTGGAAGACAATGTAGTTAATCAGCTGAATGCATGCTAAATAAAAATATTCATATAAAACAGTGTTCCTCTCTACTGCCATTTGAAAGTGTTCTAAAAGGCAGGTAGAGCTTCTCCTAGGAATTGACGTTAGGGTGCAGGGGCTCCACGGTAACCGGCAGCAGCTGAAATCCAATGGCACCGGGACACGCACTGGATTTCGCGGTGTGAATTAAGGTGAAGTGCCACTGCCCGCGCCACCCGGCAGGACCGGGGCGCGATGTGACGGCGGCCGCGATGCGCACGCAGGGAACAGCCGGACCAGGACCCTCCAAGGCCCTCGACACCCGCGGCCCGGGAGCAGCCCCGCCGCCCGCCCGCATTACCTCGCCTGTGCAACTCCCGCAGGGGGATGCAGTCTCCTCCCCCGTCGTAGGGCAGGTAGGGGTCGGAGGCGGCGTCCATGGCCGAGGTCCGCAGAAAGACGCGGAGGGAAAGCTCGCGAGCTCACCGCCCGCGCGCGCCCCGCAGCCCCGCTGCAGCAGGCTGGGCAGCCGCCATGCCCGACCGGTCGGCGCGCGCAGCCCCGCGGGCTGACGTCACCAAGGTGCCACGGTTGCCAGAGCGACGGGCTCGCCTCCCCATCAAGCAGGCCCTGCTACTTGTGACGGTGACTAAGCCCGGGGGTGACAGACCAAACAGCTTACACAGCAAGGGGGCAACCACAGGACGGCGACAGAAACCGTACTTCTCGGTTTCCGACACAGAGCTGTGAACGGAAATTCTGCGTGTCCACAACGCATGAACCTTTTCATTCCTAATGGAGATAAATGCGAGCGACATTCTAATAAGGCCGTGTGATTTTACAGTAAAAATATACTAATTTGTAGGTAGTAACGTCACGTGAATCATAAAGATAAAGACCTAGAAGATACCAAAGGCTTCAAGAAACTTGGGTTTAAAAGCCTATTCCTAATTATCTAAAATGTACTAATGCGGACTTACACTGTGGATTCAAAATTTCAGTAACTGGATCGGTACTAATCCCCTTCAGCAGCCTCTTATTTCCTTCCTTCAAGGAACTGGCTAGTAAGACATTCCAAGTTTGAGGAGAAAGAAACTTAACATCTTAAGTAAATAATTTAGCTAGTTGTGAAACTATGCAAAAAGAGATGTACTAGGTGGGAGATTTCCTCTCCTGACTTCTTTTCCTACCTCACAAAGATTTTTGTTGTGCTAAAAAATAAATAAAATAAAAAGGCTTTTAGTGAAATATGTCTCAAAGTGCACTCTGTCTCTTTGCTAGATATTTTATGAAATTCAGAAATAAAGGAACTCTTTTTGTTTCAAACTTCATTCCAACCAAAAGGAAAAAAAAAAAAAGCTGATGCTCATTTAAGCTGAGTTCAAACTTTTACAGCTGCCTCTCAGGTGATTACTCGAGACTAGGAGATTCTCCTTCTGAAATAGCTATGGCGGGGCGATGCCACTTATCAAAAATGTGCTATTCATTAGAAGCAGTTCCACAGGACTCAGAGGCTTTGTAAAATTTGTTTTCCTAAGTACTGAATGAGCCAACCCTAAGGTCTACTCCAATTCAATAATTTTATATGAGAATTGGGGGCAAGAGAAGGAAAGAGAGGACTCAGATGGCAGTAAAGAGAGAAATTCTATTCGTCTAGTACATCTTAGTTATTTGGGAACTTTTTAAAAATTAGATTAAATAAAGTTTTTATATTTCAAGAAGTTTGAACCTCAGAAAGACATACGTTCTTATAAAATCCCACCTGGGATTTGGGAAAAAAGGTTCTGGGAAAGGAATATAGACTAGTTACTGCCATAGGACTATTCCATCTAATTCTGATTCTGGCTATTAACATTTATGAAATGACCATGGGTGGCTTTCTCTTTCTATTTTCTGTATTTTTCCAATTTTCTTGGAAATAATTTTTTTCTTTTTTCTGCATGGAGAAAGGCGTCAGGGCCCAGCAACTCCACCCTCCCCCCCCGTCCCCCCCCCCCCGCCCTGGCACGACCCTGTCCCGTCTGAGCCCCCAACCCCCCGAAATGATTTTTTTAAACAAGGAAAGCAAACTTTTAAACAAAGAGCTAACTTTGCTAAATTAACTAAGTATAAATTTGGTCCTTTTTGGTACTTTGGTGTTAAGTTCTACTATTATAAGACTTTTTAAAAATATAAGCTATATGGCATTTATAAATAGTTTTTATACTACTTACATCCTTCCATGCCTTTTTTTTTTTTTAATTAATTTATTTATTTATTTATGGCTGTGTTGGGTCTTCATTTCTGTGCGAGGGCTTTCTCTAGTTGTGGCAAGCAGGGGCCACTCACTATCGTGGCCTCTCTTGTTGCGGAGCACAGGCTCCAGACGCACAGGCTCAGTAGTTGTGGCTCACGGGCCTAGTTGCTCCGCAGCATGTGGGATCCTCCCAGACCAGGGCTCGAACCCGTGTCCCCTGCATTGGCAGGCAGATTCTCAACCACTGCGCCACCAGGGAAGCCCCTTCCATGCCTTTTTATAAAATGAAAAGCTATCTACAAGTTTTCCTGGTAATTTGTAGGCACTCTCTTAACCTGTTTTTCCTGATTTACAACTTGGTCATACAGGAAAAATGAAAATGATAGCTAGCTAACACTAACTAGAGGGGGAAGAATACCTTCCCTATAAAATACATTGACAGTGTTGCATAGGTAAAAGTTTTGTAGCATAAGTAAAAAGTTCTGAATATTTTTAAAGAACAAAACATTTGTATATGTATGCATGTATATATAATATGTCGTGTATCTGTATAGAGTTAAGTTTAAAATGAGATATACCAAACTTAACAATTACCACTGAGGAAGGAATGAGGTGGAAGTGGGGAGGATGATGGTACATTCAGTTTTTACTTTATATAAAGTTCTACATTGTTTAAAATTTTTAAACAAATATATTACTTAATTTTGAAATAAATGATTACTTTTGTAATGATAAATCTGAAAATTTAAAAAAATTGCAGAAATGAACACATTTCTCATGCTTATGGGGTCCATGGCTGCCACTTTCTCCTAAAGTAAAAGAATTATTATTCAGGCTAAGGTGCTTTCCAATTACACTTTAGAAAGGGAAGAGGTAAACTGGAAGGTGTGACCGAAGAGGACTTGGACACAGATTAGGTATTATCAGACTAAGAGGCTGAATTACAGTTAAAGAGAGCAGAAGACAAATTCAAGAATTCCTAGGCACGGCTGTGGGGCAGGGCAGGGGAATGTTCATGTCACCTACAAATTGGCACTTGCCATCTACCTCTACAAAGATCAAATCATGAGCCGCTGCGGCTGCTGACCTTCAGCACCCCCTGAAAGGAGTTCAGGGTGGAGAGCAGGAATGAGGCAGGCACTCTGGGCTCTGGGGGAAACTGGCAGAACAGGTCTTCAGATAGTTAGATATTTTTAGGAGAAGATTTTATGAGCCCAATTCTTGCATCTCCTCGTATCTAGAAAAGCACTAAAATCTTTCTTGGTGACGTATGCTCCTCGTGACTAGCAGAAACCTTCTGCAAAAAATATGTGCTTGACTGCATGTACTCCCCCTTCACCAAAATCACATATATACTGACGTTGCCCCCAGCCTCTTTGGAGCAGTTTCTCAGAGCTCTCTGAAATGCTGTCTCCCGGGCTATAGTCCTCATTTTGCCCCAAATAAAACTTAACTCACAACTCTCACATTCTGTTTTGTTTTGTTTTTTTTTTTAGTCGACACGCCGGACAGAACCTCTGAAGAACCAAAACACTTAAGTGGCAGCATAAAAAAGGACTTAGAATTTCAAAAGGGGCAGGTACTTCTACTTCCAAATGCACCCTCGATTCTAACCTCAAACTGATGTGGGATTCTGGAGGTGTGAGAATCAGGGAGGCACAGGGGATGATTATATGATTATAACCATGCACTATAACAACACATACATAACTATATGTAATGTTCAACCTTCAAGCCCCTCCGAACCCACATGATCCAAGAAATCTACAACATTAGAAGTGTTTAAAAAATAAAAAAACAAAAATGTTTTTTATCTTTAGATCTAACTACCAATTTACAGGAAATACAGGAAACAGAGAAACATGTTAAATGACAGCTCAGGAACACAATCAGGAAAACTCAAAATGGAAAACAAATGACCTGATTTGTTCGTTTCTTCAACAAATACACCGTAAGAAAAAAAAGAAAAAAAAAAAAAAGGGAAGGGGAGCCCTATAGAATTTTTTTAAAAGATTTAAAAGATCTATCAACCAGTTTCAACGTACAATTTTTTATGAAACAATTGGGGAACTGTGAAATAGACAAGATCATTGATTACAAGGAATTATTTATTTTTTAGACGTAATAGCCTTTAAAAGAATTATTATCTTTTAGACATACATAATGCAATATATATAGAAAAACAGCAACCCCGAGCTGAAGAGTAGTTAAAACAGACCCCAATGCGGAACTTGGCTCAATGTTCTTTGGATTAGGATTTGCATGCTCCTTTTTTTTTTTTTTTTTTTAATTCCTTTAAAAAAAGACTTGCAATCACCATTACCATTTAACAGTTTACTAGAGGTCCTAGCCAGTGTAGTCAAGCAAAGGCAGATGGGGAGGGGATAGCTATAAGGATTAGGAAGAAACAAAATTGCCACTTCTTGCCAGTGATATGACTACATCTTAAAGACATCACAAATAAGTCATTAGAATTAGTAAGAGTTGAACAAAGTTGATGAATTTTCAAAAATCAATATTCAACAACTGAATTTCAAAATATACCAGCATATAAAATATTAAATTTTCAAATAAAAATAGCATTAAATAGCAATAGCATTAAAAAATTACCTAGAAATGAGTGTAACAAAGAATGAAGACAAAAGTCAACAGGAAAGACTAAAGACATTTAAAATGACCCAAATACATGGAGTTGAAACATTCAAACTGATCTACAGACTTAATAAAATGCCAATCAAAAAACCAAACAGGAACTAACACAATACTGTAAATCAACTATACTTCAATTTAAAAACAAAACAAAACCCCAAACCCTAGGGCGTTTCTGTGACAAGTTAGGGCGTTTCTGTGACAAACTCAGCTAAAATTTACATGGAAATGAAAAGGCCCAGGAATAATTAAGACACTCTTAAAGATAAGGTGAGAGGACTTGCTTTACCAGACACTGAGACTGTTTATAAAGTTAGAGTGATTAAAACAGAGTGCTTTTGACATAAAGCTAGAAAAATAACCAACAGTACAGAATAGGGAGTCTAGAAATAGACCCTCCTTTACATATGACCCTTGATATATATCAGAGGTGGCTCTATAAAAGAGTGGGTAAGAAAACGGTTTTCTTAGTAAGTAGCATTGGTACCACGGGCTACCTCCATGAAAAAAAAAAAAAAATTAAATACACCCTTATCCATACATACCCACAAAAATCACTCAGATGGTTATAGACTTGAATGTGAGAGGCAAATAAAGCTCTTACAAAATAATACGGAAAAATATCTTCATGACCTCAGGGTAGGGAAATTTTTCTTATGACAAAAAGCATTAGCCATAACACAAAAGATTATGACACAGGACCACATTACAATTAAGAACATCTGTTCATAGTCCGTCCATTGGGAGAATGTTATAGACTGAATGTTTGTATCCCACCAAAATTTATATATTGAAAACTAAAAATTTTATATATTGAATCCCCAATGTAGTGGTATTTGGAGGTGACTGGATCATGAGGGTGGAGCCCTCGTGAATAGGGTTAGTGCCCTTATAACAGAAACCTCAGAGAGCTCCCTAGAGGACACAGAAAAAGATGGCAGACTATGAACCAGAAGCAGCTCCTTCTCACCAGACATGGAGTCAGCCAGTGCCTCAATCTTAGACTCCCGGCCTCTAGAACTGTGAGAAATCAATGTCTGTTGTTGAAGCTACCCAGTCTGTGATATTTTTGTTATAGCAGCCCAAACAGATCAAGACAGAGAGTGAAATACCACCCACAGAATAAAAGACATTTACAACACATTTAACAAAAAGCTTGTTTACAGAAAATAAATAACTTTTACATACCTCTAAGACAGATACACCAATAGAAAAATCAACAAATGACCTGAATAGATACTTCAAAAATTTTTTTCAAATGGGTCATCAGCATGACAAGATGCTGAATCTCTTTGGCTATCAAGGAAATGCAAATTAAAACCACAATCAGAATCCATAACCTAGCCAGCAGTTGGACAAACTTAAAAGTTGGACATCATCAAGTGGTCAGTGAATGTGGAGCCAGGGAAGCTCTCATACATGCTTACCTGAGTGTAAAGTGGAACACCACCATGGAGAACATAGCCTACGACCCAACAAGTTCACACCCAGACCAATGAAATTTGTGCACATACCCACTAGGATACATGGATAGTATTCAAAATAGCACTGTCTGTACCCACCAAAACTGTTAAGAACTCAAAGATCCATCAGTAGTAAAATGAATAGGTATACTGTGGTGTATTTATAAAAAAGAATGATATAGTCTAGAGCAACATCACAAACGCTACTACTTGCAGCAAAGAAGATTCTTCAAAATCATGCTGCATAAAAGCAAGAAACAGGGCTTGCCTGGTGGCACAGCAGTTAAAAATCTGCCTGCCAATGCAGGGGACACGGGTTCGAGCCCTGGTCCAGGACGATCCCACATGCTGCAGAGCAACTAAGCCCAAGCACCACAACTACTGAGCCTGCACTCTAGAGCCTACGAGCCACAACTACTGAGCCCATGTGCCACAACTACTTAAGTCTACACGCCTAGAGCCCGTGCTCTGCAACAAGAGAAGCCACCACAATGAGAAGCCCGCGCACCGCAACGAAGAGTAGCCCCCACTCGCTGCAACTAGAGAAAGCCCGAGCACAGCAACGAAGACCCAACGCAGCCAAAAATAAATAAATAAATAAATTAATTAATATTTTTTAAAAAGCAAGAAACAAAAAAATATTTACCGTATGATTCCATTTATTTAACCTTTAAAAACAGGGCAAAGCTAAATTATAATCCCATTGATGCATACTTAGACGATCAAACCATAAAGTAAAGCGAAAAAAGTGACTAGACAAAGAGAAAACAGTATTTATCTCTAGGGAAAGGGAAGGGGTTGTGATCAGCAAGCTTCTGGAGTACAGTAATCCTTTATTTTCTTAACCTGAGTGGGTTGCAAAGGTGCTTGCCTTGTAATAATTCATTAAGCTGCACAAGTATGCTTTACACATTTTTCTGACGTGTTATACTTCACAATTCAAAAGTCCGAAAAGTTAGAAATTTATCCTAAATATCTCTAATTCTACTAACATTTAGTGTGGATTTATTGTTTTTTTTCTTCCCTATCCTAAACCCCTCTAGTCAAATCTTATTTACAGTGTCAATCAGTTACAGATAACAGGTTCATAAGTATCTACACTGACTTTCATTTGTTCTAAGCACAGATTCTTCCAAAGAACTTCCTCTAAATGTTAGTGTTTTAGAACTGTTTAAACAGGTCCACAGACTCCCTACGATTTTATGTATTTACTTCAGCTGATGATTTTATAGGCTTAGTTCATAACTCTTGAAGTCTTTTTCAACTGAAATTTTTAACTGGAACCACAACACAAAATGGGATTTAACCGACTATTTTCTCAATTCTCCCAAGAACAGTTCATAAGTAATGCTCTATGTGCACAGGAACAAAGTCAATTCATTACATCATGACATTAGGGTAAGAGGGGTAGAGTACACGTACCAAACAATTATTCATTGACCGAGTAATTTTAGTTAACTTTCTGCGGACTTCTTTTTGTGGAGCAATGACAATAATTACAGGTGACATTTGAGGTACAAATCCTCAGGCTCTATATATGAAAATCAAAACTAAGCTCACTTCTTTCCAATGACCTTCCTGAGGATATCCAACCAGTATTTGATTGGCTTTCCATTGGTATTTTAGGCTAATTTCATCAAGGCACCACTTTACAATACCAAGTTCTTTTTCCTAGTTCATTAGTAACATCTTGAATTACAGCACTTCATAAACTTAGTATGGGTTAGTTCTCCCTAAATGTGTGACCTAACCCTTATCCAAGCACACAAATTTGGGAAGTCCCCTACTCCACACATATTAAGTAGGAAATACAGGTGCAGAAAATGTTTACAAGGTAGTTGGCAACAGAATGTGAAGGGTGTCAAATGTATTAAGAACATTGCTTAGAATAAGTATCAGATGAACCCTAGAATTATTTGCTCATTTCTAAAAATAATTCTGAGTAGACTGTTTGAAAGAGTTTTGACCTTCTGCTGACAGACAGCCATTAAATGGTAGTGGCAGTGTTTTATTAACTTGATTTTAAGAATTTCTAAAAAACCCTTTACTGAGGATTCACGATGTAACCATTTCATGTTTTTTAAAGGGTTGAATTAATGTTGCCAAATTCAACTTTAGAGCCAAATGCCTCACTCATTAGAACCATGCCACCAATGTCATCGGTAGATGCCAGATGAAACTAAAATCAACTTGTCACCTACTGATGACATCATGCACAAACGTAACCTCTGAAAAGCTGTAGCAAAGTCAAATTATCCTAACTCAGAATACATTTCTTGGATTTCTGAGCTATACTACAACTTTACACTATCAGTAATTTGCTTTTGCTTACAAATCTCCATGCAAGGAACTGAGTTCACTAAAAAATTACTCTTGGATTACTTTATTAATGTTTTCTACCTGCAGCTGACATCAAACAAAGAACTTCATTATTCTTATTCACAGAAAGCGACCAGCTCCAACTGTCTTAGCAGCATTTAGAGTTTTTAGCAACAATTCTACCACCCACTTTCAAACCACTGTATTCACTACACATTAACAGATATTAATAAATGCCTTCCTCCCAGTAATTTTTTCTGGGAATTTAGAATACATTCATGTATTCAAATATTATGCAACCATTAAAAATTATTAAGGTAAGCTTTTGTAACAACATAAGGCAATGCTTTTAATATTAACTGAAAAAGGTCCCACCTCCTACATGGCATTACCAGCTTCACGCGCTAGGAATACAGAACACTTAACTCTGCCTTCACCCCCAAACCACACCCAAACATCAGCACGTCTGCCTGATCTCACCTCAGAAGCTGTACTGAACCCGCCTGCTCTGCGTCTGTCCCTCTGCCCGTCTGTCCCTCTGCCCGTCAGAGCCCCATCACCTCCCTCTGACCGACCACACCTACCTCCCCGTCAGAGCCCCATCACCTCCCTCTGACCGACCACACCTACCTCCCTGCTCCCGCCCCCTTCCAACCCACCTGCTCACACGGCAGCCGAATCATCTTCTAAAATCACGAACGTATTACTCCCCCATCACTCTTTAGGAAAAAGTGCCCAAACCGTAAAATGCAGGATTTCAACCTCGCTTAACTACCTCTTCAGCCTCAGCCCCTCCCCACCCAGCTCCTAACGCCTTCCTCCCTGAGGGTCCCCCGCCTGTACCTGCACCTGTACCCGAACTCCCAGGGCCCCCACTCCACCCTCCCTCACCTGCCCCACCCCTCATTTTTCAGTTCTCGCCTCCAATGGTGCATCTTAGATTCCCCCCCTACATGTCCTCACGCCCGTACTGCTTCTTTACAGCATTTCCCACAACACCACTGTAACTGGTTCTTGTGGGATTATCATTTACTTTAATGGCGCTCGCTCACTCTCAGCAGAGCACAGACTCCGTGAGAGAGACTCACATCATTCTTGTTTGCTGCTCTATCCCGAGCTCCTGGCATGGTGCCTGGCCCATAAAGGAGGCTAAGAATTATTTGCTGAATGGAATATACATAGAATTAAGTCTAGAAAAAAGATACCAAAACAATCAGCTATTCATGGGTAGTAGGATTACGAGTGATCTCAATTTACTACCTTTTCTCATTCACATTTTTTGCAATAAGCACATTTGCTTTTATTATTTACAAGTTAATTCTTTCCTACTCATATTTTACAATAAACGTTACTTTGGACTAATTTTAGATTTATAAAACAAAGTTGCAAAGATTGTACAAAGAGGTCCCGAAGCCCTCTCACTCAGCTTCCCAGACTGTTAACATCTTACATGTCCAGGGCACATTCTTCTCAGCTAAGAAACTGACATTGATACATTACCATTAAGTCAAGCCCAGACATGCCATTCTCTGGCTCACCAGCTTCTCTTTTACTGTCCTGTCTCTATTCCAGGGTCTCATCCAGGGCACCGCATTGCATTTAGCCAATGCGTCTCCCTCCACTCCTCTGGTCTTGAGTTTCTCAGTCTTTCCTTGTTTTTCATGACCTTGTCCTGCAAAACATGCCCTCAGTCTAGCTTTGTCTATTGTTTCTCTTGTGCTCAGACTGGGGTTATGGGTCTTTGGAAAGAATATCACAAAGGCAAGTGCCCTTCTCGTCGCATACTGGGGGTATGTGACATCCATATGGCCTCAGTGCTGGTGGGAACATCCAGTACTCGGTTATAACAGTGTTCGCCAGCTTTCTCCACTGCAGAGTTACCATTTTCCCCTCCTCTATTCTTTGGAAGTAAGTCACTAAGTCTAGCCCACCCTCAAAGGAGAAGGAGGTAGGAATTAAGCTCCTCTTCCATGAGGGTGGAATAGCTACATAAATTATTTGGAATTCTACATGGGAGACTTGTCTTTTTCCCCCCATTTATTTATTTGCATGTATATGTACTCATTTATATTTATCTTACACTTTGGTTATAATCCAATTCTACCTTATTGGTTTTTGCTCAAACGGTTCCAGGTTTGGTCACTAGGTACTCTCTCAGGTTAGTTCCAGTGTTCCTTTGACACGCCTTCATCTTTTTGTTTTTGAGCACTTCCTTCCTCTGGTACTACACATACCCTGGGCTCATCTTGTATTTTCCCTGCCCCAGGTCTACAATTAGCATTTCTCCAAGGCAGGCCAAGTCATCACTAAGCCCTGAAGTTAACCATATAAGATTATTGTGAACCCAGGATAATCTATGTGAATGTCATGATGTAATCTGTTTAACGGCTACACTAAGTATAAGTAAGTTTAACCTTTGAGCACCCAAGCCAAAATTGCCACAAAGGACTCTCAGGTATAATAGCAACATTTGCACCATTTCTTTTACTATATTCTTCTATTTTGTTTTCAAAACTAATCTGAGTTGGGTGGGTAGAATAGGTTTGATATTTTGTCTTCATTTTTCAGATAAGAAAAATGAGAAACAGACGTGATGACAGTGAGTACCGTCAGGGAGCTGGATATAACACAGCCAGTATATTCCATCCTGTGCCTTTTCCCTCCTGGTGACGATGACACTGCCACTTTGGGCCCCTGTGCAACACAGCTGTAACAACATGGCTGAAGGACGGTTCCTACCACTCCACTGAACATCCTACTGGCTTCACAGGTGTCCAGTTAAACCAAAACTTTTCTCAATACACCAATATTCATTCAATAAATAAAAAGGAAAAAAGACTCCGAAACACTATAAAATAAGACTAGCTAATATGTTAAACAGATGAATATTTTATAAAGTAGCAAACTTTTAACACGCTTCTACTGGATGTATGCCAATATATTAAACACTGTAAGAAGGGAGGATGAAATAAACAGCATCCGTGGCTGTCCACGGTTCACTAATATCCCAGCGCCACAAAATTTAGAAATAAGGAAAATAAGATTGCTCATCAGGAGTTAAGATATGTCATCAGTACATAATGGATCAGCTCTAAACAGAACAATGCAGACAGAAAAATAAATGACTTACAGGCCAACACAAATTAGTAGGATAATTAGACAGAAAGATAGTGGGCTTAGTCTAGGAGGAAGGCAAGCTACAACCAAAACTAATAAGAAAAGTCAAGAAAGCAAACATACAACAGAAGCAACACAGTTCACAACACAGGAGAGGCCCCTAAGCCAAACCTGAGAAGTCAGGGAAGGCCTTCTAGGGGCGTGAGGTGCAACCTGAGAAGCAAAGCACATGTACTAACTGGTATTACAGGCAGAGGAAACATGTTCAAAGACCTGGAGATATGCCGGCCAGGCACAAGCCCCAACCTGACATTTACAACGCCCAGCACAAGAGAACCAAAGAAGGCCCATTTGCCACATGGCTAAATTTTAAGTTATAAAGCAAGTTAAACTATTCATGAAATATGTTCTATCTTCCTACATTGACAAATACACCTTATAGTGAGTTGGAAGTTTTGGCTCAGTTTTATAAATCTGAAGACAAATTGGTGACAATTTGGAAAACACTGCACAGCATTTAAAAAAAAAAAAAAAATCCATCACCCAGGGAAAAAAAATCATTATTTTGCTGTATCTCCCTCCAAATTTGTGTGGGGTATGTGTGTGTATATAGTGTTTTAAGAGAACTGGGATCACATTATACAAACAGATTTTACCCTTTTTTTTATATAAGCCCTTCCATTCTTATAGCTTATAATACAACACAGCAAGTCACCTTATTCAGCTACCCAATGTGCATTTTGCAGCTGGCTTATCTTAAGTCAGAATTCTCACAGTATGGTCACGTGTGCCCCACAGACCCCTGGAGATGCCCAAGATCTTTTTCAGGGGGTCTGTGGGGTTAAAACATTTTCATAATAACACATTTGTGTATGACTGAAATGATACATTTGCACCAGTTTCCTATTGCAACTGTAACAGATTGCCACAAACTCAGTGGTTTGAAACAATACAAATGTGTTCTCTTCCAGCTGCGGAAGTCACCCATGTACAATCAAAGGTGTCTGCCGGGATGCGCTCCTTCTGGAGGCTCCGGGGGAGACTTCTCCCCTTGCCCTTTTCAGCTTCCTTCTCCGGTTGGGCCACAGCCCCTTCCTCTTAGTACCCCAGCCTCAGGTCTCAGACTCAGCCTCCTGCCTCCACCTTGCAAGGAGTTACCCAGATAATCCAAGAGAAATCGCTCCATCTCAAGACTCCTCACTTACTCAAAACTGGAAAGTCCTTCTACCATGTAAAGTAACCTATTTACAGGCCCCAGGAATCTCGGAGTGGGGGTGGGAGGGTTAGTGAGCCTACACAACAGTATCTGTCTTTTTCACTCTACAGTATTTATGGTACAAGGCTGGCACCTAGCACGAAGCCAGGCAGTGGCACCAAGATGGACCAGCAGGCACTGTACCTGTACCACCATGTTACCACCAGAGAACAAAGGCCTGCTTCCCTTCCAAATGTCCTTCACAAAACAGTAAAAGTTATTCGCTTTACGAAATCGCAACTCTTGAGTATACCTCCTTTTAATGGGAAGAATACACAAAGCCTTTTTTGTGTATACCGTGGAACAATGGTTCCTTCTTGAGGAAAAGCAAAAATTAACTTCTGGAAAACTTGTATTCACCAATGTGAGCCTGACAGCTTCCCAGCACTTAAAGACTTCTGATGGGATTGTGGGATTGGTGGCAACAAAATGTGACTTGTTGGTTTTCTGTAATAAACTGTGTGAACATTAGCAAGATCTGCATAAATCTGAATTATGGGCTGAACCGTGTCCCACCAAACGCGTACGATAAAAGCCCTCGCCTCCAGCACCTCAGAATGTGACCAGACTTGGAGGTAAGGCCTTTAAAAACGTAACTGAGGCTCAGTAAGGTCACTGGGGCAGGGCCTAATCCAGTAGGACGAGCACCCTCAAGGAAGAAGCGATTAGGACACAGATATACACAGACCATGTGAGGACACAGGGAGAAGACTGCCATTTACAAGCTAAGGAGAGAGGCCTCAGAAGAAACGAACCCTGCCAAAACCTCCATCTTGGACCTGCAGACTCCAGAACTGTGAGGAAATTAATTTCTGTCGTTTAAGCCACCCAGTCCGTGGTACTTTGTTACGGCAGCCCTAGCAAACTGATAAATCAGTGCCTCAATTTCCAAATGACTAATGCACATTATAAAACCATGCATGGGTAATAGATCCACTCAAAAGCACAAGATAGGCCAATGGATTTTAATGTAACGCAACGCAGAAAGTTCATTAGTATGGGTTCACTGACCACACTGCAATTAACCTTTAAGAAATTACCCTCTGTCGAGTTTGGGTGTAGTATCAAAGAAGGATATCCACAATGATCTGCAAAGGCTATGAAATTATTTCTTCTTTAACTATATATTTGTATAAGGCCAAATTTTCTTACATATTTCTCATAGGTTTCAACTGAACAACACATTACACGAGGCTGAATGAAGAAGCAGATCTAAGAATCTAGATGTTTCCTATTAAGCCAGACAATAGAGATAGTTATAAAAACATGAAACAGCTCTTCTCACTCAATTTATTTTTACTTTGGAAAACACTTGTTTTTTCATAAAAAGTGTTATTAATGTTATAATATAACTAGTTACTGTTATTTTTAAGTGAATTAATAAAGGACTGAAATTTAATTTTTAATATGGTAAATATGGATAGCTATAACCTACATTTAAAAAAAAAAAAAAAGCTTGTTAGGGTCCTCAGTAATCTTTTAAGAATAGAAAGGGATCTTGAGAACAAAAGGTCTGAGAACTATTGCCTTAAAAGGTATACTTAAATATTAGTCAAAGCCAGGCATTTTGTGGATACTTTTTTTTTTTAATGTCTGTGGTAGCTACTCCCTTTAAAATCTATCATAGCTGCAATCATCATGACTTTGTCACATGGAACATAAGTTTTGGACCTTATGTTAATCATTTACCTATGACTTCCAGTAGGCACAAAATTATTTGCAAAACAAAGACCCCCAACCCTGCCTACTTTTCATTAAGAGGGCTTCTAGTGGCTTCTATTCAGTCTTAGGTTTTGTTAGGCTTTTCAACTTCTTAAGGAAAACGAGCTGAATGTAAGTAAATAGCTCTGTTATAATTCCGAAATATAATTCTAAAATCACTGCTATCTAATATACATCAAACCTTCAGCAAAAAAAAATCACAATAATAATAAACCTTGATGACTCCTGAAACTCTTCATACTGTCCATCTATTCCAAGATACTCTAAAATACATCTATGGATCCTGCCAGATCATCAGAAATTATCAATGCCTGTACCATATAATACAGTACCCTTGTGGAATTAGGTCTTGTAATTCAAGTCAGCAATACTGATAGATGTTATCACAAAAGCCCTGTGAAAATCACTGCTGTTTACTCCAAGCATAGTCTTGAAAATCAGTCTAGTACATAGATAGGAACCACTTCATAATGTTACTCAAAAATGGATTATCTTAATATCAGTAATAGGGCTTCTGCTGAGAAACTGATTGGGTTTTTCTCTCATAAACCCTGTGAATCACTTAACTAAACAGGTTCCCTCATTTCACTTGCTGCTACAAAGCTTAGAGCCAAATTCCTAGTCTCCCCTCAGAAAGTAAGTAGTATATCACTAATAAGTATTCATTGGCCTCATTCATCTCTACATTTTATGTCATTTCAACCTGTTTTCCCTTTGCTTCAGCCTTCTCAAATACTTATGTTAATTACTGAATTTTGTGTATCTTTATATGCTGCTTTACGTCCTTTCTTTCAAATGAAGTAAAGCGTTAGTATATTACTCACTGTAAATACATTAGCACTTTTACCTAACAAGATATAAGATCCTGGTTAATATGAATCCACTTCTAAGACACAGCCCAGTTTCCTGGGGCTGATGCCATGCTTCTGTGTCTGCAGGACAAAGGGCTGGACCCTGGACTGCGAGGTTTGGCCACATCCTAAGAGGCATCCTGTAGATGGCCAGCCAGCTTCTGGCATGGTCCCTCTGCATCCACTTCGCCAGGCCTTTCCTGCTGAAATTTCTAGTAGAGACAGTTCTGACAAACACACCACCCAGAGGGTATGTGACAAATAAAATCACAACATTTTGAATAAAGCTAAATCTAACAGTAGATATTCAAATGAAAATGCTGGAATCTCAGAAGGTAAGTTAAGTTTGAGCAGAGGTGGAAGGGTCACAAGACCTAGAACAGAACAATCCACCTCTCAGCCCATGCAGCTGTACGTGGTTTCTGAGTTCTGAGGCTCAGGATGCGATACATATGTGAAACAGAATACAACAATCTATGTGATGTCTCTGCATTCCATTCCCAGTGATTATATGTCCCAAGGTCTTGGAAAAAAAACATAACACCTGACATTTGAATTTAGTATTTCCAAAATTTGTTTAAGGTTCTCTATAGACAGGAAACGGAAGCAATCAGGAGTGAGCCCTCTGGATGCTACCGTTCCTTGCCCACTTCCTCTCTCGGTTTGTGACACTACCATTTACACACAATCTAGAAAGCTGGGAGTGACTCCTGATACAGCAAGTAAGCCATACATTTCACAATTCACGCAAGACGAAGAGGGATATAAGAATCTAAATGTTAAACTCATTACCATCATTAACACAAATTAATCATTGAGAGTTAATTTGCTGAACAGTGGCCGACTCTAGTTTTCACCCCGTCAGTCAGTTTTCTTACTCCCAGTGAGAGCCGTACTTTTAAGAATAACACTGCAGGTGTACAGAGGAACGCTCGTGTGTTTCATCTTCAATGAAGCAAGAACGTTATGGTTCTCTTTAATGAATACAACTCTGACAACAAAACCTTGGCACTCCCTTCCTGCCTTCTATTACCCATTCCCTATTTGTAATGAAAAATTTTGCATTTTCCAAAGAATTTGAATTTTAGACTAAAGTGACTCACTCAATATACTTAATATAAAATACATATCAAGTCGAATTTTTCAGCTTTTCACTAGTTTAGATTTTCAATACTACTAATTAGTCATCATTATTAAGGATAACTTCTATTTTTTAGTCACAGTGTGTTCTGGATTATTTAGGATTCACTGTGAGCAGACAAGGCTGATTTCATTTTTGAGATTTGGGTCCATCTCTTTGTTTTCAAAACAAGGGCTAGCTATGTAACAAATAAGTAACTCAATTATCCACTGGAGTCAGGGGAGTCCAAAGTGGTTTATCTCTACAACCTAAATCCTAATTCAGAGTCGTATTTTAGTTTTAGAGCTACATCTCTTTTTAATACTACCAGAAATGTTCCTGACATCTCACTTGAATGCTAAATTAAAAGGAAATTGTTCAAGTTGGGGGAACAAAGTCTAATACATCTAAAGGGGAAGGAACACAGAAGAAAAGAGTACCGCTGCTAGTTACAGAGGAAAAAACTTAGGCAAAGCGACTTGCAAGGGTTACAGAGCGAGTAACTGGCAGAGCCAAGATGTAAGTTCAGGTCTACAACTTGAAAGCCAACGAACGTAAGATTTCTACTCAACACATATGCCAAACACTACCAGCTCTTTCCAGTGATTAATTATTCTTTGGTATTCTAGAGAGATACTGAGTCATAAAAGAATATTTAAGACTCAACTGCTTGTCCACTGTCTACTTCCATGCTCCATACACAGAGCAGACATAGAGGTGAACTCTCTTTTTGGGCACCTGCCGTGGCCCGGGCAGGGAGGTCTCGCTGAGGCCCGCACTTCTTCTACCGCAGGGCTGTCCTCTCCCAGCTACTGAACAGAACCACTTCGGCTCTGCCGAAAGAAAGGATATCACCATCCTACCAAGGACATTCGCTGTCTCAAAACCTAATACCTTTTCCTACCGCTGGGCCTTCATGCATTATCTCCCTTTCCAGAACACTCCACAATTCTAAACAGGTATTGAAATAATATCCTTTTTTCGAGATGTAAAATTTAGAATCTGTACCACCCAATTTGACACTTAGATAGCTGTCGTCAACTGCTGTTCCACAACTTGTACCTTCAACTAGGCTAACTCAGAGGACAGACTCTGTACGGGAAACATTAATGGTTGCTTACCCTATGGTCATTCCAACTTCTCCCTTGTTAACAGAACTTTAATTTTGTTTGGTAGGTAATGTGCCTAACTGCAGGGAACAAATCATGATTGTTCTAACCAGTCAATAATCCTCCTAGTCAGTGATCAGTCTAGGTGTGGTCATGTAACCCACTTCTGGCCAGTGATGTAAGAGTGTGTTCTGTGTTCTAGAAAATTGTCCTCCCTGATAAAGAAAAAGAAAAAGAAAAAAGACCCTTTCTTCCCCCCTTGCCCCTTCCTTCCTACGTGACACTGTGTCCTATGGAAAACCATGAGTGAAGACATCACCAACACTGGATGGCAGTGTGGAAAGATGGAAAGAGCTAGGTCCTCCTGTGTCTTTCTACTGCCCTGCATTACTTCTCTGTTTCACATACAGGGCCAAGGAGCTACTTAAACACAGAAAAGTGGGTATGCTGTTAAATTTCACCTGATTTTTCAAATTATGAATACATATGTTTAGCTGGTTTATAACTTGTAATTAAAATTAGGAAAAACTCCATCAATGATGAGGCGAGCCAATGATTAATAACAGCAAAATACTGCTGCTGCTGTTTTTAAATCAAAGAACATTCAACAAAATAGCCGGAGAAGATACAAGGCAGTGAGAACCTGAAGTGCCAACATTGCGAGAAGAAGTGAAACAGGTAAACCCAACAGCCTCAGCCACTGTTTGCCCTGAGTTGTTTCCTGGTTCAGAACAGCACCGTGACTGAGAGGCCCAGCTGGGAGCTTTCGCCAGTCTCACGGGGCCATGGAGACAAAACCACCAAGGCAAGTGGACTTGAACAGGACAATATCCTGGAGAAAAGAGACAGAACAGTTCATGCCATGATGCTTTTCCCTAAAAATATCTACAATTCCTAAACTTCATGAGCAAGAAGCTGAGAAACCAAGCACATGGCAGTGGTTAAGAGACTAAAATGATAAGCAGAGCTGTCATCAGTTTCAAAATGCCAGAGAGACAGAAACTGAATTTCAGGGCCCAAGAAAGAGAAAGAGTCTTCGTAAACACACTTCAGTAGGCTTTCTACTAAAATCCTCAAGGGGCTGTGCCCTAAAAATAAAGTCAGCCCAAAATAGACTAACCCTCAGAAAGTCTGAAACCAGGCTGCAAATTCTCTCCATCTTTGATGGGATCATTGTAATTGGATCCTAGACTACCTGCCTGCCAAAAAAAACTAAATACACTATGGTGAAGATATCATCCAGAGCATCTATAATTATTTGTATACAATATCCAGCATTCCGTAAAAAATTACAAAGCCCATCCACAGTAGAGCCAAAAGACTGAAAACCAAGAGGAAAAAGAGGCAAAAGATACAGACCCACAGGTGATCCATACATTAGAGGACTCAGACACAGACTTTAAACAAGTGATTAATATGGAAAAACACACACACACACAAACACAGAATTTCTCCCAGAATACAGAAGTCTACTTAAAAATAACCAAATGGAGGGACTTCCTTGGCGGTCCAGCGTCAAAGAATCCGCCTTCCAATGCAGGGGACGTGGGTTCAATCTCTGGTCAGGGAGCTAAGATCCCACATGCCGTGGGGCAACTAAGCCCACGTGCCACAACTACTGAGCTTGCATGCCTCAACAAGAGAGCCTGCGTGCCGCAAACTACAGAACCCACGCACCCTGGAGCCTGCGCGCCACAACTAGAGATAAGCCTGCGCACCACAGCTAGAGAGAAGCCCACGAGCCACAACGAAGAGCCCGCACCGCAACGAAAGATCCTGCGTGCCTCAACGAAGACCCCGCGTGCCGCAACTAAGACCCGATGCAGCCAAAAAAATAAAGAAAAAAATAATCAAATGGAAATTTTATGACTGATAAATAACTGAAATTCAAAACTTGATAGAAAACAATGAGATAGCACTACACACCTGTTGCAACAAATCCAGAACACTGACAACACCAAATGCTGACAAGGATGTGGAGCACTGGAACGCTCATTCATTGCCAGTTGGAATGCAAAATGGTACAGCCACTTTGGAAGACGGTTTGACAGTTTCTCACAAAACTAAACATAGTATTTGATCCAGCTATCATGTTCCTTGGTATTTACCCTAATGAGTTGAAATATCCAAACGAAAAAAGGAAAATACAGAAAAGAGCATAAGAGACACAAGGATCTCAGTGAAAAGATGTAACACATGTGATTGGAGTCCTAAAAGCGGAGGCGCGGGGGCAGGGGAGATGGCAGAAACAGTATTTGAGGACACACTGGTCAAAATTATCCAAAGATGAAATAAAAAAAAAAATCAAGTCACAATTCAGGAGTTCTAGTAACCCCAGCCAGAATAAATACAAAGAAAACCACAGTTAGGCACACTATGGTTAAGCTTCTGAAAAACCAGAGACAAAGAAAAAAGCCTTAAAAGAAGCCAGAGTAGGGGAAAATACAACTGATAGCTGACTTTTCAGCAGAAGGCAAATGACACCAAAATTACATCTTTAAAGTGTTCAAAGAAGATAACTGTAGATCTGGAATACAGCTGCAAAAATATCCTTCAAAAACAAAGGTGAAACAAAGGCTTGTACAAAAACTGAGTGAATTTATTGCTAGTAGATTATTTTTAAAAGAAATACTAATGAGAGTTCTTCAGGCAGAAAGATAACTATCCCAGACAGAAACATGAAAATGCAGGACAGAATGAAGAGCAATGGAAAAAGTAAAGCCACAAAATCTAAATAGGCATTGACATAAGATGACAATAATAATGTCTCATGCAGTTGAAAATACATAAAGAATTAAAAGAGAGGACAACAATGGCACAAAAAGCAGGAGGGGGGATAAAAAGAGGTAAAGTATCGTAAGGCCCTTACATTTCCCATAAAGTGGTAAAAGTACTAATTTATAGTAGAACTAATAAGAGTGCATGTTATAATCTCTAGAGTAACCCACCAAGCAAAATATAAGAGAATGCATAACTAACAGGGTACTGGGGGGAAGAGAAAGAAAGCAAGGGAAAAAAAACAGCTGTGACAAATAGAACACAAATATAGTAGATTTGAACTTAAATATATCAGTGGTTACATTAAATGTAAATGGACTACATTTACATAAAACCAATGTGAAAAACAAAACTCATATATATGCTGGGTTTTGGTACAAAGATAGCCAAATATTTCAATGTAACCGAGTAAAAAGTCAAGAAACAGACCTACAGAAATACATCCACTTGATAGATGACAAAGATGTCAGTGCAGTACACTGGAGGATGGGAGGTTTTTTCAATATATGGGCCAACTAGTTATCCATATGGGAAAAAACCGAATCTGAACACTTAACTCACATCACATATAAAAACTGCAGGTAGATTATAAATCTAAATGTGAAAGACACAAAAAATAAAACTTCTAGGAGAAAATGAGAGAATATCTTCTTGACCTTGAGGTATGGGAAGCTATCTTAAACAGAACACAAGAAGTATAAAAAATAAAGGAAAAGATTAACTGGTTTTCATTAAAATTGACAACACCTTCATCAAACGATTCCATTAAGAGTGAAAAGGCATACCACAGAGCAAGAGAAGACATTTGCAATACATAAACCTAACAAAGGACTCAATCAGAATGCATAAAGAATTCTTATAAAATAGGCAAAAAGATTGAACAGGCACTTCATAAGAGGCTATCTAAAAAGCAAATCAACAGGGCTTCCCTGGTGGCACAGTGGTTGAGAATCTGCCTGCCAATGCAGGGGACACGGGTTCGAGCCCTGGTCTGGGAAGATCCCACATGCCGCGGAGCAACTGGGCCCGTGAGCCACAACTACTGAGCCTGCGCGTCTGGAGCCTGTGCTCCGCAACAAGAGAGGCCGCGATAGTGAGAGGCCCGCGCACCGCGATGAAGAGTGGCCCCCACTTGCCGCAACTAGAGAAAGCCCTTGCACAGAAACGAAGACCCAACACGGCCATAAATAAATAAAATTTAAAAAAATAAAAAATAAAAAAATAAAAAGCCAATCAACATACCAAAGGCATTTAAACTCACAGGTCAGTAGGCAAATGTAAATTAAAACCAAAATATGAGATTACTGCACCCACAATTAGAATAGCTAAAATTTTTAAAACTGATAACATCAAGTATTGGTGAAGGTGTGAAGCAACCAAAACTCACACACTGCTGACAGAATGTACAGGTTACAACCACTTTGGAACTATCTTTAACAGTATCTAGTAGCACTGAGACCCACACACCCTGTCATCTAAGATGCCATTCTGAGGTATAAATCCTACAGAACTGGGTACATGATATGCACTAAAATATATGTATATGAAAATTCTCAGCACATTATTAATAGCCAAAATCTAAAATAATATATTTTCATTAAAAAACCTAAATACCCTTTAACAATATATGATGGGTAGAATAGATAAATTGCAGCATATTTACACAATGGCATACTACACGGCAATGAAAATAAATTTAACTACTGCTATATAAACAAAACAGATGAATCAAGACATAAGTAAATGACACCAGACTCAAAAGAGTATATATAGTACAAATCCATTTATATGAAGTTTAAATACCTGCAAAAGTAATCTGTGGTGATAGAAATCAAAATAATAGTTACCTTTGAAACTGGAAGGGAGAACAAGGGAGGATTCTGGGGGAACCGGTCATGTTTTATTTCTTGATTGAGGTATATGAGTGTGTTCACTTTGTAGAAATTCATTACTTTCCACGCTTGTGATGTGATGATTGTTGTGATGGTTAATTTTATGTGTCAACTTGACTGGACTTGAGGATGCCCAGATAGCTGGCAGAACATCATTTCTGGTGTGTCCGTGAGGGTCTTTCCAAAAGAGATAAGCATTTGAATCGGTAGACTAAAAACTTTGCTCTCTGCTTGATTTGGGATATCTTTCTTCTGCCCTGGGGCATCAGCACTCCTAGGTCTGGGCCTTAGCACTCAGACTGGGATTACACCACTGGCTGCCCTCGTTCTCAGGCCTTTGGGTCTGGATTGGAACTACACCACCAGCTCTCCCGGGCCCCCAATTTGCAGATGGCAGACGGTGGGACTTAGCCTTCACAGTCACATGAGCCAATCTTTCAAAATAAATCTCTTTCTACATGCCTCTCTCTCTCTCTATCCCATCAGTTCTGTTCTTCTGGCAGCTCCAATTACAGTTGTATACCTCTCTGTACTATGTTTACTAAAATTTTAAAGTTTACCCATATACAAGGCTTTCTTTTGGGGTAATGAAAACTAGACGCAAATGGTAGTTGCATGACACTGTAAAGGTACTAAATGCCACTGAATTGTACACTCTTAAAATGGTTAAGTTTATGTTATATGAAATACCACAGTTAAAAAGAAAAGTAACCCCAAAACTTAACCTCAATAAAACAATGTATACATTTATTAGCAGACATTCATGACTATAAATATTAAGAGTTGTAATGCCAAACTTACCAACTGCTGTGTCACCATCTAACAAGTTGTCATCTTCAGAAGTCTGAAAGTCCATAATCACACCTGCTCCGTCTAAAAGCTCCTCATCACTACTTGCACTAGTTATACTGTTGTAGCTGTTTCTATAGTAGCCTCTATGAAACAGCTGCTCAGACTCCATTTAGCTGTCTGGTTATCTGAAAAAACAAAGAGGGAAAAATGGCTTTAACATTTTCCCAACATATAATAAAAATCATCTACTTTAACAAGTCGAAGGGAACTTCTGATCTCTGTATTAAAAATATATATACACTAACTTCATTCACTGTAACAATAGCTAACTCTATTGTGTTAAGTCTTTGGGGATCATTTAATAATTCTATTCTCACCAAGAAGCTGTAAAAAGGAATGAACAATTTCTTCAGGTAGTGGTATAAAACAATCTCCAAGATCAATTGTTAAGTTAAAAGACAAAGTACAGAGAAGGGTTTATAGTACAACACAATATATGTGGGGGGGTCCCCCCGAAAAAGGGGGGCTGTGGTAGAGGATGAAATACAGTCCACAACTGGTTGTGTACGTACAGACCATCTCTGGAGGGAGTTCCAAGAAAGCTGCCCACAGGGAAAAGGAACAGTGGCTGAAGTACCAGGTCTGAGAGGGAAACTGTATGTCCCTTTTGAATATCTTACCAGATGCAAATACTAATTTTAAAATACTGTCATTTAAACATTTTTAAAATTTCATTCTCCTTTCATCATTTTAAAATTTATTTATTTAATTTATTTATTTTTGGCTGTGCTGGGTCTTCGTTGCTGCACACGGCGAGTTGCGGCAAGCGGGGGCTGCTCTTCGTTGTGGTGCGCGGGCTTCTCATTGCGGTGGCTTCTCTTGTTGCGGAGCACGGGCTCTAGGCGCGCAGGCTTCAGTAGTTGTGGTGCACGGGCTCAGTAGTTGTGGCTCGTGGGCTCTAGAGCGCAGGCTCAGTAGTTGTGGTGCATGGGTTTAGTTGCACCGCGGCACGTGGGATCCTTCCCAGATCATGGCTCGAACCCGTGTCCCCTGCATCGGCAGGCAGATTCTTAACCACTGCGCCACCAGGGAAGTCCCCATTTTAAAATTTAAAGCTTCAGAGCCCATGGTCAAATATCAGCCATGAAAAGTATGATAATAGGTCACGATTTCTATTTTTTTCCCAGCAGATAACAAGTAAGCACATGTTTCACTGTTCTTACTCCATACTTTAAAAACAATGTAACTCCTAAATAGTCTGATGTTTTAAATGCATCTACCTACTTGCTCAACATCCAAATGACAGTTCAACATTGGTGAGCTAGACACCAGCAACAGGCTTGAGAGGTTCGTATGTGGGGCTTGAAAGGTGAAGCCGTAGGAGCGGTCCACCCAGTAAGCCTGGTAAAGCAAGACTTCCTAGCTTTGTCATGATGAGTACACACAGAAAGTAAAGGATGAATGGAGTTACGCACACTCCAATTCGAGTGCTGAGTTCCAGCACCGAAGATCTGAAGGGTTTTAAGACAATCTCTTGTCCTCAGTAAATGTTCCTTCGGCACATGGAAAAACAACCTCAAAGAGCTGCAACGATTAAAAATTATTGGTAAAGCTTTTACACTGTTTAGAAAAATAAAATACTGATAACTACTTTTAAAAGGTATACCATATAAATTCCCTAACTTAAAGACCACCTGAGAGAAGGTGAAGCTTGAGAGCTCTAGTCTCAGCATCTGGCACAGTGCCTGGAGCGTAATATACGGATAATAGTGGTCAAAATGCCAGACTGTTTTCTCAATCAACCAGGTGAAAAAAGAGAAATGAATTCAGTCTTCAATAAACAAATCCTCTCTACAACAGTGTTAATCTGGTCTTGGGAGAATAACCAAAACCTAGCACCTAAGTTACAAAGAAAACATTAAGTATTTACCACTTTGCAATTTTATTAATGTTTTATGATTACCTCTACCAAAGACAGCTTATTAGACTGGGACTTGTTAGAATATACTAATTAAAACAAGAGTTTTATCTTAAGGTAAATATTAAAATAGAATAGTATGAAAATAACTGTTCATGCTAAGAACTCTGCAGTATCCATAGAGGTGATCAAATTCAATATTGTGGCTCTTGAGTAAATAACTAAAAGGCTTTTAAAAGAAAATAAGGATTAATAGTTCAAGAGTCATTTTAATTTTGATGTAGCAAAGCACATATGCTAAGATTTTGCAAAGGACACAAACATTCTATTCTTCACTTCTTTACATGACGGTCACACTAGAAGCGCTTAATACACGTGATAACATACGTCAATGAACGTTAATTCGCTAGAGGCTATACAGCATTGAGAAATCACTCTAAAATAAAACTGTCTGTGTCCTAGGCCCTCAATCAGCAAGTTCCAACATAGCTCCTACATTTTATCCCTGAAAGTCCTCAAAAACCACTAGTGATAACTGCTAACTTAACCCTTTCAAAATGTTTAAAAACTTCATTTCACGAACACCTCTGCGATATCTAGACTCCATACCTTTCCTTATAACAAGAGCAGCCAACTCTGTTCCAAAGGTTTATTAAACTCAGGCCTGCATGGGTTCCTATTTTTATAAATTCAATAACTTTGAAAAAACTATTCTTATTAACCCAGAAACCTGTAGAGCTGAACTGTCTGATCAGCGGCCACTAGTCCTGAAACACGGCTCTAAGGAGAAATACCTACTGGACTTGTCGGACTTCATGACAAAAAAGAATGTCAAATATTTCATTAAAAATTTCATATTGATTCCATGCTGAAATAACACTTTAGATATACTGGGTTTAATGAAATATATTATTAAAATTAATCTCACCATTTCCTTTTTACCTTTTTAATGTGTACACTAAGAAATTGAAAATTTCATATGTGTCTTGAATTTGCAGCAGAAATGTTTTTATTGCACAGCACTGCTATAAAATAGTCAAGATTCTATGGTAGCATAAAAGAAATACACAGAAGGAATCTGGACACCAGTGTTAAATCACTTCAGGTTTCAAACTCGATTCCCAGGCTTGACTACAAAAGGCTATTTAAACCATGATATAGCAGCTGAAATTTGCCATATAAAAAATGAAAACAATACTACAAAGTCATTTTTTTCCTTTTAAATTGTCAGAAATATATTTAAAACCATTACAAAACATTATAATAGACACAGCGGCTTGCAAATATATTCTTGCAGAGCTAGGAAGAGTAGAGCTAACCCGTGAAAATCTCTAGGGAGAAGGCCTGGTGCACTGCAGTGAGTTCCCAAATGATCTATGTACAGTCACCCTGACCTCTTGTCATCTGATCACACCGCAGCCAGCATGGTCTTTTCTAAAAGCAGGTCTGATGGGTCATCTCTACGCATGCCATGGATTTAGGTCTTAATCACTTCTCACCATACTTAGCAGAAGACAAACTCTTCCACACAGCGCACGAAGCCCGTGCAGCCCGGCCTCTGCTGCCTCTCCTGGGGTGCACATCTCCCTCTCAGCCCCACCAGGCCGGCCCCAGCTCCTGCCCTAGGCTTAGCTGCTCCCTGAGCCTGGAACAGACCCTCACCTCCTCATCTAGGTAATGCTCCGAGGCATTCTTCAGCTCTCACCTCAAGCATCCCTTCATTCAGTTAACAAACTTTCAAGCAGGGACTTCCCTGGTGGTGCAGTGGTTAAGAATCCGTGTGCCAATGCAGGGGACACAGGTCTGTGCCCTGGTCCAGGAAGATACCACATGCCACGGAGCAACTAAGCCTGTGCGCCGCAGCTACTGAGCCTGTGCTCTAGAGCCCACGTGCCACAACTACTGAAGTCTGAGCGCCTAGAGTCCATGCTCCGCAACAAGAGAAGCCACCACAACGAGAAGCCCGCGCACCGCAACGAAGAGTAGCCCCCGCTCGCCACAACTAGAGAAAGCCCGCGCGCAGCAACAAAGACCCAACGCAGCCAAAAATAAAAACTAATTAATTAATTATAAAATAACCTCTCAAGCAGAGTTTACTATATGTCAGGCACCATCCTAAGCACATTACAAGTTAACTCATTTAAGATTGGTACTAAGTACAACCACAACCATGAATCTTAGGTGCTATTACCATCCTCATTTAACAGATGAGGAAACTGAGGCACAAAGAGTTGCAGTAACTGGCCCAAAGTCATGCAGCTATAAGGAAAGCCTTCCTAACCTACCTCCTACCCGGGCCAGGCTTCCCTGACCAGGTCAAATTCTCACTGTGAGTTCTCACACCTCTCCTTGACAGCACTTAGCCCAGGTGTAACGTCACCCCGATTCACGTGATAAGTCCTCCCCTCCGGAGAGTGGCATGAGGCCTGGCTGTGCCCATCTGTACTGAACTCTGCAATGTTTAGCACAGTACCACGCACCTACGAGGGGTTCACTTTTTTAAATTAAACTTTTTATTTCGAGATATTGTGATTTCACATGTGGTTGTAATAAATAATACAGAGAGCTCCTATGTACCCTTTACTCAGTTTCTTCCAATGGTAACTTCTTGCACAATCATGATATTGACACTGACTGACACTGAACTTTCCATCACAAGGACCCCTCGTGCTGCCCTTTACAGCCTCACCCACTTTCTTCCAGTCCCCCGCCCCCCTTCCTTAACTCCTGGCAACCCATAATCTGCTTTCTATTTCTAAAACTCTTCCACTTCAACAACGTTGTATAAATGGAATCGTACAGTCGACGACTTCGGGGATTAGCTCTCTGCACTCAGCATGACTCTCTGGAGAGCCATCCAGGGGTTGTGTGTGTCAACAGTTCTTCCCTCTTCGTTGCTAAATAGTGCTCCACGATATGGACACACCACATATGTTTGTTTAACCATTCACTTGTGGAAGAATTATCTGGCTCTTTTCTAGGTTTGGGCTGTTATAAGCAAAGCCACTATAAATATCCACGTACAGATTTTTTGTGAACTTAAGGCTTCATTTCTCTGGGATAAAAGCCAAGGAGTGCAACAGCTGGGCCATATGGTAACTGCATGGCTGGCTTTTAAAGAAACTGCCAATTTAACATCCCAATTTTACAGCCCTACCAACAATGTATGGGTGAGCCTTTTTCTCCACATCCTTACCAGCACTTGGTGGTGTCGGTTTTTTTTTTTTTCTTTTTTTTTTTTTAGCCATTCTGATAGGTGTGTAGTGGTATCTCACTGTTCTTTTCATTTGTATTTCCCTAACGGCTGATGACGTTGAACATATTTTTATGTGCTTACTTGCTACCTGCACGTCCTCCTCAGTGAAATGACTGTTCATGTCTTTTGCCGATCTTCTAACTGGATTGTTTTACTTCCGAGTTTCATATTTTAGAATATATATTCTAGATACTAGTCCTTTGTCAGGTATGTTGCTTGCAAATATTTTCTCCCACTCTGTAGCTTGGTTTTCTTCCTTTTGATAGGGTCTATCACAGAGCAAAAGTAATTTTGATGAAGTTCAACTTGTCAGTATTTCCCTTAAGGCGTCAACTCTAGGAAATTTACCTACCAAAGATTTCCTCCTAAGTGTTTTCCTAAAATGTTTATAGTTTTACATGTTACATTTAAGTCTGTGGTCCATGTTGAGTGAATCTTCGTATAAGCTGTAAGACACAGGCTGAAGTTTGTTTTTGTTTTTGGACGTATGGATATCCAACTGCTCCAATGCCATCTGCCAAAAAAGTTATCTTCCTTCCACTGAATTGTTTGGGGGTCTCTGTCAAAAATTAGTGAGGCATATTTGTGTGAGTCTATTTCAGACTTCTCTGTTCTGTTTCGTTGATCTGTGTGTCTATACCTACAGCAGTAAGGACCGTATTGACTACCCGAGCTCTTGAAATTGGATAGATTGATTTCTCACACTTGGTTCTTATTTTTCAAAATTGTTTTGGTTATTCTAGTTCCTTTGCCTTTCCATATAAATTTTAGAATAGTCTGGTCTATATCTACAGAATCTTGCTGGGTCAATTAATATCTACAGTATGAATGAATAACAAATGCCTAACGAATGACTGATACATCTGTACTTGGATGCTGCATGGGAACTCGAATTCAACAAGACCTAAGCCCCAAATACATATTTGTCCTCCCCCTCTCCCTATCTCAGTTTACAGGATCACCATCTACCTAGTAGCCAAAGTCAGTTTTGAGAGTCACTGATTAATGTATTTAACAACCATCTGCTGAGCACCCAGCATGTGCTGGGATGATGCGTAAGAAACGGTCCCTATTCCCAAGGCAGTGAAGGTGAAAGACAGACAAACAACGGCATATGGTGTGAGAAGTGCCACAGGAGAAGTCTGCACAAGGTACATGATGACACTGAGCAGGAACAAGCTGCTGCCTGGGAAAGTCTGCAAACACTGAAAGAGGAAACGAGTACTGAAGGATTAGGATGCGTTAACTAGGCCAACTATGAGGTGCCAAGTCAATAAAGGAAAAGAAAAAAGTACGTGCAAAAACACAGCAGCATAATAAAGCCTGCTCGGGTAGCTTATGGAAGAGGTAGGGGCTGGAGAGTAGCCAGGGAGGTGGACGGACGCCAGAGAAAGGCAGGCGCTCCTAGGTCCTGCTGAGGAACTTACTTGTGACAACACGTGGGAAACCATTAAGAGGTTTAAAAGAGAAATCACCTGATCAGATACAAAGTTTAACAAGCCAACAGCAGCAGCAGCATGGAAGGCAGAGGAGAAGGGCAAGAGTGATCCGGGGAGGACTCCAGGAGACCTTGAAGAGCCCTGGACACAGCACAGTGAGGTCATCACCGAACTGAGTCACGGCCACATGAAGGAGCAGGAAGGGCTACGAGGGACAGTTAAGAGGCCATGGTAGCTAACAAAATGCGAGGAACGTGAAGGAGAAATCTAAGGTATCTGCTCGGTTTCTGACTTGACTGATTCAAAACAGCTGGAAGAAACAAAGTGCAGTCTCCAGCAGCTTGCAGGACTCAGAACCAGAGCGTTCTTTCCAACGGCAGGATTACACACCCAGGCTTTAGTCCTATTCCAGGCCAGACTACAGTGAGGGGATGGCGACCCTGAGTGCACCAGTCTAGCCCCCGAACTGCACACACGGAGCAGTTCAGCACCAGAGCTGGGGGGTGGGGAGCAGAACGAGGGAGACCTGGAACCCAGAGCCTGAGGGAGGTACGCTGCTTCTTCATAGCTTCCAACAAGGTTTTGCCCTCTCATCAAGGGGACTGGGTAGGGCTGAGGACCATGGCTAAGTTTCAAAGGCGTGTCAGTCAGCTATCTGACACAACAGCAGGCACAATCAACCCCAGAGAAAGAAGAAAAGAAAATCCCAAATGTCAGCAGCCAGAGAGACGAACAAAAGTCTCAAGAGCAGGGCTTCCCTGGTGGCACAGTGGTTAGGAATCTGCCTGCCAATGCAGGGAACACGGGTTCAATCCCTGGTCTGGGAAGATCCCACATGCCGTGGAGCAACTAAGCCCGTGCACCACAACTACTGAGCCTGTGCTCTAGAGCCCGCGAGACACAACTACTGAGCCTGCATGCCACAACTACTGAGCCTGCATGCCACAACTACTGAAGCCCGAGTGCCTAGAGCCCATGCTCCGCAACAAGAGACGCCACCGCAATGAGAAGCCCGCACACTGCAACGAAGACCCAACACAGCCAAAAATTAAAAAACAAACAAAAAGTCTCAACAGCAATGACTGCAGGGAGGTGGAACTCTGACTGATCTAGCCACTTGGAAGTAAGGAGCTTTCTCATGTAAATATTTCAAGAACTAGACGTGCGAAAGACTTGTCAAAGATTAAAACGTGACAATGAATTTCAACGTGATCACTTACACATCTACTAAAGTTTGTAAAATGGCTACTCGTGTACCAGAAACTGTAAAAAATACAGATAAAATTTTTATTGATTAATGGCATCATATTTGTATAGGCCTTACAGATTTCAATAAACTTCAGCATAAATTACATAATATACTGTCCTCAAAAAGGATATGGTAATGTTTTCCTATAAATTACTATATATCCATATAATGAAAGGCAACGCATGACAGATGTCACAGAAGACACTAAAATTGTCATAAGAGCTCGGGGAAAAGATCGCATCCATCTGTAATTGATGATGAGAAGACTTCTTTGGAAGAGACACACTTGAATTGGACCTTAAAAGGTAAGTGGGAGGGATTCTCTGGCGGTCCAGTGGTTAGGACTTGTGCTTTCACTGCCAGGGGTCCAGGTTCAAACTCTGGGAGGGGAATTAAGATCCTGCAAGGCACGGTGTGGCCAAAAAAAAGGCAAGTGGGATTTTATGGGGCAGAGGTGGGAGAAGAGGTTAGTTCATTGAAGCAACATTGAAGCATTGGCGTGAATCAAGCCATGGAGCCAAGAAGGTGACAAAGACATGTGGAGATGAGTGAGTGTGTGCAGAGAACACAAGTCCAGTACAAGGTTTCGTGGTCAGATAAGTTTGGGTAATAAAACATACCCTATCTAGAATTGTAATGGCTAACAGCATAAGAAAGGTTCTTGAGAAAACCTGTAGTAAACATTAACTTCATAAACAAAATTTATTAAAAGTTTCTCAAATTTATTTTATCAGGGAATGACCCCTCTACCCATTACAACATCATGAAACTTAGATCAGAACATCACCATATTAAAAAAGAATTTACCCTAATACAAATTGTCAGTACTTACAAGAGATGACAATAATGAAACTGATTTCTCCCCAAAGTAATATTTCTTGATATTTTATCCTACTGTCCATTAAGTTAGCTGCATGTCCAAATCGCTGCACCTTAGATATTTCTCTTCAAAAAAGTATTAAATGGATAACCTGCTAAAGAAAGTGGCTTTCTATTCTGAAGAAAATTTCCCAGATTCATAAATATTTTCAGATCCAGTCAAAAGATAACTGCTAGATGATTTTAAAAGGAAAAACACACACACAAATATAAAAGTCAGACTATAACAAGTAAAAAGGTAAACAATCCAACAAAAAGATGCTGTGGAAGACTTAGACTTTGAAAACTAAATAATTTCCATGACTTTAAAAGACAGAAACTGTTCAACTACTTCCCATGAGGGCAAGAAATGTATTTACCTGACGTGGTTCCAATCAAAGTTGCAGATCAAATCTCTCTATATTTCAGCAATGCAAATGGGCAGTTTCCCCACGTGGGTTCATCTTTCATTTTATACTTAACCAAAGAACACTGATCTTTAAGAATCAAAATGTATCATAGCTACAATGTTTATATACACATGTGAAAGTGCATAATTAAAAAACACAAGAAAGGAGTTTATTAGAGTACTGGCATGAGGATTAAAAAAAAAAATTTTCCAGAGTTTCTGTAATTTTACATTATTTTTATAACTGAAGAATAAATGGGCCTGTGGTGCCATCTCTCTCACCCCATCTTTTCTTCCAGCATTTTGTTGAGTCTTGCTGGCAATGAAGTGCAGCCACTGAGAGCAAGAGCTCTGAAATCACACTGCCAGGCGTCAGTCTCAGTTCTGACACTGACTGAGACCTTGGGCAAATTAATTAAATCCTCTATGCCTCAGTTTCCACAGGTCTATAACGGGAAAAATGAAAGTACCTACTTCAAGGGGTTGGCGTGAGAACTGAGATAATCCACAAAACCACTTAGGAAAGATCCTGAACCACAGAATTCACTCAATAAATATTAACACTTATCATATTTTAGATCCCTGCTGAAAAGTTGGACTAGAAACTAAGATTAAAGTTCTACAAAGCAGTGATAGTGGCCAAACCTCACAGGATACTGCTTTGATATCTGACCCACCACAGAGATCAAATCTGGCTTCCTGAGCCATCTGAAAATTATTACCAACATGTCACAACAGGAAATGGAAAGCCTATCACCAACATGACCTGGAAAACAGCCAATTCGCTAACATAAAATCCTAACCTCAGCAAATCCTTCCCCTAAACTCTATATATCCAAAACCGGGTTAAATATTGGCATTCCTAATGAGCTATGTATGATTGAAAACACATGCTAAAACACAAGTTCCAACTAAAGTTGTAGGTACTATACATTCATATTGCCCTCTTAAAATAATGTGACTTGTTTTTCAAACAAAGATTCAGTCCTTGAAGAGTGTGGGGAGTTAGGTGTGGCAGAGCTGCAATCTGCCATGGGTTCTTCCAACAGTGGCTGTTCCTATTAACCAGAGGTCATAAAAGCTGGCTTAACCTGAGTAAATACCTGCAGGGCACACACCTGGTTTTTAAGCCACAGCCTGTAACAAGAAAATCAGCAACAGCACCTTTTAAGATGAAATCAACAACCTATACACGAGCATTTTAACTTCTCTGTGTACTCCTGTGCTACACAGACAGTATTTTCCAGTGACTCACAGAAGTAAAATTGACTGACATCTGTTAAATTATTTCCATGCCGACCTCATCAAGAAAAGATTCTTCTAAATTAACTCTTGAGAGATGAAAAGAAAAGCATTTCTGGAAAGATTCAACAAAGACATAAACCACAGTGATGCTGCTGTAACTGAACTGCATGCTGTAAACTCAAAAAAGTTTACAGTTTGCAGAACTGAACTTCTGAATTACCGAAGAGAAAAAATGGTACGGTCACTGTTGATTCATTTCTTATTTAAAAAAAAAAAAATTTTTTTTTCTTCCAAAGGAAACACAAATCTCGGCCTCTAATATGCATAAAGTATGTGTAATTATCTTCTAGGTGCTCCGGTTTTGAAATGCTATACTAATAAAGCACATTATATACAAAATCGATTTCTGAGTCTAAGGTGGTTTCCGGTCCAAGTCTAAGAACAAAACACAAATGTTACATATACACACAAACTATGTCTTGATATACACATAAATCTAAAGAAAGAGACACTGAACTTTATATTTGGGCACATTTCGCAAAAGTAAAACCCACAATCTCTTCCTGGCACCTACGTCCATTCTGCTCAAAGGTCTTTCGGCGGTTCCCGAAGGAAGCAGGTGAAAGCTCAGAGAACGCCCGCGGGCCACACCTGCTGCGGGCAGGGTCAGCGTCCCAGGACGGAGAGGCGAGCGGCCCGCCCCTGCCCCGCGGACGCCACGGCCCCCGACCCCCTGCCGCCGCCGCCGCCGCCGCCGCCACTCACCTAGCCGCTCAGAGGCAGACAGCAGCCCCGGGGCCGCGTCCTGCGCCGCCGGCGGGCTCCGCATCTGAGGGCGGCCGGCGCGGCCAGCCCCACCGCGACCGCGACCGCGACCCACGGGCTCAGCCGGGCGGGAGCCGCATCAAGTTGGAGCCGCCGGCTCCGGGGCCCTGGACTCGACCCGCTGCTGCCCCGAATCAAACACGACCGCCTCCGAGCTCACCTCCCTCTGGAGGGACCGCAGCTGCAGCCATGCTCCAACTCGGGGAGGAACTGGAGCGGCCGGCCACCAGCACCCCTCCTCGGCGCTCGGCCCGACTCCGGCCGCGGGCGACGGGACCGCAGGAAGGGCTGCGGCTCGGGACCGTCCCGCCCGACCCACCGACCCCGGGAAGCCGACAGGAGCGGCGTTAGCAGGGCCGACAGGTGCGTCGGCGCCTGACGTCACCGCGTAGCCGTGAACGGCCCGTCGGAGCCGCGTCGACGCCCATTGGGCCGTGTGGGAACAGGGGGCGGGACGCGTGGAGGCAGTAGGCGGGACCTTTGGAAGCAGGGGCGGGGCTTGTGGAGGATGGGGGAGGGACTTGTGGCGGCAGGGGGCGGGCCGCGTGGGAGCAGTGGGCGGGCCTAGTGGAGGCGAGGGGCGGGCCTTGGGGAAGCAGTGGGAGAACCAGGTGGGAATAGGGGTCTGACCGTGTGGAGGCAGGGACGGGCTCTGGGGAGCAGTGGGCGGGCCTTGTGGGAACAGGGGGCAGGCCATGTGGGGCAGTGAACGAACCAGGTGGGAGCAGTGGGCGGGCCGTGTGTGAGTAGTGGGAGGGCCGTGCGAGGCAGTGGGCGGGGCCGTGGCGCCTTGGGGCGGGGCCGGCTGGGGGCGCGACCTTTCCCAAGTGGTTGGTCACGCCCCTCGCAGTGTCGGGTCCTCCTCATGGTGACCTCGCGAGAGGACTGAGGCCGCACCGGGCCGCTCTCCCCGAAAGGCACTGCGTGCCGTCCGGCGGATCGTGGGTTCCGGTTCGGCGCCGGCGGGACCTCGGCGTCCAGCAGCGCGGAGACGGGGCTGCTGTGGCGGGAGCGTTGATTCCGTGGGCAGCCGGTCTGCCTGAGCTTACGCGCGGACCCGGCTCCGCGCCGGCACCCGGTTAGCCGTTACGAATTCTCAAAAATAATGCTTGTTAATTGACTATTTTGGAGAAAACATGTAACCTGAAGACTCGAATGGCAGAGCTGAGTTGATTTCCTTTGGGCAAACACCTGTGGAGCTCCTCAGGCGCGCCAGTGCGGAGTCCCAGAGCAGGGAGGGCCGCTAAAGGACAGTCCAGGACGCGGCTCTGCGGCGTGAGGACGTCCTGAATCCCGCAGGTGACCTCTGACCTGGAACTGGGGGGGTGGGGGCGGGGGCGGCGGGGGGGGATGTCCAACAGCACTTGGTGGAATGAGAGGACGGGGCTCTGCGGCGTGGGGACGTCCTGAATCCCGCAGGTGACCTCTGACCTGGAGCTGGGGGGGCGGGGGGCGGAGGGGGATGTCCAACAGCACCTGGTGGCAAGGAAAGGAAAAAGTGTGAAGGCGAATGGTGCCTTGGTGTTACTGGAATGTAGGTGGAAGGGGGATGAGGAGGTGGGTTGTTGATGCAGTTGTATGGAAGAGTTTGTGTTTTATCCCAGATAACTGGGAGTTGTTGAAACGGTTGTGGTGGTTGTTGTTGTTTGAGTAGTTTTTCCTGCACAATTTTTATTATGAAAATTTTCAAACCCAAAAAACCTGAGAGTATGAAATGAGTTTATTGCATACTCAAATATGGTTTTTCATTTCTTTAAGGTATATGATAAACACTCTAAAATTTTCTGTCTTAAAAGTCTAAAGTCGGGCTTCCCTGGTGGCGCAGTGGTTAAGAACCCGCCTGCCAATGCAAGGGACACGGGTTCGAGCCCTAGTCCGGGAAGATCCCACATGCCGCAGAGCAACTAAGCCCGTGCGCCACAACTACTGAGCCTGCGCTCTAGAGCCCGTGAGCCACAACTACTGAGCCCACGTGCCACAACTATTGAGCCCGCGCGCCTAGAGCCCGTGCTCCGGAACAAGAGAAGCCACCGCAACGAAGAGTAACCCCCGCTCACCGCAAATAGAGAAAGCCCACGCACAGCAATGAAGACCGAATGCAGCCAAAGATAAATAAATAAGATTTTTTTTTTTTAAAGTCTAACGTCAACTTACAGTAGCTGCATGTAACATGGAAATGTTTTAATCATGGGCATGACGGGATCAGTCATCTAGATGCAAAAATCCTACTGTATTAGCTTCATCTGTATTCGGGTGTAATTTTTTACCCCGAAACTTGTGACAGTCGGAGGCAGACATTATGAAACTCTCCCCAAAGATACTTCAACATGCATCTCCTAAGAATAACACCTCTCCAACACGATCACAATATCACAGCTAGGAAGTTAACAATAAATCCCTCATATCATCTGATAACCAGGCTATATTTAAATTTTGCCATTTGCCAACAACAATGAAACATCTTTTGCAAACTTTTTTTTCAAACCAGGATCCAGACAAGTTTTAAACGTTGCATTTTGGTTATGTTTCTTACATCTCTTTTATTCTTCAACAGCCCCTCCCATTTTTCATAGCACTGATGTTTTAAAGAGACAAGTTGCCTTGTAGAATGTTGCACGTTGAACAGTTGTCTTTTAATCGTAAGAGTAATCATGGCTTGTGTAGATTGACTGTCCCCAAAGAAGACCCTACCACCCCCCACCCCATGCTTTATTTGGAAGTAGGGTCTTACAGATGTGATCAAGGAAAGTCATTAGGATGGGCCCTAATTCAACAGGACTAGTGTCCTCAGAAGAGAAGAGACACAAAGACAGACATACAGGAAGATGGCATGTGAAAATGGAGGCAGAGACTGGAGTGATGCTGTCCAGAGCTAAGGAGCGCCGGGGGCACCAGAAGCTGGAAGAAGTAAGGAAGTATTCTCCCCGAGAGCCCTTCAGGAGAGCAGAACCCTGCTGACACCTTGATTTCAGACTTCTGGCCTCCAGAACTGTGTGAGAATAAATTTCTGTTGTTTTAAGACCCCCAGTTTGTGGTACTTTGTATGAAAGTATGAAATGCAAGCTGATGTCGTCCTGTACAACCTGACCAACCTTAGTGCCGATAGCCACAAAAAGATACTATTAAGTATGTCTTGGATATCTTTCCAGGGACTTTTTAGGCATGTACAAAGATACTACGTACGTAAAATGATGGAGGAAACTATTCACCAGTAGCCCTGTTAAGAGATAACTGGCTTGGCTTGGCCAAACCTTCTGGTAAGTGTTTAGGGTAGGAGACCCTAGATAGGTCTCAGCTGGTTCCTAGAGTCCAGGGCAGCACATGGAGGGAGAGGAGGCTGCTTTCCTTTGGAGAGAGGAAAGGGGGGGAAAGGAGCCCTGTCAACCGGGAGAAGGTGGGGTAAGTGCTGGAGAAGAGTTTGCTGTCGAGTGTTGCACAGCAGGGTGTGCAAGAGAAGCTTCTTTGCCTCCCTACCAAATTGTATCAAACTCTGTATCACACACTAATGCTTTTGATTATGTACACTTTGGGGGCCCTCCAGTAAAAACACAAGAGAGTAATGAATATCTGATCTAAATATGTATTTTGTTGTATCTTTGAGGCACATAGCACTCTATAAGCATTAATATCAACATTCTAGATTCAACTCATCCTTTTTGATAGCTGCATACAACATGTCACATAAAAGGTCTTTAAGTAGGGTCCAGTGACATGATTCTACTTGTTGTTGTAGGACTGAGGCCGCTGTTTTGTTCCTTTCTCGCCAGCTGTTAACCAGAGATCACTCTCGGCTCCTAGAGATCGGTCTCAAGTCCCAACCATATGGCTCTCACAACGTAGCAACTTACCTCTTCAAAGCCAGCAGAATTTCTCTTCCTTTCCCTTGAATTTGACTTCTTTGAAGGGAAGGAAGGGTTATGTAATTAGGTCAAGCCCACCCATCATAATTTCATTATTTTATGAACTCAAAGTCAATTGACTAATAACGTTATTGTGGAAGTGAAATCCACCATATTTACAGACCAGCCCACACTCAAGGAGCGGCAGTTACACCAGGCATGTACACCAGGGCCTGGGAATCTCGGGGCCACATCAGAATTCTGCCTGCAGGAGCCCCCCCTCCAGCCCCTAATGATTCACAGGTAAAGTGCATTCACCCCTTCCCAACGTTCGCGAGGGCCTCGTGCCAGTACAGCATCTGCGTGAAGTCCAGGGTCTCGTCTAAATCTAAATCTCATCTGTTCAGTGTCCAAAAGCTCTTCCAAGTCAGGTGAAGATGGGGCCCCTGGGTGTAATCCACTAATTCCTCTTCGTCTGTGGACCAGTGACACTAAAGAGCCAAGTTACCTGCTCCCAACACTCCCGAAATCCAGGGCTGGGACAGGCAGAGGAACAGTCCACAGGGAGAGGAAGGAAGATGGGGGCCTGTTCTCAACACACAGCCGCCTTCCACAGTGGCGAGGGTGCCCCTCTCTTCCCTGAGCGCAGTAGTTGGGTTTGGGGTGGTTTTGTGTTTTTGAGAAAAGGAAGTCCCCTTCGTGTTGCCCTCGCCCAAGAGGATTTTGTGCCTTAATAGGCTAGAGCATCAGCTTTCCCAGCTCCTGTACCTGCTTCACTGGCTGACAGCCTCTTCATTTCCTGACTCAGCACCGGCACCAGCTCACAAAGCAGGTTTTTCTCGCTGTGACTTTATTTCATAACCCCCTTTGCCCTTCCCTGTCGCTAGGCCTCGCATAAAATTATAGGAGTTTACACAGCAGATTTCCTTAATTCCAAATCTCAGGCTAGGCCATTTAAACAAACAGGCAGAACACACCCAAAGTTCTTGCTATCTAAGCCCAGAACCATGAGGCCTAGTCACCCAACGTGTGTGGTAGTCAGAGGGCCACTCAGGTGACCTTTGTAGGATCAAGAAATTCAGCTTCTTGCAATTAAAATAAACTGTGCCCCAGAATATTACAAAAATTGTGTGTCTGGTTTATTTGAAAAGCCTAAAGATTCAAAAGTCTTCTAAGGACATATCTTAGGACCTGCCAAAATTAGGGATCCTTTCCCTTGTTGCCAGGAAAGTCTACTCTCCCTTGTATACTTCTGAGTGCAAAGAGTTGGAAATTGTAGGATATCAGGCAAAAGACTTTCACTCCTTTTAAATTCTTTTTAATATACAGGGCCGAGTAATGCCCAGAGATTACCTGCTTAGTGTTGTGTGGGAGGTTACCTCCGTGCAATGGTACCCTCCAAATACACGAGCAGACGAGCTATCCCAGAGGTCAGGGAAAGAAAGCCAACACACCCTGAGAAGCCAGGGAGAAAGAAAGTCAACACAGTTAGATAGGGTACAAGGGGGGTGGAAAGATTAAAACCTGTGGTCATGCAATGTACATATGTCCTGTCTCTTTTTGGTACATCAGCCTCCTGTGGATGGTAGGGTAAGTAGAACCAGAGGTGAGGTTTGAGCGAGGGTGCAGAAATGGAAGGTGCCCTAAGCCAACGACGCACTCTGGCTCTATCAGAGAGGTGCACAGCGAGAGGGCCTGGCCACAGCCCCAGGTTGCCAGTTAACCTGCTGAGCACTTTTTGGACAGGACACGTGGGACACAGTAAGAGTGTCACCTCTGGGTGGCAGGATTAAGACCCGTGAATGTTGGGTGTCTCATGGACATTTAGTGTGCCGTGAAGATATGGTGCTTGATGCATATTCGATGCCTCTTGTATGTTTAGTGCCTCATGAACATGTGGCGTCTCTTGGGCTTTCCAGCCTTTTCAATCTCTGTTCCCAAGTATCAGTATATGCCCTACTGACCTCATCTGTCCACCATGTCTCACAGCTGAGTAACTTACTTATCTGTGCTTAACACATGAGTTTTTTCTATCCTATTTATTTCTTTTCTCCCAGGACAGAATTCAATTTTCTCAGACAACACAGTCCTGGGCTTCAGAACTGGTATGATGCCCAGGTGGTGATGGGGGTGCCCACAGTGCAGTCAGACTTCTCGGGACTCTTTCATTGCTGGTATCGTGGTAGAATTCACGGAACCATGGTCATATCCAAGCCCAGTTTTCTCTTATTTTACTTGGGACACTGCTGGACAAGTTTCTTAGGTTCTTTCTTAGAAAAATGTTGAAAGGGAAGCGAAAACTTTTCTAAACTAAGTGGAATTTTTCACAAGAGATTTACAGACATTCTATGTTTTCTTCTCTCACTGAAGATATGTAGCCTAAATTGGGGGAGAGGTGCCTAGATTTGAGAACAGACAATAGTCAGAGTCACAGTATTGTGCTATAACGTCCAACATGAGGAACTATAGTTAACACTATAGTTAACTGTGTGGTATATTTGAAAATTATGTGGTATATTTGAAAATTGTTCAGAGACCAGATACGAAGAGTTCTCATCACAAGGGGAAAAAACATGTTTTTCCTTTTTTTGGTATCTATATCAGATGATGGATGTTAACTAAGCATTGTGGTAATTGTTTCACAATATATGTGTGTCAAATCATTATGCTGTACCCCTTGAACTTATGCAGTGCTGTACATCAACTGTATTTCAATAAAACTGGAAAAACCCAAACCAAACCAATGACTAAAAATAAATAAAAAGCTGTCAGCACACAGGAAGTAGTTGGAGGCACAGCAGACTATGTTATGTGAATAAAGCCAGGCTCCTGTACTTTAAGTCATAGTTTCTGGTTGGAACTGAGCTGAAGCACGAATAACAACAACTCTACCAAGACTTGTACTAGCTTTACTCCTCCTCCACCAACCAGCCAACAAAACCTTGAAGCTCTCAAGGACAGTGAAAAAGAAGAATAACGCACAGTGCTAAGGGTGTGCTTATTCCATCCAGGTCTGGTGCCCCGGCAGATCCAGAGAACACATGGTAGACATCGCCAGTGAGTGCATATGGTGGCACCCATTCCTCTCTGCCAGCATTTCTGTCACTCTGGGAGTGGCAGCTTGTAATGTGCTATTTTATAGACGTAGCAAAAGAAGTGAAAAAGAGCACTGGGAATCAGATTTCAGTTTCTCCTAGATTCTTGCTCTCTGGCCTCAGTCAAGTTGCTCTAAGTTTTCCCTGAAATAGAAAATCCTGGAGATACGATTATTTCCAATAACAACTTTAGAAATACATTAAAAAACAGGTCCGCAGAAAATCAGAGATATGAACAAAGCCATGGAGATCTGCTTCATGTATTTGTGAGCTGTTTCAGAAAAAGAACGTTGATTTTATCACTTATGTTTCATGCACATTGTCAAGAGGGAGGGAAAGGGATTGAGAAGTTCTATTAGGAAAATAGTGATGTGGTTCTAGTCTAGGATTTCTTCCTGATTTCACCAGCATCAGGGAAGTAGTTGAAAATGACCTTTTCTTGTCCTTTGCCTTTTTCCCTAAGGGAGAACATGAAATTATATTGAATACATTTGCAGTCTTGATTACATTTTTTAACATCTTTATTGCAGTGTACTTACTTTACAATATTGTGTTAGTTTCTGCTTTATAACAAAGTGAATCAGCTATACGTATACCTGTATCCCCATATGCCCTCCCTCTTGCATCTCCCTCCCAACCTCCCTATCCCACCCCTCTAGGTGGTCACAAAGCACTGAGCTGATCTCCCTGTGCTATGCGGCTGTTTTCTCCTAGCTATCTATTTTACATTTGGTAGTGTATATATGTCCATGCCACTCTCTTACTTCGTCCCAGCTTACCCTTCCCCTTCCCCATGTCCTCAAGTCCATTCTCTACGTCTGCGTCTTTATTCCTATCCTGCCCCTAGGTTATGCGGCTGTTTCCCCCTAGCTATCTATTTTACATTTGGTAGTGTATATATGTCCATGCCACTCTCTCACTTCGTCCCAGCTTACCCTTCCCCTTCCCCATGTCCTCAAGTCCATTCTCTACGTTTGCATCTTTATTCCTATCCTGCCCCTAGGTTCTTCAGAACCTTTTTTTTTTTTTTAGATTCCAAATACATGTGTTAGCATACGTATTTGTTTTTCTCTTTCTGACTTACTTCACTCTGTATGACAGACTCTAGATCCATCCACCTCACAACAAATAACTCAATTTCATTTCTTTTTATGGCTGAGTAATATCCCATTGTATATATGTGCCACATTTTCTTTATCCATTCATCTGTCGATGGACACTTAGGTTGCTTCCATGTCCTGGCTATTGTAAATAGAGCTGAAATGAACATTGTGGTACATGACTCTTTTTGAATTATGGTTTTCTCAGGGTATATGCCCAGTAGTGGGATTGCTGGGTCATATGGTAGTTCTATTTTTAGTTTTTTAAGGAACTTCCATGCTGTTCCCCATAGTGGCGTACCAATTTACATTCCCACCAACAGTGCAAGAGGGTTCCCTTTTCTCCACACCCTCTCCAGCATTTATTGTTTGTAGAGTTTTTGATGATGGCCATTCTGACTGGTGTGAGGTGATACCTCATTGTAGTTTTGATTTGCATTTCTCTAATGATTAGTGATGTTGAGCATCCTTTCATGTGTTTGTTGGCAATGTGCATATCTTCTTTGGAGAAATGTCTATTTAGGTCTTCTGCCCATTTTTGGATGGGGTTGTTTGTTTTTTTGATATTGAGCTGCATGAGCTGCTTGTATATTTTGGAGATTAATCCTTTGTCAGTTGCTTCACTGGCAAATATTTTCTCCCATTCTGAGGGTTGTCTTTTCGTCTTGTTTCTGGTTTCCTTTGCTATGCAAGAGCTTTTAAGTTTCATTAGGTCCCGTTTGTTTATTTTTGTTTTTATTTCCATTTCTCTAGAAGGTGGGTCAAAAAGGATCTTGCTGTGATTTATGTCATAGAGTGTTCTGCCTATGTTTTCCTCTAAGAGTTTTATAGTGTCTGGCCTTACAATTAGGTCTTTAATCCATTTTGAGTTTGTTTTTGTGTATGGTGTTAGGAAGTGTTCTAAATTCATTCTTTTACATGTAGCTGTACAGTATTCCCAGAACCACTTATTGAAGGGCTGTGTTTTCTCCATTGTATATTCTTGCCTCCTTTATCAAAGATAAGGTGACCATATGTGTGTGGGTTTATCTCTGGGCTTTCTATCCTGTTCCATTGATCTATATTTCTGTTTTTGTGCCAGTACCATACTGTCTTGATTCCTGTAGCTTTGTAGTATAGTCTGAAGTCAGGGAGCCTGATTCCTCCAGCTCCGTTTTTCTTTCTCAAAATTGCTTTGGCTATTCGGGGTCTTTTGTGTTTCCATACAAATTGTGAAATTTTTTCTTCTAGTTCTGTGAAAAATGCCATTGGTAGTTTGATAGGGATTGCACTGAATCTGTAGATTGCTTTGGGTGGTATAGTCATTCTCACAATGTTGATTCTTCCAATCCAAGAACATGGTATATATCTCCATCTGTTTGTATCATCTTTAATTTTTTTCATCAGTGTCTTATAGTTTTCTGCATACAGGTCTTTTGTCTCCTTAGGTAGGTTTATTCCTAGGTATTTTATTCTTTTTGTAGCAAAGGTAAATGGGAGTGTTTCCTTAATTTCTCTTTCAGATTTTTCATCATTAGTGTATGGGAATGCAAGAGATTTCTGTGCATTAATTTTGTATCCTGCTACTTTAATTCATTGATCAGCCCTAGCAGTTTTCTGGTAGCATCTTTAGGATTCTCTATGTATAGTATCATGTCATCTGCAAACAGTGCCAGCTTTACTTCTTCTTTTCTGATTTGGATTCCTTTTATTTCTTTTTCTTCTCTGATTGCTGTGGCTAAAACTTCCAAAACTATGTTGAATAATAGTGGTGAGAGTGGGCAACCTTGTCTTGTTCCTGATCTTAGAGGAAATGGCTTCAATTTTTCACCATTGAGAACAATGTTGGCTGCAGGTTTGTCATATGTGGCCTTTACTATGTTGACGTAAGTTCCCTCTGTGCCTACTTTCTGCAGGGTTTTTATCATAAATGGGTATTGAATTTTATCAAAAGCTTTTTCTTCATCTATTGAGATTATCATATGGTTTTTATCCTTCAGTTTGTTAATACGGTGTATCACATTGATGGATTTGCGTATATTGAAGATTTCTTGCATTCCTGGGATAAACCCCACTTGATCATTGTGTATGACACTTTTAATATGCTCTTGGATTCTGTTTGCTAGTACTTTGTTGAGGATTTTGCATCTATATTCATCAGTGATATTGGCCTGTAGTTTTCCTTTTTTGTGACGTCATTGTCTGGTTTTGGTATCAGGGTGATGGTGGCCTCATAGAATGAGTTTGGGAGTATTCTTCCCTCTGCTATATTTTTGAAGAGTTTGAGAAGGATAAATGTTCGCTCTTCTCTAGATGTTTGATAGAATTCACCTGTGAAGCCATCTGGGCCTGGGCTTTTGTTTGTTGGAAGACTTTTAATCACAGTTTCAATTTCATTACTTGTGATTGGTCTGTTTATATTTTCCATTTCTTCCTGCTTCAGTCTTGGAAGGTTGTGCTTTTCTAAGAATTTGTCCATTTCTTCCAGGTTGTCCATTTTATTGGCATATAGTTGCTTGTAGTAATCGCTCATGATCCTTTGTATTTCTGCATTTTCAGTTGTTACTTCACATTTTTCATTTCTAATTCTGTTGATTTGAGTCTTTTCCCTTTTTTTCTTAATGAGTCTGGCTAATGGTTTATCAATTTTATCTTCTCAAAGAACAAGCTTTTAGTTTTATTGATCTTTGCTATTGTTTCCTTCATTTCTTTTTCATTTATTTCTGATCTGATCTTTATGATTTCTTTCCTTCTGCTAACTTTGGGGTTTTTTTGTTCTTATTTCTCTAATTGCTTTAGGTGTAAGGTTAGGTTGTGTATTTGAGATTTTTCTTGTTTTCTTGTTTCTTTTTCTTGTTTCTTATTGTATTGCTATAAACTTCCCTCTTGGAACTGCTTTTGCTGCATCCCATAGGTTTTGGGTCGTCATGTTTTCATTGTCATTTGTTTCTAGGTATTTTTTGATTTCCTCTTTGATTTCTTGGTTATTTAGTAGTATATTGTTTAGCCTCCATGTGTTAGTATTTTTTTACAGTTTTTCCCCTGTAATTGATATCTAGTCTCATAGCGTTGTGGTCGGAAAAGACACGTGATACAATTTCAATTTTCTTAAATTTACCAAAGCTTGATTTGTGACCCAAGATATGATCTATCCTGGAGAATGTTCCATGAGCACTTGAGAAGAAAGTGTATTCTGTTGTTTTTGGATGGAATGTCCTGTAAATATCAATTAAGTCCATCTTTTTTAATGTGTCATTTATTTATTTTCATTTTGGATGATCTGTTCATTGGTGAAAGTGGGGTGTTAAATCCTCTACTATTATTGTGTTACTGTTGATTTCCCCTTTTATGGCTGTTAACATTTGCCTTATGTATTGAGGTGCTCCTATGTTGGGTGCATAAATATTTACAATTGTTATATCTTCTTCTTGGATTGATCCCTTGATCATTATGTAGTGTCCTTCTGTGTCTCTTGTAATAGTCTTTATTTTAAAGTCTATTTGTCTGATGTGAGAATTGCTACCCCAGCTTTCTTTTGATTTCCATTTGCATGGAATATCTTTTTCCATCCCCTCACTGTTAGTCTGTATGTGTCCCTGGGTCTGAAGTGGTTCTCTTGTAGACAGCATATGTATGGGTTTGTTTTTGTATCCATTCAGCCAGTCTATGTCTTTTGGTTGGAGCATTTAATCCATTTACATTTAAGGTAATTATCTATATATATGTTCCTATTACCATTTTCTTAATTGTTTTGGGTTTGTTATTGTAGGTCTTTTCCTTCTCTTGTGTTTCCTGCCTAGAGAAGTTCCTTTTGCATTTGTTGTAAAGCTGGTTTGGTGGTGCTGAATTCTCTTAGCTTTTGCTTGTTTGTAAAGATTTTAATTTCTCTGTCAAATCTGAATGAGATCCTTGCTGGGTAGAGTAATCTTGGTTGTAGGTTTTTCCCTTTCATCACTTTAAATATATCCTGTCACTTCCTTCTGGCTTGCAGAGTTTCTGCTGAAAGATCAGCTGTTAACCTTATGGGAGTTCCCTTGTATGTTATTTGCTGCTTTTAATATTTTTTCTTTGTATTTAATTTTTGATAGTTTGATTAATATGTGTCTTGGTGTGTTTCTCCTTGGATTTATCCTGTATGGGACTCTCTATGCTTCCTGGACTTGATTGACTATTTCCTTTCCCATATTAGGGAAGTTTTCAACTGTAATCTCTTCAATATTTTCTCAGTCCCTTTCTTTTTCTCTTCTTCTTCTGGGACCCCTATAATTCAAATGTTGGTGCGTTTAATGTTGTCCCAGAGGTCTCTGAGACTGTCCTCAATTCTTTTCATTCTTTTTTCTTTATTCTGCTCTGTGGTAGTTATTTCCACCATTTTATCTTCCAGGTCACTTATCGGTTCTTCTGCCTTAGTTATTCTGCTATTGATTCCTTTTAGAGAATTTTTCATTTCATTTATTGTGTTGTTCATCTTTGTTTGTTTGCTCTTTAGTTCTTCTAGGTCCTTGTTAAACGTTACTTGTATGTTCTCCATTCTATTTCCAAGATTTTGGATCCTCTTTGCTGTCATTATTCTGAATTCTTTTTGAGGTAGACTGCCTATTTCCTCTTCATTTGTTTGGTCTGGTGGGTTTTTACTTTGCTCCTTCATCTGCTGTGTATTTCTCTGTCTTCTCATTTGCTTAACTTACTGTGTTTGGGGGTCTCCTTTTCACAGACTGCAGTTTCGTAGTTCCCTTTGTTTTTGGTTTCTGCCCCCAGTGGGTAAGATTGGTTCAGTGGGTTGCGTAGGCTTCCTGGTAGAGGGCACTGGTGCCTGTGTTCTGGTGGATGAGGCTGGATCTTGTCTTTTTGGTGGGCAGGACCGCATCCGGTGGTGTGTTTTGGGGTGTCTGTGAACTTATTATGATTTTAGGCAGCCTCTCTGCTAATGGGTGGCATTGTGTTCCTGTCTTGCTAGTTGTTTGGCATGGGGTGTCCAGCACTGGAGCTTGCTGGTCGTTGAGTGGAGCTGCGTCTTAGCATTGAGATGGAGATCTCTGGGAGAGCTCTCCCTGGTTGATAATACCTGGGGCCAAGAGGTCTCTGGTGGTATAGGAGTATCCATAGACCTCAACCATCATGCCGACCTTTCCACTTGGATTCCACTCCAGGGGCACAAAGTGAATGAACCGGGCTCCCACAGAGTGCAGTAACTTGTGGTGGCGTTCATGTTTCCTGCAGAGGTTCATCTCAGTAATGGCTCCACCATGTAAAGATTCCCTCAAGATAGTCAGTCTTGGTCAGACAGGCTGGGACCTCCTTGATTACATTTTGAAGGCTTTGACAGGGCTGACAATCTTCCAGTTTCATGATTCTCTCCTATAGATCCCCTATCTAAGCCTCCCTGGAATTTGATACACTCTGAGCTATTCATCCAAGCCCGTCCCCAGTTCAGTCTCATGGTGAGACTCCTGTCTCAGGCTCTACCCAGCTCAGGGCTCAGTGTTTTGCTTTATTCTTCCTGGAAATAAATTGTGATCTTCCTCCTCAGTCAGAGCTCCTCCTTCTCATATGAGCTCTTGTGGTTACCCAGCCCAGAAAGCCTGAAATTTAAGACCTGACTAGATAATGTTTTATCTTCGCATATCAAGTTAGACCTACCAGATTAAGATCCAGAAATGCAGCAGGCTGCTGCAGTTTCCATCCAAGCTCCCTGCAGCTAATGGTTAGTTTAAACTGTACATCTAGCATAAGGCCAGAGTAGGCTTTCAGGAGTGTGGCTTAAAACTAAAAGCTCTCCTCTTGGAATATAAAAAGGTGGAGTTCACAGACTCTGAGTTGTTTTCCTCTTGCATTTGAATATTACATGTTTTCAAGAGGTCTGGATTTTAGAGAATGTGTTTCCTCCTGTTTAAGGTTTTAGGTCTTTCTCTTCCCCAATCACAAAAGATGACTTGTGTGTCAGGATAGTTTGATCCCATACATAAAGCTACACAAACACATGGCCTTTTCATAACTTCACAAAGGGAAAACACTCATTGTATGTGGACTGCCAACCACCTGCTCTAATTTGTTATCCTCCCATTTGTCTCATTGCTGCCTGCTTTCTGGAAAGAACAAACCACAATACCCAGCCCTGAATATGTCTGTCCCCATCACCCAGCATGGCACTCAATTTACTGTGAATGAATGACAGGGTATATTTCTGAAAAACCTCAGTGGAAGAGCAGTTTAGTAATAGTCCCTTTCTGCTTGCCATGTTATACACTGCTATGAATAAAGGTTTAAGGAATTTTCTTTTTCTTTTTTCTACCAGAAAAGAGGTCCACAAGTATAATTTTATAACCATATTTAGGATAGAAGGTCTGTTTAATTATCATAATTTTAAAAATTAATTTAGGAATTCCCTGGCAGTCCAGAGGATAGGACTCGCTCGGCACGTTCACTTGCTATGGCCCCGGTTCAGTGCCTGGTCAGGGAGCTAAGATCTCACAAGCCATGCGGTGAGGCCTGAAAAAAAAATTATTTTAGTGTTGGCATTTCTTTTTTTTTTCAAATGGAAATATTGTTGAAACCAAGCAGGATCCTGTGGGGTCTTCCCTGGGGACAGACCCCTCTCTCCCCCCCATGTCCCCTGCCTGCTGTTTTTAGAAAAGCTTTAGCCTCTTAGGCCTTCTCCAGGTTCCAAAGAGCAAATTTAATCAGAGAATTGAGAAAATACATAAACAAAGGAAAATAGTCAAACAAGATGGAATAATAAGAGTGTAGCCATAAAACAAAGTCAAGGACCTTTAATTACTCCTCAAGGGCAATAGGTACTATTCTGAGCCACGTCCTTTGAGCTGTGTTGCAGATACTGAAACCCCCACCAGATAGAAGAAGTTAACTGCATGCTGACCACCAGCACGTAGACCCCAGACTGCTTGGAGGCAGAAAACTGGTAATTGAGTTTCCTGGAATATCACCCTGTCAGCTCACCATCAACCAATCAGAGAATTGTACACAAACTGATCATACACTCTGTGACCCTCTCCTTCCCCAGCCTTTCAAAACCCTTCCGTGAAATTCATCAGGGAATTCAGGTGTTTTGAGCATGAGCTGCCCATTCTCCTTGCTTGGTGCCTTGTAATGAACACTGCACTTTCCTTCCTCACAACCTGCTGTCAGTAGATTGGCTTTACTGAGCGAGGGAGAGTGGATCCAAGTTTGGTTCAGTAACATTGTTTACAGAATTTCCTGATTACTAAAACAAACTTATTCTTTTTTTAAAAAAAAATATATATATATACACACACATATTTATTTACTTAGCTGCACTGGATCTTAGTTGTGGCACACGGGATCTTCATTGCCCTGTGCAGGATCTTTAGTTGCAACACGTGGGATCTTTTAGTTGCAGCATGTGAACTCTTAGTTGGAACATGTGAACTCTTAGTTGTGGCATGTGAGATCTAGTTCCCTGACCAGGGAGCAAACTGGGGCCCCCTGCATTGGGAGGGTGGAGTCTTAGCCACTGGGCCACCAGGGAAGTCCCAAAAGAAACTTATTCTTTTTAAAATGGACACATTGAGTAAGAAATTAATAGGTAAATGGAAGAGAAATCCATAAATAGACACAGGTATAAATAGTAAATGTAGTGTATGATAAAGTTTACATTTCAAATCAGTGGAAAAGGAAATCACATTTAACAAATGATTCTGGCCTAACTAGCTTTCACTCCAAAAGAAAACCAAGTTATTCTCCCTATGTTACTCATGTATAAAAATAAATTTCAAGTGCATTAAATTCATTAGACAATTAAAACCCAAGAACGTTGAGATTATTTAGATAATTCTGGGGTGAAGGAACATTCGCTTGGCAAGATGAGGAACCTAAGTGACAAAGAAAAAGACCGATAGATTTGACCACAAACAAATTGACAAATTTCTGTATGGTCAAAGATGCCATAAAACATATCAGCAACTCTAGCCAGGGCCACAGGGAGCAAAAGTACCACCCAGCAGACCCCTGCTTGACTTCCTGGCCTCAGAAGTGTGAGAAATAATAAATCGTTGTTGTTTTAGGCCACTAAGTTTTAGGGTGGTTTGTTACACAGAAATATATAACCAAAGCACAGGAGTACCTGTTAAAGTGAAAAAAGAAAAAAAAAAAGTATGCTTTTTGACCCAGCAAACCCTCTTTTCAGAATCTATCCTTCAGAAATAATAATACCAGTGGAGACCATCTCTATGTCTGTTGAGTGGGATCTAATGAAATAGATTTCGGTACATTTATCTCATGGAGTATTGATATAATTAACAAGAATTAATTGATCTCTGCAGAAATGTTCATGATTTACTGTTAAAAAAATTCAGGTGGCAAAATAATGTATATACTATAATCTCATTTTAAAGGATTAAAACTAATATATATGAATACAAGCTCATGTATGTTTTTATGAGCTTAGAGAAAAACGTAGATTATATACGTGAAACTGTTAACAGTGGCTTCCTGGGGGAGTGAGCACAGGGTGAGTTCTGGAAACAGACTGCATACGGACCTTACGTATGCATGTTTGTGTTACTGGGTTTTTGCAAGGAACAGACTTTTTGTTGTTTGAAAGAAGAATCCAATAAAATATTTAAATAAAAAGAATCAAAGGAAGCTAAACACACTCTTGTTGTAAAAAGAAAAAAATATTACCGAAGTATATAAACTGGAAAGAGAAATAATCAGGTAATCCTTTTAACTCAGGTTATGAAACTGAGTCCCCCTAAAACCAAGTTCCCTTACCGAGTTTATGATTCATCTCTCCATCCAAAATTTTATCCCCTTTCTTGTCCCCTCTGACCTCAATCCTATGCTCACTGAACACTCATCAACCAGAATCAGATGACTAAAATTGTTGTTATTGATAACATTGTTAAAGTACTGAAATTGCTATTATAGATATCATTGACATATAAATGCAGGTTGTTTCTCCAGGGCAAGATGAGCTCACAGACCCCCCAGCCATGGAACACCTGGCCAGAGAATCATAATCCAGAGACATCCTGACTCCTGATTTTTGATTAAGAAACGTGACAAGACAATGATTAACCCCAGCTTCTCTGTTTTTTCCCTTTAAAACAAACAAACAAAAAAACCACACACACACACACACACACACACACACAACTCAAAGACCAAGGGGGAGTGGATCTGAGGATCGTCTCCCACCTCCTTGCCTGGATCCCTGCAATAAACCCTTACTTTGCTGCAAACTCCTCCTGTCGCTGTCGGAGTTTGGCTTTCTACGCCTTGGGCACTGGCCCTTTGCTCTGTTACAGTAAAGAGTAAACTGCATTATTTACTCAACAGTATGTCAGGGGCAACTTTCTGTGTCAGTACAAATAGATCCCAATCACCCTTTTTAATGTTTTCAGAATACTCCATTGTGTGGATATATTGGAATGTATTCAGTCAATTCCTTATTGTTAGACATTTACATTGTTTTTAGTTTTTCTGATTATAAACAATGATGGTTACCTTGTGTATATATATATATATATATTTGCCCTCTTGTCTTAGAAGTGAACTTGCTGTCAAGGATATGCATATAGCTGTCATGCCTTCTGCAAAGACTATAGCAGTTTATGTTCCCACCAGCAGTTTATGACAGGAGCCTAAAGAAGGATCTGACTAATCATTCTTCATGAAAGCAGCAAAAAAGAATTTACTTAGATTAGCAATTGGCAATGTTTTCATGTTGCTTTGCTGTACAAAGGGATGTGGGTAGAACTGGTGTTATTGTGCATTCAGACACCAAAATTCCTACTGACTGGGGGTGGGAGGGGTCACAGGAGGTTAGCCTAGGAGTCGAGAAATGAGGGAAACAAGTCTTTTGCTTGGAGATTGAAGAGAGGAGATATACCAAAGCAGACTGCCCCAGCTTGCCAGGTTGGATGACTTGCAGTGCCATCTTCTGGCAAAGAAGCCAAAAACGTTCAATTTCTATGCTAGCAATAAAGTACTTCTTATAAGCAGGACTAAACCAGACTGGCAGGAGAACCCAGAGAGGTTTTAGGCGCTGGTGTGTTTGGGAGGGCATGAGGGGGAAGGAAGCAGATTTCTTTGAAGCCAAGGTCTGAATCATTTACATCTGAGGTCTCTGGCAGAATCTGTGGTGTCTCTGCCACGCTACACACAACACATACAAACAGGTACTACAACCTGGGGAGTAACTAAGGTGGCTAGACCACCGTCCTCCTTCAGCCTCGAGTTTGGATTCTCCAGTATCTCGGCTTTACTCTAGGGAAGGCAATTTAGCTGAAGGACTACACCGCACCTGATCCCTTATTACACAGTCTGTCTCTATCTTTCAAAGTCCTGCAATGAAGAAAGGTACTTAGACCACTAACCCTTTCAATATACCAGCGAGTAATGCATACACCCGTTAGATGTAAAGGTGTAGAACCACATTTTGTTTATTTGTTTTGTTTTTGTTTTAATTTTTTTCTCTTTAAACCAAGTTATACTAAAAAAAAATTTCAAGACTTAAAAATACTTTCTTGCTTTAATCATCCAGAATATACTAGGAATAGGCTTGCTTTTTAAAAACATTCTGTTTATTTATTTATTTATTGAGGTACAGTCAGTGTACAATATTACATAAGTTTCAGGTGTACAACACAGTGATTCAATATTTTTACAGGTTATACTTCATTTATAGTTATTACAAAATAATGGCTATATTTCCCTGTGCTGTACAATATATCCTTTATCATTTATTTTATACATAGTAGTTGTACCTCAATCCCATACCCCCATCGTGCCCCTCCCTCCTTCCCTCTCCCCACTGGTAACTACTTGTTTGCTTTCTGTATCTGTGAGTCTGTTTCCTTTTTGCTGTTTTTTGTTTGTTTGTTTTTTAAAATATTCATTAGAGGGCTTCCCTGGTGGGCAGTGGTTGAGGATCCACCTGACAATGCAGGGGACACAGGTTCGAGCCCTGGTCCGGGAAGATCCCACATGCTGCGGAGCAACTAAGCCCGTGCGTCACAACTACTGAGCCTATGCTCTAGAGCCCGCGAGCCACAACTACTGAGCCCGTGAGCCACAACTACTGAGCCTGTGCTCTAGAGCCTGTGAGCCACAACTACTGAGCCCGTGCATCATAACTACTGAGCCTGTGCTCTAGAGCCCATGAGCCACAACTACTGAGCCTGCGAGCCACAGCTACTGAGCCCGTGTGTCACAACTGCTGAGCCCGTGTGTCACAACTGCTGAGGCCCACACACCGCAACGAGAGGGTCACCACAATGAGAAGCCCGCGCACTGCAAGGAAGAGTAGCTCCTGCTCGCCGCAACTAGAGAAAGCCCACACGCAGCAATGAAGACCCAACGCAGCCGAAAATAATAAATTTATAAAGGAAGAAAAAAAATATTTGTTGGATTATAGCTGATTTTTTGTTACATTCACTAGTTTATATTATTTTTTAGATTCCACATATAAGTGATATCATACAGTATTTGACTTATTTCACTTGTCTTGCTTTTTAAAGCAAATTTAGCCTAAAAATATGGCATCCCTAAGAAATGGCCCTCAAGTTAAAAAAAAAAAATCCCTTTTTCTGTGCGGTATGTGCGGGACGAATTTATCACAGGCTTTACTCCACACCAGCTTCAGTGGGTTCTGGCTGCCGCCTGGCCTCGCTCCTGTGAGTGAGGGACGCTCCGGTCTCCCTTTCCTCCTCTCCCCTCCTCCCGCACCTAGAGACCCGCCCTCGCCCCCGCCTGCCCTTCCCGGCCACCCCCGCTCCGCGCCGGCTTCGGCGCGCTGACGTCACATGCCCGCGCCAGGGACGCCCCGCCCTCTGCTCTGGCTCCGGGATTTGAGGCGCCGCTTGTGGAGTCCTGAGCCCGAACCCGGAGCGCATCTCCGCGTTGTCGGGTAGCCAGCGCCCGCGTGGCGAGGCTGGGGGACGAACCGGCAAGGAGCCCCCAGCCCCAATGCGCCCGGCCCGCGAGGCCGCCGGCAGCCGCCTGTGAGAAGTTGGGGGGCGGCGCCCGGGGAATACCCCACGCCGCCGCCGCCGTTGTCAGGGGCTCGGAAACCGGTTTGTTTCGTCCGGCGGCGCGGACCCGTGTCCCGGGGCGTTGGCCGGGGCGGCGCGGGCTGCGGCCCGATGCCCTTTCCGGACCGCCGGGGGGTGCCTCGGACTCGCTGAGCCCCGCGGGAAGGCGGCGACCCCCGGACGGTGCCCGCCCACGGCCTGGGTCCTGAGGTGAGCTGCGCTCGGGCCGGCGTGACGTGCGCGATGGTGGGGTCGCTCGGGAAACGGGAGAGCTTGCCTCGACTTCCGATGTAGAGGCTGCGGGGTCCTCCCTGCAGCGCGCGGAAAATAGCACCAGTAGCCGCACCTCGTCAAGATGGGAGTTCTCTAAGGAACCGTGTGTGTTACTGAGCACCCTTTGGACATTATTTAAAAAGCGATAGTGATCATGGAATTAAAATAAGAATAGAAGCGTTGCTATGGGTAAGAAGTCATTTACGTTGCTTGTATCTTGTCTGCGATCTTTACGTATACCTTTTAACTGGAAAATGAGTAGCAGTTAACTGGCTGGCCCATAATCTTATATTTCAGTTCCCATAGTTGATTCAACAATTTCTTTATGGAAGGCATTGAAAGTTCTAGGACTTGTAGAGTTCATCACTACTCTTTTTTTAATGCAGGCCTGATTTTTGTTCTCTAATGTAAGATCCGCCCCCCCCAAGAAGCAGAAATTTTTGTATTGCCAGGGTAGGTTACATCAGAAATAATTATGAAGGATTAAAAGTAATATCCAGTATATGCTAATAATGGCCTTTTCTTATGATTCAGCAGTATTGCAGAGATGATGGAGGGAAGCCAGATATGGAGAGAAGTAGTTCTTTGTTTCTGCTTTAGATTTGTCTGAAATGAGAGCATCCGCAGATGTGTTTTAACGTTGCCCTCTTGTTTTTGGTGAGAGGTAAGGAGCCTATTTTGTGGGAAAATAGGTTTTTGCACGTTAAGAGTCACCTCTGGGAGTTTAGTAAAGGTTATGGAACTTGGCCACGGGAGTTCTTTTGAGGTCATTTTAATAATGCATTGACGTTGTACTCCAAGTAAATTTTCCTCTGTCTAATCCCCTGGACTTGAATGTATCCATTTCATGAATGTAAACTCTTTATTTACATGTTGGTACTTTCACTAGGGAAGCTGTTAATCGTTGTCTGAATAGTCTTACAGAGAGGAATAGACTTACAGAGAAGAACAACAAATATTTTGAAAAAACTCTATTAGGAATCCCGCTTTTGCTTTCTGCTTTTTTGAATTATGAGAAATAAGACAGGGCTTTTCCTCATTGAGGAGTTAAACTGAGCCTCTCCCATAACCCAAAATGGTATTCATTATTTGGGGAGAACTATGTGTGTAGATCCTGGTTGCAGACAGTACCCTGAGGGCTTCCTGAAATCTGTTGACACTTCTTTACCAGTGTTTCCCTTCAGGACAACTAGCTTGTGCATCAAATAGCTGAAGCAGCTGAAGAGGCTTAATGTTCCAGATTGGTGGGGATACAGCTTTTCATTCATACACTCTGACATTTTTCTCATTCAGTGCACAAAATTTTATTATGTCAAACATTTATTTGTGGCTTAAAGGTGTTCTTAGTAAAAAGTGAGGAAAGATGTCTAACTTGACTAGAGGCTAAGATATTTTTTCTGGAGCGTAGTTGACATACTTGAAAACAGTGATGCCATATAGAAAAATTTGATGGACATTTATGTATTTTATCGTCTGAAATTTGTGTTGGTGTAAAGCGAAGAAAATGGATTTAATTTTTTTTCCATATGGCTACCTAGTTGTCTAAAAACTATTTATTTCAAAATCCATCTTTTCCTTACTGATTTAAAATGTCACCATGGTCATCCACCAAATTAAAAAAAATTTTTTTTATATATTTCTGGACTTTCTATGATTTACCTGTCTAGTTCATAATTATTACTTCTTTATAATGTGTCTTGATATCAAGTAGAACAACTCTTCCTTCCTTGCTCTTTTTTTTTTCAGTATCTCTGGCTATTATTTCTTCTTTTTTTCACATTAACTTTAAAAATCAGCTTGTCTGATCACCCTCACCCCCAGAGTCTGTGTTTTTACTAGGGAAGCATTAAATTTAGAGATTAAGAATTAAAATCTTTCAAATATTGAAACTTCCTTTCCTTTTCTTCCTTCCTTCCTTCCAGGTATGTCTTTTTGTTTTTTCTTCATTTTTTCTCTCTGTTCTTTTGTTGAATATATTCTTCTGGTTTATTTTCCAGATTACTAATCCTGCTGTATGCTGCCTGCTGTAAAACCCATGCAATGAGTTCTTAATTCCAGATATTTTATATTTTAGTTCTAGAAGTTTATTTAGTTTCTAAAAATAAATTTCAGTTCTTTGTTGAAATTCTCCATCTTTTAAAAAATCACTTTTGTCCATCGTTTCCTCTTATTTTCTTGAACTTATTAATCAAGGTTATTTGAAGTCCCCTGCTGATAGCTCTGTATTTGAGTCGTTCCTGTGTCTGTTTCTATCGTTAGGACTAGTCTGTTTTAGTCTTGCCCTGTATCTGCACAACTTAGGAGTGGGCTGACTGACAGGAGAGGAATTTACGTGCACATCTTTGGCCTCCTGTTCCTTTTCCTCCTCCCCAGGATTTTGGCGGCCCTAAACTCTGACCTCTCTGTCCTCAGCCCATAAGGCTGCTGCTTTCTACTCAAGCTCCATTCTGCTGTGCCACAGTTTGGAAAATGTCTTCAGGGAAAAGGCTGGGGTAATGTGGGACTCACTAGGATATCCCCACCTCTCAGTGAATTTCTTTCTGTTCTTCTATATGTTTTACTCAGGGTTCGTGATTGTTTTTGGAGGCAGGGTGGTCTGGTAAAAGTGCACCATCATGGTCGGAACAGTCTAACCGTTCATTATGTCAGCTTTCATTCAGTCTCCCAGACGGTATTTCCATTCTCAGCTGTGATGGGTGTTCCGAATCTGGAGACATCTCTCCCCTGCTGCCAAGATGGGAGGGGTGGTCACCTGACTGGGAGAGGGGATGGAGGAGCTGTGTGTCAGACAGCTTCTTACAAAGTCTCCGCCAGTTATTGAGCTAGTCTGTAGTGGAAGTGACTTCCTCCCCACTCGTGGCTGAGGACACAGCTTTCTCTAGTTTCCTGAGTCAGTTGCTGCTTGCTCTTGTGTTTGTCAGCTTCCAGAATTTTATTGCCATTGCTGTCTCTCCTCTTCTGCCTTTCTGATCCTTTCAAGCTGTGTTAGCTGGGTTTAGGGAAGAAGCAGAGGTAAATATGTACGTTCAGTCTGGTATCTTAAATTGTAAGTTGCAGTTTATTTTTTGGCTTTTTAAAGATTTAGGCTAAAGATTTGTGGCATCTTTTGATTTTTCTGAAGGAAAGACTTTGGCCATCTCTCTGTCATTCCTACTCTTTGTGGCTAATAGTGCAATTTTAAATTGTTGAAGTTTCCTACTTTCTGACCTACTTTTTAATTTTTTTCTCCTTGAGTCACAGACTTAGAATTCGTGGGGCCCTTAAGATAGTATTATATTTAAATCTTTAGTGTTTTTAGATGAAGAAACTAAGACCCAGGGAAGTCGGGTGGTTTGCTTTTGGTCACGTAGCTTTTCTCTTCTGAATCCATTGCTTTATTTGTTATATCACAAGACTCTTGGAAATCTTAAATATCAAAAAAATCTATAATTTTATACTTTGAATATCTTCAGTATCACATATGTATTACGAGGATTAAATTGATGTAATTGTTAGAGACCTTAAGATACTGTCAAGTTGGTATGTGATTTCCCTCTGACTTTGGAAGCTGAAGCATAGAAAGGACAAATATTTATTTATAATTTGGGTTTATTACAGTAATGAAATTAGAACAGGATCCGTGTGCTTCTTCAGTTACATGTTACGACGATTTTGGATGTGTAAGCCTATATACATTTTGTTGTTACCTTTTATTTCCTTTGGTTTAAAAATCTCCTAGAGTTGTTATTCAGCTGAGAAGTCTCCTGACTAGGAAGTAAGTACCCCAGTTAGATATGCTTTAAGACGCTGAAATTATCTATCTTGCCGTGTTTTCCCTTTCACTTCGTCTGGCGTCCGATACTAGTCAAGTGTAGACTCTGCAGAATAGGAGGGGTTGTTGGTTGCTCTGGAACTCACCTACCACGCCTTTCATTGTCCAGAAAGGTGTCTGCACTGGACGTTATTTGGTGGCAGTGAGAGCCGTCTTTCTTCCCTTCCGGGGCAGTAGATTCTCCTCCACTTTGCTGAGGTGGCAGAACACACTAGAGTCCTGTGGTGGGCAGCGGACTGCCGTGCTCGGACCCTCGGGGCCTCCATCTTGTTAGCGTGGGCCCTCGAAAGGAATTGGCAGCTCCATTTTGGGGGAGGGCCAAGTGGACTAATTGTGTTTTATTCTTGGCAGAAGTCACAGAGTAATGATGGTTGTGAAGTAGTCTCATTGTACGGTTACCATTGAATGTAATTTGATTTATGAAATTTAGTTTTCTAAGATGAGCTTATATTTTTTCTAAACAGCGTAGTAATGTGATATCATGTCCTGGAGAAATCATTAAATTCTGGCTGGTGCCCAGAGAGCTATTATATTAGGCCGGTTGGCCAAACTTGGGCTTGAAAGTAAGTTTGGAGTGACTTTTCTTCTTTAACTCACTAGCGATGCTGTAGTGCTGTCATAATAGTTAATTTCTTGTTTCTCTTATAGCTGCTAAAAGCCATGTCATTTCTTACAGAAAGTTTGAAATAGAAAAGTTTCCTGAGGTAGAAGAAGGCTCTTTCCCACAAATTTCTATTCAGCATGATTATCCCATTGATTTACCACAGGCAAAGTTCTGGCCTTTGAGTCTTACAGGCCCAGGATACGAATTTTGTCATTTAAGGAGACTGGATCAATATATCAGAGGCAAAATAAAATTAAATTTAGTATTAATGGGTGAAATGAGAACATGGATTTGTTCACTTACAATGAGAGATATGGTAAACTGTCATAGAAATTTTAATATAGTCTTCATGACAAGCTCATTTTCTCCTAGAAGGGAATCGTACATAGAAAGCCTGCTTGCTATGGAATGGAAATACAAAAGAGCAAGGTATGTGAATCACTATTTTTCGAATTATTTATTTAGACTTTATTTTTTTATCGAAGTATAGTTGACTTACAATATTATATTAGTTTCAGGTGTGCAATATAAAGATTCGATTTTTTTATACATTACAAAGTGGTCACATGATAAGTCTAGTTACAATCTGTCACCATATAAAGTTATTACAGTGCTATTGACTGTATTCCCTATGTTGTACGTTACATCCTCATGACTTATTTGTTTTGTAGCTGGAAGTTTGTACCTCTTAGTCTCCCTAACCTATTTCACTCATCAACCCCCCCACCCCTCTAGCAACCACCAGTTTGTTCCCTGTGTCTATGAGTCTGTTTCTCTTTTGTTACATTTCTTCATTTGTTTTCTTTTATATATTCCATTTATAGGTGAAATCATATAGTATTTGTCCTTCTCTGTCTGACTTTCTTCACTTAGCGTAATGTCCATGTTATTGCAAATAGCAGATTTCATTCTCTCTCTCTCTCTTTTTTTTTTTTGGCTGTGCCATGTGGCTTGCAAAATCTTCCCCAACCAGAGATTGAACCCAGGCCCCGGCAGTGAAAGCGCCAAGCCCTAACCACTGGACCACCAAGGAATCCCCTCATTCTTTTTTATTATGGAGTAATAGACCATTGTATATATATACCAAGTCTTCTTTATCCATTCATCTATTGATGGACAATTCGGGTGCTTCCATATCTTGGCTATTTTAAATAATGCTGCATTGGGGTGCACATATCTTTTTTTTTTTTTTTAAGTTATTATTCGGGGGTGGTTTTTTTTTAAATTATTTATTTATTTGTTTGTTTATTTTTGGCTGTGTTGGGTCTTCGTTTCTGTGCGAGGGCTTTCTCTAGTTGTGGCGAGCGGGGGCCACTCTTCATCGCGGTGCGCGGGCCTCTCACTGTCGCGGCCTCTCTTGTCGCGGAGCACAAGCTGCAGACGCGCAGGCTCAGCAGTTGTGGCTCACGGGCCCAGCTGCTCCGTGGCGTGTGGGATCTTCCCAGACCAGGGCTCGAACCCGTGTCCCCTGCATTGGCAGGCAGACTCTCAACCACTGCACCACCAGGGAAGCCCCCGCACATATCTTTTTGAATTAGTGTTTTTGGTTTCTTCAAATGCCCAGAAGTGGAATTGCTGGATTATGTGGTAGTTCTATTTTTAATTATTTGAGGAACCTTCATACCATTTTCCAGAGTATCTGCAGCAACTTACATTTCCACTGAGAGTGCACGAAGATTCCCTTTTCACTACATCCTCTCCAACACCTTTTTTTGGTTGTCTTTTTGATAATAGCCATTCTGACAGGAGTGAGGTGATATCTCACTGTGGTTTTGATTTGCATTTCCCTGATGATTAGTGAAGTTGGGTATCTTTTCACGTGTCTGTTGGCCATCTGTAGGTCTTCTTTGGAAAAATGTCAAGGGTCTCATCCCAGTTTTTAATGGTTTTTTTTTTTTTTTTGATGTTGAGTTGTATGAGTTCTTTGTATATTTTGGATATTAACTCCTTATAAAGTATAATGTTTGCAAGTATCTTCTCCCATTCAGTAGACTGCCTTATTGTTTTGTGGTTAGTTTCCTTTGCTGTGTAAGTTTTTTAGTTTGATGTAGTTCCAAATGTTTATTTTTGCTTCCATTTTCCTTGCCTGAGGAGAGGTATCTAAAAAAATAGTGCTAAGATTTCAAAGAGTATACTGCATATGTTTTCTTCTAGGAGTTTTATGGTTTGAGGTCTTACATTTAAGTCTTTAATTCATTTTGAGTTTATTTTTGTATATGATATGAGAAAGTAGTCCAGTTTGTTTCTTTTGCATGTGGCTGTCGAGTTTTCGCAACAACCTTTATTGAAGAGGCTGACTTTTCCCTGTTGTATATTCTTGCCTCCTTTGTCTTAGATTAATTTGCCCATATTAGTATGGGTGTATTTCTGGGCTCTCTATTCTGTTCAGTTGATCTGTGTGTCCGTTTTTGTGCCAGTACCGTACTGTTTTGATTACTGTGGCTTTGTAGTATAGTTTGAAATCAGGGAGTGTGATACCTCCAGCTTTGTTCTTCTTTTTCAAGATTGTTTTGGCTATTTGGGGCCTTTTATATTTCCATACAAATTTTAGAATTATTTGTTCTAGTTCTTTGAAAAATGCCATTGGTATTTTGATAGGGATTGTATTGAATCTGTAGATTGCCTTGGGGAGGATGGTCATTTTTACAATATTGAGTCTTCCAATCCATGAGCACAGTATATCTTTCCATTTGTTTGTGTCATCTTCAGTTTCTTTCATCATTGTCATACAGTTTTCTAAATACAAGTCTTTTATTGATAACCTCTGTAGTCATATTTATTCCTAGGTATTTTATTCTTTTTGCCACAGTTGTAAATGATATTTTTTCTTAATTTCTCTGATAGTTCATTGTTAGTGTATAGAAATGCAACAGATTTCCGTATATTCATTTTGTATCTTGCACCTTTACTCTATTCATTTATTAGTTTTAATAGCTTTTTGGTGGTGTCTGTAGGATTTTCTGTATATCAGGTATTTCTAGTATCATGTCATATGCAAACAGTGACAGTTTTACTTCTTCTTTTCCAACTTGGATTCCTTTTATTTCTTCTTCTTGTATGATTGCTTTGGCTAGCAAAGCTACCAGTTGCTTTGATTTGACTTGCAATGCTATGTCGAATAAAAATGGCAGTATTTGGCATCCTTGTCTTGTTCCTGATCATAAAGCAAATCCTTTCAGCTTTTCACCGTTGAGTATGCTGTTGGATGTAGGTTCATATATGACTTTTATTATGTTGAGGTATGTTCCCTCTATACCCATTTTGCTGAGAGTTTTTATAGATGGATGTTGAATCCTGTCAAAAGCTTTTTCTTCATCTATTGAGATGATCGTATGGTTTTTATTCTTCAATTTTTTTCATATGGTGTATCACATTGGTTGATTGGCAGATATCTCACCATCCTTGCATCCCTGAGTTAAATCCCACCTGATCATGGTATATGATTCTTTTAATGTATTGTTGAATTTGGTTTGCTTATATTTTGTTGAGGATTTTTGCATCTGTGTTCATCAGTGATATTGACCCTTAAAGTGATATTTTCCTTTTTTGTGGTATCTTTGTCTGGTTTTGGTATCAGGTGATGTTGGCCTTGTAGAATGAGTTCAGAAGTGTTCCTTCCTCTTCAGTTTTCTTTGACTAGCTCGAGAAGGATAGGTGTTAACTCTTCCTTAAGTGTTTTGTAGAATTCACCTGTGAAGCTGCCTGGTTGTGGACTTCTGTTTGTTGGGAGTTTTTTGATTAGTGATTCAATTTAATTATTGGTGAGCAGTCTTTTCATACTTTTTTTCCTTCCTGTTTCAGTCTTGGGAGATTGTTTCTAGAAATTTATCCATTTCTTTTAGGTTGTCTATTTTATTGGTATATAATTATGTACAGTAATCAGTTATGATCTTTTGTGTTTCTGTGGTATCATTGTAACTTCTCTTTCATTTCAGATTTTATATATTTTTCTCTCTATTCATAAGTCTGGCTAGAGGTTTAGTAATTTTCTTTATTTTTTCAAAGATCCAACTCTTAGTTTCATTGATCTTTTCTATTTTTTTTTTTAGTCTCTATTTCATTTATTTTTGCTGTGAACTCTGTTTTTTCCTTCTATTAACTTTGGGTTTTGTTCTTTTTGTAGTTTCTTTTGGTGTAAGGTTAGATGGTTTATTTGAGATTTCTTGTTTCCTGAGATAGTCTTGTATTGCTGTAAACTTCCCTCTTAGAACTGCTTTTGCTGTGTCTCACGGATTTTGGATCATTGTGTTTTTTTTTTTTTTTTTTTTTTTTTAAATATATTTATTTATTTTTAATTTTATTTATTTATTTATACTTATCCTTGTCTGTGTTGGGTCTTCGTCTCTGCGCGAGGGCCCCCTCCAGTCGCGGCAAGTGGGGGGCCACTCCCCATCGCGGTGCGCGGGCCTCCCACCGTCGCGGCCTCTCTTGTTGCGGAGCACAGGCTCCAGACGCGCAGGCTCAGCAGTTGCGGCTCACGGGCCCAGCCGCTCCGCGGCACGCGGGATCCTCCCAGACCAGGGCTCGAACCGCGCCCCCTGCATTGGCAGGCAGACTCCCAACCACCGCGCCACCAGGGAAGCCCGGATCATTGTGTTTTTGTTTTCATTTGTCTCCAGGTATTTTTTGATTTCGTGTTTAATTTCTTTAGTGATGTATTTGTTGTTTAGTAACATATCCTCATTTTTAATTTTTTTGCAGTTTTCTTCTTGTAATTGATTTCTAATCTCTGTTGTGATCAGAAAAGATGCTTGATATGATTTCACTCTTCTTAAATTTATTGAGACTTGTTTTGTGACCTAGCATATGATGTATCTTGGAGAATGTTCCATGTGTGCTTGAAGAATGTGTGTTCTGCTTTTGGATAGAACATTCTATATATATCTCTTAAGTCCATATGATCTAATGTGTCATTTAAGGCCATTGTTTCCTTATTGATTTTCTCTCTGGATAATCTGTCCATTGATGTAAGTGGGGTGTTAAATTTGCCTACTGTTATTGTGTTTCTGTCAATTTCTTCCTTTATGTTTGTTAATATTTGCTTTAGGTATTTAGGTGATCCTATGTTGGGTGCATATATATTGACAATTGTTATATCTTCTTGTTAGATTGACCCCTTTATCGTTGTCTATTGTTATTCTATGTCTCTTTTTTTTTTTAACATCTTTATTGGAGTATAATTGCCTTACAATGGTGTGTTAGTTTCTGCTTTATAACAAAGTGAATCAGTTATACACATACATATGTTCCCATATCTCTTCCCTCTTGCATCTCCCTCCCTCCCACCCTCCCTATCCCACCCCTCTAGGTGATCACAAAGCCCCGAGCTGATCTCCCTGTGCTATGCGGCTGCTTCCCAGTAGCTATCTATTTTATGTTTGGTAGTGTATATATGTCCATGCCACTCTCTCACTTTGTCACAGCTTCCCCTTCCCCTTCCCCTTCCCCATATCCTCAAGTCCATTCTCTAGTAGGTCTATATCTTTATTCCCGTCTTACCACTAGGTTCTTCATGACCTTTTTTTTTTTTTTCCCCTTAGATTCCATATATATGTGTTAGCATTCTTTGTCTCTTGTTACAGTCTTTGTTTTAGAGTCTGTTGTCTGCTATAAGTATTGCTACACCAGCTTTCCGTTTCCCTTTGCATGGAATACCTTTTTTCATCCTCTCACTTTCAGTCTGTGTGTGTCTTAGCTCTGAAGTGAGTCTCTTCTAAGGCAGCATACATGCTGTATCTTTTGATTGGAGCATTTAGTCCATTTACATTTGAAGTAATTATTGATAGGTGTGTACTTATTGCTCTTTTGTTAATTGTTTTCTCATTCTTTTTTAAGTTCTTTTTGTTTTTCGTTTGCTCTCTTCCCTTGTGATTTGATGGCTATCTTTTTTTTATTTTTGGCTGCGCAATGTGCCTTGTGCAATCTTACTTCCCCGACCAGGGATCGAACCCGGGCCCATGGCAGTGAAGGTGCCGAGTCCTAACCACTGGACTGCCAGGGAATTCCCTTGATGGCTGTCTTTAGTGTTATGTTTGGATGCCTTTCTCTTTTTTGTATATCTATCTATTATACGTTTGGTTTGTGGTTACCATGAAGTTCATATATAACAACCCCCTTCCCTCCCTAACCCTCTCTCCCCACTGTCTCTCTCTCTCTCCCTCTCTCTCTCCCTCCCTCCCTCTCTCTTCTCTCCGTCTCTCTCTCTCTCTCTCTCTGTGTATATATATATATATATATATATATATATATATATATACACACACACATACATATGTATGTGTGTGTGTGTGTATGTACTATGATTATTTTAAGTTGATGATCTCTTAAGTCCTAATGCATTCTAACAATTTTGTGTTTTTTCTCCCTACCCCCCAAATTGAATGTTTTTGTCTTCAATTTTTTGCATCTTTTTGTTTATGTATCCCTTAACTATTTAATGTGGATATAGATGATTTTACAACTTTTCTTTTTTAACCTTCCTGCTAGCTTTATAAGTGGTTTATCTACTACTTTTACAGTGTGTTTGTCTTTACCAATAAGATTTTTCCTTTTGTAATTTTCACATTTCTAGTTATGGTCTTTTCTTTTCCACTTAGACAAGTCTTTGTACATTTCTTGTAAAGCCAGTTTAGTGGTACTGAACTCTTTTCACTTTTGCTTTTCTATAAAACTTTTTATATCTCCTTCAGATCTGAATGATAGCCTTGCCAGGTAGAGTATTTTGGGTTATAAGCTTTTTCCTTTCATCATTTTGAATGTATTATGCTACTCCCTTCTGGCCTGCAAAGATCAGCTGATGATCTTTTAGAAGTTCTCTTGTACATAACTAGTTGCCTTTCCTTTTTTTTTTTTTAAGATTTTTTTGATATGGACCATTTTTTAAAGTCTTTATTGAATTTGTTACAACATTGCTTCTGTTTTATGTTTTGGTTTATTTGGCCACAAGGCATGTGGGATCTTAACTCCCCGACCAGGGATCGAACCCACACCCTCTGCATTGGAAGGCGAAGTCTTAACCACTGGACAACCAGGGAAGTCCCATAACTAGTTGCTTTTCTTTTGCTGCTTTTTTTAAAAAATTTTATTTATTTTTGGCTGTGTTGGGTCTTTGTTGCTGTGCACGGGTTTTTTCTAGTTGCGGCGAGCAGGGGCCACTCTTCTTTGCGGTGCGTGGACCTCTCTTTGCAATGGCTTCTCCTGTCGTGGAACATGGGCTCCAGGTGCACGAGCTTCAGTAGTTGTGGCTCGCGGGCTCTAGAGCGCAGGCTCAGTAGTTGTGGTGCATGGGCTTAGTTGCTCTGCGGCATGTGGGATCCTCCCGGACCAGGGCTCGAACCCATGTCCCCTGCATTGGCGGGCGGACTCTTAACCACTGCTCAACCAGGGAAGCCTTCTTTTGCTGCTTTTAAGGTTCTGTCTTAATCTTTAATTTTTGCCATTTTCATTTTAATGTTTCTTGCTGTGGACCTCTTTGGGTTTATCTTGTTGGGGACTCTCTGTACTTCTTGGACCTGGATATGTTTTCTTTCCCAGGTTAGGGAAATGTTCAGCTATTATTTCTTCAAATAAGTTCTCTTCCTCTTTCTCTGTCTCTTCTCCTCCTGGGACCCCTTATAATGCTAATGTTACACATTGGATGTTGTCTTAGCGGTCTCTTAAACTATCTTCATTTTTAAAAATTATTTTTTCTTTTTTCTCTTCAGCTGGGTGATTTCAACTACTCTGTCTTCCAGTTTGCTGATCTGTTCCTCTGTATCATCTAATCTACTGTTTATTCCTTTTAGTGTATTTTTTATTTCAGTGATTGTATTCTTCATATTTGTTGGGTTTTTTCCTTATGTTCTTTAACTCCTTGTCAAACTTCTAAGAGTGTTCATCCATTTTTCTCCTGAATTTATTGAGCATCTGTATGATCATGACCTTGAACTCTTTATTGGGTAGATTGCTTATCTCCATTTTGCCTAGTCCTTCTGGGGTTTTGTCTTGTTTCTTCCTATGGTATGTGTTCCTCTGTCTCCTCATTTTACTGAATTATCTATCTTTATTTCTATGAATTAGGTAGGTCGGTTGTGTTTCCCAATCTTGGACAAGTGGCTTTGTGTAGGAGTTGTCCTATGGGGCCCAGTGGCACACTCCTCTTTGGTCACAAGAGCTATATGCTCTAGGAGTGTCCCTTATGTGGGCCCTTCTTTTTTGGTGGGGCTGCCCTGTGGCCTGGTTGATTGTCAGGTCCTGCATCCTGTGGTGGCTGCCACTGGTGGGTGGGGCTGGGTACTAGTGTAGCTGACTACAGGTCCCCAGGGGGTGGCCTCCAGGGCTGCCATCTGGTTAGTGGTTGGGTAAGCTCATGTCACTAGAGGGAGGACTCCAAAATGGCTTTTGCACCATCAGTGTCTTCGTGGAAGAACAGACTTCCAAAAATGGCTGCTGTGAGCGTCTGTGTCCCCAGGGGAGTCCCAGTGGCCCTCCTGCCTCTCCGGGGGGCTCTCCAAGATTAGCAAGTGGGTTTGATATAGGCTTCTTTCAAATTACTGCCTCTCAGAGCTGTATCTCAGAGTGGGTGAGATTTTGTGTGCACCCTTTAAGAGTAGAGTGTTTTTTTTCTGCAGCGCTCTGGCTCTCTTATATGCAAGCTCTGCTGGCCTTCAAAGCCAGGTATTCTGCGGGCTCATCAACCTGGTGCAGGAGCCCTGGGCTGGGGAGCCTCATGTGGGGCTTGAACTCCTTGCTTCTCGGGGAGAACCTCTGCATTTGTGATTATCCTCCTATTTGTGGGTCACCTGCCCATGGCTGTGGGTCTTGTCTATACTGGGTCTCCATCACTCCTACCCATCCCATTGTGGTTCCTTCTTTGTATTTTCAGTTGCAGAAAATCTTTTCTGCTGTTCTTCTGGTTGTTCTTATAAGTAGCTGCTCTTTAAATAGTTGTACTTTTGGTGTGTTTGTGGGAGGAGGTGAGCTCAGGGTCTTCTTACTCTGCCATCTTGGCCACACTGCCCTAAATTAAATATTTATTATTTTTAGATTAACAAAGTGAATTCTTGTATCTTCACAGTATGTGTGATCTTGCCAGTAGGCAGTGCTAGAGGTTGCTTTTGGGATACTTTTTCTCTCCCTTCCTCTCCCTCCATCTATCCTCCTCCCCTTCCCTTCACTTTTTAAAGTTTTCACTACCTAACCTATTGTACTCTCGCTTCTGTCTCCACCACTCCTCCTGAAGTTACTCTTGCTGAAGTTAACCACCTTAATCAAGTATCTTACGGTATTTGGTACAGTAAGTTTCTAAGTGTGATACCTATGGCAGAAATATAAGGAAAACATTAATAAATTTGTTCATATCAAAATAAACTTTTGTATTTCAATAAAATTGAAGACAAATGGCATATAAGCAAAAAAAAAATCATGCTGGAGAAGGGCTAACATCGTCATTAAGAAGCTTTTACAAACTAATGAAAAGAAGATGAACTTGAAGATGGTGGAGTAGAGGGATGTGGAACTCACCTCCTCCCACAAGTACATCAGAAATACATCTATGGGACGTCCCTGGTGGCACAGAGGTTAAGAATCCGCCTGCCAATGCAGGGGACATGGGTTCGAGCCCTGGTCCGGGAGGATCCCACATGCCGCGGAGCAACTAAGCCCATGCACCCCAACTACTGAGCCTGTGCTCTAGAGCCCGCGAGCCACAACTACTGAGCCTGCTCGCCTAGAGCCCGTGCTCTGCAACAAGAGAAACCACCACAATGAGAAGCCCATGCACCGCAATGAAGAGTAGCCCCCGCTCGCCGCAACTAGAGAAAACCTGCGTGCAGCAACAAAGACCCAACACAGCCAAAAATAAATAATAAATTAAAAAAAAATACATCTATATGTGAAACTATTCTCATGGAATACCTACTGAAAGCTGGCAGAAAATCTCATACAACCAAAGCTGCAGTAAAGATCCCCAAGTAATTAAACAGGACAAAAGGAAAAGGGAGATGAGGAATTGGGACGGGACCTGCCCCCTGGAAGGGAGCTGTGAAAGAGGAAATGTTCCCTCGCTCTGGGACCCTCCTTTACCGGCTGGGAGGTTTGGTGGGACAGATAAGGAGCTTCAGAGGCTTGAGAGGACAGTGTGGAAGCCGGCCTGCTGTCCTGCAGGGTAGAGAGAGTGCAGCACAGACGGTCTTGGTCATGCCGCTGAACTTTCCAGCCTGTGATGCGCCTGCTGGTGTGTGCAGCAACTGGGTGCTGCAACTCAGGCTTCAGCAGACAGACCCGGGGAGGGACTCGGGTTGGGTGCATGGAGACAGCCCTAGGGGCCTGGAGTGTGGCACAGGACACAACTGGGAGTGCGCACAGCAGGAGCGTAGGCCCGCCGTAGGAGCCTGTTGTCAGTGCATAAAGGGAGGGGTGGGGGCCGCCACAGCAGCGCATTATCAGCATGCTCACAGCGGGCATGGCTCTGGCTGCCGTGGACTTTGTGCAGTTTGTGGGCATGCACACAGAGGTGGGGCTGAAATCAGAGCCAGTCACCGGTCCTCCCACAGCGGGTCCCAGGCTGTGGCTGTGGCGGGCTCTCGTGGTGGTGGGTGGGTTTTGGGACAGCTCACACACGCCTGAGGGATGTCCACAGCGGCCCTGAGGGCAGCAGTAGCACTAGTTCTTGAACAGTTCACTGTTCACTGACAGTGAACTTTGTGCGTGTGCACACGGGTGGCGTCACGGAGTTGCACGTCCTGGTGGATAGCTCCTGGGGAGGAACACACACTGGCTCCTGTCTCCTAGTGCTCCAGTCCCTCATTCCTCGTATTGCAGCTTGGAACTGGATCTGGGGGCTTCAACTGCGACAGCTGAGGAGCAGACCCTGTTCCTGACAGGACTGTGACAACTACAGGGCAGAGAAGAGGCCCCACGCAGCATCCACCGCAGGCTCTGGTCACCACAACACCAGACACACCCCTTATCAAGGGGACAAGGGCCAGCACACCCTGAGGAAAGACGTGGCAAGCATCCACACTAAAAACAGCCTTCACACCAAAAATATTGGACTCACACCGTCTACACGGGGACACTCCCGCATAAAAACAGCCCTGTGAGACCACGATAGATAACTGTTTCTCCTAAGTTCTCAGAGTCAGAGGAATTTAAAATGAAAAAGCAGAGGAACTACTCCCAAGTAAAAGAACAAGAGAAATCCCCTGAAGGAACAAACAATGAAACAGACCTCTCCAGTCTACCAAACCCTGATTTAGAAAAGGAGGTAATAAAAATGCTGAAGGAGTTAAGAAAGATTATTGATAGAAATACAGATCACTGTAACAAGCAACTAGAAACTATAAAGAGGATGCAGTGTTTATAGCAGCACTGTTTATAATAGCCAAGATGTGGAAGTAACTTAAGTGTCCATCGACAGAGGAATGGATAAAGAAGATGTGGTACATATATACAATGGAATATTACTCAGCCATAAAAAAGAATGAAATAATGCCATTTGCAGCAACATGGATGGACCTAGAGATTATCATACTAAGTGAAGTAAGTCAGACAGAGACAAATATCATAAGATATCACTTATGTGGAATCTAAAAAATGATACAAATGAACTTACTGACGAAACAGAAATAGACTCACAGACATAGAAAACAAAACTGTGGTTACCAAAGGGGAAACAGGTGGCAGGGACAAATTAAGAGTTTGGGATTAGCAGATACAAACTACTGTATACAAAATAGATAAACAACAAGGACCTACTGTATAGGACAGGGAACTATATTCCTAATCTTGTAAACACCTATAATGGAAGAGAATCTGAAAATATGTATACATGTATCTGGAATACTTTGTTGTGCACCCGAAATTTACACAGTATTGTAATCAACTATACTTCAATTAAAAAACAATAAAGAAGACTGTCCCAGTAGAAAATGGACAAAGAACCTGAATGAATAGTTCAAAAGAGAAGAAATACAATAGTTCAGAAATGTGGAAGAATTTTTCAGATTCATTGGTAAGCAAAGGAACTTACAAAGAAAAGCGAGACACTACTTCCTCCCATCCAACATAGTGAATAACAATAAGAACAGATTGTGGCACAGTGCTCACTGTGTGTAGGGCACTGTTCTCCAGACATTAATGAAATTGACTGATCCTCCCAGCAGCTCTATAAGCAGGTCCTGTTGTTGTCCGCATTGTACAGATGAACAAACTGTGCCACTTAAAGATAAGTAACTTGTCCAAGGTCAAATAGCAAATAAGTGCTAAAGCCAGGATTTAAACCCAGGCTCTCTGACTCTAAGGCTTTAGTGCTCTTTGACTACTACCCTTTATTGCCTCTGAAAGATTTTAATAAATAATAACCACTGTCAAAAGAGTACGTAGGAACAGGCACTTTTATTCACTGCTGGTCAGAATGCAAGCTAGTAGGCGTTTCTGTAAGACAAGCAGTGTGTTTGAAAGCTTTAACATGTCCATATTCTTTGAACTCACAGTGTGTACTGTGGAAATCTTTATAATTACATAAAAATGTATGTACAGAAATTTAATCTGAAGTTCTTTTATAATAGCAAAACACTGTAAACAGCTTAAATGTCTAAGAGAGTATTAGTTAAACAACTTTGGGAAATAGTCTTGCTAAGCTTGTATTCTTATTGCAGGTAGTAAAGTAATGCTGCTAATTAATTAGTTCATGTATGAAAAGGTTTGCTTCTTCCTCCATTAAGTATGTACAGTATTTGGCTTTCCAAGGTATTCTTATAAGATTGAAATGTCACTGGTTTTCTCTTTTTAGCTATCTCTAGGTTACATGACTAAAATTGAAGTAAAGTTTATTTAACCTTCAGTAAAGATTTTATATATCTTTTTTTTAAGTAAGCAAATCACTGAGGAATAGAATTTGAATTAAAGATTATAATTGTTATAGGTGACATGCTTTGTTTCTATTAACTGTTACTCTTTTTTTTTTTTATATCTAGCCTATCTGTTAAGATGCCTTAGAAAAAGAACCATGGAGAAGTATGTTAGAGTACAGAAGATTGGAGAAGGTTCATTCGGAAAAGCCATTCTTGTTAAATCTATGGAAGATGGCAGACAGTATGTTATCAAAGAAATTAACATCTCAAGCGTAAGTATATTTTTTGTTTGGTCATCCAAGTAGAAGTCTGGTTACAAGAGAGAATAAAAAAATATATGGCAATGCATGACCTAAAGTGAAAGACTGCCATAATCGCAGAGAGAACCACTAATTTCAGAGGAGTCTGTAAATCCTTTCAGATTTTTTTCTGTGATGTGTGCTCATGTTTATGTGTTTAAAAAAGATACCTCACCTACTGTTCTGTGACTTAATTTGGTTTGAACATCTTAAAATGTTTTTGTTATATTTGTGCCTTCAACTTATTCTTTTTAACTTCTAGCTATATTTTAGTATTTGGGCTGTGCTTCATTGGTAGCATTATTTTTTTTTTTAAATATTTATTTATTTATTTGGTTGCGCCAGGTCTTAGTTGCGGCAGGCGGGCTCCTTAGTTGCAGCTTGCGGGCTCCTTAGTTGTGGCTTACTGGCTCCTTAGTTGCGGCTTGCGGGCTCCTTAGTTGCGGCATGCATGTGGCATCTAGCTCCCTGACCAGGGTTTGAACCCAGGCCCCCTGCATTGGGAGCGCGGAGTCTTATCCACTGTGCCACCAGGGAAGTCCCGGTAGCATTATTTTTAACCACTCTCTTTTTGATGGACTTTTATGTTGTTTATTTACTTAATTTACTATTTTCTTTTTTCCTTCTATTTAAGATGTCCAGTAAAGAAAGGGAAGAATCAAGGAGAGAAGTTGCAGTGCTGGCAAACATGAAGCATCCAAATATTGTCCAGTATAGAGAATCATTTGAAGGTCAGATAAATTTTGCAAGAGTGCTCAAAAGAACTCCTAAGCCTTATGACAACTGTTGTATACTTCCCTTTTAAGGATCTTTTTGTGAATTATTCTCAGGAAGAAAAGTATATCATTTCTGCTGCAGTACACATGCATTTTAGACATAGGAGGAACAGTCATTTACACCTATTTAAACTAAGCTTCTTTTAAGTGCTACCATCACTGCCACTGAGAAAATGTTCTGATTTTAGAAAGTATCCTGCTTGAGAGTGTTCTCAGGTTCTTAAAATATTATAAAGTATTGCTGTTTTGGAAATATCTACCATCATATTTGGTAATGCAGGAACTAAGATAAGACAAAGCTTCTCTAAAGGCAGGAAAAGGTGGTTTATTGAAGTCATTCCCATTATCATAAATCTCTGTCAGTTGCAAAATAGAAAGATAATCTAGATTGAAAGTAAAAGATAGTTTAAATGACCATTTCAGTGTCGCGTTACATACCAGTTTCAGCAGCTGAATTAAAGTATCCTTGTTCCCAAATAAACTTGGTATCTATTAAAGTAGAACATACTTTTAAAAAGTATATGGATCAAAAAAAAAAAAAAAGTATATGGATCATTAACACCTTATGCCATAAAGTACTCAGTTTATTTATTTTATGATGGCAGTGAAATGAGGCTTTATAGCTCATGTGAAAGTGTACAATGTTAAGCATCTCTTTCTCAGGACCTTGAATTTCCTTTATTTATCTTTCCCTTAGCATCTGTCTTTTAGTTTCTTTCTTCTTTCATCACCAAGATTTTACTATTTCAAGGTAAAAGGTTTGAATGTATGTCAACACATATTCTATCAGGCGTTTTGTATTTATGTTGAATGCTTCACCTAGAAACATCTGAATGATTCAAAAGGGATAGGACGTTCTTTAAATAAGGTTATATTATTACTGGCGTTTAGTTTTAAAGGAGTAAATGGTCATGGTAAACGTATTCAGGAGTGCAGACATGCATGAACCCCAAGCTCTCTGTTCCTCCCACTCATTCTCATTCCCTAGGGGTAAGCAATGTGTATAATTCCACGTTGATTCCTTACTGTATTTTCTGTTCCTGTGTGGAACAAGCATATGTGTGTAGCCTTTGATGTTTAAAAACAAGTGGGATCGTATCTATGTATGTCTGCATCTAGTTCTTTTCACTTTGTCTCTCATGGGTATCTTTCCATGTCACTGTGTATTGATGCACCCCATTCTTTACAACTTTCTTGTAACATCTGCAGTGTTTTCCATTGGATGCACTTTATGGCTGTATCACAATTTGTTTAGCCTCTTTTCTGTTATGGATACTTAGGTTGTATTTAGTGTTTCACTGTTACAGGTAGTGTTGCACTGGACGTCCTTGTACGGGTGTCTGTGTACTGTGGCAGTCTTTTAGGAGTGGAGTTCTTAGACTAAAGGGCATGAGAGTTCCTTTTTCTCACAAGCTCTCCAACCCTGGCCTATAAGTTCATTCTCAGATTTATAAGATGTAGTTTCATCTGGTGATTCTATACATTTGGTATAGAATTTGGTCCCTGTTTCTGCCTCACCTGAGCCATCTTCTCATTTTAATCATGTAGCTCTTTGGACCTCTTAGTTTCTCATAGAGCTTCTGGGAGCTCTGAAACACAAATAGTTAATTTTTCTCTAAAATGATTAAAAATAACTTACATATGTGAACATTTTAAATCTCTCAATTTTTAAAAATAAGCAAGTTGGTTAAAAAAGTGAAAATTTTGATGTTATTTTGAATGTCTGCCATGAAAGGTGAGGAAATTAGTGTCTTTACAGTTCCTCCCCACTGATTTTTGTTCATCTTGACAGGGTAAAAATATTTAATAATTATCTTTTGTTCCGAAATTATAGTTCTTAGAGTTGTTTGGCCTTGGTTCTGTATTTAGACAGATTCAATTCTTATTGTTAGTTCTTTTATAACTTAGATACCCCTTTCCAGAGATACTTGAATTTATCTCCAACTTTTCTGGATTTCATCAATTTTTTTTCATGATGAGCTTATGGATGCTGTATTCCCTCAATGCAGTTACTGTTTGCATTTCTGAGAGTGTCTAACTGATGCTTTTATATGTGAATAAGTATCTTTGATGACCCCTTTTCCCTTACAAGCACATTATGTCTTCTGGCATTGAAAGTTTCTGTAGAAAAGTTTGAGTTCAGTGTAAAGCTTCTCCTCTTGAAGATAATTTACTTTATCTTTCCTCGATGCTCGAAGGATTCTTTCTTTAGAATTGAAATTCACCAGAATATGGCTTAGTATTAATAATTCTGATTCTGTCTCTCTTGGAACATTTTGTACCCTTTCTGCCTGCAGATTCTGGTTTTTCTTTGTTTCAGGAAAGTTTTCATTTCACTATTTTAAAAATATCCATATATACCTTAAAATAAGAAAAAATATTCCAAAGTTGGTTTGTCATAAAGTTGTCTTAGCTTACAGATGAATTCTTTCTTATAAAATCTCTTGTATTACAGGATGTGCTCTCAAATTTTAAAATACATTAAATAACAAAGTGGTTTTGGGGAGAAAACTTCACTGAGTTAGTTTTGAGTGCTTATAGAGGTCCTCAGGCAGAATCAGTTTTAAAAAGAGGCATCAAAGAAATTTAATACTGATGTCATAATTGCAGATATTAGATACTGTTGTAAGTCTTCTAAAGTCACTTAACAGGCAGTATGGTTATGTTGTGACAATCATGTGTATGAACTCTCTAGGATGATTTTTTTAAAGTCCCAATATTACGCGTATGGGAATTAGGACATAGAAAAAATTCCACTGACAACATAAACAGATTTTAAAAGTGCTCTCTTTCAGTTAGCTTAAAAGGAAATGAAGATCATGTGTATCGGGAAAACATAGGTGAATCAATAAAAGACATTTATATTGATGACAGATGTGAAAATTTTGGATAAAATTGTTTTGTAAAACTGGAGAGTGGGGAGAAAACAGTATTTCCAGGTATATAAATGTATAATTAAATTATATTAAATATTATAATTAGACACTTTTTGTCTATATTCCTAACATTTTTAAATTTTTAAAAATTTGATCTTATCATTGAGAAAGTGTTGTGTCACTGTATATTGGGGTATCTGTGTTATACAGTTTTGTTTTCTCTACTGTTATTCATATATTGCTCTCTGTTTTTAGTTGTCTCTAGCTATCACCTTCTAATTGCTTTCATTCTTTTGTTTGTATTTTCCTACAATCTGTGTTTTTTTAACCTCATAAGTTTGTTTTACTTCTTACTGTTGCAAAAGTAGTTTGTATATCTTTAATGGAAGCTTTTCAGTCTCACTTATGGAGCTTATGTTGGCATTCACCTTGTTCCCCATTGGTGTTGCCAAAATCTAACTTCTCTATGTACTTGAAGAAAGCTTTTCTTTGAGGCTAAATTTGGATTGCTTTTTGCTGCAGGTACAGAAAATCTGGCCAGTACTGGCTTAAGGGAGAAAGACATTTAATGATCTCACCTGACAGGAAGTCTTAAAGATGAGCGGTCCTGTGTATAGGGGTATATGGTAGGGTTAGGCTCTGTCTGATTTCTACTCTGACATCCTTAATAGGCACGTTTTTAAGCCTAATGCTGTCGCCTTGTCCTGAGAAGACGCTTTGCAACTCCATGCAGCGCCTGCATCCGAAAGATGCCAAAAGAAGGGGCAAGGGCAGCACTGGCAGCTCTGCTCTTGTCTGTTCCTGTGACCAGACGAGACAGTGCTTTCTCAGAAGCCACTGGTCAGACTTCCTCTTAGATCTTAGTGACCGAAACGGGGTCAGTGACCACCTCTAACTGTAGGGGAGACTGGGAATTAGGGAATCTGGGATTTTTTTCAGCTTCTCAAGTGAGAGGCGACGAAGGGAGAAAAGTGTTAGAATTACAGGGTTAGCCTGCCAGCAGTGCATGCTTTGCTGAGTGGTCGTGGTTCGTGTCCTCTCTTAAACTCTCGGTCATTTTCTAACATGCCTTGAGGCTTTGTCACTTGCCTTACAGTCTTTTTGCCTCAATTTCAAGCAGTTTCTAGGTGCTCATTATTTTGGGTTTTTTTTTGGAGGGTGTTTCTTCAGTACTGTGTGAGCCCATTGGTGATAGGGGTGGTGTCTTATATTTCTGTATCCCTGGCATCTTGTGCAAAGTGCCTGGAACATAGTTGGCACTCAGATGCTTGAATGATCGAAGGAATACAAAACAGATTAGTATTTCCCTCATGCAGAAAAGACTATTCTTTTAACCTTACATTTTAACTAGTATTTATCCCAAAACAAATGATAAATGTGTAAACAGCAAAAAATATAACAGAGCTCAGATATTTTTCTTCAGGATTGCTTCTCCATTTCCTTTCTCAGGTCCTGTTTAACCTTCTCTGTCTCCCTGTCTCTGTGTCTGTCTGTGTCTCTCACACACAGACACACACACCTTTTTTAAAAAATGTTGTAATGGTTTTATTTAATTTTTGCTACATGCAGATGGTACAGAATTCAAAGGTTACATAACAGTAAAAGATTTGCCTTCTGTTTCTATTTTTGAGTCACCTGTTTTTCCCTCCTGGAGGTACCCACTGTTACCACTATCTTGAGTTTCCCTCCAGAAATGTTCTAAGCGTTAATAAGCATACATAAATCGTAGCACACGGTACTTTTTTTTTGCTTTTTGTTTCTCATGCTATGTAAATGGTGACATTCTATACATATTTTTTATAAGTAGTAGATTGTACGGTTTTCTGGGGTTTTTTTTCGCACAGTGATTTCTCACATGTATATTTGGATGATCTTTTCGTATCAATTGTAAAGAGTTATACAGATTCTTAATCAGCTCACTCATGTAGGTTCCCAACCCCAGGCACATTGGAAGCAGTGTATCCAAGGTGCATGTGAGCACTGCGACTAACAAGACCACCACCCAAGGTGCCGGAGCAAGGCCATCAGCACAAGGCAGCACGGGAAGTGCACTCTGGGAAGGCTGCTCCTTGAGCTGTGATAGGTGATATTGGCCGCTCTTCCTTACCTGGGAAGAGGCGGTGTGGTCTTAGTCCTGTGGAAGACTGAGGGCGGGGAGAAGGATTAGAAGTGTTCTTCTCATCCTGTCTACCCCAGGAAGGGTCATGGAAGTCTTTTATCCTGTGGACTGAGGCATACAGGTGATTAGGGAAGTGCCCCATCTTCATGTTCGTTCACAGATTATACATCACTACAAAGAGAGCTCCAGGGGAGTAGAGACTGTCTCACTGCTGAGTCCTGACAGTTCATCGCAGCATCTGTTACTGTGTTTGTTTCACAGGTAATCAAGTGGATGAAATAAAGCTGGAAAGTAATGGTCAGCTAAAAACCAAGCTTACCCATCTCTGACAAATGAGTGGGAAAATGTGATTTTTATAGTTGACGTTTAAGGAAATATATCTATTAAATGAAAGCAACTATATCTGTCTGCATTTTGTCCATATTGCAGAGATGTTTATGTCAGTGTGGATAATGGGATGGTGTATTCTTGGCAGAAAAGTCACTCATGATGGAGTTGCCTGTTAACCCGTTACCACACAGTCTGTACGACCAGTAAACCTTGACTTTGCGCTTCAATTCTTCTGGCTGTGGTTCTGTTTTTAGTTCAGTGGAATGTATTTAATTAATTGCTGCTTTTTAGTAAACCTTTAGGTACCTTTAATGTAGCTATGCTTTTGATGTGCCTTTTAAAAAATGGACTGTAACGTTTATATTTTGTAGAAAATGGCTCTCTCTACATAGTGATGGATTACTGTGAAGGAGGGGATCTATTTAAACGAATAAATGCCCAGAAAGGCATTTTGTTTCAAGAGGACCAGGTGAGTTAGCACGTGGGAGACTGGGCTCTTACTCCGTAAGTGTTGTTGAGAATTCATTCAGCGCTTGTTTGTTTGTACTGCGAGTGTTAACTGGATGCCTACGCCAGCTCTTGTGACCTCCCTCCTGAGTTCAGGTCCCGTCTCGTTTCCGTCTGTGGCGATGCTGCTGTGTGTGTCGTATACGTCGTGTCCTGTGTGTGTGTGTGTGTGTGTGTGTGTGTGTGTAACTATATTTTTATGCGGGTAGCTGATTGATTACTCTGTATGCTGTCAATCAGCTTACTGCCGCCTTATCTTCTTAGAATGTGGCTTTGCAGGTAACTCCAGCTCTAGAAGCCTTGCCCTACAACTGCGTGAAATCCAGTCTTTGTTTTGATTTCAAGGATCTCTAAAATATGAGCTATTCTACGTACGCAGTCTTGTTTCCTGTTCCCTAGTGTGCACCCTTTTTCATCGATGTACCAGATATTTATCGCGCATTCATTTTGTGGTTGGCACTGGGACATAGGTTTATACCTCTCATTCTTCTTCCTGTGTATTTATTCTGATTATTTATTTTATTTTGGTAATACCTTCTCCCCTGCACCCCTGACTCTCTGTTACTTCTCCCCCACACCCCTGACTCTCTGCATTCATTTTGTGGTTGGCACTGGGACATAGGTTTATACCTCTCATTCTTCTTCCTGTGTATTTATTCTGATTATTTATTTTATTTTGGTAATACCTTCTCCCCCGCACCCCTGACTCTCTGTTACTAATATTTTACCATTTTTAAAAAAACTCTGCTCAAGTCCCAGCCTCTTCTTTAGATTTTCCATAGGTACTCTGATTTTCCATGATCTTTTCTTTCTCTGAATTCCTATTGCATTTCTCATTATCACCCATCCTTAATTTTAATTGCAGGCTATTACGTAGGAGAATGGAGGGAGCTCTGTGCTAGGAGTGTTGCATTTGTTGTCTCTCTTAATTCTTAAAACCCCCTGTGAATTAGCGTACTGTAGTTTTCTCTATTTAATAAGTGAGAAATCTAAGGTTAAGTAGCTTGCCCAAAATCACAGTTGGTGTTTGAACCTACCCCTATCTAACAGCAGAGTTTATAAAATGTTCTTTTTACAAACTTAAATTTTAAAATTATTCAGAGGTTTGGAGATGGAAAGCCGTCTCCCCCCGCTCTTCTGTCCCTGAGACTACCACTGCTTTTGGTTTGGTGTGCTTTCTTTTTCATATTGAACATACACGTGTATACACTGAGACATGTGTATTCAGAAATGGGATAGTATACATACCATGCTCTGTCTTGCTTTTGTTGCTTAAAAATTATCTTGATTACTTTGACATGTCGGTCCATATAGATCAGTTGTATAAGGTTTTGTTTTGGTTTTTTGGCCATGCCATATGCGGGATTTTAGTTCCCCAGCCAGGGATCAAACCCATGCCCCCTGCAGTGGAAGCTTGGAGTCCTAACCACTGGACTGCCAGGGAAGTCCCGAGATCAGTTGCATTAGTTTTAAGAGCTGCATTATATTCCATTCCAGCAAAGCCCTTGCTTTGTTTCTTTTCACTTCCTACTCATTTCTGTTCCACTCCCCTCTATCCTTAGGCAGTCTTTCCAGTGTCTTTAATCAATATCTCTGTCTATGTTTGCAAAATAGCCATCATTGTTTTGTATACATGTATTTTTAAATGTGTACCTGTTGTATTATATCTCATTCAGTTTTACTTTTCCCCTAAGGACTGTTTCTGATCCATCCGTTTTGCTGTCTGTACATCTGTTGTTTCTAGCTCCGACCTAATAGTCCATGGGATTCCTCCCAGTCTACACTCACCTTTAGCGCATCGTGCACCCTTGTTAATGTACTCTGAATAGTGTCACATTAGAGTTGTTTCCCTGAGCAGGTTGCAATTTACTATAGAGCGGAGACCCCAGTCTGCTTATGTCAGGGTACTGAGGAAGGCTGCGTCTGTGGTAGCACCGCCTAGGCACAATTCATCAGCTGATTGATAACGTCATACAGATGGGGACTTCGAGGGTCTTGGCAGCAACTTGGAGATATGGTAGGATGAGAGCTTGAGTTAAAAGTACTATCGAGTAGGGTAGTGTCATATTCCTCAAGCTTTCCTTACCTCATGTTCCACAATTAAGCCTGCTAGGCAGAGCACAAAGCTTGGAGTGAGAAGACTTGGGTTTGAGTGCTTATCCTACTTATCAGCTTGGTAATTATGTTTGCAAGTTACTTAACTGCTTTGTGACTTCACATCCTCATTCGGTAGTAGGGATATTCCTACCAGGTACTGTTGTGGTGCAGGTCAGATAGTAATGTTTGTTTGTGTACAAAGTGCTATTTTTTTATTACAGTTTTATCTGATATATTCCATTGCTTGTGCTTATTTTTATTCTTTTGTCTCTTTTGGACTTTAAAATGCTTGCTGTTAAATTCTGTAACATTATACTGTAAAGTACATTGATAATCTATGGATTTAGTTTAGTTTTGTTTTTCACATTTATTTATTTATTTATTTATTTATTTTTGGTCTTCGTTGCTGCACGCAGGCTTTCTCTAGTTGTGGCGAGCGGGGGCTACTCTTCGTTGTGGTGCGCAGGCTTCTCATTGCTGTGGCTTCTCTTGTTGCGGAGCACAGGCTCTAGGCGCGTGGGCTTCAGTAGTTGTGGCACGTGGGCTCAGTAGTTGTGGCTCGCGGGCTCTAGAGCGCAGGCTCAGTAGTTGTGGCGCACCGGCTTAGTTGCTCCGCGGCATGTGGGATCTTCCCGGACCAGGGCTCGAACCTGTGTCCCCTGCATTGGCAGGTGGATTCTTAACCACTGAGCCACCAGGGAAGCTCTATGGATTTGGTTTTACTGTTGGATAAATATTCTTAGTATATAATGTTATATATGTGTGTGTGTGTACATGTATCTTTCTTGTAATCCTAGAAATTATGGAGATTTACTCTAGTTTTTTTGTCCATCTCTGAGATTATTCCATATAAACAATAAAAATTTGCCAAGTCTTTCTTTTAAGTTAATAGCATTTTTTCCTACCCTTCAAAATGACAAGTATTGTTAGCCTATTTAGAATGGTAATTATTTACAGAAAAACAACGTGCTACTCTCTGGGCTTTCAAGCAGGAAAACAGAGGTCAGAGGCCATTTTTGCTGTAGGCTGTAGGTTGAAATCAGTCTGAGATGGTTTTGTTCCATCTCTAGAAGGAAGTGGGAGCAGAGACGTGTGAGAGAAGGAAATTCTCCAACTGCTCAAGCCATTCTCTTCAGTGATACTTCCTTGTTTGCATCTTTACTAGAAAAAAAGCTTGTCAAGTTAGGAAGCAAGTTGACTAAGTCTGTGACTTTTAATCAGTAGTAAACAATGATATGCACTAAGTACATTCTGCTGAACAATCCTTGGATGGCCTTTCCCCACGTAGATATTAAAAAGATGTGCCACTGACTATTTTTGGCTTATTTCTAAGTGTTGGATAAATTTTCTGATAGTCTCCTCTTCTGATAATTTCCAAATGTATGTTCTTTTAAAAGAAAGTCTGGTCTCGTAGGGTTGGCCCTAATATTTAGGTGCAGTCAGAGTGTTAATTAGGCATATAGACTTCCTTGAGTTTGCTCTGAAAATCCAGAGCCTTATAAAATTGAGCAACTATGCAGCTACTAAGGCCACAGAATTGATTTCTGTCCAGAAGTTTTCATAAGGAATCTTAGATTGGATTTTTTAAAATATTAATTCTTCTTCTATCCCCAGGCCAGGAAACCAAGCCCAGTACATTTTCCACCGAATTTCACCTGCAGTACCTATAAATTTGGGTGATTTTCTTTCTTCTTGAGGGTTTTCAGATTTGCCGAGGTTTTTGGCTACTACTAAATGACCTTGCCACCTGTGATGCTGAGACCTTGTAAGTCAGGCACTAGGCCAGTTCCCTGGTGGCACAATGTAGGAATTGGCTCTGTGTGTATTTGTTAACAGCAGGCTTGTCATAACTGATTGAATGAAAATCATCCTCACATAAGACAGTCCAGGTATGGCTTTGGTTGCACAATTGATTTGTGTAGTTATATTCTGGTAAAAAGGAGTGTACATTCTTATTGAACCAATGAAAATTACAATATTCCTGAAAAGTAAAACTCATTAAAACTATTTCTAAATTCTGAATGGGTCAGTGAGAAGCAGATAATCATTTTAAGATGTTATATTTCAGTCTAGAAAAGCATAATTTACTAAATTGAGAGTAGAGATAGCTTAAGAAGAGAAAGAAAAGGACTTCATATGTTCATTAAGTATAGAAGGATGGAACATTAAAAATATATGTATAATACCAGTAGTATTCCAAACAAATAGACACAATTAAATTTCATTTAATTCAGTTCATTCAGTCCTAGTAATTCTTGTCATGCTGGGTTTTGGGTGAGTCTGCTTTTATGATGTATATCAGCTTCTGGACTGAAAAAGCCTTAGGAATATTGACTCAGTCCATTGTTCAATGTCAGCAGTTTCAGCTCAGAAGCCTGTACTCAAGAGTGTGTTTTTTGAGGTGTCATTAGTTCAGTGTTCCTAGTACAGTCCTTTCCAGGAGCCTTCTGGTCATCAAGAAGCAAAGGCCTGGTTGATAATGAGACTGAAAGGCTGTAATTTCTTACAGTAATCAATAGTAGAATACAGTTCTCCATAGGGGTACTTGATATGGGCTTGATGAATATTTTCCCTAAGGGTAAAAATGGACAGCAAAGTCATTGACAAATCTCTGGGACCTCCCATAAAGCATACATTTTCTGAAATATTTATATTAATAATATTTTACATATACAAACTTAACCTAGAAAATGCTGAGCATCTTTGTTGATTTGGTAAGTCTTCCCATGCAGCTCTTATAAAAATGTTGAGCTAACTAATACACATGGTGAGAGGTAGCCTAGAATTTTTATTTTATTTTTTCTAAATTTAGGATCTAATCTTGGGAAGGAAAGATTACAGAGTTGTCAGGGATTTGGTCACTTGATTAAGAGACAGTTTTGGGTACCTGAAAAGTAATATTTGGTTACCTATTTAATTAAAGAGATAAAGTATTTTAAAATAAATACAGATGGAGAAGATTCTGGGAAGATAGTAGAGTGGGAGACACTAGGAATCTGTCTCCCCACCTGTACAACAATATAGTGGCACAATCTATCTGATGTAACTATTTTGGGTCTCTGGAATCTCTTGAAGCTTTGCAACTTCCAGGGGAAGGCTTGGATAGTAAATTGTGGTTAATTTCAGTCAATTTCACCTCTTAGTTAGGGAGCAGGGGCTACTCATCCCCCACCTCCCAGCACTGAGACATCCAGCTGTGCATGCATCCCAGAAGCAGCTTGCATACACCTTGTGGGAACCAGGGTGGGCAAACAGGTCCCTGTCCTCCACGTATCAGGGATCTGTGCTCTGATTGTTGATGGCTACTTCAGATCTGGGGGGAAAGAGGTGGGCAGCCATTGTTATTGTTCCTCCCCACTTTGTTGCAAGCCTCTCCCCTTCTGGCTGAAGTGAATTCCAGAGGATTTAAAGGGCCAGCAGCTCTTTTCCCCCTGCTTCATTTCTCTCTTTTCACCTTTGGGGAGCCATACGTTAAAAACTTAAGGCATTCAAAGCAACCACAGATCTGAGGGAAATTAAAAAGTCACATGCATATCCAGAGAAACATGCAGACTCAGAAAAGACCTGAGAGGATTTTAAGTTTGTGCCTTAGGCTGATCTTGGCTCAGAGACAACGTACAACAATCAACAAAAACAGAAACAAAAAAAACAGCAAATGTTGGGGAAGGAGAAGAATCTGACTTCCAGAGGTACCGCATTTTTAGATTCAAATGACTACTTTCCAGCAAAAAAAAAGAAACAGGAAGGTATAGCTCATTCATAGGAAAAAAAAAAAAAAAAAACAGGAACTGTCCCTGAAAAAGATCTGATGGCAGATATACTAGACAAAGAGTTAAAAACAGCTGTCTTAAAGAGGCTCAAAGCTAAAAGAAGACGTGGAGAAAGTCAAAAAAACTATATGAACAAAACAGAAATATCAATAAGGAGATAGAAAATCTAAAAAGAAACCAAAAAAGAAAGTCCGGAGCTGGAAGATACAATAACTAAAATGAAAAATTCATTAGAGAGATTCAAAGGCAGATTTGAACCTTTCCTGAAGAAGAAGACTCTGAACTTGAAGCTAGGACAATGGAAATTATTGAGTCTGAGTAACAGAAAGATAAAAGATTGAAGAAAAATGAACAGAGCTTAAGGGACCTGTGGGACATTGTCACACAGACCAACATGTGCATCATGGGAAGGAGAAGAGGGAGAGAGGGACAGACAGAGTATTTGAAGAGTTAGTGGCTGAAAAGTTCCCAAATTTGATGAAAGACATGTATACAAACATCCAAGAAACTCAGTGAACTCCAAGTAGGATGAACTCAAGGAGACCCACACCCAGACACACTATAACCTAACTGTTGAAAGCCAGAGAATCTTTAAATCAGCAAGAGGGAAGTGGCTCATCACATACAAGGAATCGTCAGTAAGATTTCTAGCAGATTTCTCAGTGGAAACTTTAGAGGCCAGAAAACACTGGGCTGATATATTCAAAGTGCTGAAAGAAAAAAAGCTATCAACCAGGAATACTGTATCTGGCAAAATTGTCCTTCAGAAATGAGAGACATTTCCAGATAAACAAAAGCTGAAGCTATTTGTTACTACTAGAGTTGCACTGAAAGAAGTGCTAAATGGAGTCTTTCAGATTGAAAGGAAGGGACACTAGACAGTGGCTTGAAGCCATGTGGAGAAATGGAGAGCTCAGTAAAGGTAAATACACAGGCAGTTATAAAAGCTAGAATTGTTACAACAGTGGTTTGTGACTCCCCTTTTTCTACATGATTTTGAGACTAATAAATTTTTTAAAAAGCAATTACTAGTCTAAAAGCTGGTATTATTGTAACTGGTTTGTAACTCCCCATTTTGTTTTTCTACATGATTTAAGAGACAAATGCACTTTAAAAAAATTATTAGTTTTACATTTTGAAACATACAAACAATGATGTAATTGTACAAAGATGTAATTTGGTGACATCAGCAACTGAAAGAAGTAGGACAGAGATGTAAAGGAGCAGGGTTTTTTTTTTTTCTTTTAATTTATTTTATTTATTTATTTTTGGCTGCATTGGGTCTTCATTGCTGCGCGCGGGCTCTCTCTAGCTGCGGCGAGGGGGGCCTACTCTTCCTTGCAGTGCGCGGGCTTCTCATTGCAGTGGATTCTCTTGTTGCGGAGCACGGGCTCTAGGCATGCGGGCTTCAGTAGTTGTACACGCGGACTCAGTAGTTGTGGCTCGAGGGCTCTAGAGCGCAGGCTCAGTAGTTGTGGCGCATGGGCTTAGTTGCTCCGTGGCATGTGAGATCTTCCCAGACCACGGCTCGAACCCGTGTTCCCTGCATTGGCAGGCAGATTCTTAACGACTGCGACACCAGGGAAGCCCAGGAGCAGAGTTTTTATATGTTATTGGAGTTAAGCTGGTACAAGTCCAAATTAGAGTATTGTAGTTTTATGGTATCGAAAGTAATCCCTTTGTTAACACAAAGAAAATAGGTATTAGGTATACACTTTTTGGGTTGACCAAAAAGTGCCTTCAGTTTTTAAGTAAAAATAAAAGACCCATTTTTCATTTTCACCAAGAACTTTATTGAATAACATATACACCATTTTGTTCCACTACCTTCTGCCATTTTTCAGGCAACTTCATAATTCCATCTTCCCAAAACTTTTTATCTTTTTGAGCAAAGAACTGTTCCAGGTGCCTTTTACAGTCTTCCAGGGAATTGAAATTTTTTCATTAAGATAATTTTGTAAAGACCAAAATAAATGGAAATCCGCAGGTGCAATGTCTGGTGAATACAGCGGATGAATCAGAACTTCCCAGCCAAGCTGTACAGTTTTTGCCTCGTCATCAAAGAAACATGTAGTCTTGCATTATCCTGATGGAAGATTATGCGTTTTCTGTTGACTAATTCTGGACTCTTTTCGTCGAGTGCTGCTTTCAGTTGGTCTAAGTGGGAGCAGTACTTGTTGGAATTAATCGTTTGGTTTTTTGGAGGGAGCTCATAATAGACAACTCCCTTCCAATCCCACCATATACACAATATCACCTTCTTCGGATGAAGACCAGCTTTTGGTGTGGTTGGTGGTGGTTTATTTCGCTTGCTCCACTATCTCTTCTGTTCCACATTATTGTACAGTATCCTCTTTTCATTGCCTGTCACAATTTGTTTTAAAAAATGGAACATTTTCATTACATTTAAGTAGAGGAGGATCGCCTGCGGAAATACAGTTAAGAAGGTTTTTTCGCTTAACTTATGTGGAACCCAAACATCAAAGCGATTCACATAACCAAGCTGGTGCAAATGATTTTCAGCACTTGATTTGGCTATTCTGAGTATGTCGGCTACCTCCCGCATGGTATAATGTTGATTGTTCTCAATTAACGTCTCGATTTTATCGCTGTCAACTTCATATGGTCTATCCGACAGTGGAGCATCGTCCAGCGAGAACTCTCCACCACGAAACTGTGCAAACTGCTTTTGACATGTCACAGCACCTTCTCCATACACTGCACAAATCTTTTTTTGCATTTCGGTTGTGTTTTTACCTTTCTGACATAATAAAACATAATATGCCGAAAATGTTGCTTTTTCTCTTCCATCTTCAATATTAAAATGGCTACACAAAAATTCGCCAATTTTGATGTCTTTTTTAAATGCATGCTGATATGACAGCTGTCATAGACAGTCTAACAAAAGTGTTTCAAATGAAGTTAAAGACAGCTAAGTGCTACTAGAGCCATCTTATGGAAAAAACTGAACGAACCTTTTGGCCAACCCAATATATACAAGTAAATGAGAGGGGCTTTCCTGGTGGCACCATGGTTAAGAATCTGCCTGCTGTGCAGGGGACATGGGTTCGAGCCCTGAGCCAGGAAGATCCCACATGCTGCGTAGCAACTAAGCCTGTGTGCCACAACTGCTGAGCCTGTGCTCTAGAGCCCACAAGCCACAACTACTGAGCCCACACGCCACAACTACTGAAGCCCACGTGCCTAGAGCCCCATGCTCTGGAACAAGAGAAGCCACCGCAATGAGAAGCCTGTGCACCGCAACGAAGAGTAGCTCCTGCTTGCCGCAACTAGAGAAAGCCGGTGCACAGCAATGAAGACCCAACGCAGCCAAAGATAAATAAGTCAATAAATTTTTTTTAAAAAGTAAGTGAGAGATGAATTTAAATGTTTCACAACACAAAAATCAGCTAAGCACAAAGAAGACACTAATGCAGGAAATAGGGACAAAAGAACCACAAGGCATATAGAAAACAAATAGGAAAGTGACAGAAGTAACCCTCCATATCAGTCATCCTTAAAAAAGGAAGGGAATTCTGACATATACTACAGTGGACTGACCATGAGAATATTATGTTAAGTGAAATGAGCCAGTCACAAAAAGATGAATACTGTGTGATTCCATGTTTATGACATAGAGTACTCGAAATCATAGAGACAGAAAGTAGAATAGTGATGTCTAAGGACGAGGGAAAGAGGGGAGTGGGGAGAACTGTTTAACATTTAATGTTTCAGTTTTACAAGATGAAAAGAGTTGTACAGGTGGTGATAGTTGTACAACAATATGAATGTACTTAATACCACTGAAGTAGGCACTTAAAAATGGTTAAGATGGTAAATTTTGTGTTCTGTGTATTTTACTACAATTAAAAATTTTTTTAAATATACATGAAGGTAATACAATTATAAGGATCCTTAGCACTCTCATAGGTGAGGAACCTTTGTTCAAAAACAGAAACGATAAAGTCAGTAGAAAGCAGAGAAAATTATTCTGGTGGACCTGGGATATCTGCTTTCTGGGCAAATTACACGGAAGTTAAATAGTAAGTAAGCTCTTATAACCTCTTACAGGCGCTCTAAGATCAATTTACGGTTCTATTAGAAAGCCAAGTTCCGTTTTTCCACTAATACAACATTTGGCAGTAAAAGTTTCTCAAAAAAATTTTTACAATGAATAAACATGTCAAAACAGCATACTTTAGTAAATTTTAACACATTCCGTTGCACAAAGAAACCTGAGTTTTGGAGCAGAGAAGGTGGACTGTGGAATTGTTTTAGTGCTCTAAGGCAGTCTATAGTAATGGAAATAACACGTACACATAAAGCTGTAATTCAGACAAGTGTATGATAATTACCATGTGTTTAGTTGGGCTGGCTCAGCATTTTATAGCATTGGAATTTGGCAAATAGGGACAAATAGGGACATTCTCTTTTGAGCAAGAGAATGCCATTATCCCAACATTATTTTGTAAATATTAATGTGAGCTAATGTGTTCAAGGAAGTGAAGAGGAGAAGTGGTTAGAAGCAGGCCTGTAATTTAATGCCTTCCCTCCCCTCCAGCCCTGATGTAAGACGGGCTGAACTGGACAGACAGAGGTTAGCACAGACTTTTGCTCATGGCCGCTGTGCCCTCCTCCTCCTCCTCAGAACTTCCCTCTGGAACCTCGTCGTTTTTGCTTTATTGCTTCCAGGCTGAGTTGGCTGTTGTCCTCTGTGCTGTCAACACTCAGAGCATCACCTCTGCTGTACTTACTCATCTCCGTCCTGGTCTCTGATGCGGGTCAGCAAAGTCGGCCCACGTCTTTGTTTGTAAATAAAGTTTTATTTAAACAGTTCATGCTTATTTGTTTGTATATAATCTCTGGCTGCATTTATACTACAGTGGCAAATTTGACTTGGGACAGAGACCATGGGGTCTGCAAAACCTAAAATATTTACCCTCTGGCCCTTTACAGAATAAATTTGCTGACTCCTGGTCTGTGAGCTCTTTTATTAACTTTTTTGGCCAATTCCAGCCCATATCAGGTACATTGTTGGTGCTGAATACATTTTTGCCAAATTATAAATGAGTACAGGTATGGGAAGTATGGTAATGAAAAACAGTAATCTGTAAAACGAGGAATTGGTGGTTCCTAGCATGTGTCCCAGGCGCTCCAGGTAGACTGTATAACAAGAAGACTCAACTGAGCTGAATATTCATTTTCTTTTTATACTTTTCCTGACCACTCCCTGCTGGAGTTAATTGCTCTCTCAGTGCACATTGCTGTTATAAGACTTGTGCATTTTATTAGGTATTTGTCTAAAAGTGTATTTCTGCCACTGTATGAATGAACTCAGAGAACTATATTTAATTTTTCTACTTACACCGCCTTATGTGAATATGGAAAGGAACTTAAAATTTGTGTAGTCCTCAGTAAATATCTACCGAACTGAACCGAGAGGGTTGTTTTTTCAAAAAAAATTTTTTTAATTAATTTTAGGTTACTTTTTTTGTTTGTTTTGTTTTGTTTGTTTGTTGTTTGTTTTTGAATTTTATTTACTTTTTTATACAGTAGCTTCTTATTAGTCATCAATTTTATACACATCAGTGTATACATGTCAATCCCAGTTGCCCGATTCATCACACCACCATCCCCACCCCCCCGCGGCTTTCCCCCCTTGGTGTCCATACGTTTGTTCTCTACATCTGTGTCTCAACTTCTGCCCTGCAAACCGGTTCATCTGTACCATTTTTCTAGGTTCCACATACATGCGTTAATATACGATATTTATTTTTCTCTTTCTGACTTACTTCACTCTGTGTGGCAGTCTCTAGATCCATCCACGTCTCAACAAATGACCCAATTTCGTTCCTTTTTATGGCTCAGTAATATTCCATTGTATTTATGTACCACATCTTCTTTATCCATTCATCTGTCGATGGACATTTAGGTTGCTTCCATGGCCTGGCTATTGTAAATAGTGCTGCAATGAACGTTGGGGTGCATGTGTCTTTTTGAATTATGGTTTTCTCTGGGCATAGGCCCAGTACTGGGATTGCTGGGTCATAAGGTAATTCTATTTTTAGTTTTTTAAGGAACCTCCATACTGTTCTCCATAGTGGCTGTATCAATTTACATTCCCACCAACAGTGCAAGAGGGTTCCCTTTTCTCCACACCCTCTCCAGCATTTGTTGTTTGTAGATTTTCTGATGATGCCCATTCTAACTGGTGTGAGGTGATACCTCATTGTAGTTTTGATTTGCATTTCTCTAATAATTAGTGGCATTGAGCAGCTTTTCATTTGCTTCTTGGCCATCTGTATGTCTTCTTTGGAGAAATGTCTATTTAGGTCTTCTGCCCATTTTTGGATTGGGTTGTTTGTTTCTTTATTATTGAGCTGCATGAGCTGTTTATATATTTTGGAGATTAATCCTTTGTCCGTTGATTCATTTGCAAATATCTTCTCCCATTCTGAGGATTGTCTGTCTGTCTTGTTTATGGTTTCCTTTGCTGTGCAAAAGCTTTGAAGTTTCATTAGGTCCCATTTGTTTACTTTTGTTTTTATTTCCATGACTCTAGGAGGTGGATCAAAAAAGATCTTTCTGTGATTTATGTCAAAGAGTGTTCTTCCTGTTTTTCTCTAAGAGTTTTGTAGTGTCCGGTCTTACATTTAGGTCTCTAATCCATTTTGAGTTTATTTTTGTGTTTGGTGTTAGGGAGTGTTCTAATTTCATTCTTTTACATGTAGCCGTCCAGTTTTCCCAGCACCACTTATTGAAGAGACTGTCTTTTCTCCATTGTATATCCTTGCCTCCTTTGTCATAGATTAGTTGACCATAGGTCTGTGGGTTTCTCTCTGGGCTTTCTATCTTGTTCCATTGATCTGTGTTTCTGTTTTTGTGCCAGTACCATATTGTCTTGATTACTGTAGCTTTGTAGTATAGTCTGAAGTCAGGGAGCCTGATTCCTCCAGCTCTGTTTTTTTCCCCTCAAGACTGCTTTGGCTATTCGGGGTCTTTTGTGTTTCCATACAAATTTTAAGATTTTTTTGTTCTAGTTCTGTAAAAATGCCAATGGTAATTTGATAGGGATTGCATTGAATCTGTAGATTGCTTTGGGTAGTATAGTCATTTTCACAATGTTGATTCTTCCGATCCAAGAACATGGTATATCTCTTCATCTGTTTGTATCATCTTTAATTTCTTTCATCAGTGTCTTATAGTTTTCTGCATACAGGTCTTTTGTCTCCCTAGGTACGTTTATTCCTAGGTATTTTATTCTTTTTGTTGCAGTGGTAAATGGGAGTGTTTCCTTAATTTCTCTTTCAGATTTTTCATCATTAGTGTATAGGAATGCAAGAGACTTCTGTGCATTAATTTTGTATCCTGCAACTTTACCAAATTCATAGATTAGCTCTAGTAGTTTTCTGGTGGCATCTTTAGGATTCTCTATGTATAGTATCATGTCATCTGCAAACAGTGACAGTTTTACTTCTCCTTTTCCAATTTGTATTCCTTCTATTTCTTTTTCTTCTCTGATTGCCGTGGCTAGGACTTCCAAAACTATGTTGAATAATAGCAGTGAGAGTGGACATCCTTGTCTTGTTCCTGATCTTAGAGGAAATGCTTTCAGTTTTTCACCATTGAGAATGACGTTGGCTGTGGGTTTGTCGTATATGGCCTTTATTATGTTGAGGTAGGTTCCCTCTATGCCCACTTTCTGGAGAGTTTGTATCATAAATGGGTGTTGAATTTTGTCAAAGCTTTTTCTGCATCGATTGAGATTATCATATGGTTTTTATTCTTCAATTTGTTAATATGGTGTATCACATTGATTGATTTGCGTATATTGAAGAATCCTTGCATCCCTGGGATAAATCCCACTTGATCATGGTATATGATCCTTTTAATGTGTTGTTGGATTCTGTTTGCTAGTATTTTATTGAGGATTCTTGCATCTATATTCATCAGTGATATTGGTCTGTAATTTTCTTTTTTTGTAGTATCTTTGTCTGGTTTTGGTATCAGGGTGATGGTGGCCTCATAGAATGAGTTTGGGACTGTTCCCTCCTCTGCAATTTTTTGGAAGAGTTTGAGAAGGATGGGTGTTAACTCTTCTCTAAATGTTTGATAGAATTCACCTGTGAAGCCATCTGGTCCTGGACTTTTGTTTGTTGGAAGATTTTTAATCACAGTTTCAATTTCATTACTTGTGATTGGTCTGTTCATATTTTCTATTTCTTCCTGGTTCAGTCTTGGAAGGTTATCCCTTTCTAAGAATTTGTCCATTTCTTCCAGCTTGTCCATTTTATTGGCATAGAGTTGCTTGTAGTAGTCTCTTAGGATGCTTTGTATTTCTGTGGTGTCTGTTGTAACTTCTCCTTTTTCATTTCTAATTTTATTGATTTGAGTCCTCTCCCTCTTTTTCTTGATGAGTCTGGCTAATGGTTTATCAATTTTGTGTATCTTCTCAAAGAACCAGCTTTTAGTTTTATTGATCTTTGCTATTGTTTTCTTTGTTTGTATTTCATTTATTTCTGCTCTGATCTTTACAATTTCTTTCCTTCTGCTAACTTTGGGTTTTGTTTGTTCTTCTTTCTCTAGGTCCTTTAGGTGTAAGGTTAGATTGTTTATTTGAGATTTTTCTTGTTTCTTGAGGTAGGCTTGTATAGCTATAAACTTCCCTCTTAGAACTGCTTTTGCTGCATCCCATAGGTTTTGGATCATCGTGTTTTCATTGTCATTTGTCTCTAGGTATTTTTTGATTTCCTCTTTGATTTCTTCAGTGATCTCTTGGTTATTTAGTAACGTATTGTCTACCCTCCATGTGTTTGTGTTTTTTAAGTTTTTTTCCCTGTGATTCATTTCTAATCTCATAGCATTGTGGTCAGAAAAGATGCTTGATATGATTTCAGTTTTCTTAAATTTACTGAGGCTTGATTTGTGACCCAAGATGTGATCTGTTCTGGAGAATGTTCCATGTGCACTTGAGAAGAAAGTGTAATCTGCTGTTTTTGGATGGAATGTCCTATAAATATCAATTAAATCTATCTGGTCTATTGTGTCATTTAAAGCTTCTGTTTCCTTATTTATTTTCGTTTTGGATGATCTGTCCATTGGTGTAAGTGAGGTGTTAACGTCCCCCATTATTATTGTGTTAGTGTTGATTTCCTCTTATGGCTGTTAGCAGTTGCCTTATGTATTGAGGTGCTCCTATGTTGGGTGCATATATATTTATAATTGTTATATCTTCTTCTTGGATTGATCCCTTGATCATTATGTAGTGTCCTTCCTTGTCTCTTGTAACATTCTTTATTTTAAAGTCTATTTTATCTGATATGAGTATTGCTACTCCAGCTTTCTTTTGATTTCCATTTCCATGGAATATCTTTTTCCATCCCCTCACTTTCAGTCTGTATGTGTCCCTAGGTGTGAAGTGGGTCTCTTGTAGACAGCATATATATGAGTCTTGTTTTTGTATCCATTCAGCAAGCCTGTGTCTTTTGGTTGGAGCATTTAATCCATTCACATTTAAGGTAATTATCAACATGTATGTTCCTATGACCATTTTCTTAATTGTTATGGATTTGTTTTTGTAGGTCCTTTTCTTTTCTTGTGTTTCCCACTTAGAGAAATTCCTTTAGCATTTGTTGTAGACCTGGTTTGGTGGTGCTGAATTCTCTTAGCTTTTGCTTGTCTGTAAAGCTTTTGATTTCTCCATCAAATCTGAATGAGATCCTTGCTGGGTAGAGTAATCTTGGTTGTAAGTTCTTCCCTTTCATCACTTTAAGTATATCGTTCCACTCCCTTCTGGCTTGTAGAGTTTCTGCTGAGAAATCAGCTGTTAATCTTATGGGAGTTCCCTTGCATGTTATTTGTCGTTTTTCCCTTGCTGCTTTCAATAATTTGTCTTTAATTTTTGCCAGTTTGATTACTATGTGTCTTGGCGTGTTTCTCCTTGGGTTTATCCTGTATGGGACTCGCTGCGCTTCCTGGACTTGGGTGGCTATTTCCTTTCCCATGTTTGGGAAGTTTTCGACTATAATCTCTTCAAATATTTTCTTGGGTCCTTTCTCTCTCTCTCCTCCTTCTGGGACCCCTATAACGTGAATGTTGCTGCGTTTAATGTTGTCCCAGAGGTCTCTTAGGCTGTCTTCATTTCTTTTCATTCTTTTTTCTTTATTCTGTTCCACAGTAGTGAATTCCACCATTCTGTCTTCCAGGTCACTTATCCGTTCTTCTGCCTCAGTTATTCTGCTATTGATTCCTTCTAGTGTAGTTTTCATTTCAGTTATTGTATTGTTCCTCTTTGTTTGTTGTTCTTTAATTCTTCTAGGTCTTTGTTAACCATTTCTTGCATCTTCTTGATCTTTGCCTCCATTCTTTTTCTGAGGTCCTGGATCATCTTCACTATCATTATTCTGAATTCTTTTTCTGGAAGGTTGCCTGTCTCCACTTCATTTAGTTGTTTTTCTGGGGTTTTATCTTGTTCCTTCATCTGGTACATAGCCCTCTGCCTTTTCATCTTGTCTATCTTTCTGTGAATGTGGTTTTTGTTCCACAGGCTTTAGGATTGTAGTTCTTGCTTCTCAACTTAATCTCTTTTAAGGCTAAGTGCGCATATGCCAACATTAGCAGCCTGAATCTTACAATACCTCTTTGTTCTGTAAAAGAAACTAGCGTTCAGAGCCTGGCAGGATGGTTCTCTGGGACATTAGTCTGCCATCTTCTTGGACTCTCTGCTCTCTGAATAAAGTTGTTACCCTTGTCTCCCATTTCATTGGCCTGCTAGCGTTGGAGGGTCTCCTGCAGAGGCGGGCGGTGGCTGTGGCTCACCGCGGGGACGAGGACACTGGCAGCAGAAGTTCTGGGAAGTACTCCTTGGCATGAGCCCTCCCAGAGTCTCTAATTTTACGTTACTTTAATGTAACGTTTGTTCTTTAAAAAAAATACTGAAGAGAGAAGAATAAAAAGTAAAGCTTGTTACTTGCCTTTTATTCATTCTTCTGAAAATCTACTTCCCTGAAGAAGACACTGTTAACTGATGGGTAGCTGTCCTTCTGTGCACCCTCCCTACACACAGCACACAGTTGTAAACAATTATACAGAGTTCTGGTATGTTATAGACAGAAAGAGACTTAAAAAAAGGAGTGTGCTCTGCATACCGTGCTGTGACTTTCTTCTTTTCCCTTCACCGTGTACATACATAGAAGTACTTCCTTCTTCCCAGTGGCTGCATAGAATTCTAGTGATACCAATTGTGATATTTTACCAGGCCCTTGATGATGTTTAGGTGGACGAACAATGCTGGAGTACACATTCTTGTACATATTCTTTTGTATTTGTGACATTTTATCTGTAGGATAAATTTGAAATTTCAGTTGCTCTTTCAAATGGTATGTGAATTTAAAATTTTTACCAAGTAACTGTAATTAACTTTCTCACAAACAGGGTATGCAAAGACTTATTTCCTCACATTCTGGCCAACATTGTTTATCACTTCATCTTTGTCAGGTTACAGTGGTATCTTGTTTAATTGCTATTTTTTTAATTTGGTGGGAAATTAGTATTTGGTTTATATGTTTATTGTCTTATGTTTCCTCTGTCATTTGCCTTTCCCATCTTCTGTCCACTTCTTATTTTGGCTGCCATGTTTTTCTCAGTGATGTTGAAGAACTGCTGTGTATTAGAGGATTAGCAGTCTATGAGTTATGTTGCAGGTATTTTCTCAAATAATTATGAAATTTAATTGTATATTTTGCCATCCAGATGTTTTAAAATTTATATAGGGAACTTTTCTTGTGACTTGTGGGTTTGGTATCATGTTTTGGAAGTCCTGCGTCCGTCAAAGCGTATAGAAAATTAACCTATGTTTTCTTCCTCGTTTTATACTTTAATTTTTTCATGTTTAAAAATGCCATCTACTTGGAATTCTTTTGGTGTTAGGAGTGAGGTAGAAAGTCAACCTTTTTACTTTCAAGTGGCCAGCTCCAGAGTGTGTGTTTTTATGTGATGAATGTGGAGCGAGAAAAAAGTCAGAGATGTCTTCCAAATTTCCAGCCTAATTTTTTTCCTCTTATGATTTTTACTTACGTATATAGAAAAAAAGATATATTTAACAACAAAAAAAGTCACTTACCATCATACTATACTAAAATATAAAGTAATTCTATTTTTCACTTTTCTCTGGAAATTTCTTTCCATATTAATTCTGATTTATAAGAGACGCTTCAGTAGCAGTGTCTTACAATTAAACTTACCATGTGTGCTGCACATAATGTGTCACTTGGCTCGAATATCTACCTAATGTTAGTGACATTAATTACAGTACAGTGAAGTGAAACATTATAGCCTAATTTTTTTAAGGATATAGTTCCCCTCATCCCTGAATGTTTCTGAATCGTTTTAATGATCAAGGAAAGACTACTGTGAAATGTAAATTTTAAAAGAAATGACAGATCTGATTTTTCCCTCCTAGATTTTGGACTGGTTTGTACAGATATGTTTGGCCCTGAAACATGTACATGATAGAAAAATTCTTCATCGAGACATAAAATCACAGGTAAGTTTATTCTGTCACTACTAACTTCTCAGTGGATGTGGACATGGGGCCAGCATTGTCTTGGGCTAGAATGTTTGAGCTTGGTGCTGTCTGCATCCGACTGTCTTCTCCCTTCACGGTCCCCACTCCACTGTAACCCTGAAGATCACACAGGCGTCATGTGTTAGGTCTTTGCCTGCTTTTCATGTCCTGCTCTCTCATTATGATGGAAGAAATCCAGAACAATGGTTGTGTGGAAGGGATTTTTTCTGAGATTTTGCATGTTTGAAGATTCTCCTACTTTATTTTTTTTTAATTTTTGAAAAAAAATTTTTTTTTTTTTTAATTTATTTTTGGCTGCATTGGGTCTTTGTTGCTTTGCGCGGGCTTTCTCTAGCGCAGTGAGCGGGGGCTACTCTTCATTGCGGTGTGTGGGCTTCTCATTGCAGTGGCTTCTCTTGTGGATCACGGGCTCTAGGTGCGCGGGCTTCAGTAGTTGTGGCACGCGGGCTCAGTAGTTGTGGCTCGCGGGCTCTAGAGCGCAGGCTCGGTAGTTGTGGTGCATGGGCTTAGTTGCTCCGCAGCATGTGGGATCTTCCCGGACCAGGGTTCGAACCCATGTCCCCTGCCTTGGCAGGCGGATTCTTAACCACTGCGCCACAAGGGAAGTCCAAGATTCTCTTACTTTAATGATAATTTGGTTATCAACTTCTAAGTTGGAAATTGTTTTCCTACAGAATTTTGAAGATGTTGCCCATTTGTCTTTTGGCTTCTTGTGTTGCTGTTTATGAATTTGCAATTTCTTGCCCTTGTTTCTTCTCTCTGGCCCATTTAGGATATTCTCTCTGTCCCATGGTTCTGAAATTTCACAGTTTGTGAATTGGTGAGGCTCACTTTTATTCATTATGCTGTGTACTTTTGAGAATGTATATGTCTTCTAGAAATGTTCTAGAAAATGTTTAGCTATATTTTTTCAAATATTTCTCTTTTGCTACTTTCACAGTTGTCTCCTGGATTTTTTTCTAGACACATGTTGGAGCTTCTTAATTTGTCCCTTCAAGTGTCTTATTTGTTCTTTCACATTTTATTTGTGTCTCTCTCAGTTGTATTCTATGTAAATTTTTCGATCTATCTTCTAGTTAACTAAATCCCTTTGAAATTTTGTGTAAACTAGTGCTTTTCTCATCTGTTGACTTTATTATGACTTTTTCTCTCTCCAAGATTTCTAAATGGTTTTTCATATACATCTGTTCTTATTGTAATTGGGTTTTGTTTCATAATATCTTGTTCTTTTCAAATGCATGTTTATTTCTTCATTTATTTCTTTGCAAGTTTCTAAATATATTTACTTCAAAGTTTTTATTGGACTGCTTTATAAAACTAATTCTGTCTGTAGTGAATTCTGGTTCCGGTTATTTTATTGGTTGTTTTTCTTTGCAGTAGCTTTCTTCACGTGTATTGGATTCTTTTGTGGGAGACACTTTGTCCCCACAGGTCACTCATCTTTGCATTGAGGTTTCTTTCACGTTTGCCTCACTTGGGCTCACGCAATTCCCAGAGTGGGTAGTGCAGAGGGGCTTTGTTTCCTGATGTCAAGGCCGTGTGTCTGTCTTCTTACCTCCTTAGGCCTGCAGCTGCTTATGTAGCCTTGTAGCCCCAGGATGAGTAGTGGGAAGGAGAGGGACTATGGTGGGGCTCCCTACCCCATCTTTCCTGTCTCCCGACCCTCTGCCTCCTAATCCCATTTCAGACCATTTTACTCCATTCCACTCAACCCTGCCTTGTGCCATCTTTGGCTGTGAGCATGTGCTTGGTTCACATCTGACTGATAACGGAGTTTAATTTATGTAACCCCACAAACTCCTGGCTCCGCAGTTTGATGATAGAGCATTGGAAACCAGTGGTATGCTTTCTGTCTCTGTGGATTTGCCTATTCTGGACATTTGATACAAATGGATCATATAATATATGACTGTGCCTATTTTAAAATTGGGTTGTCTTCGGTTATTATTGAGTTGTAAGAGTTCTTTATGCTGGATACAAATTCTTTGTCAGATACATGATTTGCAAATATTTTCCCCAATTCTGTGGGTTGTCTGTTTACTTTCTTGATGGTGTCCTTTGCACAAAAGTTTTTAATTTAATGAAATCCAATTTATCTGTATCTTCTTTTTTGCTTGTGCTTTTGGTGTCATATCTAAGAAATCATTGCGTAACCCAGTGGCATGGAGATTCACTCCTGTGTTTTCCTCTAGGAGTTTTATAGTTCTCACATTTAGGTCTAGAATCCATTCTGAGTTAATTTTTGCTTATGGTGTGAGATAGGGGTCTACATTCATTCTTTTGCATGTGGATATCCACTTATCCCAGCATTATTTTTTAACTGGATTCATTTTTATGACAGAAGTCGTTGACTAAAAACTGGACTGTAGCAATATTTCTGGCTTTTTTTTCATCTCTTTTACAGAACATATTTTTAACCAAAGATGGGACAATACAACTTGGAGATTTTGGAATCGCTAGAGTTCTTAATAGGTAACATACAGTTTTAAACTTTGGTTTGCTATAATGTCTTCAGTGAAATTTTAATCCCTGCTGATGTATGTGTGGTAATGTCTTTAAGTGTCTTAAGCTTCTCCAGTAACTCTCTTTTGTTGTAGTACTGTGGAGCTGGTTCGGACTTGCATAGGGACCCCATACTACTTGTCACCCGAAATCTGTGAAAACAAACCATATAATAATAAAAGGTATTTAAAATGATATTCATTACATGTTTATTTCCTTTACACCTTTCTCTGTTGTACTGTCTTTACTAACCTTCAGAATATTATTCTAAAATCAGTAATGCACATATGTAAACATATATATACATATGTATATACATTTTTTTAGTATATAATGAGGGGAATTGTAAAGAAGCTGTTTCACTATCTTGCTGAAGGAGCTATAGAAAGAATCACTTTATTATTTAAGCTATAATGGGAAATAGAGTGCTTTCTTTGTCTTTCTGTTTGTAATAGTCACTTATTGAATTATCATAGTTAATATTTATTGAACACTTACTATATACCAGGCACTGTTTTAAATGCATTCTATGCATTAACTCTTTTTATCTTCACGATAACCTTGTGAGTTGTAGGTATTATTCATTCCTCCTTTCCAAATGCAGAAAGAGGTAAAGTAACTTCAAAATCCCAGGCATCTGGCTCCCAAGCACAAATTCCTAATCACTGGGCAGTATTATGGCTAACAGATTGACTAATATATGTGTCGGGAAGAGGAATTCTGCCACTGAATTCCAGTTACCCTTTATTTTCTCTCATACACACTAATTTAAAAATGCCAACCAGGAAGCATTGGTCTTAATTTTGAAAGCACCCTTAGAAGCCGAAAGGAAGAAAGTGGTAGCTGGCAGTAATGCATGTATTCATGGTTGCTATCCCCCTGCCCCCCCCCCTTTTTTTTTTTTGAGGGTAGAGAGGAAGCTTGTTTCAGACCTGAGCAGAAGGTCTGAGAACGTCATCCGAGGAATGTATTTAAGACCAGTTTAAATTACAATGATCAGTCAAGTCCATGCAGTGTATTATTAGTAGATATTCTAAAAGATAGTAGTATTTTCTTTGAGCTAAAGTAATTTTACATTTTAATGCTGTTTCTGTGTCTTGTGGATAACTCAACTGTGAAAATATTAGTCTTTAAATTTGGAACGGATTTAATCATCCCTTGGAGAATTTTATGTAAAATTGGTTTTGTGGGGAAGATGCTTTAAAAATGTAATGGATGAGCATCATCAATTATACTTTGAAATTCATATTTTCCCAAATGTATTTTAAAGTATTTTATTGATAAGATCATTAATTTAATGTTTTTGTTTATAGCTTTTAGTTTGTAACATGTACAAGTTACTAAAAGCTTAATTACATTTACATTTTTTTCTTAGTTGAATCTTAAAATTAAACAGATTTTGGAGGTTACAAGTTGATATTTGGAGATTTTTGTGAGAGTTTGGGTAAAGATAACTTTTTGATTTCAATAATGGGCTTTATTCTTTTCCAATAAGTTCAACTTCCAGGAGCAGTGGTTTTTTTGTTTTTGTTTTTTTTTGACTTCCAAGGACCACTGTAGCTCTAAATTGTGGGGGGTTTTTTCCTTTTAAAAATAGAAGTAGTCTTTTAGTTACAGAACTATCTGTTTGAGATAAAAGAGCGGAAGGGAGTGTGGATAAAGAAGATAGTGTAACTACGTCTTTAAATTAGGAGAAAATAAATTAATGTACTTACATATTTTAGTTGGCTGTCACAGATTTGTTTCAGATTTAATTTTAGTAAATTAATATTTTCTTCTTCATTAAAGCAGTATTTTGCTTTTATAGTATTTAAGAAATTGTGGTATTTTGCAAATAATTGAACAAAACATTTTGATTTATGCAAAATAAAAAAACTAAATGAAGCATCCATGAAATTTACTGATTTTTGTCCTTTTAAATATTAGATTTCTTTAATGAAACTTTTAAAGTAATTACTTGGGCAACTGTTATTTTTCTAATCTGGGATAGCTGCTTTTGTCATTTGGTTATGGTTGAAATTTTAAGTTTGAAAGGTCATGTTTTATGGAACACATATTTTTGCAAAGCATTTTCATGCTGCTTTTGTCTCCTTTAAATTAAAAAACCTTTTAAAGTAAATTCTGATATTTAGAGACGATCTCTCATTTTTCTCTTTTCTAGTGACATTTGGGCTCTGGGGTGTGTCCTTTATGAGATGTGCACACTTAAACATGCAGTAAGTAGCAGTTTCTGAGATACTTTAAAAATTATGTCAAAAAGTACGTATAATATTTCTGATTTAAAAAAATCATAGGCCATCTTTCAGATGACCCTCTTGTGCTAGAAATTCTTCTCTGTCGGTTTATAAATTTCTCGTCTTTTCTGAGGTATAAATTTAAATCAATTTTCCCTTAATATGTATGCATATATTACATATACATATTATATATGTTATTATAATACATATATCATACTTTATTCCAGAAAATTATTTCTAAAGACAAATAAATTTGCTGTCTTTTTAATGTTAAATTCACATATGAATTTGGTATTTCAGCTTAACAAACTTTATTAATTTCATTTTAGCATGTTTTCTCAAAGCATCCAAATTATTTGAGTTTGGAATTGAAATTATCTAAAGAACATATCTCAGCATATTCGTTGAGGGGGGATTTTATCAATTTAAATAATCTTTAATTCAGAGTATTTAAAATTTTCACTGTTGAGATTCTTTTGAGATGACACATAATTCACCAAAAAGGGGGAGTTCTTGTCCAAAATAGGTTGAATTTTAATCACTTTCCATTTTAAAATCTTTTTAAAAATGCTTCCCCCACTGATTAAGCAATAATATATTTTCATTACAGAAAACTTAAAGGAAGAGATTAAAATATAAGTAAGTGAATAAATATCAAAAGCAATTCTTCCAGCCAATAATGACTACTTGTAATATTTTGTTGTTTCCTTCTAGACTTCTAGAATAATTTATAAAATGAGTTTTTGGTTTTTTTCCCTCAAGAGTTTGGTTATGTGGTATAAGCATTTTTATAGTTTGTTTTTATTGCCTGATATTATTTGGGGAGTATTTTTCTGTGTTGTGTTTATTCATAGTTGCATACTCTTCTACTGTATTCCCTTAAGATTTTATTTTTCTGAAGGAAAAAAGCATAGACTGCCAAAGTGATATGGCCTGGTGGATATTAGATCTGTACTTTAAGGAATTGGTCAGTTTTTCTGTGACACACAGTCATGTAGGTCTAAATCTACATATTTTTAGAAAGTCTTTTCATTTACAATACATTGTTCTGTCACCATTGTTTCTGTATTTTGGAATTGTTTACCCTTAAGTGGACACATAAAATTAAGTAATTCATTAACGTCTATTTATGAAGAGCTTATCAATTGAGAGATAAATGAAACTTCATTGTAATGAAAGAATAATGACCTATTTCTGCATTTAGGATTCCTTCTTAGGTATATAAATATTTCTAGATGATTGAATTGTACTTAAATCTTAATAAACAATATCATATTTTAAATGCTAGGAGAATTCCACATTTAACAGAACTCTTTCATACTTGGATATAATCACCAGTGCCTAACTTATAGCATGTTTTGTTTTCTTAACGTGTGCATTAAGAACATATTGATAGTGTACAACTGTTCTATACTATTTTAGCTGAGATGTCAAAAGCTTAATTTTACTTTCAAAATGAAATCATCTTTAGATTTTAAATTGCCCCACCTCTTTTTTCCCCCCACTCCAGTTAGACTTTATATTGTGTTTAATCCTAAAATATATATTCCCATTGATAAGGCTTATATTCCCCTTTGGAATATTTGCCACATTGCTGATCCCATGGCTTTTGGGAGCATCACACACTTAAAAGTAATAATGAGCAGTGTATAAAAGGAAATTAATTAGTACCTTTATTTATTATATTTTTACCAAGTAGTTTTAGTTCTGTAGTTAATTTCTTGTTCTAGTTGCTACAGCAGGGGCACAGGAAGGCAGGTCTTAAATGAAGACTACCAGGTTTGCTTGTTTTACCATCTTGATTACTGTTATGTTTTTATACACTCTTTACTCTAATTGATACCTATATCCCATCTGTTAGTTTTTTGAATAAGTAAAAATTAATCTTATAGCGAGTTGTACCATTTTATGAGGACTGATACTCTTTCAAATGTGTTCGTAAATAACCAAGTGAACCTCGCTCTAGAGAGCATGTGCTGATTAAAACTGGGAAGAGGGTTGCAATTCTGTTCTGTATTGTTAGGAAAAGCACTGTTTCTCATTGTTGAAACTGACATTTTCAACTTGTGTTTCATATATGTTAATTTATTTTCTGGATTTTAGTTTGAAGCTGGCAATATGAAAAACCTGGTACTGAAGATCATATCTGGATCTTTTCCACCCGTGTCTTTGCATTATTCTTATGATCTCCGCAGTTTGCTCTCTCAACTATTTAAAAGAAATCCTAGGGATAGACCATCAGTCAACTCCATATTGGAGAAAGGTTTTATAGCCAAACGCATTGAAAAGTTTCTCTCCCCTCAGGTATGTTTTTTAATTTTATAATTAAATTGAACAGTAGGGTTATGGTGCTTGGCTAGGACGTGGCCTCCTCTTTGGAGGAGAGCACATCGCAGCTGTGGGGGAATGCTTGCCTTTACACTGGCGTCAGCTTCCTTTCTGTTCTCACATAGCTCTTCCCCTTGCTGTCTGCTTTTGAGCTGTGCATCTATAGGAGAGAAAACATACCTTCTGTGTTTCCTCTTAACACTTACTGCTGAACTTCTGAACTTCTCATCACCAAATGTGTGGCAGTTTTTACATACCAAGCAGAATTCATTTCAGCCCTCACCCTGTGTACCTGGAGATCGCATCAGATCCCACAGGTTAAGGGCTCCGTCTCTCCCACAAGACCACCCACCCTCACTTCAGAAGCCAGTTTAAGTCACAGGTTGCCACCTGTGCTTCTGAGCGACTTATAAATCAGAGGTTCCCATTACCCCTTCCTCTGGTTTGATTAATATGCTTGCTGGAGCAGCTCACGGAACTCGGAGAAACATTTACTTACGTTCACCAGTTTATTATAAAGCGTAGGATAAAGGATACAGATGAACAGCCAGGTGAAGAGGTGCATATGGTGAGGTCCGGAAGGGTCCCGAGTGTAGGAACTGGGGTCCCTCTTTGAATGTTCACCAACTCAGAAGCTCTCTGAGCCCTGTCCTTTCGGTTTTTATGGAGGCTTCATTAGTAGGCATGATCAGTTAAGTCATTGGCTCTTGGTGATTGGCTCCAGCCCCTTTCCTCTCCTGGGTAGGGGAGGGGAGTGGCATTGAAAGTTTTAACCCTCTAGTCAGGTGGTTGGTTTCCCTGGCAACCAGCTTCCATCCTTAGGTGCTTTCCGGATATCACCTCATTAACATAAATTCAGGTGTGTTTGAAAGGGGCTTGTTTTGAACAACAGACACTTTTGTGCTCTTCCCACTGAGGGAACCACAGGGATCTGAGGGCTGTGTGCCAAGAACTGAGCGAAGACCAAGCATATATTCCCTAACGTCGTCGCCGCAGCGCAGAGTTACTCCTCTGTCTCTTGTGTTCCTCTCGTTTGGTTTTCCAATTTTTTTTTTTTGTGGTAAAATAGACATAACATAAAATTTATTATTGTGACCAGTTTTGAGTACGCAATTCAGTAGTATTAACTACATTCATAATGCTGTACAGCCATCAGCACATCCGTCTAACTCTTTTCATCTTGGAAAACAGACTCTATACCCATTAACCAGTAACTCCGCTTCCCCCTCCCCAGCCCTGACACCCGTCTTTCTGTACTCTGTCTTCTCTGGTTTCTGACAGTAAGATTATTGAACACTTCTGTGCTTCCCTTTCCTCACCTGTGAACAATGGGATTGTAAATGTACCTACATCATGAGGCGGCTGTGAGACTCAAAAGTGACACTGCATGTGAAGTGCCTGATGTGTCACACTTAATAAGTACTCAGTATACTCAATATATATTAAATATTATCAGTATATCACTTTATTATGCTAATATAAATACGTTATCTTTATAATTCATATGATTGTAATTGTTTTTTCTCTAACAGAAAATGATTGGAAACCACTGATGTGTGGGCATTTATATGTATGTGTAATAGATTATTGACTCATGATTCCTCCTCTAGTACTTGCATATAGGTGCATAATAAATATTTGTTGTGTTGAATTTTAATTTGACAGGATTTATCAAAAATCTATATCAAGTCAATTAGTGTAAGTTATTGATATAAATATGATCACCTGAAAGTGGAATTATTTTCCGTAGTTTGTGTGGCCTTTGTTGATTTAAATGATCAACAATGATCATTTATACTCTTGTATAAATCAGATATCTAGCAAAATCATAGTTTTATTACTCTTATGTGTTCATGAGATGAGAGGGAAGTGTCGTATATCCTCTGGCTTTTAACAGAACATCCATATGAACAAACAATCTTTAGAAAACAGAGATGTGGATTTAACTGTTACATCCAGGAAAACACATTAGTAAGCAAGAAAGCCAATTAAAATTTGGCGGTTAAAGGCCACTTATATAGGACATAGCTACAGTCTCTGAAGTGTGGGTGTCTTACAAGACTCCTTTGTTATAAATAACATTTTCAAGGACAGATTTATGGTGCAGCGTACTATTGTTTTTTGGCAACTACTGGAGAAGAAAGAATGACTGCATTTAATCTTGCTGAGTTTCTTTCCCCCGCATACCAGCGGTTAGGACGTGCAGTCCCAAGGCTGAAGCACTGGAATTCAATTAGCCAGCTACAAAAGAAAATATTCAAGCCTGATATACACAAAGCCTGTAACATCTAAAGACAAAAGGGCAGATTATGGCTGTTAATAGAGTGTTTGACACACATGCTTACTAAATACATAGTACCCCGTTGCTGTTTATGCACCACCTAGATTTCACTCTTCACGAAAAACTTTCATTCTTATGATTTTTCTGCTATATATCACTTGTTCAGTACTTTAACGACAAAGTTTATGATACATTTTTTAAGGCTTTAACTTTGAAACAGTATGAACTTTTACTGCAGCATATGAACTATTATTTTCAGTATCACTATAATATTCTGTACTGTCTTTAAATTTCTAGTCCCTGAATTCTCTCAGTGCCGTCAGCCAGGATCTGTGGGGCATAGTTCTCAGTCCAGCACATCCTGGAGATGTCTTCTTGGATGTGGCTTGTAGATCGTGGACAAGCTCTGGTCCATTAGGAATGTAGGTGCCGTCCTGTAGTGCTTTCTGTGAGGCTGAAGATGTTTTATATCTGCATGTGCAACCTCATAGCCACCAGCTTAAAATGTGGCTGGTGTGGCTGAAGAGCTGAACTTTAAATTTTATTTATTTTAAATTTTACTCCAAATGGCTACATGTTGGTAGTGGCAACTATATTGGACGCCACAACATCGGAATTCCAGAATCTTCTTGGATTCCACATGTCCCATCTCTCAGTTCACATGTGCATTCACACAGGGGAAAAGACAGATTCACACTCAAATTTAGGGCAAGATGGAGATCATAAAGCACATCTTCCATGAAAAAGAAAGGAAAAAAACCCGCACATGTTCAGAAGAGAAAACACACTCACACAGTTGGCTCTCAGTTGCCTGTGAAGCAGACTTTTCATGCAGTGGTTCTCCAACTTTAGCATACATAAAAATTACCTGGAGGACGCTGCTGAATCCCACCTCTATTTCTATTTCAGTAAATCTGAGATGGAGCCTGAGAATTGGCATATTTTATAAGTTCCTGGTGATGCTGATTCACTGATATTGTGAGGCTTTGAGAACTGCTGCTCTAGGGATCCCTGATGGGAAAGGCGACCATCTCAGCTTCTGGCTTTTTGCCTGTTGGAGTTTCTGATCCCTTCCACTGTGGGCAATCTTCCCTTCACCACCCCTCTGTTCTCTCGAAGAAAGAAAATTCACTTGCCTTTCCCTTCTTTGCCCAGTAAGAAAAAAAGCAGGCCTAAATCGACTTAGCAATTACATTGTTGCTAACATAGTTTTACATTTAAAGAGAGAAAAAATATAGTGAGTAGGGAGAGAAAGTTACTTGCAGGAAATACTAATGATTTCTGCTTCTCAAAATAAGTAGTGGAGTGTTGTAGTAATAGTAAAAGGAGATAACTTTTAAGTTATGTAAGAATATTCAAATATTTATCCAGTAATGTGTTTACAATTATATATTGATAAGATCGAAAACTCATTGGAGATGCTGCGAAGATTCAGAGTAAAGTTGAAATAACCGAGAGGTTAATCCAGGGGAGGGAAAATGAAGTGATTCTTCAGCAGTTTTGAAGTAGATGAGAGAGACGGATGCACCTCAATACAGAGGTTATTCCAGATGGAGGGCAGTGTTGTTAAATCGCCGAGATGCAGAACAGGCAGGCAATGCGCAGGGGCCTGGGGGGGGGTGCATTTTGTTATTTCGAGAAGAGAGCTTGTCCAGAGAAATAATAAAAAGATATTGGTAAGACTGGGGAGAAGGTAGCGTGAGAGGAATTTGTTGAATGGATAACTTGGATTTTAGTACAGTTTATTTGGCAGCATAATTGTGACTGAAAAAGGGAAAAAATGTGTTCTGATTAATGGCTAGGTTTTTTTTTTTAATTTGGTAATTTAACATTTTTTCTAACGATTTCCCCCGTCTTTCAATTTAAGCTTATTGCAGAAGAATTTTGTCTAAAAACATTTTCCAGGTTTGGAGCACAGCCTATACCAGGTAAATGAAATTTAATATGAATCCTTTCCCCTGTTTGCCATAATCAGTATACTAATTATACTAGAGGTATTTGTAGATGTAGTAAGTTGGGGTAATCCAGAGGAAATGCATCTTTAAATTTTTTATGGTATATGGCAATATACAACACTTTCTGATGAATTCATAACAAAATTTCCATTTATTATCTGCCTTATTTAAATGAATTCTATTTTGAAATCTGTCTTATTCAAATGTTCAGCTCATATTCTGAGAACATTGTTACAAAATGTTATAAAATGCCCTAGTTAACTGCAAATCTTTATGTAAAATAATTTTCTTTGAGAAATACTTAATATTTATGTAAAATAATTTTCTTTGAGAAATATTTAGTATTCTAGAGTATTTTAAATGTAAATCAGTGTGAAGTCAGGCACCTTAGTAAGGATAGATTTTCTTTTAAATATGGCCAGCAGCGGTGGAATATTTGTAGGGCTGTGAGTGTGGTTATATATTATGTTTATGTATGTAAGTGTATCTCTGTGAGAGGGAAATTATATTTTTTCTGCATGGAATGATTTCAGAATGGGTTTCTAAAATCAGTGGAAGTCGTTTAAGATTTGAAGATTGTGTTGTTTTTCAGACATAATGCTTTGCATGTTCTACTCCATTTTGAGTATGAACACATTAAAGAAAATAAATCCTGTAACATAAAGCGAGTCCATATCAGCTGGATGCGGTGTGACTGTGTGTCCTCAAGGGAGGCCAGCTGGCTTAGCTCTTCTTACACACCCTGGGGCTCATCCTCTGCGCCGGCTGAGACGGGCAGTCCTGGGAGATCAGGTCCACTTGGAGCCAAGTTCATGAGACAGACCCAGGGCAGGGTCAGTGTGTGCCTCCTGGCGCAGAGTCACATCTTCCTCAAAAGGCTCCTTGTCACACAGGCAGGAAGGAATCCCCGTGTCAGCACGTTCTTCCCAGTGGGCGAGCCTCCTGGGAAGTAGAGCGCAGGAGCTCTGCTCTACTCTGGTGTGCGGAGCTGGGTGGAGGAGATGTGTAATGGCGAGGCACTACCTTGTGGGCCCCCTTCCCTCCCCGTGGGCAGGAAGCTTCCTCCTACTGGGAGCCTCGCCTCTGAGATGAGACACCTCGGCAGCCAGACGAGTAATCCTCCCTCTTCTCTGGGGAGTGTTTGTGCCTCTTGCCCCTTTTCTGGTACACACAGTATTTCTTTCGTTATGTTAATATATGTAGCCAGGTTGCAGCGGTGTGACTTTGTATATCTGTCTTCCGATTGGAGCTTACAGTTGAATTTTCAAAGGGGAAATTTTTTTTCTCACATTTCCTAGTTCCTGTTCTGATACAGTTGGAGTATGTGTTTGGAAAAACTTACTGTACCACACTGTATCTCAGATCTTCCACACACATTAGTTGTGAATCTCTAAACTGCCAAATGGCTTACATTATTTTTATTTTTGTAAGAGGTTACTAAATTATATGAACAGTATGTGTTCATTATAAAAATTAAAAAGAAGAAAATAAGAATTACTCTAATGTTAACACAGACTGTTATATTTGGTATATTTTTTTCCGTGATAGGAGATACATAATGATTGAAAATTGGGGTTGTGTTCTATAAACAAAGGTTCGTTTCTTTTAATTCACAGTATTATATGTTGATCATTTTCTAATACAATTAAATATTCTTTGAAGAACAGAGTTTAATGGTAGTATTTCCTCGTGAACTCCCAGGTAATTCTTTTCTCCATTCCCCTCTTAAAGAAGAAGCGTGCTTGTTGGCAGAGATTGATCACGTGGCTCTAGGACATGGTACACCCCTGGGATGGAGGGCAGGCTGAGTGAGGAGTGGGGCTGAGCAGGGGGAGGGGGTCATGGAGGAAGGGGCTCCAGGAAGGCTTTGAGCAGAGGAGACTCTTTGACCTCCTTTAGTATCTTTGATGGCCGTATGGTGTAGACTTTCTTTTTCATTACTTTAGTCTATTTTTCTTGAATTTATCATTGTTCTAAGACTGAATCTTGTCTGGGCTTCAATAAAAGTTTAATACGGAATGCTGCAGGGTTTATCCTTGTGTATACATTTTTGTGTTTCTCTGATTATTTCTTTAAAATCAATTTGTAAACGTTGTTCTTTTTTTTTTTCTTTTGGCCACACTGAGCGGCTTGTGGGATCTTAGTTCCCCAGCCAAGGATTGAACCCGCGCCCTTGGCAGTGAAAGCGTGGAATCCTAACCACTGGACCGCCAGGGAATTCCCATAAACATTGTTCTTGATATAGATTGCTCTCTGGAAAGTTTGACCAGTTTGTATTCCTACCAGCAGTGCATAAACATACTCATTTCATGGGACCCTTAGCTATAGAGATTCTTTTAAGTACCTGTTCTTCAGTGGGTCTGTAGGTGTAGGCATTACTCAGACTCTATATGAAGCAAATATTAAAGTGCTCATAGTGATGGAATTAATGTTTAACAGTTGCTCTTGAGATTTATGTTCTGATTTCAAAAGTAATTTCTAAGACATTGAATGTTCTTTTTAAAGTTTATTTTTAACAGCTTTATTGAGATATAATCCGCATACCATTCAGTTCACCCATTTAAAGTCAACAGGTCAGTGTTTTTTAGTATATTCACAGATACGTGCAGCCACCATCCACAGTCAGTTTCAGGGACGTGCTTGTTCTGTGTGAGAAATTTCAACAAGTTAGCTTCTTGCTTCTTTCAAAGAGTGGCTTTAGTGTGGAATAGCCCTAATGGAGGCATTGCCGTGTGGTAAGGAGGGAGTGAGACGTTTAATGAAAAGTCTCAGATTCAGTGATCTCAGTGATTGTGAACATGAACAAGGCCATCTTGAAGAATTTTGAAATTAGGGGTTTCCTATTAAGAACTCTGAAAATAATTTTTTTCTATTTTTTTCATGTAGCTAAAAGACCAGGTTCAGGACAAAGCTTGGCTTCTGTTGTGTCTGCTCAGAAAATTACAAAGCCTGCTGCTAAATATGGAGTCCCTTTAACGTATAAGAAATATGGAGATAAAAAATTACATGAAAAGAAACCACTCCAAAAACATAAACAGGTATGATGATCATGCTACAAACTGTGTATTAATAACATGCTCAGTTTGACCTTATTTTATTGTAGCTCAATTCAGTTAATCTTGATATTCATAGGATTGTTTTTATTAAGTTACTAAAGAACTTTGTTCTCTGCTTCACCAGCCTTCTAAAACTTGGGAGACTTACAGAAGTCATAAAGAAACATTAGTTAAGTAAAGTAGCTGGTGCAGTAAAAAGAAAGTAACATTATAAATGAAATCATTTTTGAATAACCTAAGCAGAGCCATTTGTCTTTGTGCCTAAAATAAGTAAATATCTGTGATAAACATCATAAAAATCTGGGGAAGTTTTGAATTTAAGAATTCACGATGAGATAAATAAGTCAAAATCATAGAGCTGGAGGAATATGATCATATAGTCTGTCATATTTCAGATGAAAATTAAGGCCTGTAGCATTTAGGGGTTGTGTCTAAGAACACAGAGTATTAGTTGCAGGAATTTGATATTTTTCTTCACGTCACTAGCTGTGTTCTCTGGTATATGGAACCTGTTGGTTTGCACTGCATATGCACATGCATACATACATGTACACACACGTGTAGTTACAAAGGTGTGCGTAATGCTGTAAGACAGACCTCCTAGTAGGGGTGGTCCGTCTCTTTGGGTAGAAGCTATGATAAAGTAGTTCAACATGATCCCTGTAAAGCAGTCTTCAAATAAGTTGTGTAAGTCAGCATCCAGTCAGGAGACAGAAAACATAATAATTTGATAGGGGAAAGTTTAGTGTAAGTAATTATTATCTGTTTTTAGGTAATTGACTTCTAAGGGGTAAAGAGAACTCTAAAGAATACAGGCCTAGCAGACAGACGCAGGAAGCAGGCACTGCTCCTGGTGCAGAGGCAGGGCCCCATAGGAGAGACAGAGGCCAGAGTATCATCCCGCCTGCCCTTAAAGCCGAGACTCAGAGCCTGCTGGGTGTGGATGGAGGTGACCCCTGGGTAGTGGAGTTCCCTGAGGTGCCAGGGCCGAGGCTGGCAGACGCGAGACTGTCCACTGTGGAGCTGATCAGACTCCTGGAACCTTCATAGGGTGAACTGTGCTGGGAGGCCCATGGAGGAGCCTGCCGGGCGCTGCTGGGCTCTTCGGGCTGGGCTGCCAGCTGGGGCACCGGGTGCGGCGGGCAGCTGGCCTCGAGGCTGCCGCTGAAACTCGCAGAGAGGCTGCCGGGGGTACTCTGCCTGCAGGGGTGGTGTCACCGCATGTCCTGCATCCACAGGGACAAGAGGAAGAGAAGCCCTTTCCTTGTGCAGCGTCCCTCCCTCCAACATGGTCTGCAGACAAAGCTTACATCCTGCTGCAGGCCTGAGGTTTGCTCTGTCCAGCTCCAGGGTCACGAGCAGGACGGTGAAGGGTGACCTGCGAGCTGAGGGGCATTGTGACAGCTGGCACACCGCGTTTGTGTTTCTGTTTTTTGGTACCATGTTTATTCAGGCCTAAATGGAGCAATTCCATCATAGCCTTTAGCCCTCTTTTCTTCAGTCACCACAAGACACCCAGCGCCCCCGGCGTGCCCTCATTCCGTAGTCTCTCAGCTCCCTAAGGCTCTGGTCCTCCCCCGATCCAACCCCTGAACCCTTCCACAGAGCCTCGGATAGCACATCATCAGCAAAATCCCCTGTGTTCTAACCTTGTCAAGAGTGTCTTCACCTCTTTTGCTCTAAAACCTGGCTTGTCCCTGAACACACTGTCATGCATCTCTCTTGGAGACCGTTTTCCCTCTGGTCCCTCAGTCCTGCCGGGCCTAGAGGTGGGACGATGGAGGTGTGTTCCTCGCTTGTCATTGCCAGACTCTCCCCTGCTCCCTAAGCCACTCCGCCAGGCTTCGTGTCATCTGCTGCGCCTCCGTGTGAGGGTCATCTTAGACACTTCCCCACACTGTCATGATTCTTGGTAACTTCAGTATCTGAGAAGATGACCCTTGCAGTAGTGCACGGCCTTGTTTTCTTGATGGTTCTCTTTCATCAGTGATCGTGTCTCCTGCCTCACCTTGGAACTCTCCCCTGTAGTCATGCCATCACATTTGTCATCAATAATAGCATCTATGTCGTAGTCTCAGTTACAAGTACCCCACTCTCTGACCACTACTTCCTGTGTTTTCAGCTCATTCCCTGAGGACTCTGCCACCAGAACTTCTTTGTTCTGTTTGGATCCGTGGATCTTAACTAGTTCTTTCATTGTCCATCCCGTCTTCATTTTTATTTTCTTTCTCCGGCTTTAATTTCATGTTCTCTCGTTGTAATAGTTTCCAGAACCTCGACTGTCTTGCCCCAGTGGAATGTGGTGGGAAAAACAGGCAGCTGTTCTAACTGGTCTCGCTTTAAATTTAAACCCCCAGCGTCAGGCAAGCACCGTCGCCACCACCCTATTATGTTTCCACAGTCCAGTTACCCCAGCACTTTCTAAGATGGTTATCTCCTCCTTTCTCCTTGTTCTTCCCCTCAGGGTAATGACCTTGCTTCCTATTTCACTGAGAAAGCAGAAGCAAGTGGAAGGAAACTGCCCACACTCAGCAGCACTGCTGCCAGTCGGTCCTACGTGTTTGTAAATATCCTGCCTTTCTTCCTGTTAACTTTGATGGTCTGTTTGTGTTTTGATCCAGAGCCGACCCAGCTGTTTGTGGACCATCTGTTGTTAGCATTTCTGCCTACTAAAGGACTTCACCCTCTCTTCTGTATCATATCTTTCCTCTCTCCTGAATCATTCCTGTTAGCAAACAAACATGTATCTTCAGTCTTCTTAACAAAATCCTCCCTCCCATGTCTCCCTGGATCCAGCCCTTGCCCTGTATCTCTGCTCCTTTAACGGCAGAACTTCCCCCAGCCTTGTCTGTAGGTCTTCTCTTCCTTGCTTCCCCTTTCCTCTTGCTTTGTCACAGCTGTCAGGACGCGGCTCCTGGCGAGGACCTCAGGGAGCCCAGTTGGGTGCGTGCGGGGGTCAGGTGTCTTCTTCTTCTGCCTCGGTTTTGGACTCCGTTGATTACCTGCTCTTTTTAAACTTTTTATTCGCTTGAGCCCACATATCACACTCTGCTGACCGTCCTCCTCCCTGCCTGCCTGCTCTTCTTCCCCCTGCGCAAGTTCCTCCTGGTGTCGCTGACCCCTGACGCTCAAGTGCTGCAGGACGCCGGCTGCGGCCACCTCCTTCCTGGACCGTCCTCGCTCTCTGGCAGCACCTGTAAACCGACACCTCTGCATCTCGAGCCTGGACTCCTTCCTGCACTCCAGACCCGTGCTGTCCTCGCATTTCTAACCTGGTGTCTGACTGGCATCCCAGCATGCGGGTGTGTAAGTCCGAACGCCAGGTCCCATGCCGTCCCCAGGCTCATCGTTCTTGTCTTGCCTCACGCTCCTGAAGTCCGCTGACGCCCCGTCACCGTCACGTCCTGTCCACCGCCTGCAGAATCTGTTCTGTTCGCAGTCTGACTGCTGCTCACCGCTCTGTCAAACACTGGTCCAGGCCACCTCGCCCTCCCTGGCCTGACCTCACTGCGCTCAGACCGGCGTCCTGCGTCTGTCCGCACACGGCAGCCTCAGTGCTGCTCTGATGGTGAAGGGTGATCCTTGCCCTTTCCTGCTCAAGAGGTGCCGGCAGCCTTTCCTCCCGCTCAGAGAAGGTGCCCTTGTTACCTCCGCAAGTCTCATCTCTGCTCCCTCCTTGCTAGTCTCCGTCCAGTAGCGCTCATGAAACCTTGCTGTCCTCGGACATGCCGAGCACTTATCTTCAGAAGAGCACTTGCAGTTGCTCCTCTCTTCTCCTGGAGGACTCTCTCTCTCTTGCATAGTTTTCTTCCTTCCTTCCTTCCGGGCTGTGCTCGCAACTCTATGGATAGAACCGCCATCCGCCCTTCTGGCCCACCCCCACAGCTCCGTCTGCTTTTTCCTCCGCTGTTTTTCTTGCATGTGCTTGTTTCCAGCCTCCTCTGTGGAGGTGTGAATCTGTGAGAGCAGGGGTGATGTTGTTCACTGGTGCCTGGACCCGTGGGGCCCCCAGTAAACACTGACTGGATAAGTGAGTGAGGAGTGGATTAGAGAGCACTAACTTAGAGTTTGTCAAGTCACTCAAGTGTTAATTCTTTAAAAGAATGAATAACACCCAAAAGTTGTTAGTAAAACTCTGTGCAGAAGCCATTTTGTTACCATTCTTAGCAAATTGATAACTATTAGAAAAACAAAACCAAGAGAGAAAAAATGATAATGACCAACTCCTGAGCACGCTGGGATGTGTCTGTACTCCGTAAGGTCACAGGAGGAAAAAAATAGACTCAATAGCTATTTTCTTTAGTTAGAAAGACAAGTAGTCTGCTAAGATTATTATCGATAGTTGTACTAAAGAGACTAAAAATTAATATGATCCCTTTAACTTTCTCTTGTAACCCAAATACATACTTGGGTGGACTTGTAGAAGGTCATTTGTCTTACCTCTGGGCCAAGTGTTCACCTGACCAAGTGGAGAGATCAGAGCGCTTGGTGAGGCTGGACTGAAGATGTAGCAGGTGGTCCTCACTCTTGGGCGGAATCGTAGCCAAGTGTTTATTCTTTCACATGGCTGGTCGAATCAAACAGTATGTTGGTGTTCTTAATGTTTCCCTCATTTTCAGTTAGCATTTATTCAGTATGCAAGAGCAGCATGCTGTGGTATTTTCAGATTCCAGTTAATAATATCCTGAATAGCAGATATCATCCCATCAAATAGTCAGTGACAGGTACATGATTCAGGCGATAGTTATAAGAGTTTTGGAGTTCAGGCAAGGTTGTTGCCCTTAAAGTTTTTAGGCATTTGGCATGATTTTCTAGACCAGACCAATGAGAACTAAATAATAATTAGCACATGAAATAATCATACAGCTTATTTAAACAACATTTCACGACAGATTTCTTTGCACGACAGTGTGAATGTACTTAATGCCACATAATTGTACACTAAAAAATGGTTAAAATGGTAAATTTTTTTTAGTTGAAGTATAGTTGATCTATCATATTGTGTTAGTTTCAGGTGTACAGCATAGTGATTCAGTTTATTGGGGGGGGGAAGATTATATTCCATTATAGGTTATTACAAGATATTGGGTATTAATTTCCTGTGCTATACAGTAAATCCAGGGTGCTTATCTGTTTTATGTATAGTAGTTTTTATTTGTTAATCCTGTACTCCTAATTTGTCCCTCTCCCTTTTGGTAACCATGAGTTTGTTTTCTGTGTCTGTGAGTCTATTTCTGTTTTACATATACATTCATTTGTATTATATTTTAGATTCCACATATAAGTGATATCCTATAGTATTTGTCTTTGTCTGACTTATTTCACTTAGCATAATAATCTCTAGGTCCATCCATGTTGCTGCAAATGGCAAATTTCAGTCTTTTTTATGGCTGAGTAGTATTCCATTGTATATATGTACCACATCTTCTTAAGCCAGTCGTTTGTTGATGGGCACTTGGGTTGTTTCCATGTCTTGGCTATTGTGAATAGTGCTGCAGTGAACATTGGGGTGCATGTTTCTTTTCGAATTAGAGTTTTTGGTTTTTCTGGATATATACCCAGGAGTGGGGTTGCTGGATCATATGGTAGCTTTATTTTTCGTTTTTTAAGGAACTTCCATACTGTTTTCTAAAATGGTAAATTTTATATGTGTTTTACCACGATGAAAACAAATTAGAAAAAATTTGAGGTAAATAAAAACTAAATAAAAATAAAAGAAACGACACATGCGTGAAGTTTTTCAAACCTAACAATGAAAAGAATTAAAGGAAAAAAACTAAATGGCTAAATTATTTTAAATGTGATTTTTTTTAAATAAGTTTTTTTTTGGTTTTTATATGACTCATATTTTTTTTAAAGACTTATTTTGTCCCCAGAAAATCTGAAGCATCTTTTAGATTCAAATTCGTAATGCCTCTTGGAATTTTAAATTTAACTTTCTATCAAGCTTGAAAAGGAGAAGTTTATAAGGAAAACCATAACCCCTTACTGATAGTGCCTGTCTCTTTTTTTAAAAAATTTTTTGGCTGCATTGGGTCTTAGTTGCTGTGCGTGGGCTTTCTCTAGTTGCGGGGAGCGGGGGCTACTCTTGGTTGTGGTGCGCGGGCTTCTCACTGCAGTGGCTTCTCTTATTGTGGAGCACGGGCTCTAGGCGCATGGGCTTCAGTAGTTGTGGTGCACGGGCTCAGTAGTTGTGGCTCACAGGCTCTAGAGCACAGGCTCAGTAGTTGTGGTACATGGGCTCAGTAGTTGTGGCTCACGGGCTCTAGAGTGCAGGCTCAGTAGTTGTGGCGCATGGGCTTAGTTGCTCCGCGGCATGTGAGATCTTCCCAGACCAGGGATTGAACTCGTATCCCCTGCATTGACAGGCGGATTCTTAACCACTGCACCACCAGGGAAGTCCTGTCTGTCTCTTTTTAACTGCAGAAAATTAAGCTAATGCACATTAAGTTTTTATTACTCAGCATATCATAAAAATATCTGGAGAGGGAGGGGCAAGATGGCGGAAGAGTAAGACGCGGAGATCACCTTCCTCCCCACAGATACATGAGAAATACATCTACACGTGGAACTGCTCCTACAGAACACCCACTGAATGCTGGCAGAAGACGTCAGACCTCTCAAAAGGCAAGAAAATCCCCACGTACTTGGGTAGGGCAAAAGAAAAAAGAAATAACAGAGACAAAAGAATAGGGACGGGACCTGCACCAGTGGGAGGGAGCTGTGAAGGAGGAAAGGTTTCCACACACTAGGAAGCCCCTTCGTGGGCAGAGACTGCGGGTAGCAGAGCGGGGAAGCTTCGGAGCCACGGAGGAGAGCGCAGCCACAGTGGTGCGGAGGGCAAAGCGGAGATTCCCGCACAGAGGAGCGGTGCCGACCAGCACTCACCAGCCCGAGAGGCTTGTCTGCTCAGCTGCCGGGGCGGGCGGGGCCTGGGAGCTGGGGCTCGGGCTTCGGTGCTAGCCGGGAGGGAGTCCGGGAAAAAGACTGCAGCTGCCAAAGAGGCAGGAGAATTTTTCTTGCCTCTTTGTTCCGCGGCGCGCAAGGAGAGGGGATTCAGAGCGCCGCCTAAACGAGCTCCAGAGACGGGCGCGAGCCGCGGCTATCAGCGCGGATCCCACAGCAACAGGGACGCAGAGGGAAAAACGGAGAGATTCCCGCACAGAGGCTCGGCGCCGAGCAGCACTCACCAGCCCGAGAGGCTTGTCTGCTCACCCGCCGGGGTGGGCGGGGGCTGGGAGCTGAGGCGCGGGCTTCGGTCGGATCCCAGGGAGAGGACTGGGGTTGGCTGCGTGAACACAGCCTGAAGGGTCTAGCGCACCACAACTAGCCGGGAGGGTGCACGAGAAAAAGTCTGCAGCTGCCGAAGAGGCAGGAGACTTTTTCTTGCCTCTTTGTTTCGCGGCGTGCAAGGAGAGGGGATTCAGAGCGCCACTTAAACGAACTCCAGAGACGGGCGCGAGCCGCGGCTATCAGCGCGGACCCCAGAGACGGGCATGAGACGCTAAGGCTGCTGCTGCCGCCACCAAGAAGCCTGTGTGCGAGCACAGGTCACTCTCCACACCGCCCCTCCCGGGAGCCTGTGCAGCCCGCCACAGCCAGGCTCCCGTAATCCGGGGACAACTTCCCCGGGAGAGCGCACGGCGCGCCTCAGGCTGCTGCAACGTCACTGCCGGCCTCTGCCGCCGCAGGCTCGCCCCGCCTCCTCCGTACCGCTCCCTCCCCCCGGCCTGACTGAGCCAGAGCCCCCGAATCAGCTGCTCCTTTAACCCCGTTCTGTCTGGGCGGGGAACAGACGCCCTCAGGGGACCTACATGCAGAGGCGGGTCCAAATCCAAAGCTGAACCCCGGGAGCTGTATGAACAAAGAAGAGAAAGGGAAATCTCTCCCAGCAGCCTCAGAAGCAGCGGATTAAAGCTCCACAAACAACTTGATGTGCCTGCATCTGTTGAATACCTGAATAGACAACGAATCATCCCAAATTTAGGAGATGGACTTTGGGAGCAGGATATATTAACTTTTCCCCTTTTCCTTTTTTTTGTGAGTGTAGATGTGTATGCTTCTGGGTGAGATTTTGTCTGTATAGCTTTGCTCTCACCCTTAGTCCTAGGGTTAGGTCCGTCCGTTTTTTTTTTTTTTTTTTTTTTTGGCTTAAAAAATTTTTTTTTTCCCTAATAAATGTTTTCTTAATAATTTTTTACTTATTTTCTATTTTTAAAAAAAATTTTTAATAAGTTTTTTCATATTATTTTAAAAAATTAAAAAATTTTTTTTCTTAATAAATTTTTTCTAAATAATTTTTTTCTTATTTTTAGTATAAAAATTAATAAATCTATTTTTAAAAATTAAAAAAAAATTTTTTTCTTAATAAATTTACTCTTAATAATTTTTTTCTTATTTTTTATTATAATTGCTTTATTTTATTTTATTTTATCCTCTTTTTTTCTTTCTTTCCATTTTTTCTCCCTTTTATTCTGAGCCGTGTGGATGAAAGGCTCTTGGTGCTCCAGCCAGGCATCAGGGCTGTGCCTCTGAGGTGGGAGAGCCAACTTCAGGACACTGGTCCACAAGAGACCTCCCAGCTCCACGTAATACCAAACGGCGAAAATCTCTCACAGAGCTCCATCTCAACATCAAGACCCAGCTTCACTCAACGACCAGCAAGCTACAGTGCTGGACACCCTATGCCAAACAACTAGCAAGAGAGGAACACAGCCCCATCCATTAACAGAGAGGCTGCCTAAAATCATAATAAGGCCACAGACACCCCAAAACACACCACCAGACGTGGACGAACCCACCAGAAAGACAACATCCAGCCTCATCCACCAGAACACAGGCACTAGTTCCCTCCACCAGGAAACCTACACAACCCACTGAACCAACCTTAGCCACTGGGGACAGATACCAAAAACAACGGGAACTACGAACCTGCAGCCTGTGAAAAGGAGACCCCAAACACAGTAAGATAAGCAAAATGAGAAGACAGAAAAACACACAGCAGATGAAGGAGCAGGGTCAAAACACACCAGACCTAACAAATGAAGAGGAAATAGGTAGTCTACCTGAAAAAGAATTCAGAATAATGATAGTAAGGATGATCCAAAGTCTTGGAAATAGAATAGACAAAATGCAAGAAATATTTAACAAGGACGTAGAAGAACTAAAGAGGAACCAAGAAACGATGACAAGCACAATAAATGAAATTAAAAATACTCTAGATGGGATCAATAGCAGAATAACTGAGGCAGAAGAACGGATAAGTGACCTGGAAGATAAAATGGTGGAAATAACTACTGCAGACCAGAATAAAGAAAAAAGAATGAAAAGAACTGAGGACAGTCTCAGAGACCTCTGGGACAACATTAAACGCACCAACATTCGAATTATAGGGGTCCCAGAAGAAGAAGAGAAAAAGAAAGGGACTGAGAAAATATTTGAAGAGATTATAGTTGAAAACTTCCCTAATATGGGAAAGGAAATAGTTAATCAAGTCCTGGAAGCACAGAGAGTCCCATACAGGATAAATCCAAGGAGAAACACACCAAGACACATATTAATCAAACTATCAAAAATTAAATATAAAGAAAACATATTAAAAGCAGCAAGGGAAAAACAACAGATAACACACAAGGGCATCCCCATAAGGTTAACAGCTGATCTTTCAGCAGAAACGCTGCAAGCCAGAAGGGAGTGGCAGGATATACTTAAAGTGATGAAGGAGAAAAACCTACAACCAAGATTACTCTACCCAGCAAGGATCTCATTCAGATTTGATGGAGAAATTAAAACCTTTACAGACAAGCAAAAGCTGAGAGAGTTCAGCACCACCAAACCAGCTTTACAACAAATGCTAAAGGAACTTCTCTAGGCAAGAAACACAAGAGAAGGAAAACACCTACAATAACAAACCCAAAACATTTAAGAAAATGGGAATAGGAACATACATATCGATAATTACCTTAAATGTAAATGGATTAAATGCTCCCACCAAAAGACACAGACTGGCTGAATGGATACAAAAACAAGACCCATATATATGCTGTCTACAAGAGACCCACTTCAGACCTAGAGACACATACAGACTGAAAGTGAGGGGATGGAAAAAGATATTCCATGCAAATGGAAATCAAAAGAAAGCTGGAGTAGCAATTCTCATATCAGACAAAATAGACTTTAAAATAAAGACAATTACAAGAGACAAAGACGGACACTATATAATGATCAAGGGATCGATCCAAGAGGAAGGTATAACAATTGTAAATATTTATGCACCCAACATAGGAGCACCTCAATACATAAGGCAAATACTAACAGCCATAAAAGGGGAAATCGACAGTAACACAATCATAGTAGGGGACTTTAACACCCCACTTTCACCAATGGACAGATCATCCAAAATGAAAATAAATAAGGAAACACAAGCTTTAAATGATACATTAAACAAGATGGACTTAATTGATATTTATAGGACATTCCACCCAAAAACAACAGAATACACATTTTTCTCAAGTGCTCATGGAACATTCTCCAGGATAGATCATATCTTGGGTCACAAATCAAGCCTTGGTAAATTTAAAAAAATTGAAATCGTATCAAGTATCTTTTCCGACCACAACGCTATGAGACTAGATATCAATTACAGGAAAAGATCTGTAAAAAATACAAACACATGGAGGCTACACAATACACTACTTAATAACGAAGTGATCACTGAAGAAATCAAAGGGGAAATCAAAAAATACCTAGAAACAAATGACAATGGAGACACGACGATCCAAAACCTATGGGATGCAGCAAAAGCAGTTCTAAGAGGGAAGTTTATAGCAATACAAGCCTACATCAAGAAACAGGAAACATCTCGAATAAACAACCTAACCTTGCACCTAAAGCAACTAGAGAAAGAAGAACAAAAAAACCCCAAAGCTAGCAGAAGGAAAGAAATCATAAAGATCAGATCAGAAATAAATGAAAAAGAAATGAAGGAAACAATAGCAAAAATCAATGAAACTAAAAGCTGGTTCTTTGAGAAGATAAACAAAATTGATAAACCATTAGCCAGACTCATCAAGAGAAAAAAGGAGAAGACTCAAATTAATAGAATTAGAAATGAAAAAGGAGAAGTAACTACTGACACTGCAGAAATACAAACGATCATAAGAGATTACTACAAGCAACTCTATGCTAATAAAATGGACAACCTGGAAGAAATGGACAGATTCTTAGAAATGCACAACCTGCCGAGACTGAACCAGGAAGAAATAGAAAATATGAACAGACCAATCACAAGCACTGAAATTGAAACTGTGATTAAAAATCTTCCAACACACAAAAGCCCAGGACCAGATGGCTTCACAGGCGAATTCTATCAAACATTTAGAGAAGAGCTAACACCTATCCTTCTCAAACTCTTCCAAAATATTGCAGAGGGAGGAACACTCCCCAACTCATTCTACGAGGCCACCATCACCCTGATACCAAAACCAGGCAAAGATGTCACAAAGAAAGAAAACTACAGGCCAATATCACTGATGAACATAGATGCAAAAATCCTCAACAAAATACTAGCAAACAGAATCCAACAGCACATTAAAAGGATCATACACCATGATCAAGTGGGGTTTATTCCAGGAATGCAAGGATTCTTCAATATACGCAAATCAATCAACGTGATACATCATATTAACAAATTGAAGGAGAAAAACCATATGATCATCTCAATAGATGCAGAGAAAGCTTTCGACAAAATTCAACACCCATTTATGATAAAAGTCCTGCAGAAAGTAGGCATAGAGGGAACTTTCCTCAACATAATAAAGGCCGTATATGACAAACCCACAGCCAACATTGTCCTCAATGGTGAAACACTGAAACCATTTCCACTAAGATCAGGAACAAGACAAGGTTGCCCACTCTCACCACTATTATTCAACATAGTTTTGGAAGTGTTAGCCACAGCAATCAGAGACGAAAAAGAAATAAAAGGAATCCAAATCGGAAAAGAAGAAGTAAAGCTGTCACTGTTTGCAGATGACATGATACTATACATAGAGAATCCAAAAGATGCTACCAGAAAACTACTAGAGCTAATCAATGAATTTGGTAAAGTAGCAGGATACAAAATTAATGCACAGAAATCTCTTGCATTCCTGTATACTAATGATGAAAAATCTGAAAGTGAAATTAAGAAAACACTCCCGTTTACCATTGCAACAAAAAGAATAAAATACCTAGGAATAAACCTACCTAAGGAGACAAAAGACCTGTATGCAGAAAATTATAGGACACTGATGAAAGAAATTAAAGATGATACAAATACATGGAGAGATATACCATGTTCTTGGATTGGAAGAATAAACATTGTGAAAATGACTCTGCTACCCAAAGCAATCTACAGATTCAATGCAATCCCTATCAGACTACCACTGGCATTTTTCACAGAACTAGAACAAAAAATTTCACAATTTGTATGGAAACACAAAAGACCCCGAATAGCCAAAGCAATCTTGAGAACGAAAAATGGAGCTGGAGGAATCAGGCTCCCTGACTTCAGACTATATTACAAAGCTACAGTAATCAAGACAGTTTGGTACTGGCACAAAAACAGAAATATAGATCAATGGAACAGGATAGAAAGCCCAGAGATAAGCCCACGCACATATGGTCACCTTATCTTTGATAAAGGAGGCAAGCATATACAGTGGAGAAAAGACAGCCTCTTCAATAAGTGGTGCTGGGAAAATCGGACAGGTACATGTAAAAGTATGAAATTAGAACACTCCCTAACACCATACACAAAAATAAACTCAAAATGGATTAAAGACCTAAGTGTAAGGCCAGACACTATCAAACTCTTAGAGGAAAACATAGGCAGAACACTGTATGACATAAGTCACAGCAAGATCCTTTTTGACCCAGGTCCTAGAGAAATGGAAATAAAAACACAAATAAACAAATGGGACCTAATGAAACTTAAAAGCTTTTGCACAGCAAAGGAAACCATAAACAAGACCAAAAGACAACCCTCAGAATGGGAGAAAATATTTGCAAATGGAGCAACGGACAAAGGATTAATCTCCAAGATTTACAAGCAGCTCATGCAGCTCAATAACAAAAAAACAAACAACCCAATCCAAAAATGGGCAGAAGACCTAAATAGACATTTCTCCAAAGAAGATATACAGATTGCCAACAGACACATGAAAGAATGCTCAACATCATTAATCATTAGAGAAATGCAAATCAAAACTACAATGAGGTATCATCTCACACCGGTCAGAATGGCCATCATCAAAAAATCTAGAAACAATAAATGCTGGAGAGGGTGTGGAGAAAAGGGAACACTCTTGCACTGTTGGTGGGAATGTAAATTGATACAGCCACTATGGAGAACAGTATGGAGGTTCCTTAAAAAACTAAAAATAGAACTACCATATGACCCAGCAATCCCACTACTGGGCATATACCCTGAGAAAACCATAATTCAGAAAGAGTCATGTACCAAAATATTCATTGCAGCTCTGTTTACAATAGCCAGGACATGGAAGCAACCTAGGTGTCCATCATCGGATGAATGGATAAAGAAGATGTGGCACATATATACAATGGAATGTTACTCAGCCATAAAAAGAAATGAAATGGAGGTGTTTGTAATGAGGTGGATGGAGTTAGAGTCTGTCATACAGAGTGAAGTAAGTCAGAAAGAGAAAAACAAATACAGTATGCTAACACATATATATGGAATCTAAGGGAAAAAAAAAAAAAAAAAAAAAAGAGGTCATGAAGAACCTAGTGGCAAGATGGGAATAAAGACACAGACCTACTAGAGAATGGACTTGAGGATATGGGGAGGGGGAGGGGTGAGATGTGACAGGGTGAGAGAGTGTCATGGACATATATACACTACCAAATGTAAAATAGATAACTAGTGGGAAGCAGCCGCATAGCACAGGGAGATCAGCTCGGTGCTTTGTGACCACCTAGAGGGGTGGGATAGGGAGGGTGGGAGGGAGGGAGATGCAAGAGGGAAGAGATATGGCAACATATGTATATGTGTAACTGATTCACTTTGTTGTAAAGCAGAAGCTAGCACACCATTGTAAAGCAATTATACTTCAATAAAGATGTTTAAAAAAAAAAAAAAAAATATCTGCATGTCATAAAAACCTTCTTTGCTCCAGTTCCTATTAATAATCACAGCTGTTTTCTAAAAGGCTTCAGTTAAAACAAAGGAGTGGTTATGAAGCCACCAGAGGGAGCTCTGTGAATATGTTTCAGTATTTTGGTTCTGACTTTAGCAAAGAAACAAAACAACACTTTTCTTTTAGTATGGATGTTTTATGTTACCATATTTTTCTCTTCTGTGTAGAAATAGTGTTCTGAAAATACTTGTGTGATCTCAGAGGAACAGCTTGGCATTTTTTATTTCACAAATATTTGAGTATCTTATATGTGAGGCAATCTGGAGGACCAAAACATGAATATAACTCTTGCTTTCATGTGACTTACCCAAGAGTACGTAGGTGTCTTAGTTAAACATTCTCTTGTTGCACACGGTTGTGTAATCTGGTTTAAAGCTGGTCATGTATAGTGAGATGCTGTATCACTCACGTTAATATTTTTAAGTTGTTGGGTGTCGTGGTTCACAAATGTGGAGACCAGTGCTAGACCTGCTACATAAGTGTTCACCTGTGGAACTTGTCAAAATGTAGAACGCAAGGCTCTGTCTCCAGAAATTATAATTCAGCAACTCTTGGGGATATGTGTTTTTTGAAAATAGCTTTATCAAGATATAACTCACATACTGTACAACTCATCCCTTTAAAGTTTGGAATTAAATGGTTTCTAATGAATTTGCAGGGGTTGTGCAACCATCCCCACAATCGACTTTAGAACATTTTCATTGCCTCCCCACAAAATCCTTTTCCCATTAGCATTCACTCCCCGTTCTTCCCCAACTCTTAGCCCTGGGCAGCTGCTAATCTTCTTTTGTCTCTGTATAGATTTGCTTGTGCTGGACATTTCATGTAAATGGAGTCATACAGTATGTGGTCTTTTGTGACTGGCTTCTTTTGCTTAGTATAGTGTTTTCAAGGTTGTAGCATGTATCCATGTTGTAGCATGTATCAGTACTTCATTCCTGTTTATTGGCAAGTAATACTCTTTTGTATGGAAGGAATATGTATTTTTACAAAGCTCCTGGGTAGCATTCCCCACTAGTTTAAATTCTATATATATATATAAAACATACTTTGAAATGTTAACTTTGTGATTGTAATGCGATAAAAAACATTATGTACAACTGTTTTTTCCTTGTACTTCAGTAATAGTGCCCCCAGAACGCTCTCTTGACTATTTTAAAAGAGGGAGTTGCTGTCTATTAGTGGTGGCCAAACCATTTAGTGGGTGAAGAGCAGGGACTTTTTTTTTAAGTAATAGAATGGAAAGTAACAGACTCAGCTACACATAGTAAAAGTATTTTATGGAACTTGGGGGTGTGTGTGTGTGTGTGTGTGTATCTTAATTGGGCCTGGATGTGAAATATATTTCTTAGTGTGGGTTGCTTTTACAAAAAGTTTGAAAGCTACTGTTCTTTAAATATTTCATTATTACTGTCGTCTCATTAACCCTAGTGTCTTTCCTGGAGTGAGGTGGTGAGATACATGGTTCAGCTTAAGTGAAAGTTGAATTGAAATAACTAGCCAGCGTTAGGTTAGGAGTTAGGATCTAGTAATACAGTGAGGAGGAGATGGGATGGTTCCGGGAACCTACTGCTTGGGTCATTTTGTCAGGGAGTGAACTTGCTGTTTAGTTAGTCATGGTGTGAGTTTTTTGTTTTTTTTTTTTTTTGCGGGGGGGGGCTGCACCGCGCGGCTTGCGAGATGTTAGTTCCCCGACCAGGGATCGAACCCATGCCCCCTGCAGTGGAAGTGCCGAGTCTTAACCACTGGACTGCCAGGGAAGTCCCTGGTACGATACTTAATACCACTTATCACATTGATGATGTAGCTTTGAGTTAAAACATGCTGTATCAATAAAATGGATTTGGTTTATGATGGTCATTTAATTAAAATGCCAAAACACAGTATAAGAGAATCATTATTCTCATTTTAACAGTTTATCAACCCATTTGATGATGTTACATATTCTAAATATTATCATTTTATTGTGCTCAAATTAAATAATGTATTCATTAAAATAAGTTAGTTGCATTTCCTAAGGAAGAAATTATGTTTAAATTATGTATCATGTTGCTTTCTAAAGTAAGCAGAAACTTTAAATATCTTTTTGAATTTTTTTTTTTTTAGTGAAAGGAAACTTTTGGTGCCTTTTTAGTTCTTTTTTATGTGTTGTGAGCCATATAATATCTTAACAGTAATATATTTCTGGAATTAATTATATTAATTTCATATTGATTGTGGGTCATATTCATTTTGTAATATTCTGAATTTGCATTTAGAATTTTAGTGCTTATCCGTTATGGTCATTTTACAAAATTTAGGAAGTTGAAGCAATAAGTGGTATATGAGTGTAATTTCATAACATTGACTTTTACCAAAATACAGCTGCTATTGAAATGGAATTGTTAGTGGAGACACTTTAATGATTTAATCAAATGCTGAATTATTTTAATAATAATGTAAATGACCACTGAAATAATTTTTTTTTAAGTAGCATCTGCTTTCCTTTGAGTTGAAACCCAACATAGGTAAATAATTTTGTACAGTGTTTCTTTTATATTCATTTTTTCCTAAGGTAGCTGAAAAATTTAAAATTGGTTCATGATAAATAACTAGAGTTTCCTGTAAATACTTTTAATCTTTTTTGGTATATAGAATTGTATTTTGAACGGTTTGAAAAACTGATCATACAGTAGGCTTAACATTGTTCACAAAATTAAGTAGCTAGCCCAGGATAAAAAAAGAAAGAAATCCATGGGTCAGTTATACTTACGAGCACACATGCAGAAATCCTAAAAGAAGTTTTTCAAAAACTCAAATCATTTATCAAAAGAATGGTTTAAGAATTATTAAATAGGATACATTTCGGGATGCAAGGATGGTTCAACAGTAGGAAACTGGTTAATTTCACTTCATTAGTAAGTTGAGAAAATCATACATAAATGATCTCAGTAGATACTGAAAGTTCAGTAGAATTTAACACTTTAAAAAAAAAAAACTGCTTTGGTTGTATACATTAAACATGTACAACTTTTTGTATGTCCATCGTACCTCAATAAAATGGTTTTTAAAAAAGATCCAGTGACCTCCCTGGTGGCGCAGTGGTTAAGAATCCACCTCTCAATGCAGGGGACACGGGTTCCAGCCCTGGTCCAGGAAGATCCCACATGCTGTGGAGCAACTAAGCCCATGCGCCACAACTACTGAGCCTGCGCTCTAGAGCCCGTGCACCACAACTGCTGAGCCCACATGCCACAACTACTGAAGCCCACATGCCTAGAGCCCGTGCTCCACAAGAGGAAAAGCCACCTCAAGGAGAAGCCCGTGCACCGCAACAAAGAGTAGCTCCCGCTCGTCGCAACTAAAGAAAGCCCGCGCGCAGCAACAAAGACCCAACGCAGCCATAAATAAATAAATAAATAAAATTTTAAAATCCAAATTTCTTTCATTCAAGAAATAGAGGGGAAAGTTCTTAACATGACGCAGTTATATATACTAGAAACCCATGTCAGGCATTATACATAATACTGAAAAATTGGAAGCATTTACATTAAAGTTAGGAGCAAAACAAGGATGTTTGCAATGATTGCTATTATTTAATGTTATTCCAAAGCCTAGCTAATGTAATTAAAAAGAGAAAGAAATAAGAAACATAAATACTGGGAGAGAAGAGAAAACAGACGTTTACAGATGATATGATTCCCTATGCAGAAAATCCTAGTGAAGCAGCAGAACGCTATTAATGGATTCAGTGAAGTGGCCTGACAGAAGTTCAGCATGCAAAAATGATAATCAGAAAAGGAGACGGAGAGGCGTAGTGACAGACTCCCTCAAATACTTTATTTTAGTTTAGTTTTTATTTATTTTTTTTGAATTTTATTTATTTTTAAAGGTGTAGGCTTATTTATTTATTTATTTTTGGCTGTGTTGGGTCTTCGTTTCTGTGCGCGGGCTTTCTCTAGATGCGGCAAGCGGGGGCCACTCTTCATCGCGGTGCGCGGGCCTCTCACTGTCGCGGCCTCTCTTGTCGCGGAGCACAGGCTCCAGACGCGCAGGCTCAGTAATTGTGGCTCACGGGCCTAGTTGCTCCGCGGCATGTGGGATCTTCCCAAACCAGGGCTTGAACCCCTGTCCCCTGCATTGGCAGGCAGATTCTCAACCACTGCGCCACCAGGGAAGCCCTTATTTTATTTTTATACAGCAGGTTCTTATTAGTTATCTATTTTATACATATTAGTGTATATATGTCAATCCCAATCTCCCAATTCTCAAATACTTTAGAATAGACCTGCTGAGAAAAGTGCAAGATAACTATGCAAGAAAGGAATCAACATCAATGGAGTATTACTTATCAATGAAGAAAACAAATGCAGATACAAATAATAACATGGACGATTCTGAAAACAATGTTGAGCAACAGAAGTGAGATACAAAGGAATATATATTGTGTAATTCCATTAATATACAACTCAGAACACAGAAAACGAAACTGTATTGCTTAGGAAGGCATACATAATTGGCAAAGCCATAAAGACAAGCAAGATAGTGATTAGTAAAGTCAGGACGGTGGCTACCTCTCTGGTGGAGGGCTTCTGCGTGTTGGCAGTATTCTGTGCCTTGACTTGGGTGGTAGTTACTGGCTATTTCCTTTATTTTTGCTAACCTCTGTGTATGTCCTTTATCTACTTTTTTATAGGTGACTTTATTTTTATTTATTTAAAAATTTTTTTAATTAATTAATTTATTTTATTTATTTATTTTTGGCTGCATTGTGTCTTCATTGCTGTGCGTGGGCTTTCTCTGATTGCTGCGTGTGGGCTTTCTCTAATCGCTGCGAGCGGGGGCTACTCTTTGTTGCGGTGTGCAGGCTTCTCATTGCGGTGGCTTCTCTTGTTGCGGAGCACAGGCTCTAGGCGCGTCGGCTTCAGTAGTTGTGGCACGCGGGCTCAGTAGCTGTGGCTTGCAGGCTGTAGAGCACAGGCTCAGTAGTTGCGGTGCACGGGCTTAGTTTCTCTGCGGCATGTGGGATCTTCCTGGACCAGGGATCGAACCCACGTCCCCTGCATTGGCAGGCAGATTCTTAATCACTGCACCACCAGGGAAGCCCCAGGGATAATATATTTTGAAAGACAGTTATGGCAGTATTGGCTTTACATTTTTTCCTGTTTTAAATTTCCATACATTTGAATTTTTCAAAATCCTTATCTAATTTGTAGTTTCACTTTTTGTCCAGGCCCATCAAAGTCCAGTGAAGAAAGTGAATCCTGGAGAAGAAAGGAGGAAACTGTTTGAGGTATAAAGACATCTGTCTGCTTATTTTAAAGCTTTGTAAAAATAATTATAAAAAAAGAAACAAATCTTATAAAACCTCCAAACCTTTCCTCCTTATTTCTTTCAAATACCTCTAACTTATTTCTGTTTTTTAACCTCCCTGGGCATACGTCTACCATTGGTATGCTAGCTTTACTGATGAAACTAGAAGAAGTAGTATTTATTATTGATAAAAAATGTTCTTTTTTTATTTAAGGAACCAGCAAGGAAGAGAAGGCTGGAATTGAATGAAAAAGAAAAGAAACGAAAGGATCAGGTAGTTATTTCGCTCTTACTTTTTTCCCCTGCCAAGTTGGAGAGGATAATAGTTTCAAGAGTTCTAAAAAGTTTGTCTTTAAAACTTGTTACAGATTAGTTTAATGAAGGCTGAACAGATGAAAAGGCAAGAAAAGGAAAGGGTAAGAGGATGGTCTGTTTCCCCGGTATGCTGCACTGCCTCCTACACACGCGCCTTTTTTTTTTTTTCCCTGGCTGCGTTGGGTCCCTGTTGCTGCACACAGGTCCTCTCTAGCTGCGGCAAGTGGGGGCCACGCCTCGCCGCAGTGCACTTGCTTCCCATCGCAGTAGCCTATCCCGCTGCGGAGCACGGACTCCAGGCCTGCGGGCTCAGTAGCTGTGGCTCGCAGGCTCTAGAGCGCAGGATCAGTAGCTGCGGCACACGGGCTCAGCCGCTCCGCGGCACGCGGGATCCTCCCGGACCAGGGATCAAACCCGCGTCCCCTGCGTCGGCAGGAGGGCTCCCAACCACTGCGGCACCAGGGAAGTCCCCCCCGCCCTTTTTTTTTTAAAGGGATACACTGATTCCATTTTATTTCTAAATGTATTTTATGTACTTTATACTAAATATTTGAAATGGTGTTTTGTTTGTTTGTTTCTTTTCCCCAAAAGTTGGAGAAAATAAATAGGGCCAGGGAACAAGGATGGAGAAACGTGCTGAGTGCTGGTGGAAGCGGTGAAATGAAGGTAGGCCTTTGGTGCCAGTGCACTTACACTACTGCTTTTCCTCCAGTTTCCCCCTGCTCTTGATAAGGTGTACAACTGGCTTTTTGGGGGGATACACTTACTTTTTACTAGAGTTCTTCAGCGTCTGTTATGACTCCTTAGTTTTCCTGCACGTATTTGGTATGTAATTTGTACTGATAACTAATATGTGACACTGTTAAAATTGCATAAAAAGTTTGCTGTGAAGGCTGTGATACACCATTCCTGCCTGAGGCGTCTTTTTAGAATCAAATACAGTTTGTCTCCACTCTGCCTAAAGTCCTCCCGTAGCTTCACGCAGACCTGAAGATTCCGTTTTCAGAAGACCCGTACTAAGCGGGGCCCTGCCAGTCTCTCCGCGCTCATCCTGGTCCCGCCACGCAGCGCTGTGCGCTCTAGTCGTGCTGAGCTAAGGACCGTACTGCAGTTTCCCCACTGTGTGTGGCCTGCTGGAGCTATGTCCTGACACTCGTGTTTCACTTTACCTGAAAGCACCCTCCGTCCTTCCTCACTCGCACTCCTACCTCCAGCCATTTACCTAGGTAACCAGTGACCTAACCAGCCATTTACCTAGGTAGGTTAATTCAGACATTTCCTTTGGGCAGATCCACACTGTACAACCTTGGGCAAGTTACTTAACTTTTCTGAGCCTTAATTTCTTCATTTAAAAAAAGAAAGAAAGGAAGGAAGGAAGGAGGGAAGGAGGGAAGGAAGGAAATTTCAAGAGCAGTGCCCGAGCTTGGCCTGCAAGGACTCACCTGTTAAGCTCCTTTTCCTTTCCTTGCTCTGCCAGTCTGAATCTTGCGTTTCTTCTTTTGCCCTCATAGCATCCTTTACATGCCGAATTCTAAGGTGGTCCCCAAATTCCTGACTCCAGGGGTCAGGCCTGATGTTATCCCTCCACTGGAGTGTGGGGGAACCTGTGAACAGGGTGTGTCGCAGCCCCTTGGTCAGGCTGTGTAGTATGGCCCTGCTGATGAGGTAGCCACTCCTGTGGTCACGTCACTATTTTATAAGCCTCCCTCATAGCAGCCTGGAAGGGAGAAGGTCAGAGAGACAGCTTCTGCTGGCCTGGGAAAAAGCACGCGTTCATGTGGCAGGGAAGCACAGGTGTCCTCTGGGAGCTGATAGTGGTCTCTGACCAACAGCTAGCAAGAATGTAGTGACCTTAGCCGTGACAGCCACAAGGGAGTGAATTCTGCCAGGAACCAATGACCTTGGAAGAGGATCCTGAGCCTCAGATGAGGGTGGCAGACCTGGCTGACACCTTGATTTCTGCCTGGTGAGACCCCGAGCAGAGGACCCTGCTAACCATGCCCAGACTCCTGAGACCACAAATGGGTCTGTCTTAAGCTGCTGAGTTTGTGGTACTTCATGACACAGCAATAAAAAATGAATACATACTATTATTCCTCTGTATTATCAGTTTTAATTTGTATCATCCAATCAACTGTTACTTAAGGTCTTTAAACTGTGGTATTTAGGTTCCCAGTAGATATTTGTTAAGTTGAAATGATTACCATTCTTACTTGTTTCTTTTTCCCCGAAAGATATGATTTGAATAAAAATTTATCTGTTTATGTAGACATACATGTTCTGCTCTGGCTTTCTTGGTTTGTATTTCAGTGTCTTGAGATGACACATTTTTCGTATTACATATCAATAACCCGGTAGGAGTCACTTTTGCTAATTCTGTATTAATATAGACTTATACAGTTTTTAGTAATACAATTTTATCTTTAAAATTGTACTTTACTATTTTTGTACTGTACTATCCAATTTACTATGAAATTGAACTTTTAACCTCCTGAGTGATAAGGAATGACTCAGACAGAATTTGGCCCATTCTAAAATAACTAACCCCATATCTTATAGGATTAGATAGTAAAATCTTACCAAAGTGCAGGCCCTCAGATCTTGTCAAGCGTTTTATATCAGTCCATGATTAGTGTTGAGAATTTGATTATTTTTTCTTCTCCCTTTGCATATATCTTCTTTATGCAGTAAAGCACCTTTTTTCCCTCTGATGTCTAAAGCCATATTTAATCCTAAAGTCCAGTTTTATCAATGTTTGATTATAGTTTCTCAACAGTGTGAGATACTGTGTGCTTAATACGTTTCTGCTTTGCTTCATAAACTTCTATACTGCTTTCTGTGAGGATTAATAAAACAATTTATTTTCCATGACGTAAAGCAAAGTCTATGTTAGTTTCTGCACTTATTCCCCATGAGGTTTGAAATATTTAACTTCTTCAGCTGTTTGATTTCTGTACAGTTGATAAGGACCTGGAAGCTCAGTAAAAATGTGAATCAAATTAAGGAGATTCCCCAAAATAAAGATAAAACAAAAACTAAACATTAAGGGAAATATTTCAAAGTTAATATTCTAATATTATATACTTCTAAATACCAAGACATGCACAGTATAAATAACCTACTGTCCTTGATTACTTAGTATCTGCAAAATCTGGGACTTTTTGCTTTATCCATTTTTTCTTTTTTCTTTTTGATTCTTCTGATAGGTATTTTTTTCTTCTTTAAAATTGTAGTTGATTTTCAATGCTTTATCCATTTTTGATGTATCTGTTATGAAAGTGTGTTCTTAGAAAAATTATGAAATGTTCCACATATATAGTTTGATTATATAGATAACCATTATATATAAGAGTGTATCTGTTGTTTGACAATATATTGGAATGCTACTCAGCATTGAAAAGGAATAGCCTATTAATACATGCAACAACATGGGTCAGTCAAAAGCATACTGAGTGAAAGAAGCCAGGCACAAGAGTACATATTGTATGAATCCATTTATATGAAATGATACGAAAAGGCAAATCCAATTTCTGTGACAGAGAGCAGATCAGTGTTTGCTGGAAGGAGGGGGTGTTGGCTGCAAAGGAACATGAGGGACCTTTTGGGGTGATGGATGTGCTTTCGATTGTGGTAGTGGTTCCAAGAGTGTCTGTATTTGTCAGAACATCAGCCTGCGCTTATAATTGGTGAATAAAGTCATGTTTAAAAGATCCTATTGCTTCAGTATTCTAGTACAGTGTTATCAGCATTATTTTGAGTATAGGTATCTTCAGAGATATGTACATACATTTGATTTTGCTAAAGAGAAACCTTAGAACAGTCAAACTTAAGATGATATTAGCGCCAGACTAAACTGGAGGAACCAGTCTCGTAGGAGGTATGACCACCTTTTACCAGAATTGTGATTCTGATAATCTTGCCCTGAGATGCACATTTTGAAAATGTATATAAAAATCACCTTGATGGAGTTTCCTGCCTAATGAGGTATCTTCCCTATTTCTAGCAACTTTCATCTCTTGCTATTCAAGCATCTTGAATCAGTTTTCTATTTTTATCTTGAGCTGATTTTTTTAAAAAACAGGCTTTCTTATAATACTGTACGCAATTCTTGTGTCAAGATGTTAACACAAGTTTTACCTCATTGGGTACACTGAAATGCCTTTTATTTGGTTCTCGTATTTTCCTTAGCCAGACTTCTTGCTCAGGATGTCGTCACCTGGAAGCTCTTCTCCCTTTCCTGGCAGTGTTCTGGCTTCTGCTCTCATCCGCGTTTGAGGGCTGCCCCTCCACTTGAGTCATGTCACTTTGTCTTCCTTTTGGTGCTGCTGGCCTCTGCCTTTGAGGTTCCTATTTCCTCTTTGCAGTGCAGTTCTTGCCCCCTGACCTCTGCAACATTCTACACTTACTCAACTCTCATCCTGACATCTCTGTTTTCTGTGAGTTTTCCATGCGCTTGGGTGCGTGTGTTCTGAGGCTGTGTCCTATGCCTTTGCCTTCATCCTTTGTTATTTCAGCAGAGAACCCACAGCTCCCTTCACCGTTGACTTCTCTGATTGCCTTTCTTTGCTCGCAGGCTTCTTGGCTTCTTGGCTTGGTGTCAGTGCAGCAAGCCTTCTAATTAGTTCCTCTACTTTGTTCTCTCTCTTATTCTTGCTTATCATGTGTAATTTGACTTACTGACTTTTTTTTAACTTTATTTATTTATTTGTTTGTTTATTTTCGGCTGCGTTGGGTCTTCGTTGCTGCACACGGGCTTTCTCTAGTTGTGGTGAGTGGAGGCTACTCTTCGTTGCGGTGCGCAGGCTTCTCATTGCAGTGGCTTTTCTTGTTGCGGAGCACGGGCTCTAGGAGTGCGGGCTTCGGTAGTTGTGGCTCGCAGGCTCTAGAGCGCAGGCTCAGTAGTTGTGGTGCACAGGCCTAGTTGCTCCGTAGCACATGGGGTCTTCCTGGAGCAGGGCTCGAACCCTTGTCCCCTGCATTGGCAGGCGGATTCTTAACCACTGCACCACCAGGGAAGTCCCACCGACCTTCTTAGAAACTGTCTTAGTGCACTTTCCTGCTAGAAAATGTATGTGTGCTTTCTATTGTTTATTCTATGAACTCGCACACCCAGGCTGAGGGCAGTTACCTGTGATGACCTTTTAGGACCAAATATAACACTTCCTATCTGCCTTCTTTCTAGTTAACTTCTTACGTCTTCCTGCGTCCTTTTTCCCCCTACTGCCGACACCTAAACATATACCTCCAGTGCTTATTTTTACTTTAAGTTTTACTTTAATACCATGGTTCATATTTAATCATTTACTCTTTCTTTGTTACATTGCTTTCAAGGCTGGGTTGAATAATATTTTTCTCCAGTGATTTTTTTTTTTTGGAATTTTTATTTCTCATAATTTTTTTTTTTCTATTTTGTAAATTTGCTCAGTATTTACTACTTTAGAGTGTGCCTTTTGCCACTCATTTACTACAGGAAATGAAATGTTTTTCAGGCTTTATACTTTGTTTCCCAGTGTGTTTGTCAACTGCTTAAGGATAGGTATGTTGTTTTGCTTCTTTTATTTACACCTAGAGTATGTTTCAGTGGTGTTTATATCATCATTGCTTGTTGAATTGGATCTGGGGTATGTTAAATGCCCTATGTTTTCGTTAGATATAATTTTGAGTGTTACAAAAGCAGTCTCTGTTTTATTTATAAGCTATACATATTTAAACTTAATAGAATGGGATCACATAAAATGTATACTAGAAACTTGTTTCAAAACTCATTAATTAAGACCAAGTTTTTTCATAGTTACATAAATTTAGTGATAGTTTATATTTTAGTTTGTTACATTGAATTAAGCTTTATTGTTAGTAACAAAGTATACTAGTTTTTGATTGTTAATGGTTATAATATAGTAGGAAAACATGTTAAATTAGGTAATTGCTTTTTAAGAGTCAAGTGTTGAAATTTACTTTTTTCTTTTGAGGGTAGTACAGACCTAAGGTCTTGTGAGACAAGCATGTGAGAGCTCTTTGTTTGATTCCTAGGCTCCCCTTTTTGGCAGTGGAGGGGCTGTGGCTCCATCATCTTTTTCTTCTCGAGGACAGTATGAACATTACCACGCCATTTTTGATCAAATGCAGCAACAAAGAGCAGGAGATAATGAAGCTAAGTGGAAAGGAGAAATACATGGCCGAAGGCTTCCAGAAAGGTATGGCGTGTTCTGCAGAAGTTGCTTGTGCTTTGCTTTAGAGAAAGTAATGGAAGTCATCGTACATATTTATTGGCAGAGGAATCCCACCTGGAGCACATCCAGGATTTCCCAAGGGGGCTGCAGGTCATCACCCTTCCTCTGATGCCGATGCTCTTAGAAAAACTTGGAAAAGATTGAAGACCGTGTCTAAACAAGCCAATATAAACAGGTTGGACTGTGATGATCCATAAATTCACCCTTGCATGTAAATTTGTCCTATGTCATGTACAGCCTAATACCGACACCTTCTGGGTGTTTTCTCCATTATACATAGAATATTTTTTGCCTTCTGGATGCAGTCATTTTCTTATGTGAAAATTTGGCCTTTGATTACATGTGGGAAACATGTAGCTCTTCAGCCTAATTTTTGTAGCTTATATATGTTATAGGCTGAACATACTATTTAAAGGAACATGTGATAACTTTGAACCAGCATATGGTTGTAATAACTTTATCTACTTGCTTTAAATAAGTCAGAATATATTTAAAATGGAATTACATTCTATGCAGAACTCCAAGACATGCTTTTGGGTCTTCCTTTTCCTCATTACTTAGAACCCCACTTTTCTCTTTGTTGTTTTCTCTTCATGTTCATCTCTGATTGATGGCTCACTGTGATCCTGTTCATTGGGTTTTTTTCTTTTCTTCCATTAGTTAATTTAATATGGTTGCAGTCAATAGTTTTAATTTGCATAGTTCCTTTTTTTAAAGTATGCATATGTGTTTTTTTAGATCTTCCCATTTCTTCCATAAAAACGTTCCAGTTAAGGAAGAGCAGATATCATTTTGTGAAAATTTAATTTGTCATTTTACAGAGAATACTTTTGAGTGTGATAAAACTCTTTATGGCTCTCCCAATTATAAAAGATTATTAAAAGGTAGCTGAGCAGAGGTAAATAATTGAGGTGAATATAAATTAACATTATGAATTATGTACAGTAGCCTGAAGTGTTAAGCTAATTGTAAATACTTCCCATTTTTGAGAAAAGAGGGCCACAGACTTCCACATGTGCATGTTTTTTATGAAATGGTAAAGAAGATTTTTGCATGGGGTTTTATCCTCTGGTATTATTGACCTTTCTACTATATAATTTGTATGGCTTTTTTTTGTTTAATTTTAATCAGATCTCCTAAAATAAATGTGTATAGTATAAAGAAAATAAGGAAAACTATGTTTTGCTTCTTCACACTGTTCATCTTCCATAAGGTTTCTTGGTTCTTCACAGTTGGAGTGACGAGTACTGGACTAGTTTGGTCCATTTGTATCAGGCTCCCATATAACCTTGAAGTGTTCACATAGATTTACACTTGAGTTTCATATTGTCTTCAATGGCTGTGTATCTCAGTTACTTCTTCCACTAGAACACAGCTTCCATTAAGTCTTTGTTTGAGCATCAGATATAGTTTCAATATTTTAATTTTCAGCTTTTAAACCATTTGTGATTGTGAGATCATTTATCATTTCCTTTCTGCTAACTTTGGGGGGCTTAGTAGTACTCAAACATATAGCATACCTTTTCTTATGTTGCTTTGAACTTATTATTGATGATGGATATTATTTATTGCATACTTATTATATACCAAGTTATATTTACTCATCACAGCATCCCTTTGAATTAGATATCACTCTTTTAATAAGATGAAGAAATTAGGACCTGCAGAGATTTAAAACCTGTGTATGATCAGGCCGCTAGTAAGCGGCGGTGGTAGGATTTAAACTAAGTCCGTCTGAGTGTAGAGTTCAGCTCCTCGAGCACCGTTGTAAGGACTTCTCAGCTTCTTGAGATACTGCTAGTGAACAGGCAAAACAGTTATTGGTTTAGCTGGTTATAAAATTTTAAAATTTTGGGTATTGTAAAGATTAAACATGATACCAAATACCGAATGAACTTTCATATATATTCATTGAATTTATTTTGGTTTTATCTGAGGATGTAGAAAATGGAAGAATTGGTAGCAAACTGGAGATCATCAAGTATCATATAATTTTCAAAAGTCAGATTCTATAAACTAGACTAGTTTTTTTCATGTTCATCCCAGGCAAGATTAAAAGTAGAGCCTGCAAACATCTTAAAAGGAAGCAGTCATCACTGCAATGCAGCATAAATTCACAGAGAATGGATTTTGTCAGATACAGCCTTTATTTCTTTTTAGGGTTGTAGGCTAGAGCTATAGTTCTCAAACTGTGTGCTGAGGCAACTTGGAGCATCACAGTGCCTTGGATATTTTACAGTTGTGAGGGAAACATAACTACACCTGTTGGACAAAGTGTAGACCATACTGTTAAGCAGTTTTGACCTAACTATTTAATGAATGGGACTGCTAGGTATTTCTGTTGGCCTTAGAGGCATTGTGAAAAAGTTACTTAGATACCTAGTAGGGTATATAAACTTCAGCAAGATACTGTTGCCAGGGTGTCTCAGTGTAGACATGGTGAAGAAATATAAGTAAAAATTGTTAGGTGGATTAGTAATTGGTTAAAGAATTATATTCAGAGGATGCTGGTTAATATTTTGATGTCCAAATTTAAAAAGTTTTAGAAGTGTGTCCTCCTGTAACTAATCTCCATTTTTAAAGAGGACATAGAAAAAACGTTCAAAGGATATAGTCATATTTCCAGAAGACATAAAGTGGAAAGAAATAGTAGATATGTTGTATGATTGATCAGGAAACAAAATAATCTCCGTAGACCATAGCTACAACTGACTTGATTTAGAGAAAATTTAATGGGCATTTGATGTAGTTTTGAGTCTGAAAAATTATCTGACCAAATAAATATACCCTTGGAAAAGGTTTGTAAATAGCATACACTAAAAAGTTGAACTACTGACCTTTCATTGCCTCTTGGATCAAATTGCAGCCCCTGAATGGCCTGCAGGTCTCTTGGAGGCCTGTGTGCTTCCATGGCCTTGTCTTCTGCTCTTCGTTTCCAGAGCTCTGGGAGCGCAGACTTAAAGGACATGGTTTCCTCGTCCTTGTTCCGGTTTACCTGCTGCTCCCTCGGCCCACATTTCTGCCTGCTTAATTCCTGCTTACTCTTCTGGGCTTGGTTTAGGTTGGCACGTACTTACTAGGTCTGTAAAATGAAAAATAAAATAAAATTGGAGACCTGATTGAGGACTTCCAACTTTTAATTTGCCAAGTAAGCTCATTTAAAAAAAGTTTCTCAGCCCTAATTCCATCCTTTGGTAAAAGAATGAACATTTTAATGTGAAAAAAGTAGGGTGACACAATCTTACAATACAGATTATCCTTTGGGATTAAATAAATTTGGATTTGTGAAAATTATATTAGTCATTTCTTTATGTTGTTGACAACTGTTGAAAACTTAGTGATGAGTGACCACCGGTTAGGGGACGTACCCAGGCTGATTTTACCACGCTCTTCCGAGCCTCAGCTGGCTGTGGTCTGGGCTGCTCTCACATCCCGCCGTGGGCCTCCGCGTGAGGCTTGAGCTGTGAGCCGGACAGCCCCCTCGGTTGCTGCTCGGATGGCTCCTCGGGGAGCTTCTCGGGCACCCCCATCACTGTCGCCATCGGTACCACTGTGCCTCTACCGCTGCCCTCATCTTAGGGCTTTTATGTGTAACGTTAGTATAACCAGGTTTCACACAACTCTGCCTTGGTCAGCAAGCCATTCTGTCTCGTGAGGGCAGCTTTACAGCTCTTTCTTCTTTCAGTATGTTCGTTTTACAGTTTAATATTAAGAAGTCAAATTTATTTATTTTATTTTCAGATCCTGCTAAGGTATACACTCCAGTAGGTTAAATTAAGGAAAGAAGCAAGTTTAACCATGTTGATAAATCAGCCAGTTTAAGCACATTTGAAGGATTTGCTTCTCCTGCAAACTCCTTGTGAATGAAAAAGAAAAATAATAAAAAGTTTTCAAACTAGTATAATTATAGGGCTTCACTGGTGGCTCAGTGGTTGAGAGTCTGCCTGCCGATGCAGGGGACATGGGTTCGAGCCCTGGTCCGGGAAGATCCCACATGCCGCGGAGCAACTAAGCCCGTGCGCCACAACAACTGAGCCTGCGCATCTGGAGCCGTGCTCCGCAACGAGAGGCCGCAACAGTGAGAGACCCGCGCACCGCGATGAAGAGTGGCCCCCGCTTGCCGCAACTGGAGAAAGCCCTCACACAGAAACGAAGACCCAACATAGCCAAAAATAAAAAAAAATTAAAAAATTTTATGAGGAAAATTAGAGAAGCTGGGAAATTTTCGCTACCATTAAAGAAAGCATGCTTAAAGGAACAAGTTCAGAAGAATTGGATGGCTTGTCTTGTAGAAGAAGAATTAGATTTCTTTGTATTTCCACATCGTAGAAGTACTGTGATTAGAAGTAAAGAAGCAGATTTCCATCCATTATGAGGTGTGTTTAGTGGATGGGCTGTTGTGGGATTTAATCAGTGCTCTCAAACTGAAAGTATTAAACTAGGGGTTTGAATGACCATGTGTCAGGGATATTTAGATGGGAATATGGTAATACTTTATTCAGCAAGAAGTTGCATTAGTTAATACTCAGGGTCTCCTCCAATTTGAATATTATGATTTTTTTTAAATTTTAACATCTTTATTGGAGTATAATTGCTTTACAGTGGTGTGTTAGTTTCTGCTGTAAAACGAAGTGAATCAGCTATACGTATACATATATCCCCATATCTCCTCCCTCTTGCATCTCCCTCTCATCCTCCCCATCCCACCCCTCTAGGTGGTCACAAAGCACCAAGCTGATCTTCCTGCGCTATGCAGCTGCTTCCCTATTCTTTTGTTGAACTTTTTAGCACCATTGGCATTATAGAGCATTTTCTCCACACTGTCATAACTTCTGGTTTTTATAATTTGTTTGTTACTGTCATATGTAGTCAGTTCCTTTCCCTGATTCAAACCGAATCAGCAAACTGAAATCTATAGTCATCTAAGACTCATTCAGATTATCTTTTCCTCATATTTTAGATAGCCCATATTTGCTTCTTACTTTTTCATGGTGTTAATTATTTTTCTTCTTCCCTTTTTATCAGTAACTCTGGCTAGTCCGACTTTGCTTTTTATATCCATGTCTTGATAACACACCTCAGTTAGCTTTTTTTTTTAAAGACTTTAACTTTTTACAGCAGTTTAGCTTCACCACAAAACTGAGGGAGACGGTACAGAGATTTCCCACATGCTGTCCCTATACCCATTGTCAGCATCCCCCACCAGAGTGGTATGTTTGTTACAACTGGTGAGCTTATATTCAGTTAGCTTTTAACATTAGAACCTCAATCACGTGAGACCATCTTATGAAACCATTGAGTGCCTCTAAACATTTGTATTTTATTGAGCTTTTACTTTTCCAAGTCTTTTCCTCTGTATTGCTTCATTTGAGTAAAGCTGACAACAATTCCATTCCCTCAGATCGACATTATGCCACTTAAACAGAGGAGGAAGCTTAATGAATACACCCACAACATCCTTTTTTCATTTCATTAACCCTATACCACCCCAACTCTTCTACCTTAAACCATATTGACTTATTTTTCATTTCTCGGATTATTTCTGCTACCTAGATTGCTGCCATTTTTATGTTGCTTTCACCTCTTTAAAAAAATCCATTTTTAGTCATCTTTCAAAATTTTTAATTTCCCTTCGTAAAAGGTTTGAGCCATGGATATGAGGTATCTTACCCAGATCTTTCCATTTATTCATGCATTTGTATAAGAAAAAGAAAGAAAATAACTTCCTTTTTTCTCTTGTCAGGATGAAGAAGAGTTTGTCTCATTATTTCTTTTTTACCCATTTTAATGTCTCCGTATTTCACTTTCCAGATTCCTAATTTCTTACTGTATATTGTGGCTTATATAGTATTTCTATTAATCATTCCTTTACTATTAACCTAGATTAATGTTCTACTGATTTTAAGTGGCATAAGTTTGGAACTCAAAAGATATAGTCTATTTAATTTGTCTAAAGCAGAGTATACACATATAAATTCTTTTATTTATTTATTTATTTTTGGCTGTGTTGGGTCTTTGTTGCTGTATGCGGGCTTCCTGTAGTTGTGGCGAGCGGGAGCTACTCTTCGTTGCATTGCACGGGCTTCTCATTGCAGTGGATTCTCTTGTTGCGGAGCACAGGTTCTAGGTGCGTGGGCTTCAGTAGTTGTGGCACTCAGGCTCAGTAGTTGTGGCTCACAGGCTCTAGAGCACAGGCTCAGTAGTTGTGGCTCACGGACTCAGTTGCTCTGCAGCATGTGGGATCTTCCGGACCAGGGATCGAACCCGTGTCCCCTGCATTGGCAGGCGGATTCTCAACCACTGAGCCACTGGAGAAGTCCCACATATAAATTCTTAATAACATTTAGTGAAGACAATGACTATTAAGTTAATTGACTGTTTCCTCTATCCCTATGAGCCTTGCACACATATGTAGTTTGTGCTCACAATTCAGTACAGTTTTACTACTTTAGAGGGGAATAAAAATATGAGAATGGGTTCTTCTTTTTGGTATGTGTTAAGTAGGAAACAGAAATGCATGTGAAAAATGAAAACAGTATAGGCTTTTAAATACTATAAGGAATCATAGAATCCATTAAACTAGTTTTGTCCTTTATTCTTTTAATAAGGTATATTACTCTGGTTGATTTTTATATGTTGCACCAACCTTGCATTCCAGGAAGTCTGTTTTATACATCTTATATCTTCAAAGACAGATGTAATATTGGTAAATAGTTGACACTCAATAAGTATTTGTTTAATAAATGAGAAGGAAAAAGAAATAATGGTAAGCAAATATCACTACAGGTTTTGAGTTTGTGATTGAAAGCAACCAGTTATATATACCTGCTTATTTAAACCAGCTTAGGAAAAAACTATTCAGTAAAGCAAAACTTATAGATTACATAAATAAATAGAATGGGTAGTACTATATTTACATAAATGCTGTGAACATTCTTTAAATCAAAGCTGTTATGTGTATGATCAGGTTCTTAGTAAAATATTTCTGTGCAGCTGAATTATTTGATTTAGTGAATCAAATCAATCAGTGAATATGAATTAACATATGTGAGCTGGAGCCCCAGACTGACAAACATTGCAGATACTCAGTATCTTAGAATGGGAAATCAAACATAAAAACTTCATAGAAGTTTTACTTTTATAAAGGTTAGAAAAGGAAGTCAGTGCAGTCAGGATACAAAGCAGAGATTTTATCTAATTGTATATGGTGGTGTAAGCATCCAGGACTCCTCAAAAGAGCCTTACAAGTAGATATACAGTTTCAGATGACATATCTGAATGTCATACTCTCTGAAAGTTTATCTGTCGTCTTTAGGCCCAGCCTTATATAAATGGGGCTATAGCAGACCAGAATAACAGCCTTGCCTATCTATTGAGTTGGTCAAAACGTTTGTCCAGGTTTTTCTGTAACATACAGAAAAATGAACGTTTTGGCCAACCCAGTATATGAAGGAGATTTTCCTAGCCTCAGCAACCAGAGATGAAAAAGAAATGAAAGGAATCCAGATTGGAAGAGAAGAACTAAAACTGTCACTGTTTACAGATGACATGATACTGTACATAGAAAATCCTAAAGACGCTACCAAAAAACTACTAGAGCTCATCAAAGAATTTGGTAAAGCTGCAGGATACAAAATTAGTACACAGGAAAGGCTCTGAACCAGCTCTAGAGATTATCTAATCCTAGAAAATTCCAGTGATGGAGGTTCACAAGAATATCTTTTAAGCACTATGAAAGTTAAATGAATCTCAGGCCACTATCTTCCATAGCTTTATGGTGAATCAGATTTTAAATTTCTACTGTTTAATTTCATATTTAAAATTCTTACATGTCTCAGTACAGTTGACCCTTGAACAATACGGGGGTCAATCTGCATATACTTATAGTCAGCCCTCCATATCTGAGGTTCCTCTGCATCCATGGATTCAACCAACCATGAACATGTAGTGCTATAGTATTTACTGTTGAAAAATATCCACATTAAGTGGACCCACACAGTTCAAACCCATGTGTTGTTCAAGGGTCAACTGTAATTGTTAACATGTAAAAGAAATGAGTGTTCGGGGTATGAAAATCAGAAGTGTTTAAATCTACTGGAAGAGAGAAGACATTATTTCATATCTTTTTCTGAACGTGACTTAGTTATGGTCCATCGCAGAGGCTGTAGGAATTTTGTGTGCCTTCGTAGCCAGTATCTGAGAAGTGCAGTCAATAACTTTCTCATCTTTCTTCCTTACTCACAGAATTACTGCAGTTGATACTATGCAATGAGTTCTCTGTTTACGGGGGGTGGGTTTTGTTTATTGTTGCATCTTTCTTAGTACACGGTAACAGACACAATATATGTTATAAATTTATTTATTTATTTTTGGCTGCGTTGGGTCTTTGTTGCTGCGTGGGCTTTCTCTAGTTGCGGTGAGCGGGGGCTACTCTTCGTTGCAGTACGCGGGCTTCTCATTGCGGCGGCTTCCTTTGTTGCGGAGCACAGGGCTCTAGGCACGCGGGCTTCAGTAGTTGTGACACTTGGGCTCAGTAGTTGTGGCTCGCGGGCTCTAGAGCGCAGGCTCAGTAGTTGTGGCGCATGGGCTTAGTTGCTCTGCGGCATGGGGGATCTTCCCGGACCAGGGCTTGAACCTGTGTCCCCTGCATTGGCAGGCGGATTCTTAAGCACTGTGCCACTGGTTAGGGAAGTCCCACACAATATATATTAGATGTTCAAAATGTCATTGATATTTTTTAGTTGTCGTCTAAGCCCAACATGTTTACATTTTTTCATAGTTGTTAGAGGAGGATACAGAAACATAATTGGAAAAGATGGAAACAAATAAGTGTGCTTTTAGTTTTTTCCCCTAATCTATCCATTTTTCTTTTTAATAGTTGTGATTTTCAAGGAATTCAGACTTCACTTTTTACTGCAGTTTTGAAAATTCACATAAACTCTTCACTATTTTTGATGAGCTTTGAAATTGGTACTCTGCTGCTTTAATTTTACTTTCATACTGATTGATATATTTGATGCAGAGTTCTGAAATAAGCTTACCTACTTGGAGACTATTGAGATTTTTCTATAGGTATAGTCTAAAATCATTTTATGTGTCTATAAGTAGAATAGATTAAATGAACATAGCAGTGTAGATTTTACCCCTATTTAAAATAATAATGTCTCCAATTTAAGTGGTAGATTCTAATATATGTATAGCAATTTTTTCATTACAGAGGAAGATTTTCATATCAGCCTTCATATTTTGCAAATATCTCTAAAGAAAATATGTAGAATAAGTGTAAGTTTAAACTTTTTGAAATATTTAATGTTCAGAATTTCTAACTTTGCTGTTTGTCCAAATTCCTCAGGCAGAAGGGGCAGCTGGCTGTGGAAAGAGCAAAGCAGGTAGAAGAGTTTCTACAGCGAAGACGGGAAGCGAGGCAGAACAAGGCTCGGGCTGAGGGGCATATGGTAGGATTTTGTTTTTGAGATTTTTGAACGTGTTAGTATTCAAAGAGAAGGTCTGGAACAAGGTAGGTATAAACCATAAGAGTCGTAATCCTTTACAAACATTTCCTCTGAACATTTGCAGAGCATTTAACCTCTCTTCAGCTATTTCTTTTATTCCATGCGTGAAATTCTATTGTTCCTTGGTTAATTGAGAGTAAGTTCGTAGCTGTATCCTTCCTTTTAAAAGAGTTGAAGTAGGTATAGCAACCCAGATATTTATATTAAATAAATAAGTTCTTACATTACTTTTTTCTTCCAATATGCTTTTGGTTTTAAATACTTTTAAGTAGCAAAGAATTGTAGAAGAAAAATGGGAAATAAACATTTGGGTAAATATACATGTAACTGTGCATTTACTCAAAAGCAAATTAGGAACAAAGGTATTTTAAAGCCTCTAATTATGCCAGTTAACTGAATTAAGTCATGTACATAAGAAAATATTAACAGTTTTAGATCATCGTTTCAGTAGTTAATAGTTTTGACTTGCAGAGGTACACAAATGCCTTTTCACCTTTTGTCCACAGAACAAATGGTGATTGTTTGTCAGCTCAGCACCCGTGAAGCATCATGCTCATGTAGGAAATAGGTCAATTGTGTGGTAATATGTTTTCTTTAGACTTAGATCTACTGTAAGTCCATAAGTGATAATCTTTATGAGTTAATTAACATAATTATTCCAACTTAGGATATTTTTTTCTTTGAAATAATATCACAGAAAAATAGTTAAATTTTTTAATGGTTACCCTGTATATGTTTAACACCCATCAGCTTGTTTTTCTAATACCTGGAATTAATCTGTATTTGTATCCTCTCTATAGACAGAGGAGAACCTCCTTTGTTTTCCCTTGCCCTATTTCTCCCATGTTAGTAGCATCTGAAATTTTAGTTACAGATTTTAGTTAAACATATTTTAAAACAGTTATTAGACTTACCAAGATTTACACATTTCTTTCCTCAGCACAGTTCCTTATATACTACTGTCCTCCCTCAGTTTATTTGTTTTCATGATGAAGACTATCCTCTCGTAACCTTTTGGAGAGAAACTGTCAAAGATTTGTTGGAAAGGCCCTTATTTTGTCTTCACACTTAAATGTTAATTTGTAGTGGTGGTCTGCTGGTGAATTTGCTTAGCATTTATATGTCTGAAAAAGCATTTTGTCTTCTTTTTTGAAAAATATTTTTGCTGGATGTAGTCTTATAGGTTGAGAATTCGTTTTCTTTCAGTTCTTTAAAGATGTTTCTCCACTTACATCCTGGCACGCCTGTTCTGACCAGAGGTCTGCTGTCATTCTTAAATTTTCCTCTGCGTGTAATGTGTCTTTTCTCTCTGACGGCTTTTAACATTTCCTCCTTATCACTGGAAGTGGATTGATTAAGATGTATCTTGGTGTAGTTTTCTTCATTTTTATTTTGTTGGGGGTTCATTGAGCTTCTTTGGATCAGTGGATTTATTGTTTTTATCAAATTTGGAAAAATTCAGCCATTATTTCTTCAAAAGATTTTTTCTGTTCTCCTCTCCTTTTTCCTCTGGGTGCTCAGTACCCATACGTCAGCTCGCTGATGCTCTGTTCATTTCTTTTTGGTCCTTTTCCTGTGTTTGATTTTGGATAGCTTCTGTTACTGTATCTTCAGTTCATTACCCTTTTTGTCTGCTTGGTGTAATCTGCTCTGCTCTTGATCCCATCCAGACATTGTATATTTTTCATTTCAGATACTGTATTTTTTAATCTCTTAAAATTTATTTGGGTCATTTTTATACTTTCCATGTCTGTCTTTATAATACTTACAGTTTTCTCTACCTTCTTGAACATATGGAATATGATTATAGTTGCCTTTTTAATGACCTTGTCACTAATTCTATTATCTGTGTCATTCCTGAGTCTGTTTGTTGATTGATTTTCTCTTCATTTGGGTAATCTTTTCCTGCTTCTTTACCCACCTGGTAATTTGTGGTTGGATGCCTGGCATTGTGTATTTTATCTTGGATTTTTTGTATTTAAATACAAATGAATAAATTTATTCTGCGATGCAGTTATGTTACTTGAAAATAGTTTGAGTCTTTCAAGGTTGATTCTCAGCTTTGCTAGGCAGGTGGAGAACAGCCTTTTGTCTAGAACACACTTGGCGCCACCGCTCAGGCAGTACTCTTTTTTTTTTTTTTTTACTTTTATTTGCATTTACTTTTTGCAGCATTTATTTCGGGGCCATAAGTTTTTGTTTCTTCAATTTCTTCTGGGATATCTTTCTCTTCTGGGCAACCTCCTCTTCTGGTTTGGGAACAATCTGTTCTTTTTCAGTAAGGATCATCTCAATGTGGCAGGGAGAGCTCATGTATGGGTTGATCTGACCATGAGCTCTGTAAGTCCTGTGCCGCATCTTGGGGGCTTTGTTCACCTGGATATGCTCAATGACCAGAGAATCTACATCTAAGCCCTTAAGTTCAGCATTACTCTCTGCATTTTTGAACATGTGCAGTAAAAATTCAGCACTCTTTTTGGGCCACTGACCCTGTGTGCAGCCCCACTGTTTGGCCTGGGCACACCTACCAACTCCACCATTGTAATGACGGAATGGCACACATTGCTTCTTTAACGTGACATCCTTCAGATACTTGGTGGCTTTTCGGATATGCATACCCTTAATGACCTGGGCCGTTTCACGAGTGTTCTTAAAGTGAACACGAAGATTTGAACCTCTCAACTCGCATGATTTTGTGGGGTTTTCTGGGTCAAGTGAATAGCAAACCATTTTCAGAGGTCACCTCAGGCCGCTTACCAGAAAAGCGAGGCAGTACTCTTGATGCTCTGGTGATGGATTGGTGGTACTCCAATGTTCTGTTGATTTGGAGGCCTTTCTAGTCTGGCTGTTGGAAGTGTGATGTGTTCCCAGCCCTCAGTGAGCCTGAGGGATTGGTGACGTCATGGTAACCGTCACTCAGCAGGAGACTCAGGGGAAACCTCTGCCGATTCCAGGACTCTCTGGGCAGCTCTCTCTTCCTTGGTACCCCTTCCTGCAAATGTTAGTGCTTTTCACCCTCCCAGGCTCTGGCTGCTGTTTCCCTAACTCAGGACACCCTCTCCCTGTGCTACAGCCTGGAAACTGGGCAATTACTGAGCTTACCTCACTTGTTGCGCTTCTCACAAGGATCACTGTCTTGTGCTGCCTGTTTGCCAGTGTTGGAAAATCGTTGTTTCATCTGCTTATGCTGCCTGTTTGCCAGTGTTGGAAAATCGTTGTTTCATCTGCTTTTGCTGCCTGTTTGCCAGTGTTGGAAAATCGTTGTTTCATCTGCTTTGTCCAGACTTGTAGTTGCTGAAGGTGGGAGGGTAGATCTGGTCCCTGTTACTCCACCGCGGCTGCAAGTGGAAGTCTTGGCTGGTAGTTTGCTGGGTGAAGAAATGTGGGTTGCAAGCTCTCCCCACCCCACCTTGAAGCTGCTGCCTCATCATGGTCTCATTGTCGCTCTCAAGTCTTGTGACATTGTTTTCCTTCATGTTCCTCTGTAAGGGGTTTTTCCTCTCTGAAGGCTTTTGGCACTGTTTTTCTACCTTCCATGTTCTGAAATATCACTTGAGTGTTCTCGGTATTTTTTAACTGACCTGTCGTGACTCTAACCAGATGCTTTCAGTCTGAGCACTCACCTTCAGTTCTGGGACATTCTTAACTGACGCTTCCTCTCGTATTGCTTCTTCTTTTTCTCCTTAAGAGAACTCCCATTAAATGGATAGATTGGAACCTCTGCATCAAATGTCTTTTTTTCTGTACTTTTATTTCATCTTTTTTATCCGTTTGTCCCTTCTTAACTGTTTTGGAAGGATTCCTGGGCCCGAATTTCAGCTCGTAACATGTTCTTTAGTTTTGTCTACTCTGCTCTTCAGTCCATCCAGTGATGTTTTCTCTTAAGTTGAGAACCTTGTATTCTCATGTCCATGAATCTTCTTAGTTTTCCTTGAAAGCTCCTTGATCATGTGCTCATCTCTCTGATGATACTTTGGTTATCATAAGGTCTTGTTCTTAGTGCACTCTTGGCCATGTCACCTCGGTGTCTTCAGTTTTTAAGTCTGCTCCCCGTTTCATGGTACTGGCATCCCTCGTACGTTTGGTGTTCTTGCTGGTGTGTTCATGTTTGGGGGTGTCTATTTTACTCTTCATTGCCTCTGTTTGGGTGGCCGCCTGGCGAGATGGGCACGTGTTGCTGACCTCTCCTCTGTTCAGTTTTCCATCAGAGTAGAGGATGGGTGGGACACATTGCTGTTCGGCTAGGCAAATACATGGCAGCTTATTTTCTGGGCTTTGGAGACCCCACCTTCCAGGGTGTCACCGGTCACCTGGAGCACCAGCCCGGCCTTTCACTCCGGGCTCTCTCATCACTCGTGTCTGATGGGAGCTGCTCGCGGAGATGGATAGTGTGTTGGGTGACCTCTTCTTTAAGCGCCATTTGCTGCCATTCCCCTCATGCCCTGGCTGCCAGCTCATCGCAGAGCAGCCTCCTGTTGCTCACATCCGCTGCTGAGGCCTCTTCCCTACAGGCTGTGCTCATGACGCTTCTCATCTTAAACCCATGTGTGTACTTTCCTTACCTCTGGATTCCTTCTGTTCTTGGGACTACCAAGAGTTTCACTTGTTTGTGAGTGCTGATATGCATTCACTTAACAACTTCTCAAGTCTAGAATTTTGGAAGAAGGGGAGGCCATGGTCTCACTGCAATCAGATATTAGTATTTTCATTTTGTTGTTTTATCATTTTTAAAAGATGTGCTTTAGAAATCAGTGCATTTTTGACAGTGATTTTTATACGACTTTCCAAGATTCGTTTTGTTAACCTGTATAGAGTTTCTTCATTCCCTAGATGACCAAATGTATACATGAAACTTTACTTTAGAAAAATGTGGCTAAAAAGTGAAGAATTTTTACTTTTCAGTATATTTGGGTGTGTGCACCATATATTACTTTCTTTATTCACTAATATAACAACTAGGCAGTGTGTTAAACACTTTGGGGGTAATAGGTTAATTAATTGATTAAAGATGACTTAATTAAAGCTTACTCAGATATAGTTTCTCTCTGCAACAACTTAGAGTCTGGTGTTAGACAAGAATATATATTGTGGAAGCGTGAGGTAAAGAACAGAGGCGAAGGCTGAGGTTAGCTGTGGGGATTTTAAGATTTTAAGTTCACACAATTTTAAGTTCTAAATTGGAACTTTTTTATGATGAGGTATAGGGGCTGTTTAAAATTGGCCTCTCCTTTTCCATGCTGTATAACAAATTACCATAAATGTAGTGGCTTAAAGCAACACAAATTTATGACCCACAGTTTCTCCAGGCCAGGACTCTGTCACGTTGTAACAGTTCTCTGCTCCTGGTCTCCTGAGGCTGAGGTGGAGGTGTCAATGGCTGTGTCCTCAGCTGGAGGCTCGGCCGTCTTCACCGGCCCCTCAGAGTGCTGGCAGGACTTCCCTCCCTGCCACTGTAGAACTCAGGCCTCGCTGTCTGAGAGCTTTGACTGGGACCACGTGGCCCCTTCATCTCAGCGGCAAAGAACTCCCCGTGCATCAACCCCCCACCTGCCGCTTCTACAACCAGCCAGGAAAACTCTGCATTTCATGGTCAGCTCACTGGCTTAACGTCCCTCATCCCATTTCTCGTGACCTAATCCTGGGGGTACAACCCATCAGACTTGCACACCTGGGGAGTGGGGGTGGGTATCAGGAAGCCTTGGGGGTCTTCTGCAGGTTCTGCCCGCCACAGTCCCTTTGCCTGTGACTTAGAGGCCGCGTCTGGGGATGTAGACAAGGTGAGGGGGAGGAGCTGTCTGGAGCCCGTGCTTGGTGGTGGAGCACACAACCCAGGCGTCCACACAGAGCCTTGTAAGAAGTCAGCTGTATTAACATGAAGTTTAAATACAGTGAAATTCACCAGTGTTAGGTGTGTATCTGGATGAGTGTTGACAAGTGTATGTAGTCATGTAACCACTGCCACAATCACAGGACAGCACCATTCCATCATTTCTTAAAAGGTTCCTCCTCTTGCCACCAGAGAAAGAACTGTCGGTATGTGAGATGATGGACGATAACCAAACTTGCCATAGTGATCACCACAGCGGTCCTTTCTCAGTATGTGCGTGTATCAAGTCACTGCGTGTGCACCGTAAGCTAACAGTGTTGGAAGTCAGTCGTGTCTCAGCAAAACTGGAGGCAGAAGTTTCCTTGTGCCCCATGACAGTCAGTCTTCTACCAGCCGTAGGCAACCACCGATCTGCTTCCTGTCACTGTGGTCTTGTTTCTTCTAGAATTTCATGTAAAATTATCATACAGTATATAGAGTTTTGAGGCTGGTGTGTATCAGTAGTTCTTTTTTGTTCCTGAGTCATATTCCATCGTGTGAACGTACCACAGTTTGTTTGTTCAGTCCTCAGTTGATGGGCATTTGTATAGTTTCTAAAAGAGATGCTTTTAAAGCTCATGGGAGTAACTGACCATTAAATTCACTCGATTATATGCTCCCCATGCTCCCACAGAGCCGTTCTTTCTGAGTGGGCATACCCCTCTTTATTATGTGTAACTCAGTTAGTGAATGTTTTTACTCTCAGGCTTCTGAACACTGCTGGAGGAAGTTACAGCTGTGATGACTAGTGTCGGATGGGTTTATGGCCTCTGGTTTCAGCAGAGCTGTCAGTCCTTCTCGGCTGTCCTCTGAATCTCCATGGTCAGCAGCCTCTCCCGTTGCCCACAGTGGGGACTTTCCTCCATGGTTTCATCCTTCTTCCCTTTCTGTGAAGATAATCATTGCATCACAGAGAAAATTGGGCTTAAGAATCCCACATTTCATCACATTTTCTGCCTCCATACTTATAAACTTAGGCATAATTGTATCCAATCTGTCCTTGTTTTCTCCAGTCTCAGAGAAGGATATAACTTCCTCTGTTCAAAAGTAATCTTCCTGTTCCATCCTATTTGATGATTATAATGCTGGTAATTGTTAACATTGGTCATTTACTGGATGATTATGTGTCAGGCTTAGTTCTAAGTTCTATACCTGTATTAACTAACTTCTCATAGCAGTGCTCTGAGGCAGGTTCTGTCGTCTTCCCGTCTTACATCTCACTGAGGCAGAGGTGGAGAAGCTAAAGTGACAGCTTGAGCTTTACAGCAACCAAATGATACATTACATCGTGTTTAAATCCCTGCGGTCTGACTTGAGAGCCCACGCTTTCATGGCCTTATCTTCTGGGCCATGCTGTCTGTTTCCTCAAGGGTCCTCCTTACTCTATCACTTGTTTCCTCTCTTTTCTGAACTTCCCTTCTTTCCTGGCGTAGCCCATAAATATATTCATGTTTCTCACGTTCCCGGCTCCTTCCTCCTCTTCATAGCCAGACACCTCAAATGAATGAAGCTCTGTTCTCCGTCTTTGCTTACCCACTATTCATAATCCTGTTGAAACAGAAGTCACCGATGTCCATCTTGCCAAATAGAGTATTTTAAATCCTTATCTTACTTGACCTTTCTGTGACATTTGATCTCATGAGTTACTTCTTCAAAATTTCTTCCTTGCCTTCTGTGACACCAAATTCTCTGTTTTTCCCTTACTTTTCTGTTTATTATTTCTTAATATCTTCTTCTACAGGATTCTCTTCTTCTTTAGTTTCTAAGGCTTATATTTCCTGGGGTTCTGTCCTTGGTTATTTTTCACTGTAAGTTAATACCCTGGGGTGATCTCACTTACTATTCTACAAGGGACTGGTGACCTCAAAGTCTCTGTCAGTTATGCAGACTACCCTCCTAACTTCCATCCTGTCTAGCTGCCTTCTGGACATCATTTCCTAGCGGTCATATTGACACCTTATTTTTAAAATTTCCTTTTATTATGTAAATCATCATACAATAGCATTAACTTTATTTTTCTTCTCCAGTTCTATGAATTTTAGCACAAGTATAAGTTCACGTACCCACCACCACAGTCAGGATACAGAACCATTCCATCACCCCAAAACTCTCTTGTGCTCTCTTCTCAACATAGTCATGCTGTCCCCTCACCCCCTAATACCCTGGCAGCCACTGTCTATTCTCCATTACTATGGTTTTGTCTTTTCAAGAATGTCTTATATGGTATTTGTGTGTGGTATATATAATAGTATATAACCTTTAGCGGTTGGCTTCTTTCATTCACCTTAATGCTTTTCATCCGGGTTGTTGCATATATCAGTAACTTTTTCTTTTTTGTTGTTGAGTGGTAATCCATTGTATGGATGTGCTACAGTTCATTTGTTCATTCACCCACCGAGGGACATTTGGGTTGTTTCTAGTTTTTGGTAATTATAATCAGTGCTGCTTTGATCATTCATTTACAGGTGTTTGGAGAAGAGTAAGTTTCTGTTTCTCTAGGGTAAATGCCCAAGAGTGGCTTTTCTGGATCATGTGGTAAGTGTAGACTTAACTTGAGTTTTCAAAAGTCAGCCATTTGCCAGAGCACTCGCACCATTTTGCCTTCTTAGCAGCAGTGAACAAGAGCGCCCGTTGCCCCACATCCTCATCAGCATTCGATACTGTCGCTGTTTTTTATTTTGGCCATCTAATCTATGTATAGGGGTATCTGATTGTGGTTTGATTCGCATTTCTCTAAATGTTAATCATGTTGAATTCCTTTTCATGTGCTTATTTGTGATCCTTATATCCTCTTTAGAGAACCGTGTGTCTGAGTAATTTGTCCATGTTAATTGTGTTGTGTTGCTACTGTTTTGCTTTGAGAGTTCTTTATATTCTGGACAAATCTTTTATTGGGTAAGTGACTTGCCAATATTTTCTCCTAGGTGGCAGTTTGGCTTATCATTCTCTTAACAATACTTTTCACAGAGCGCAAGGTGTTAACTTCGATAAAGTGTACGTTTTCAGGTTTCTTGTTTACGGATCATGCTTTTGCTCTATCATGTCTAAAAACTCTCTGCCTATCCAGCAGTCATGAAGATTTGCTCCTATTTTTCAAAAAACTTTTATAGTTTTACTTTTAACCTTTAGATCTATGATCCATGAAAGAAAATGTTTTTAGTGTGGTAAGATACACAAAACATAAAATTTTCTGTCTTAACCATTTAAAAATACACAATTCAGTAGCATAAGGTACATTCACAATGTTATCTTCCTTCTGCTTGATTTCTGTTTATTTTGCTCTTTTCTGGTCTTTTAAGGTGGAAGCTTAGATAGCTGAGGGTGAGACCTTTTTTCTTTTCTAATATTGGTATTGCATGCTATAAATCTCCCTCTAAGCACTGCTTTAGTTGCACCCCACAGATTTTTCTGTGTTCTATTTTCATTTTCATTCAGTTCAAAATTTATTGTAATTTCCCTTGAAACATCCTCTTTGGCCCATGGATTACTTAGAAATGGGTTAATTTCCAAGTGTTTGGACATTTTCCTACTTTTTTCTGTTATTGTTTTCTGGTTTTACTTTATGATCAGAGAACATACTTTGTAGGACTTCATTCAGTCATTTTACATTTGTTAGGGTTTGTACTTTGATCTAGGATATGATCTATCTTCGTGAATATTCCACATGCACTTGAAAAGAAAGTGTACCCTGCTGTGGTTGGGTGGAGTTCTATATGTTTCAATTAGATCCAGTGAGTTGATGGTGCTTTTTAGTACTTGATCCACGCTGACATTATGCCAACATTGTTTGATACTGAGATAGGAGAGTTGAAGTCTTCAAATATAATTGTAGATTTATCTGTTTCTCCTTTTAGTTTGGTCAGTTTTTCCTTTCTTTCTTTCTTTCTTTTTTTTTTTTTTTTAGAGAGCATACACATTTAGAATTGTTGGGGTTTTAGAGTGAATTGACCTTTCTTACCAAAATGTAATCTCTTTTTGTTCCTCATATTAGTGGAGGGGTTTGTTTTTGTTTTTGTTTTGCCATGTAACAAATTAGTACAAGTTAGTGGCTTTTAACAACACTTATTTGTTACCTCATTTTCAACTGCATGAAGGGTCAGTGCCCAAAACCCCTTGTTGTTCCCGGGTCAGCTGTAAACACTATTTTACTGCTTCAGTTTGGAATGTAGAAATTTTTCCATCATGTAGGTACCCTTACCCTCTACCCTTTATGCCATAGTTGTCTTATATATTACATTTACATACATTTAAATCCTCATTAGGCCATGTTATAAATTTTGCTTGCAACTTCAAACATGTTTAAGAAGGCAATAGGACAGGAATACTTTCTTATATTTACACAAATATTTACCATTTTTCTTGCTATTCACTCATTCCTAATGATCCAAGTTTCTTCTTACATAATTTCTCTCTGTCTGAAGAAATTCCTTTGGCAGTTCTTTTAGGTTAGGTCTGTTGGCTATAAATCCTCTTAGTTTTATTTCATCTTTATTTCTAAACAGTATTTTCGATGGTTGTAGTATTTTGGGTTGACAGTTCATTTCTATTTTCATTTAAAAAGTTACTTCACTGCTTTCTGTCCTCCATAGTTTTTGCAGAGAAATCCTCACCTTTTTTTCTCCTGCAGATATGTCTTATTTTTCTCTGGATGCTTCCAGATTCTTTCTTTGTCCTTAGTTTCCAGCGGTGTGATTAAGTTGTTTCTGGGCATGGATTTCTTTAGGTTTATTCTGTTAGTGGTTTGCTAAGTTTCTTGAACTTGCAGATTTATGCCTTATGCCATTTTTGAGCTATTATTTCTTCAAATATTTTTTCAGCTCTGCTCTTTCTCTTCTCTGGTTCTCTGATGACATGAATGTTAGACCTTTTGTTCTTGTTCCCCAGGTTTGTGAAGCTCTGTTCAATTTTTTACAGTTTTTTTCTCTGTTGTTCAGATTGGTTAATTTCTGTTGTTTTCAGGTTCACTTCCTCTTTCCGCTTTCATCTTTATTCTGCTTATTTGGTCCAGCCAGGGAGGGTTTTATTTTGGTAATTGTATTTTTTCATTTCTTGTGTTTCCATTTGGTTTTTCCTTGTTTCTTTTCTTTCTCTGCTAATATTTTCTATTTTAACCTTTTTTCACCACTTGATTGCTGTTCAAACACTTTTAAAATAGTTTCTTTGAAGTTTTTGTCACATAATTGTATCATGTGTTTCATCTAATCATAATCTGTCTATTGTATATTCCCACGTAGGTTGAGATTTTTGTCGATTTTCATGTGCTGATTAATTTTGAGCTGTACCCTGGACATTTGGAATATTACATTATTAGACTCTGGATTTTGTTTAAATTTTACGGAGGCTGTTGATTTTATTTGTTTTAGCAGGCAGTTGACCTGTCGGGGTCAGGCTTCAAATTCCTGTTTTCCTTCTGTCCCTCGTGTGCACTGTGCAGTGTTGTCTGCCCGGGATTTGGGTGGAAGTCTGTCGGCCAGCCCTGTGCTCATGCAGAGCAGGGTCTTGCCCACACACAGATGCAGGCAACCCCAGGACTTTATAACAACTCTGGGGCCATTTTCCGGAGCCCCACAGTGTGCCATTGAATGTCTGATGCGCGCCTTTTCCTGGGCTCACCTCTCAGTCTGAGGCCTCGCATACCTAGGGCTCCCTCACTCCTAGAGCAAAGCGGTAGGAGGAGAGACAGACAGACAGAGGCAGAGAGAGAAGGAGAGAGGGAGAGGCCACAGGCTTTGCTCTGGCTTTTGGAGTATGAACGTCACGGGAGAAAAAGGGTCCCTCCCTCACCATTGTAGTTCCCAGAAGCTCCTCTTGCCGTCTCGGCTGCCACCACAGCAGTGGGCTTTCCTGGGGGCTGCAGCACAAGAAAAAAAGGAGAGAGAAAGAAAAAAACTGGAACATTTCCTACTTTCTCCTTAAGTTTTCCCTAAGAGTTCCCTGCCCACTCCGGAACTGGAAGAGATAACCAGAGTTACTGCTGTTGTTACCAGAGTGCTCAGTTTCGGGTTTTTGGCCAAGTTAGGTTTAGGCCAGAAGATACCGCAGTTTTAAAAATGCAGTACCCTCATCGTGCATTTACAGGTACTCTGAGCTCTGGCATTCTTGACTCTGCCTGCCTCTGTTTACTTTTCAGGGTCCCCAGATGTGCCTGCACTTTATCATGTGTTCAGTGGGAAAGGGGGTGCGTGTGCTTCCATCTTACCCGGGACTAAAGCTTTCTGTACTTCATTCTTTTATTTCCAAAATCAAATTCGCTTCATTGTCTTCAGACCCACGGCCCTTCCTGTAGTACCCATCCTGCTGCAGAGAGTCACCGTCAAAGATGGCTTGACTTTGGGGGTTCTGGTTTGAAAGCCATCTCGTAGCATCTTCTCTCTGTCACGTCCCACCCAACTTATAGCCAGTCAGCGACCAGATCGCGTTTTCTGCCTTCTGAATATCCCGTAGCCACCTCCTCCTTTCTGTTTTTTGTTATTTTTGCCCTTGTTGAGATCCTTACCTCTTGTTAGTCTTTTCATCTCACCGCTTCTAATTGAGGATCCTTCTAATGCATCTTTGGCTTGGGCTGCCAAGGTGGTCTTTCTGAAGCCAAATGGAACACATTGCCCATCTGCTTGGAATTACTCAGTGGTTGTTTATTGTTTAGAGGATAAAGTAAACCTGGTAGCTTAGCACAAGGGGTCTACCCTTTGTCTTTCTTACTGCTCTTGATTTTCCCGTTCCCTTCAACTTCAGCCATACCAGACTATTTGCAGTTCCCTGAAGACACTGTTTCTAGTTTCTACTGAGATTCCATCTGCCTTATCTTCGTGAGAGAGTTCATGGTACCTTTCTGTTGCCTTGTTGGCTTGGGGACTGTGGCTGAGGCTGTGGGAGAGATTCCGGGGGAAGGTAAACATGTTTTTACTGCCACTGCATTTGTTTCCTGCTGAGGAGGGGATGGCGATTAACTCTAGAAATAATTACTATTAATTTGCACAGCATCTTAGGTAGTTTACGTAAAGCTTTCTGATTTTGCCGGCCTCGTGTATCTTCAAAGAGTAGGCATTCCGTTATTGCCATGGGAAAACGATTGATTCTGTGCTGCAGGTCTGTACTGCACATTTATGCTGCACAGGCTGGAACAGGGAGACGTGGCTGCTCTGAGAGTTTATCAGCTCTGATGAACCAGCCGGGGAGCCTCAGGGAGGAGAGGCCTCAGGGAGAGCCTCGCAGTCTCCTCTGGAAACAGCCAGGAGCCTGGGAACCATGGCTCACTCAGCGTGAGGTGCTGAGTCAGCCAGCCCTGTGTCTCATGTAGGAGACCCTCCTTAGCCCAGCAGCATTCATGTTGGGAAAAGCCACTTAAAGTAAATCCAGCTAAAATAGAGACCCGCATTTTGTAGTAAAGAGTGGAAAAAGGGTTTGATTGGGATTTTACCTTGAAAAATGAAAGTTAAAAATTATTTTGTCTTATATTTGTCAGAATTTTGGATATACTTCCAAGTCCATATTGATTCTGAAAGTAACTAACTTGAGGAGGATTATAATTTTTCTGTTAGAATTGTATAATGAATACAATACGTATTTTATCAAATCTAAATTTTATATATGACTAAAAGAAAAAATCTTGCCAATTTAACTTGATACAATGCTTTTTATCACTTAACCTTTTTTATCACTTAACCTTTTTATTTTATACTTGTTGAAATAAGTCTTTTGGATTTTTTTTTATTATGTTATTCGTGAGCATCCATACAAAAGAAAATATGAATGAAATAAATTGGTAAAGGTATACATTCCTAAATCTACTTTACTTTCATACTTTGACTTTCCAATCATTCGTTTTTAAAATTAGGGTCATTGATGTTCATGTTTTCTCAAATAATATTATCCTCTATGCCACCAAGCACACTGAGATTTCAGCGATTCTTAAAAGAGAACCCGAATTTTCTCGCAGGGAGTCAGCACCAGTCTGCAAGCCTTGGTGCTGGTGCTTTCTTGCTCTTATCAGAGGGAATCAATGGAAGGTTTTCAACAACTACTAGGCTCCTGTTTCCTCTTTAACAAGCCAGTGTGTGATTTTTTTAATTTAAAACTGAGGAGTTGAGGTTGTCCAGTTATGACGCCAAGAAATAAAAAATTGACAAAGTTTATACATTCTCAGGCAGTAACATCTATGTTGTAACTGCTGCCCGGCCCACAGTTTATAAGATTATAACAGATCATAGAGATGCTATTGATTGTAAGATGCATCCCATTTCAGAGATGTTAAAATGTGAACAATGTTCATATTAGAATTGATGAAATTTGGTATACCCTTCACTTCACAATTTTTGTATGTTTCAGTTTTATAACTATTATAAAAGAGGGCTGTTTCTTGCAAAAATGGCTGAGATTTTGGCAGTTTTCCAAAGATCATTTCTCAATTTTTTAATACCCATATTTTGAAGGACCAACATCGTAATTCTTTGCACTTTTTAAAAATTCACTTAATTTATCTAATCCTGTTGTATTTGTAGACGGTTTTACGTGTGATTTGAAAAATTTTCCAGTATCATTGTTATCATCTTCATGAAACCCTTCGTCTTTGGCAAGATTAGTAATTTTCTTTGCCAGTCAGTTTGCATTAGACATGCACTATGTTGTCAGATATTTACAACATTCAACAATCAGGGAGAGATTGATCAACAGAGACCTTGATGTGATGAATGAGGAGAAACTGGTGTTACTTGGGGACTACTTTTATAGTGGTCATTAATGCTTATTTTTGGACTCTGACATCATTCAGCATTGTAACTACTGAGATCTTTATATAACAACTGTACCTATAGCACAGGACTGTGATGGATATTTATGGTAATAACCCTGACTCTTCAAGAAAAATATATTAACTCCAGTGATTTAAGGCAGCGCATGATAAATATTTTTCCACTGATAAATATTAATAGTCATGATTTGTTTGTACAGTTTGAAAATGTATATATATTACACTGTGGTTTATCCTTATAACCAGTCATAAAATATCCATTTTGCTGATGAAGACAAGCAGTCTTAAAGAGATTGTGACAGATACATGTCTTAAACCTAATATGTGTTTTCTAATACTTACAATCTCATTATAAATAATCAAACCTAAACAGTTAAGAATAAGTTCTGAGTCTTAAAGATTAATCCTTTGGAATTGGGAAACTGCTGTAGTTAAATTATTTGATCAGTACATTTTATTAACTGCTTTGGGAAATCATAATGATTACAACATTGTTTCTGCAGCAAAATGAAATGAAAGTCCCCAACCTATGAATAAGCATTTGGGACATAAATAATTTTTAGGTTGAATTGTAATTTAAAGTGACCATGGATTTCAGAGTAATTTCATATGCTTGTATGCGAATTCAAAATTTTCCCTGTTCAGGTAATTTGAAATTTTTTAAAAATGCAGGTTAAGGAAACTCTTAACAAGTAAGACTTCAAGCCAGGTGGTTTGTTTGTTTGTTTTTCTCTGAGCAGTATTTATAAAAATTAACTAAAGTTACTTAGAATCTAATCCTGACAGTAATTCTCTGCAGTGGGGATTTTTATTCCAAGGTCACAGGTTGTGAAACTGACTCAGTCATTAGTACTTTGCCTGAGATCACTTGGTATGTCCAGAGGCAGCATGCAAGCCCAGTGTGTCTGACATTCGAGATCATTCTAGCTATTTTGCTTTGCTGTTTGTTCCTTTTTAAATCCCATATTAGTATTTGCTTTACTTTAGGTAAAACTTGTGGATTTGATGATTTTGTAGTGCAGGGATAGACAGACCTTTTCTGTAAAAGGGCAGATAGTCAGTGTTTTAGGCTTTGCAGCCCATATGCTGTCCTGAGTAACTACTCAACTCTGCCGTGGCAGTGAAAGCCAAAACAAATGGGCGGGGCTGTGCTGGTAAAACCTTATCTAGGAGACCTTCAAGATGGCAGAGGAGTGAGACGTGGAGATCACCTTTCTCCCCACAGATACATCAGAAATACATCTACATGTGGAACAGCTCCTACAGAACACCTACTGAACGCTGGCAGAAGACCTCAGACCTCCCAAAAGGCAAGAAACTCCCCACGTACCTGGGTAGGGCAAAAGAAAAAAGAAAAAACAGAGACAAAAGAATAGGGACAGGACCTGCACCAGTGGGAGGGAGCGGTGAAGGAGGAAAGGTTTCCACACACTAGGAAGCCCCTTCACTGGCGGAGATGGGGAGGGTGGAGGGGAAGCTTCAGAGCCACCGGAGGAGAGCGCAGCAACAGGTGCGGAGGGCAAAGCGGAGAGATGCCCGCACAGGCGATCGGTGCCGACCAGCACTCACCAGCCCGAGAGGCTTGTCTGCTCACCCGCCAGGACGGGTGGGGGCTGGGAGCTGAGGCTCGGGCTTTGGAGGTCAGATCCCAGGGAGAGGACTGGGGTTGGCTGCGTGAAGACAGCCTGAAGGGGGCTAGTGCGCCACAGCTAGCCAGGAGGGAGTCCGGGGAAAAGTCTGGACCTGCCTGAGAGGCAAGAGACCATTGTTTCGGGGTGCACGAGGAGAGGGGATTCAGAGCACCGCCTAAACGAGCTCCAGGGCACGAGCTGCAGTTATCAGCACAGACCCCAGAGACAGGCATGAGATGCTAAATCTGCTGCTGCCACCACCAAGAATCCTGTGTGCAAGCACAGGTCACTCTCCACACCTCCCCTCCCGGGAGCCTGTGCAGCCCGCCACTGCCAGGGTCCCGTGATCCAGGAACAACTTCCCCGGGAGAACACACGGTGCGCCTCAGGCTGGTGCAACGTCATGCCGGCCTCTGCCTCCACAGGCTCACCCCGCATTCCATACCCCTCCCTCCCCCCGGCCTGAGTGAGCCAGAGCCCCCGAATCAGCTGCTTCTTTAACCCCGTCCTGTCTGAGCGAAGAACAGTTGCCCTCAGGTGACCTACACGCAGAGGCGGGGCCAAATCCAAAGCTGAACCCCAGGAGCTGTGCGAACGAAGAAGAGAAAGGGAAATCTCTCCCAGCAGCTTCAGGAGCAGCGGATTAAATCTCCACAGTCAACTTGATGTACCCTGCATCTGTGGAATACCTGAATAGACAACGAATCATCCCAAATTGAGGAGGTGGACTTTGGGAGCAACAATATATATATTTTTTCCCCTTTTTCTCTTTTTGTGAGTGTGTATGTGTATGCTTCTGTGTGTGATTTTGTCTGTACAGCTTTGCTTTTACCTTTTGTCCTAGGGTTCTGTCTGTCCATTTTTTTTGTTTCTTTGTTTTTTAGTATAGTTTTTAGCGCTTGTTATCATCGGTGGATTTGTTTTTTGGTTTTGGCTGCTCTCTTCTTTCTTTTTTTTTAATTACTTTTAAATTTTTTTTAATTTTTAATTTTAATAACTTTCTGTTCTTTTCTTTCTTTCTTTCTTTCTTTCTTTCTTTCTTTCTTTCTCCCTTTTCTTCTGGGCCATGTGACTGACAGGGTCTTGGTGCTCCGGCCGGGTGTCAGGCCTGTGCCTCTGAGGTGGGAGAGCCAAGTTCAGGACATTGGTCCACCAGAGACCTCCCAGCTCCACGTAATATCAAACGGCAAAAGCTCTCTCAGAGATCTCCATCTCAACGCTAAGTCCCAGCTCCACTAAACGACCAGCCAGCTACAGTGCTGGACACCCTATGCCAAACAACTAGCAAGACAGGAACACAACCCCACCCATTAGCAGAGAGGCTGCCTAAAATAATAAACTCCGAGACACCCCAGAACACACCACCGGATACGGACCTGCCCACCAGAAAGACAAGATGCAACCTCATCTACCAGAACATGGGCACTAGTCCCCTCCACCAAGAAGCCGACACAACCCACTGAACCAACCTTAGCCACTGGGGGCAGACACCAAAAACAACAGGAACTATGAACCTGCAGCCTGCGAAAAGGAGACCCCAAACACAGCAAGTCAAACAAAATGAGAAGACAGAGAAGCACACAACAGATGAAGGAGCAAGGTAAAAACCCACCAGACCAAACAAATGAAGAGGAAATAGGCAGTATACCTGAAAAAGAATTCAGAGTAATGATAGTAAAGATAATCCAAAATCTTGGAAATAGAATGGAGGAAATACAAGAAACGTTTAACAAGGACCTAGAAGAACTAAAGAGTAAACAAACAATGACAAACAACACAATAAATGATATGAAAAATTCTCTAAAAGGAATCAATAGCAGAATAACTGAGGCAGAAGAACGGATAAGTGACCTGGAAGATAAAATAGTGGAAATAACTACTGCAGAGCAGAATAAAGAAAAAAGAATGAAAAGAATTGAGGACACTCTCAGAGACTTCTGGGACAACATTAAATGCACCACCATTCGAATTATAGGCGTCCCAGAAGAAGAAGAGAAAAAGAAAGGGACTGAGAAAATATTTGAAGAGATTATAGTTGAAAACTTCCCCAGTATGGGAAAGGAAATAGTTAATCAAGTCCAGGAAGCACAGAGAGTCCCATACAAGATAAATCCAAGGAGAAACACGCCAAGACACATATTAATCAAACTATCAAAAACTAAATACAAAGAAAAAATATTAAAAGCAGCAGGGGAAAAACAACAAAAAAATACAAGGGAATCCCCATAATGTTAACAGCTGATCTTTCAGCAGAATCTCTGCAAACCAGAAGGGCGTGGCAAGACATATTTAAAGTGATGAAAGGGAAAAACCTACAACCAAGATTACTCTACCCAGCAAGGATCTCATTCAAATTCAACAGAGAAATTAAAACCTTTACAGAGAAGCAAAGGCTAAGAGAATTCAGCACCACCACACAAGCTTTACGACAAATGCTAAAGGAATTTCTCCAGGCAGGAAACACAAGAGAAGGAAAAGACCTACAATAACAAACCCAAAACAATGAAGGAAATGGTAATAGGAATGCACATATCGATAATTACCTTAAATGTAAATGGGTTACATGCACCAACCAAAAGACATAGACTGGCTGAATGGATACAAAAATAAGCCCCATATGTATGCTGTCTACAAGAGACCCACTTCAGACCTAGGGACACATACAGACTGAAAGTGAGAGGATGGAAAAAGATATTCCATGCAAATGGAAATCAAAAGAAAGCTGGAGTAGCAATTCTCGTATCAGACAAAATAGACTTTAAAATAAAGAGTGTTACAAGAGACACAGAAGGACACTACATAATGATCAAGGGATCAATCCAAGAAGAAGATATAACAATTGTAAATATTTATGCACCCAACATAGGAGCACCTCAGTCGTAAGGCAAATGCTAACAGCCATAAAAGGAGAAATCGACAGTAACACAATCATAGTAGGGGACTTTAACACCCCACTTTCACCAATGAAAAGATCATCCAAAATGAAAATAAATAAGGAAATACAAGCTTTAAATGATACATTAAACAAGGTGGACTTAATTGATATTTATAGGACATTCCATCCAAAAACAACAGAATACACTTTCTTCTCAAGTGCTCATGGAACATTCTCCATGATAGATCATATCTTGGGTCACAAATCAAGCCTTGATAAATTTTAGAAAACTGAAATCGTATCAAGTGTGTTTTCCAACCACAGTGCTATGAGATTAGATATCAATTACAGGAAAAAATCTGTAAAAAATACAAACACATGGAGGCTAAACAATACACTACTTAATAACCAAGAGATTACTGAAGAAATCAAAGAGGAAATCAAAAAATACCTAGAGACAAATGACAATGAAAACACGACGACCCAAAACCTATGGGATGCAGCAAAAGCAGTTCTAAGAGGGAAGTTTATAGCAGTACAATCCTACCTCAAGAAACAAGAAACATCTCAAATAAACAACCTAACCTTACACCTAGAGCAATTAGAGAAAGAACCAAAAAACCCCCAAAGTTAGCAGAAGGAAAGAAATCATAAAGATCAGATCAGAAATAAATGAAAAAGAAATGAAGAAAACAATAGCAAAGATCAGTAAATCTAAAAGCTGGTTCTTTGAGAAGATAAACAAAATTAATAAACCATTAGCCAGACTCATCAAGAAAAAAAGGGAGAAGACTCAAATCAATACAGTTAGAAATGAAAAAGGAGAAGTAACAACTGACACTGCAGAAATACAGAGGATCATGAGAGATTACTACAAGCAACTATGTGCCAATAAAATGGGCAACCTGGAAGAAATGGACAAATTCTTAGAAAAACACAACCTTCCTAGACTGAACCAGGAAGAAATAGAAAATATAAACAGACCAATCCCAAGCACTGAAATTGAGACTGTGATTAAAAATCTTCCAAAAAACAAAAGCGCAGGACCTGATGGCTTCACAGGTAAATTCTATCAAACATTTAGAGAAGAGGTAACAACTGTCCTTCTCAAACTCTTCCCAAATATAGCAGAGGGAGGAACACTCCCAAACTCATTCTACAAGGCCACCATCACCCTGATACCAAAACCAGACAATGATGTCACAAAGAAAACCACAGGCCAATATCACTGATGAACATACATGCGAAAATCCTCAACAAAATACTAGCAAACAGAATCCAACAGCACATTAAAAGGATCATACACCATGATCAAGTGGAGTTTATCCCAGGAATGCAAGGATTCTTCAGTGTACGCAAATCAATCAATGTGATACACCATAATAACAAATTGAAGAATAAAAAACATATGATCATCTCAATAGATGCAGAAAAAGCTTTCAACAAAATTCAACACCCATTTATGAAACAACCCTCCAGAAAGTAGGCATAGAGGGAACTTATCTCATCATAATAAAGGCCATATAGGTGACAAACCCACAGCCAACATCGTTCTCAATGGCGAAAAACTGAAACCATTTCTACTAAGATCAGGAACAAGACAAGGTTGCCCATTCTCACCACTGTTATTCAACATAGTTTCGTAAGTTTTAGCCATAGCAATCAAAGAAGAAAAAGAAATAAAAGGAATCCAAATCAGAAAAGAAGAAGTAAAGCTGTCATTGTTTGCAGATGACATGGTACTATACATAGAGAATCCTAAAGATGCTACCAGAAAACTACTAGAGCCAATCAGTGAATTTGGTAAAGTAGCAGGATACAAAATGCACAGATTTCTTGCATTCCTCTACACTAATGATGAAAAATCTGAAAGAGAAATTAAGGAAACACTCCCATTTACCACTGCAATAAAAAGAATAAAATACCTAGGAATAAACCTACCTAGGGAGACAAAAGACCTGTATGCAGAAAACTATAAGGCACTGATGAAAGATGTTAAAGGTGATACAAACAGATGGTGAGATTTACCATGTTCTTGGATTGGAAGAATCAACATTGTGAAAATGCCTATACTACCCAAAGCGGCCTACAGATTCAGTGCAATCCCAATCAAACTACCAATGGCATTTTTCACAGAACTAGAAGAAAAAAACTCTCAATTTGTATGGAGACACAAAAGACCCCGAATAGCCAAAGCAATCTTGAGAAAGAAAAACGGAGCTGGATGAATCAGGCTCCCTGACTTCAGACTCTAGTACAAAGCTACAGTAATCAAGACAGTTGGTCCTGGCACAAAAACAGAAATATAGATCAACGGAACAGGATACAAAGCCCAGAGATGAACCCACACACGTAGGGTCAGGGTCACCTTATTTTTGATAAAGGAGGCAAGAATATGCAGTGGAGAAAAGACAGCCTCTTCAATAAGTGGTGCTGGGAAAACTGGACAGCTACATGTAAAAGAATGAAATTAGAACGCTTCCTAACACCATACACAAAAATAAACTCAAAATGGATAAAGAGCTAAATGTAAGGCCAGAACTATAAAACCCTTAGAGGAAAATATAGGCAGAACACTCTATGACATAAATCACAGCAAGATCCTTTTTGACCCATCTCCTAGAGAAATGGAAATAAAAACAAAAATAAACAAATGGGACCTAATGAAACTTAAAAGCTTGTGCACTGCAAAGGAAACCATAAACAAGACGAAAAGACAACCCTCAGAATGGGAGAAAATATTTGCAAACGAAGCAACTGACAAAGGATTAATCTTCAAATTTTACAAGCAGCTCATGCAGCTCAATATCAAAAAAACAAACAACCCCATCCAAAAATGGGCAGAAAACCTAAATAGACATTTCTCCAAAGAAGATATACGGATTGCCACATGAAAGGATGCTCAACATCACTAATCATTAGAGAAATGCAAATCCAAAGTATAATGAGGTATCACCTCACACCAGTCAGAATGGCCATCGTCCAAAAATCTACAAACAATAAATGCTGGAGAGGGTGTGGAGGAAAGGGAACCCTCTTGCACTGTTGGTGGGAATGTAACTTGGTACAGCCACTATGGAGAACAGTATGGAGGTTCCTTAAACTAAAAATAGAACTACCATACGACCCAGCAATCCCACTACTGGGCATATACCCTGAGAAAACCATAATTCAAAAAGAGTCATGTACCACAGTGTTCACTGCAGCTCTATTTACAATAGCCAGAGCATGGAATCAACCTACGTGTCCATCGACAGATAAATGGATAAAGAAGATGTGGCACATATATACAATGGAATATTACTCAGCCGTAAAAAGAAACGAAATTGAGTTATTTGTAGTGAGGTGGATGGACCTAGAGTCTGTCATACAGAGTGAAGTAAGTCAGAAAGAGAAAAACAAATACCGTATGCTAACACATATATATGGAATCTAAAAAAAAAAGAAAAAGTTCTGTAGAACCTAGGGGCAGGACAGGAATAAAGATGCAGACATAGAGAATGGACTTGAGGACACCATGGGGCGGGGAGGGGAAGCTGGGACGAAGTGAGAGAGTGGCATGTCCATATATATACTACCAAATGTAAAACAGTTACCTAGTGGGAAGCAGCCGCATAGCACAGGGAGATCAGCTCGGTGCTTTGTGACCACCTAGAGGAGTGGGATAGGGAGGGTGGAGGGAGACGCAAGAGGGAGGAGATATGGGGATATATGTATATATATAGCTGATTCACTTTGTTATAAAGCAGAAACTAACACACCATTGTAAAGCAATTATACTCCAATAAAGATGTTTAAAAAAAAACCCAAAGTACCTTATCTACACCATCAGGCAGCTGGCCGCATTTGACCTGAGGATTGTAGTTTGCTGACTCTTGTAGAGTTCTTCAACACTAAGTTGTTCATTTTGAGAAGATAATTTTTTCAGTTCTTTTAAAAAAATGATTCCCTTATAGTCCTTCTAAAATATAATTTTTGGTACATAAAAAAGCATATATTTAATATATATGTGTAAATTATCAAGCAAAATAACATACCCAGGAGGTAGAACACTAAGTTCTATCTGTGTACTGTTCCCTAATCTAGGGATTGGCGGGTGTTTTTTTGTAAAGGGCCAGATTGTAAATATCTTAGTCTTTTCAAACCGTAAGATCTCTGTCATAACTACTAACTCTGCATTGTAGCAAAGTAGTAACGATAGACACTGTGTAAATGAGTGATCATGGCTGAGTTTCAATAAAACTTACTTAGGGACTGAAATCTGGATTTCGTATCATTTTTATGTGGTCATGAAATACTCTCTTCATTTTTTTGACCATTTAAAAATGTGCAAAACCATTCTTAGCTTATGAAACATAAAAAAACAGGTGGCAGCCTGAATTTGGCCCCTGAACCATAGTTTGTCAACCCCTGTCCTGACTGTTCCTCTGTCTTCTCCCAGAGGTGACCATTATCTTGAATTTTGGATATATCATTCCTATGGATTTTTTTAAAATGCTTTTTCCACTTACGTATATGTGTCTGAATGATGTCTTGTTCTGTTTTGCCTATTTTTGAGCATTATAAAAATGATATCATACTGTATATAGATTGGGACTTGCCTTTTTTCATTCATCATTATTTTTCTAAGATTCATTTACATAGTTGGGTTTAGCTGTATAATATTCTGTTGTATGAATATACCGCAGGTAATTCACCTGATAGTAGGTATTTAGGTTGGATCTAGTTTCTGCTTTGAACATTCTTGTACATGTCTCCTGGTACACATATACAAGAATTTTCTTGGTTATCTGTTTTCTTCTGTTGAATGATTTAACAGAACACTTACAAATTTTATAAAAAATGATGAAGCAGTATCATTTACCTTGAGAAATGTTATTGTCTTACTACCTCATCTTAAGTCATTCTGTATTTATTTACATTAATGGACAAATGCCTTTAAAATGTGCAGTGAAGTGTTAAATATTTAATTCATTCTTTCACTCATTGTTTTAGTATTACACAAACATTTATTGACTAATATATTAGGTTCTGTGCCAGCAGGAGAACTTAAGCAGTAAAGGAGATAGACAGTTAAACCAAAAATTAAGTAATAAATGACAACTGTTTATTGAAAGGTTACTATGCCAGACATTATGTTAAACAATTTATGTGCATTATCTCTGTATTAGTCTACTAGAGCTGCTGTGACAAAATTCCACAAACTAAATATCTTACACAACAGAAATTTATTACCTCACAGTCTGTAGGGTAGTTGTCCGAGATCAGCATGTCAGCAGGGTTTGTTCCTTCTGAGGGCTGTGAGAAGAATCTGCTCCCTGTCTTCTAGTGGTTGCCTGGCTATCTTTAGCATTCCTTGACATGTAGAGTTATCACCCCAGCCTCTCACTTCATTTTACATGGTGTTCTACCTGTACGGGCATCTGTCTCCAAATTTCCCCTTTTTTCTAAGGACACCAGTCATACTGGATCAGAGCCCACCCTCATGATCTCTTTTAACTTGATAAAGATCTTGTCTGCAACTAAGGTCCCATTCTGAGGTACTAGGGGTTAGAACTTAAGCATATGAATTCTGGGGGAACACAGTTCAACCCATAAGGCTCTCTTTTAGTCTTTACAGCAATCCCAGGTAACTCTGTGGAACCTTAATATACAGTTGAATCTTGAGCAATGCAGGGATGAGGGCACCAACCCGCCTTGATGTTGAAAATCTGCATATAACTTAAGCCTACCCTCTGCCTACCCTCTGTATACATGGTTCCTCCAAGTCATGTCTGCAGCTCCTCATCCATGGATTCAACAACCGCAGATCGTGTAGGACTGTAGTATGTTTACTATTGAAAAACATCTGAGTATAAGTGGACCTCACAGTTCAAATCCCTATTGTTTATGGGTCAACTGTACTGGTCTTATCATAGAGCGTATTGCAGTGCAGAAACCCTAGCTGCTAAAAAATGACTTCTGCATTGTTCCAGGACAAGATGGCATAGACTCACTTTTCCCTGGTCTTCCTGCCTAAATACAATTAAATACTCTGGAAGTTACATCTCCTGTATATCATGGACTGGGTGCTGGACATGCCTGCAATCCAGATCCACCATAGACATAGACCGAAAAACAAAGAAACCAACCAAACAAAAAAACCCCAAGAAAATCCTCTCACTTGCCAACGTACTAGGAAAGAAGAACCCCAATATGTGCCACAAGGGGGTCCTGGTGAGTGGTTTAAACTATGGGCAGCAGTGAAGCCCCAGGGTGTCCCAACCCCATCCCACAACTGGAGCATCAGCAGGTGACTTGGAGGGCAGTTTGACCCACCAGTGGCAACAAAGCCCTGGACCGTCCCAGTCTACTCAACAACTGGTACATGAGCAGGTGATCCATCTACCCATAGCAGCAGTTGCCACAAAGCTCTGTGTCCCCCTGCTGTCCACCTAATGACAAGGAGACCAGGCCCAGTGGCATCTGCCCCTCACCCCCACCCTCAGGAGATTTTCAGTAACAGCAGGTGATGCAGGGAAGCAACTTCATCCTCACAGAATAACAGCAGGATGGACTGAGCAGGAGCTCCATCAGCACCGGAAAAACAAAGCAGACCAGATTAACATTACAAGAGTGCAGAAGGCCAAACTGTCATTGGAGTAAAGCCCCACAAAAGTAGGCCAGGACCTAAATGGCCTGCTCAAACAACATGTAAATAGGATCAAGAGTCTTCTAACATAATACCTAAAATATTCAGGATACAATAAAAAAATCACTTGTCATACCAAGAACCAGGAAAACCACAACTTGACATTGAGCTGACCTAGGGCCAATTGAATACTGGAATTATCTGACAAAGATTTTAAAGCTGCTTTAAACAAATGCTTCAACAAGCAATTAGGAATTCTCTGGAATGAAAAAAGGGGGAAATCTCAGTGAAGGATTAGAAGTTATAAAAAGAACCAAATGGCAGTTATATAATTGGAAAATATAATAACCAAAATTTAAAATTCACTGGGTAGAATCAGTAGTAAAGTGGAGCTGATGGAGATATAATCACTGAACTTGAAGGCAGATCAGTTGAATTTACTCAATCTGATCAACAGAAAAAAGACTGAAAAAAATTATCAGAGTCTTAAGGATTTGTGGGACAATAACAAAAGATTTAACATTTGTATCGTTGGAGCCCAAAGGATAATAGAAAGAGCATGGGACTGGAAAATGTATTTGAAGAAATAATGGCTGAAAACTTTCCACATTTGGTGAAAGACATAAATTTAAAGCTTCAAGAAGCTGAGCAAACCCCCAAATAGGATACACTTAAAGAAATCTTCACCTAGGAATATTAAACTTCTGAAAGTAAAGGACAAAGAAAACAAATCTTAAAATAGCCAGAGAGAAATGACACATTAGCTATAAAGGACTACCAATCGGAACAACACCAAATTTCTCATCTGAAACCATGGAGTCCAGAAAGAAGTGGCATAAAAATTTTCAAGTGCTGAAAGAAAAGGACTGTCAACCCTGAATCCTATATTTGATGAAACCGTCCTTCAGGAATGAAGGGGAAATAAAGACATTCTCAAACGAAATAAGCTAAAAGAATTTGTTGTTAACGTAGCAAACAGAATTACTAGGGAGAAAGAGAGACATTACATAATAAAAGAATCAGTCCAATAAGAAGTTATCGCAATCCTTAATGGGTGTATACCAAACAACCAAACTTCAAAATATATAAAACTAATAGAGCTGAAAGGAGAAATAAACAAATCCACAAGTATAGTTGGGGACTTGAACACATCATCAGTGATTGATAGAACTGCTAGTCGGAAATCAGCAAGGGTATAGAATAGCTAAACACCACCACAGGCCACCAAGATCTAATTTACATCCTATCCAACAATAGCAGAATACATAATTTTTTCAAGTGCCCACGGACCATTCACCAAGATAGACCATATGCTGGATCATAAAACATCTTAACTAATTCAGAAGAATTAAAGTTATATGACATATTCTTTGAACGTAATAGAATCAAACTAGAAATCAATAATAGATGACAAGAAAATCTACAAACACTTGAAAGTTAAAAATACTTCTAAATAATACAGAGACAAAGAGGAAATCTAAAAGGAAAGTTAAAAATACAAAGAATGAATGAAAATACACACATCATGTATCAAAAAAAGTGAGATGCAGCTAAAGCACTGCTGTGAGGGAAATTTATAGCACTAAAGGCTTACATTAGAAAAGAAGAAAAGTCTCAAATCAGTAGTCTAAGTAGTAGTCTAAGTTCCTACCTGAAGATGCTAGAAAAAGAAGAGCGAGACAGACCCAAAGCAAGCAGAATGAGGGAAATCATTAAGAGTAGAAGTCAGTGAAATTGAAAACAGGAACACTTCTGAGAAATGTAATGAAACAAAAAATTGATTCTTAGAAAAAAATGAATGAAATTGATAAATCTCTAGCAAGATTGATAAAAATAAAGAGATGACACAAATCACCAATATCAGGAATGAAACAGGATATCACTACAGATCTTCTAGTGAGTAAAAAGATGACAACTTTACACTCATAAGTTAAACAGCCTAGAAGAAATGCACCAACTATTTGAAAACCATGAACTACCAGAACTTAGCCAAATTGAAATAGATAAATAGCCCTATAACTATTTTTAAAATTGAACTTTTGATTAAAAACTGACAAGAAATAAATCTCCAGGCCTAAATGGTTTCACTGGCAAATTTTACCAAACACTCAAAGAATTGACATCAATTTGATAAAATGATGCTCTCTCTTTCAGGCTGTCAGAGCAGAAGGAACACTTCCCAACTCATTCTGAGGCCTGTGTTACCCTGACAGCAAAACTGTACAGATGCAGCACAAAAAAGAAAACCACAGACTAATATCTCATTAACTTGAATGCAAAAATTCTCAACAGATTTTAGCAAATTGAATCCAGCCACAACCAAGTGGGATTTAGTCTGGAAACCCAAGTCTGTTTCGATATTAGAAAATCAGTGAGACCCACCATATCAACAGGCTAAAGAAGAAAAATCATGTGATCATAACAATGGATGCAGAAAATCTTTTGACAGAATTCAACATCATAATAAATAAAAACTATCAGTAAGTAGAAAGCAAGGGGAACGTCCTCAACCTCATAATAGGCATCTATAAATGAACTTACACCTAACTTAATACTTACAGGTAGAGGACTGAATGCTCTCCCTCTACAGTCTGGAAAAGGACAAGGAAGTTAGCTCTCACCACTGTTAATCAACATACTGCTGGCAGTTTTGGTTACTGCAGTAAGGAAAGAAAAAGAAAGAAAAGGCATACAGATTTGAAAAGAAGGAATGAAACTTGCTATTTCCAGTTGACATGATTATCTGCATAGAATATCTGAAGGACTCTACCAAAACACTCCTAGAATGAAAAAATGAATTTATTATAGTTATAAAAGTATAAGGTCACTTCACAAAATCAACTGATTTCTGTACGTTGACAATGAACAAGTGGAAACATATTTAAAAAAATGCAATACCATTTACAGTTGCTCCAAAGAAAATGAAAAAAAGTATAACAAAACATGCAGGATTTGTGCAATTAAAATGACAAAATCTTGATGAAATTGAAGATTTAAATATTTGGAGAATCATACCATGTTCATTAATTGGAAGACTCAAGGTAATAAAAACGGCAAGTATTCTTAAATTGTTTTACTAATAATTGTAATTCTTAGTAAAATCTCAGAAACATTTTTTTATAGACAAGCTTATTCTAAAATTTATATAGACAGAGAAAGGCCTTAAAATAGCCAGAACAATTCTGAAGAAGACTGAAGTGGGAAGAATGACTCTTCCTGGTGGCACGGCTTGCTTAGGTCAGTGGAGCAGTGTGGGGAACCCAGAAGTAAATTCACACCAATATGCCCTGCTAATTCTTGACAAAGAAGCAAAAGCAGTTCAGTGGAGGAGGGATTGCCTTTTCAGTGTTAGTGCTGGAGAAATTGGACATCCATCTGTAGGCAAAAATATGAACCTTGACCTAAACCTCACACCTAAAATAATTAACTCAAAACAGATCATGCAGTCTAATTTAAAACATAAAATTGTAAAACTTCGAGAAAAAGAAGAAAATTTCAAGACCTAGGACTAGACGAAGAGTGCTTAGACCTGACACCAAAAGCACAATCCATAAAAGAAAAACTTGATAAACTGGACTTCATGAGAATTTAAAACTTTTGCTCTTCAAAAGACCCTGGTAAGAGGAAGAATATACAAGTTACAGATTGGGGGAAAATATTTGTAAACCCCATGTTTAACAAAGGACTTGTATCTGGAACATATAAAAACCCACCAAAACTCAACATTAAAAATACGAAGAGTCCAGTTAGAAAATGGGTGAAAGACAGTCTAAACATTTCATTGAAGAGGATGAATGGCAGACACAGACACAGATGACAGATAAACACATGAAAAGATGTTCAACATCATTAGCCATTTGGGAAATGCAAATTAAAACCGCAATAGTATATCACTACCCATCCATCAGAATGACTCAAATAAAATTGTGATAAAACCAAATGCTGGTGAGGATGTGGAAAAAGTGGCTGACCATAACATTGCTAGTAGGGATGTTAAATGATACAGCCACTTTGCAAAACTGTTTGGCAGTGCCTTTTAAAACTACAAATGGATCTGTCATACCAAGAGCAGGTAATTCCGCTCTTGGGCATTTGTCCCAGAGAAGAGAAGACTTATTTTCACTAAGAAACTTATTACATGCATGTTCTTAGCAACTTTGTTCTTAATAGCCAAAACTGTGAAACCCCAGTGTCCTTCAACAGGTGAATGAATGAACAAATTATGGTACTTCCATACCATACCATACCATAGTCTGCTGCTCAGCACTAAGATGGAACAGGCCATTCAGTCGTGCGTCCAGTGCCTTGGAGGGACTGCGAGGAAGTAATGCCAAGTGAAAACAGTCAACCTCAGAAGGATGCATGCTGTGCGATTCCATACATACATACAGAACTTGTGAAATACAATTGTAGACGCGGAGAACAGATTGGTAGTTGACGGGCAGGGATGGGAGCTGTAAATGTGGCTATCAAGTGACATAGTAATGGTACAGTTAAGTATCTTGATTTGATGGTGGTCACATAAGGCTACGCGTGTGATAAAATTGGACTGATGCAGATACAGAAACGTGAGCGCTTGTAACTGGTGAAATCTCTGTGGTTCGTGCAGTGCCAGCTTCCCAATGTGGATAGGTACCACAGTTATGCAGGACGATACAGTTGGGAGAGGGTGGGTGAAGGGTACACGGGACCTCCCTGTACATTACTTCTCACCTTTCTGTTGTTATCTATAATATTTCAAAGTAAAATGGTTGAAATCCTACATAGGCATAGAAGGAAATCTGGAGGAAAACACTCTGAAACTGTAAGTTTCTCAGATGGTAGAATTACGAATGATTTGTATTTTCTTTGTTTCATACGTTTTCAACAGTGAACATATATGATTTTTATGAGAGAAAAAAAATACTGACATAAGCTAAATGGATTCAATGAAAACTAATTTCCAATGGAAATGTTCATTGCAAAATTTGCTCAAAAGGGTCCGTTTGAACTACGAACTTGGAGGGCATTGGTAGCCTTGGAAGATTTTCAGAGCCACAGTGGGATCAGAACACAGAGTGTAGCAGATTTAAAAATAAATGGGAAGCAGGTAAAAGCAGGGAAATATAAAAAGTACGCATTCAGCAAGCCGACAGAAAGACGTGAGAAGGGGAAGTGGGACGAGGATTTTTCAATTGGGAGGCTCTTGAACCACAGCTGGTGCCGCAGGAAGAGAAAGTGGGTAATTATGAGTAATTTCTAAGGAGGCGATCGTTCCATGCTTGTGATAAACCATGTTAGTCGGCATGTGGTTGGGCGGGTCATTTGCAGTCCAGGACCAGGGCGTGCCCGGGTGCAGGGAGTTGGAGCTCATGTTATTCCCTGTCGTGTGCGTGTGTGTGCGTGTGTGTGTGTGCGCGTGTGTGTTTACTATGTAAGCGAACACGTGGAAATGATGGGCCTTTGTAGAGGAAGATTTTGATTTGGGGTTTAGCTAACCTCCAAAGCAGTTTTAAAAAACCTGTTGACTTAAATGGCTAATAAAAAGGTAGCTGGTCTCTATTTGAATAATTACATTTGGGGTTTAATTGCTTCCTTCTGTTCTCACTGAATGTGTTGGTTAAATCGCCAAAGGAGAATGCCAGCGTCTGTTATCAGTTTATCAGCTAATCAGCTAGACGTGATCAGTATTTGCCACCAGAAGTAGTGGCGCCGGGTGGTCCCTAGGTAAGATACTGCTGTAGCCTTAGTCGTTCTTTAACCTTAGTACATTAAATGATGCACAGGGCACCCTGCACAACCTGGCAGCTCTGTGCGAAGGCAGGCGCAGCTCTTCACGAGGAGGGAAGCCGAGAAGCAAAGAGGAAGAGGTACGCCTCCTGCATGCTCGCTGCCTCACGCCGTCACTTTGAGTTGATTGCCTTCCTTTCCTGCATGGTTTAAATTCCTAACAATGACTGGACGATCTTTAGGTCTGTAGGGACCTGTTAATATATTTTGACTGACATACTGTGTCATAATTTTGCCCCATAACTGTTATTCAGAATTCTGAGTTCAATTTCTTTTCTTTTGATAAAATTAAAAATTTGTTATTGTGTTGTATTTCTTTTCAGAAGCAAATTGATCTAGATTAAACACTTGAAAGCTAATATTACATTGCCATTAACCAGATTTCAAAACTTTTATTTCTTATATTCACATTAACACCTTTCTTTAAATGAAAAGCATTTTAGCAATGCAAACGGTAGTTTTTCTTTTAAATTAAAATGTTGCGGTTTTTTTTCTCTTTGTAGGTTTATCTGGCAAGGCTGAGACAAATAAGACTGCAGAATTTCAATGAGCGCCAACAGATTAGAGCCAAGCTTCGTGGTGAAAAGGCAGGTTGAAAATCTCTTTTTCAAAAAGTAATTGAATGACATTATAATACACTGAGATTATGTGCCACTAACACAAAATAAAGTCTGATGAAGACAGTGAAAGTCAAAGACCAGAAAACTATATACATAGGGTTACAGTATATCTTATTTATATGACTTTAAATTGATAAGACCTTTTGTTCTGGGGAGATTCTGAGAGGAAAGTGTGAGTGGTACCCATGGACATATAAAATGGTACATTTTATATCCTTCTGTTTCTGTCTTTTTTCTCAGTGTCCATAGGAGTTGACGGTTGTAGAGAGTTCTGTTGCAGCTGTGAACAAGTTGCCATTTTTCATTTTTAGATGTTAGTTGATTCATGTGACGTCTACAGTGAGTTTGCGGTTCTATCCTAAGTGGTCTGCTCACTACTTATTTTGTAGAAGGAAGCTGACAGCTCCGAAGGACAGGAAGGAAGTGAGGAGGCTGACGTGAGGCGTAAGAAAGTGGAAGCGCTGAAGGTATGTACTGGAAGTGATACAGGTTTTCTTAGAGGAAGTGGAAACTCAAGATAGAAAGTTGTGTTCTTAAGTCTTTCGTAGTAAACCAACTTATTATCTTGCCTTAACTTTTCTTTCCCTTTTATCCCTCACTTTTTCATTTCTGAAAAATAGCGTTTTTCTCTCTTCATGTCTTATTTATGGAGAGCAATTTGATGAAGCCACAGCATAAATACATGAAACTATCACACAAGTAACCTTAAGAAGAGAAAATGGTTACCCTAAAAGTGAAAAACATAATCTCCGTTTCTGTGAAGACAAGTTTGTGCATAATAGTCATAGTTGTAAATTTTTAAATTTTTATTTCCATTTGACTGTACCTGCATTTATTTTCATTCCAGAAATACTTATTGAGCAACTGCTGTGTGTTGGCAGCCCGTTTAGGTGCTGGGCATGCAGCTTACATTTGTGTTCTGGAACCACACACACCCACTTCTTTTTTGGCTAATAAGGAAATATTTTTATAGACCTGGAAAAACAAACAGGCAAACCCCACACCTTTCTTTCTGGCACTAGCTGTGCTGATTGTCTTCATTTCCAGGCCCAGGTGAGCGCCCGCGCGGCTGTGCTGAAGGAGCAGCTAGAACGTAGGAGGAAGGAGGCGTACGAGAGAGAGAAGAAGCTGTGGGAGGAGCATGTGAGCCTTGCCCCTGTCGTCATCCTGCCGGGTTCCTGCCCGCCCGCTTTCACTGGGTGCTGTGCCAGCCTTACGGTTCCGTGGTCCTATTTTCTCCCTCTCGTTCATTTCCCTACATCTCTCTGTCTCTGTCATCATTTAAGGACGATCCATATGGAAGTTATTTTGGGGTTTGATTTGAGGTGAGAACCCAATGTGTTTTATTTAGTCTTTATTATTGCCAAGTAGTTAATCAAAGTCCCAGCATCACTTAATGCCTGCAACATTTCTTCTGCCCCTGATCTGCAGTGCTGCCTGTGAGAGACTAGACGCCTGTGTGTCCTGGAGGATGAGTCCATGCCTATTCCCTAGGGCCCCGTTTTGCTTGTAATTATGGGTTTAGAATATATTTAATTCCTGGAAGGGTTCTTCCCTCATTTCCCCTTCACTCTTCTTTTTCATTTGTTTTCCTTACTTATTTGCTCTCTTTTTCTCTGAGAGGTACAGTTTAGGGTAATTTTTTTTCTTTTTTCTTTTCTTAAATCCTGTTGGGATTTTGATCTTTACTACTTTAAACCTACAAATTAACTTAAGAAGAACTGACGGGTTTATAATAGTCTTTATCCAGAAACGTGTTAAATATCTACATTTACTTGTGTCTTTTATATCTCTTACATAATTTTGATCATTTTTAACTCATACTTGTTATATTTCTTGTAAAGCTCATTTCTTGATGGTTTATAATTCCATTTCTGCTTTTAAGCGTTTGTTTTTTTCTAACAGAATAGTGCTGATATTTGGAGAAATTGTTGGGTTTTGCTTATCTCTTATGCAGTGAGTGTGCCTGTTCTACCAATTTTGAGGGGTTTCAGCATGCAACAATATCACTGACAAGCAGTCATGATATACATCATAACACTAATTGCTACCGTTCATAATTGTTTATTGTATGCAAGCCAGATTCTAACCACTGCCCATGGATCGCTTCGCTTACTCTTTACGACTTTACAAAGCAGATAAAGAAAGGATAAAACAATTAGATGAGGTCACATTTTAAGGAAGTATGGAATAGGGATAGGAATCTGTGCCCGTCAGGTATCGAAGTCTTAATATTCTTAGGCGGTACGCCTAACTCCCCTGCTTTCTTTAAGTTTTGCCTTTTATTACCACTTTATTCTTACTGCATTGGCCAGAACTTCTAGGACAGAGTTAAATAGTAATGGGGATAATACTTTTGTTCCTGTCTTTAATGGAAATACTTTAGTCATTTCTCTGTTATGTATGGTAAAATAGTAAGGAATATAATTTTACATCTGGGTTTTACAGTTTTTATCAGACTTGTGTTTTGGTGTTTTATCAGATGTCTTTTGTGTATCTCTTAATATGATTTTGTTTCTTCTGAATCCACCCGTTGATGTCATATACAGGGAGATTCTCTTACCATATTCCTAATGAAAAAGAACCATTTAGCTATGAAGCATGAGTGAAAGAGACATAACTCCAGAAATCAGAATAAGTCTAAGGGTTTTTTGATAGTTCCCTTTCGTTTTCTCCTCCCAGCAATTTTGATTTCTCCACCCTCTGCTAGTTACGTTTTTCTCTGTAGTTTCCAGAGTCCAGTAGTGGAGAACTCTTGTCTTGTTTGCCACATCATGAACAAGTCTTGACTAAGAGACAGTAACTGTCACAGGGTATCTCATCTTCCTTCCCAATCATAATTACTGTTATCTGGTACTTACCTTCTGGCCTATTGGTCCCAGTCTTACCTGGCTTCAGATTGTTATGCTGTTTAAATCATGTTTTAATTCTAGTATTTTTTACTTCCTCCTTTCTTTTTTTTTTGAATTTTTGAATTTCATTTAAAAAATTTTTTTATACAGCAGGTTCTTATTAGTTATCCATTTTATACATATTAGTGTATATATGTCAATCCCAAGCTCCCAGTTCATCCCACCACCACCACCCTCCCCCCCACCCCCGCTTTCCCCCTTTGCTGTTTGTTCTCTGTATCTGTGTCTCTATTTCTGCCCTGCAGACCGGTTCATCTGTACCATTTTTCTAGGTTCCCCATATATGCATTAATATACGGTATTTGTTTTTCTCTTTCTGACTTACTTCACTCTGTATGACAGTCTCTAGATCCATCCACGTCTCTACAAATGACCCAGTTTCGTTCCTTTTTATGGCTGAGTAATATTCCACTGTGTATATGTACCACATCTTCTTTATCCATTCATCTGTCGATGATCATTTAGGTTGCCTCCATGACCTGGCTATTGTAAATAGGGCTGCAGTGAACATTGGGGTGCATGTGTCTTTTTGAATTATGGTTTTCCCTGGGTATATGCCCAGTAGTGGGATTGCTGGGTCATATGGTAATTCTATTTTTAGTTTTTTAGGAACCTCCATACTGTTCTCCATAGTGGCTGTATCAATTTACATTCCCACCAACAGTGCAAGAGGGTTCCCTTTTCTCCACACCCTCTCCAGCATTTATTGTTTGTAGATTTTCTGATGATGCCCATTCTAACTGGTGTGAGGTGATACCTCATTGTGGTTTTGATTTACATTTCTCTAATAATTAGTGATGTTGAGAAACTTTTCATTTCCTTCTTGGCCATCTGTATGTCTTCTTTGGAGAAATGTCTATTTAGGTCTTCTGCCCATTTTGGGATTGGGTTGTTTGTTTTTTTAATATTGAACTGCATGAGCTGTTTATATATTTTGGAAATTAATCCTTTGTCTGTTGATTCGTTTGCAAATATTTTCTCCCATTCTGAGGGTTGTCTTTTTGTCTTGTTTCTAGTTTGCTTTGCAAAAGCTTTTAAGTTTCATGAGGTCCCATTTGTTTATTTTTGTTTTTATTTCCATGACTCTAGGAGGTGGATCAAAAAAGATCTTGCTGTGATTGATGTCAAAGAGTGTTCTTCCTATGTTTTCCTCTAAGAGTTTTATAGTGTCTGGCCTAACATTTAGGTCTCTAATCCATTTTGAGTTTATTTTTGTGTATGGTATTAGGGAGTGATCTAATTTCATTCTTTTACATGTAGCTGTCCAGTTTTCCCAGCACCACTTATTGAAGAGGCTGTCTTTTCTGCTTTGTATATCCTTGCCTCCTTTGTCATAGATTAGTTGACCATAGGTGTATGGGTTTATCTCTGGGCTTTCTATCTTGTTCCATTGATCTATATTTCTCTTTTTGTGCCAGTACCATATTGTCTTGATTACTGTAGCTTTGTAGTATAGTCTGAAGTCAGGGAGTCTGATTCCTCCAGCTCCGTTTTTTTCCCTCAGGACTGCTTTGGCTATTCGGGGTCTTTTGTGTCTCCATACAAATTTTAAGATTTTTTGTTCTAGTTCTGTAAAAAATGCCATTGGTAATTTGATAGGGATTGCATTGAATCTGTAGATTGCTTTGGGTAGTATAGTCATTTTCACAATATTGATTCTTCCAATCCAAGAACATGGTATATCTCTCTACCTGTTGGTATCATCTTTAATTTCTTTCATCAGTGTCTTATAGTTTTCTGCATACAGGTCTTTTGTCTCCCTAGGTAGGTTTATTCCTAGATATTTTATTCTTTTTGTTGGAATGGTAAATGAGAGTGTTTCCATAATTTCTCTTTCAGATTTTTCATCATTGGTGTATAGGAATGCAAGAGATTTCTGTGCATTAATTTTGTATCCTGCAACTTTACCAAAGTCATTGATTAGCTCTAGTAGTTTTCTGGTGGCATTTTTAGGATTCTCTATGTATAGTATCATGTCATCTGCAAACAGTGACAGTTTTACTTCTTCTTTTCCAATTTGTATTCCTTTTATTTCTTTTTCTTCTCTGATTGCCATGGCTAGGACTTCCCAAACTATGTTGAATAACAGTTGTTAAAGTGGACAACCTTGTCTTGTTCCTGATCTTAGAGGAAATGCTTTCAGTTTTTCATCATTGAGAATGATGTTGGCTGTGGGTTTGTTGTATATGGCCTTCATTATGTTGAGGTAGGTTCCCTCTATGCCCACTTTCTGGAGAGTTTTTATCATAAATGGGTGTTGAGTTTTATCAGAAGCTTTTTCTGCATCTATTGAGATGATCATATGGTTTTTATTCTTCAATTTGTTAAATATGGTGTATCACATTGATTGATTTGCGTATATTGAAGAATCCTTGCATTCCTGGGATAAATCCCACTTGATCATGGTGTAGGATCCTTTTAATGTGTTGTTGAATTCTGTTTGCTAGTATTTTGTTGAGAATTTTTGCATCTATATTCATCAGTGATACTGGTCTGTAGTTTTCTTTTTTTGTAGTATCTTTGTCTGCTTTTGGTATCAGGGTGATGGTAGCATCATAGAATGAGTTTGGGTGTGTTCCTTCCTCTGCAATTTTTTGGAAGAGTTTGAGAAGGATGGGTGTTAGCTCTTCTCTAAATGTTTGATAGAATTCACCTGTGAAGCCATCTGGTCCTGGACTTTTGTTTGTTGGAAGATTTTTAATCCCAGTTTCAATTTCATTACTTGTGATTGGTCTGTTCATATTTTCTATTTCTTCCTGGTTCAGTCTTGGAAGGTTATCCCTTTCTAAGAATTTGTCCATTTCTTCCAGGTTGTCCATTTTATTGGCATAGAGTTGCTTGTAGTAGTCTCTTAGGATGCTTTGTATTTCTGTGGTGTCTGTTGTAACTTCTCCTTTTTCATTTCTAATTTTATTGATTTGAGTCCTCTCCCTCTTTTTCTTGGTGAGTCTGGGTAATGGTTTATCAATTTTGTGTATCTTCTCAAAGAACCAGCTTTTAGTTTTATTGATCTTTGCTATTGTTTTCTTTGTTTCTATTTCATTTATTTCTGCTCTGATCTTTACAATTTCTTTCCTTCTGCTAACTTTGGGTTTTGTTTGTTCTTCTTTCTCTAGGTCTTTTAGGTGTAAGGTTAGATTGTTTATTTGAGATTTTTCTTGTTTCTTGAGGTAGGCTTGTATAGCTATAAACTTCCCTCTTAGAACTGCTTTTGCTGCATCCCATAGGTTTTGGATCATCGTGTTTTCATTGTCATTTGTCTCTAGGTATTTTTTGATTTCCTCTTTGATTTCTTCAGTGATCTCTTGGTTATTTAGTAATGTATTGTCTAGCCTCCTTGTGTGTGTGTTTTTTACGTTTTTTTCCCTGTGATTCATTTCTAATCTCATAGCATTGTGGTCAGAAAAGATGCTTGATATGATTTCAGTTTTCTTAAATTTACTGAGGCTTGATTTGTGACCCAAGATGTGATCTATTCTGGAGAATGTTCCATGCGCACTTGAGAAGAAAGTGTAATCTGCTGTTTTTGGATGGAATGTCCTATAAATATCAATTAAATCTATCTGGTCTATTGTGTCATTTAAAGCTTCTGTTTCCTTATTTATTTTCATTTTGGATGATCTGTCCATTGGTGTAAGAGAGTGGTTAACGTCCCCCACTATTATTGTGTTAGTGTCGATTTCCTCTTTTATAGCTGTTAGCAGTTGCCTTATGTACTGAGGTGCTCCTATGTTGGGTGCATATATATTTATAATTGTTATATCTTCTTCTTGGATTGATCCCTTGATCATTATGTAGTGTCCTTCCTTGTCTCTTGTAATGTTCTTTATTTTAAAGTCTATTTTATCTGATATGAGTACTGCTACTCCAGCTTTCTTTTGATTTCCATTTGCATGGAATATCTTTTTCCATCCCCTCACTTTCAGTCTGTATGTGTCCCTAGGTCTGAAGTGGGTCTCTTGTAGACAGCATATAGATGGGTCTTGTTTTTGTATCCATTCAGCGAACCTGTGTCTTTTGGTTGGAGCATTTAATCCATACACGTTTAAGGTAATTATCGATATGTATGTTCCTATTACCATTTTCTTAATTGTTATGGGTTTGTTTTTGTAGGTCCTTTTCTTCTCTTGTGTTTCCCACTTGGAGAAGTTCCTTTAGCATTTGTTGTAGACCTGGTTTGGTGGTGCTGAATTCTCTTAGCTTTTGCTTGTCTGTACAGCTTTTGATTTCTCCATCAAATCTGAATGAGATCCTTGCTGGGTAGAGTAATCTTGGTTGTAGCTTCTTCCCTTTCATCACTTTAAATATATTGTACCACTCCCTTCTGTTTGTAGAGTTTCTGCTGAGAAATCAGCTGTTAACCTTATGGGAGTTCCTTGTACGTTGTTTGTCATTTTTCCCTTGTTGCTTTCAATAATTTTTCTTTGTCTTTAATTTTTGTCAGTTTGATTACTGTGTGTCTCAGCGTGTTTCTCCTCTTATCTTGCCTGGCACTCTCTGCGCTTCCTGGACTTGGGTGGCTATTTCCTTTACTATGTTAGGGAAGTTTTCGACTATAATCTCTACAAATATTTTCTCAGGTCCTTTCTCTCTCTCTTCTCCTTCTGGGACCCCTATAATGTGAATGTTGTTACGTTTAATTTTGTCCCAGAGCTCTCTTAGGCTGTCTTCATTTCTTCTCATTTTTTTTTTCTTTATTCTGTTCCATGGCAGTGAATTCCACCAGTCTGTCTTCCAGGTCGCTTATCCGTTCTTCTGCCTCAGTTATTCTGCTATTGATTCCTTCTACTGTGTTTTTCATTTCAGTTATTGTATTGTTCATCTCTCTTTGTTTGTTCTTTAATTCTTCTAGGTTTTTTTTCTTTAATTCTTCTAGGTCTTTGTTAAACATTTCTTGCATCTTCTTGATCTTTACCTCCATTCTTTTTCCGAGGTCCTGGGTCATCTTCATTATCATTATTCTGAATTCTTTTTCTGGAAGGTTGCCTGTCTCCACTTCATTTAGTTGTTTTTCTGGGGTTTTATCTTGTTCCTTCATCTGGTACATAGCCCTCTGCCTTTTCATCTTGTCTGTCTTTCTGTGAATGTAGTTTTTGTTCCACAGTCTGCAGGATTGTAGTTCTTTTTTCTTCTGCTCTCTGCCCTCTGGCATATTTCCCCCTTTCTTTTCCTTTGTTTCAGACATAGCATGCATAGGACGTGAGTATGAAATAATTGCTGTGTTAACTTATTGCCTCTTCTGCAAGAGAACGTTGTAGCAACCACATTTGTCAGAAGTAGAAATATCTCATCTTCATAGTCAGAGCTAGTAATTTGTCCTCTTAGCCGAATCCTTTCAAACTTACCTAATGTGGAAATGAGGGTGAGCCTACCTTTGGTGGACTCTGTATAGTGGAGTGGGGAACGGTCTGCTTTTGTTCTCTTGAGCCCAGGAAGCAGAAACATTTCCTCCTTTGCTGATTTGCATAGTGGGGCAGTTTCTATCAGGGTGAATCAGTATGAAACTGCCTGTGTATCCTTTTTAATCAGCTTTCCTTGGGTTGAGCCTGCTGCTGTCATCCTTGTGTTCAGCTGCAGGATCGCAGTTGCAAGCTTTAAGGGCCATCGCCCCCTCCTAGGTTATAGTTTAGTCTTTAATAATCCATTCTGGCCACCTGCATAGCACATGAAGGCGATTATGAGAGTAAGGTAGCCATTAAATACAGTGAGGAGCTTATGCTTAGTGCACATCAGCCTTATTTTAAGAATGTGATCCATTATGCAGAACTACACGGGGCCTCAGGGTATGTGATGACAGCAGCCTGCATGGCGACACCCTGGAGTCTTAGAGGTGGGTCAGTGCTCCGCATCCCTCCCCTCAGTGTGCATGCAGAGGCCCTCACTGTGCTGCCTGTATAGACACCTTGTATGGTTCCTCACACAAGGTGGAGCGAATGGCTGTGTCATCGTTCATGTTGTGGTTGGCACATGGGACCCTGGAATAGCACCTTAATCACTGGGAGATGTTTCCTTTTCTCCCAGTCACGTAGGCACCGCTCACGTTAGTGATTTAGAACGTTACGCTTCTAACGGCTCAAGTTAGTATATCTCAGAGAACACAAGCATGAGCTTTGTCATTATATTTCTTTCCCAAAATCTGCCCTTGGTGGGCTGAAACGTAGCCCACAAGCATGTTTAAACGTGGTCTTGAGCGCATCTTGTATGACGGTTTTCTAAAGCGCAGCTCCCCAAGCAGGCTTCCTTTCCATCGCTTGTTCCTCACTGTCCTGCCCGTTGGATGAGGTCGTGTCCCCTGTCATCTAAGCTGTCACAGCCTGGTGCACAGTCTGCACACTTCTTCGCATCAATTCAGGCGGCATGTTGGTGAAAGTCTGCTCCTTGGTTAGGTCAGAGACTGTGTTTTGAATATGATGACTTCCTCTTTTATTGCATTTCACTCTTTGTTGTGTATTTCATGTCTGTCTTTGTCCCATTCTTTGGACACAGGCCTCTAAGCTTCCCCCAGGGTGGACACACTCCCCAACTTGGCTACCTCAGAATCTTCTATCCTTAGTCTTGCCATCTAAATAGACACATCCTGAGGTCACTTTGGAATCATGCTCTCTGAGCCAAGTCTCACTGGATATTAACAGAGTTCCAGAGATCTCTGAAATACATGTTTGACATCAAAGGATTCAAGAACATCAGAGAGAATCAGGATTCCACTTATGCCGAGGAATCCTCTGATGATCTTCCTAGCATCAAGCTGACTTTCCCTAAGCAGCAGGAGCAGAGGGTTCTCAGCTGGTGGAGGAGGGGAAGGGGAGCACCTCTGGAAGCACTGTTAGGTGTTATGTTCCAACAAGTGTACTTTACAGACTGTGTCCAGTGGTGGTGTGGCTTTGAGCAGGTGCTCTGCGTTCTTATCATAAGACCTTTATTGCTGGGCAGCTGCACACGTGCACAGTAGCAATTCTGACTCCTCAGATGGCAGCTGGAGCCCGGCCTCTTCTGCCAGAGGCTGCCCTAGACCTCATACACCCACCAGTACACTTGCACGAGCAACCACATGCTTATAGTACAGCCCAGGAAAAGCTCCCTTAGAAGTCTTGGCTCTCTAAGCCATGTAAAACCAGTGTAAATTTTTTTTAATTTTAATGGTAGATCTGTCTTAGATAGTTCTAAAGTGCACACAAATGACAGATTTTATGGCTGTATTCCTGATAGATAATACTAGTTTCTAGTGCAGCACAACTTTGTATTTCCTCATGTGTCTTCACAAAGGTTTTTACGGTGGCAATGTTAATTAAACTGTGGCAGTGAGCCTGGCTTTTGAGGTCCAACAGGCAAGCAGCCCCCTTTCGTTTGGGAGAATTATTTCATTGTGTGCACTTTTGGAAAGACCGTCGAACAAGGTGCCCTGGCTTCTCCCAGCTGAGGGACAGGCCGGTGATCTAAGGTGGACCAGCTGGAGTCTCTCCAGGGCGTGAAGTGTGAGCGGGTTGGAAGTTGGAGTTGATTTAATCAAGCGAGAGAACCTGGTGAAGCCAGGAGTGAGCTTCTGCTGCCAGATCCATGCAGCTACCCTGGCTCCTGTTCTCTTCTCGTGGCGGGCTTCCCTTTGCTTTGTGATCCGCCTACAGCTCTCTTCTCTCTTCTCCCCCCTCCCCTCCTCTCTTCCAACTCCATCCCCCCATCTCCTTCCCCCAGAGTTAGTTTCTGTTGCTTTCAGCCAAAGAACCTTAACAGATTGACTGTGTAACGTGCTCCGCATGGGACCTGGCGAATAGCAGCAGCAGTGAGTTCACCAGGAATTCTGTGGCTCGTGCTGTGCCGAGCTGTGCACAGAGGACGCGTGCTGGAGCAGTGAGGACAGCGGCAGGCTGGGCGTCAGGAGACCTGGGTCTAGTCTCAGCTCTGCCAGATAATTAGCCTGTTTGGGGGACTGCCTTAATGTTTGGGCGCCCTTATTGCCTCATCTATCTCTAATGTTGTTGTGTCTCAATGTTGCCTCGAAAAATAACCTTCACAGTGTAAGTACTTAGGTCCAGTTTAATCTACAAGAGTGGATAAAAGTTATTTTACCAAGTAATTGTTTGAACAGGAAGTCTAATTTAGCACAAGCTAGATGTATGATAGGGCTTATATGTCTATACCTACTCTAACTCAGGAGTGGCTAACATGGTATTTCAGGTTGGGCTTAGCATTATTCCGCTCCCGGAAATGTTCATTAAAGGTTTGATTGTATGTTTGTTGATGCATTTTTACCCAGTAAGACCACATATTTTTCATTGGATTCTCAAGAGTATCCTTTATCTAACAAACAGTAAAAATCACTGCCTTAATTATTCTGATTCTTCGGCATGTATACCCAATTTTATAAATTTTTCTTTTTGGCACACTTAATGGTAAAAATTGTAGTACTAAATAGGACTTTAGAATGGAGAATGATTTTCATGTGTGATGATAGAGTTTTCCCACCCAAATAATAGTGTTGGTTTTCCCAGCCAGTGTATATGCTCATATTGTGAGTAAAACATATAAGGAAGATAGGTTCAGTTTTTTAAAACGGTAGCAATGTATTTAGTAATCTAAAATTCAGTGAAAAATAGAATTAGGGAAATTCAGAGACTATATTTTGAGTACGAGTTTCTTTTTAATTGCGTTGGACTCTTGTGTATTTCATTTGTGTTCTGTCTTTGTCGTGTTCTTTAGACCTGCCACATAGGCCTATAAAGCCTCCACCAGGGTGGACACACTTACCTTTCTGGCTACCTTGGCATGTTCTTATTCTTAGACATACTTACAAATGCATTATAGTAGTACTAGTTCAGAAAAAAAATTCAGATACAAACACTTTTATATTTTTGGTACTTCAAAGACAAGGTTTTGAGAAGTTAAATATGAATTTGCTAAAATTTGGCCAAGATGTATCTTTAGGCTACATAAAATTATGTGTGAAGTTGCTCTGTACTCAAAATATTAAATCAGGGCATTTAATAATATTTTTCTAATATACATTAAAATCTTACTAGTCATTCAGCATATAGAGATGAAATAGTACTTCAAGAGTAGCTAAACTTATAATTCCATGTATTTATAAACCTGGCCTCAGTATTTGGTGAAATTTTTAGTTTTGTCATTAGGTGGCATTGCTGGTTAATTTTTCAGCAAATAGTAAAACTGACAGATAAAATAGGAGGAGTTTTACAGTGATAATTAAAAATCTTTTGGGGAAATATAAGCAGTATGGAAAAGTCTTGAATTTATTAACCTGGTGATAAAATAGCTAGGGAAAAAAATCTTCTAAAGCAATTTGTTTCTTAAACCTGACTTATGAGACTTTCAGGTCAATGTTTTATTCCTACTGCAATTTTTTTTTTTTAAACTTTGAATTTTGAAGAACTGTTAGAATAAAGTAGGTATTCTAGACATAACCAGGTGATCAGTTTGTAACAAAGTTGGGTTATTTGTTTTTTGTTTTGAAGTTTTATGGTTTTTTCTTCTATGAAACTTTGTTTTGTTTTCTTAATTTAATTAATTTTTGTGTTGTTTTACCATATTCAGTCATCTTTCTGAATTAAGGGCTCAATCTAATGTTTTCTCTTTTGACAAATTTAAAGATACATTCTTATCTTCTATCTCAAGGTCTGGTTAATACTGAATCACATTAATGTTTCTGGCTAAAAATAATATATCCATGATATTTACACAGAAGGCCCAAGTTCTCCTGTGCTAGTAAGTTACTGATGTGTGTTACCTTGGCTTATAAAGGTGTTGCCACGTCTCAGTAGTTACCCTGAATTACCCTTAATTTTTCAATAACTGAATTAGTTTTGTTATAAAGTATTTCTAAGAGTAAATTGGGTGTTCTGTTTGCTTTTTTGTTCTTTGGTTTAGATTTCATATATCTTTCTTTGCTTGTTTGTTATCTCAGGTTCTTTTGGTATGTTTAGCCTAGCTGACCCGGGGAGAGACTAGTACATGTTTGATTATAGAAAGTAAGCATTTCCTGAAGGCTGCAGACGATCCTTCTTATAAAGGTGCCAATGACTTTCTTACACAGTGGATCAGATATCTTAGAGACTCTGTCTGTACCAGTCGTTAGCCATATGTATGGCAGCCAGACAGATGTTAATATACTACGGAGTAGAATTTTAATAGTCATGTGTGAAACTTTTTCTTCATTAAAATGCCTCTTGTTGATTAAAAGAAAAGATTTCCTTTAGAAGGTGAGTAGCGTGCAGAGAACTTAACAGAGATCTCCCATGTCGTAGCCCAGTCCTGCTGGACTGAATTTGATTGTCATTGGTCTCAGGCCCTGTTTAACTCATAGCACTTTATCAATAAGCAGATTTTTTTTTTCTGTTACTTTAGGTTTCTCTTAAGGTTGAGACTAATATAGGAATGTCTGTAATATATTTTACAACTGAAGACTATAAGGTCAAAATAAAGGGTTTTCAATCCCTTTATATGTGACTTTTGCCATTAACTAAGGACAAATTTGCTAAGTATTCCGTAGAGGTTCTTAAATTCTTCTTAGGTCACATATCTCCAGTTTCAGAGAGTTGTGCCAGTGCCTTGTTTAAATTGTATAAGAATTATGTGTGTGTGTGGATAAACATTAAAAAGAACTATAGATAAATGAAGTGCAATTAGCCAGAGCAGGGGTATATGGGTGAATTTTTTTCTCTTTTATTAAGAGTTTCCTTAATGTTCTTATTCTAGGCAGCTGACCAGTGATTTTGGGAATGACTTTTGAGATAGTCTCTATAAGCATCAGTGAAAATTGTATCAGAGGCTGAGAAGGGAGGTTGGTGCTATTCTTACTTCAGTGAAATTGGTTAAATTCATATTATCACTCTTGTTTATTCATACAATTAAATTACTCTATTGATCACTTTTTTATCTTAGATTTTTAAAAATTTGTAATGTGAGGTATTTGTCTTTCAGGTTTCTGCTTCCTATTGACTTCTATAAAACCTTTGCATACGGTGCTAACACTTTCACTTCTGATTCTGCACTGATGGGAGGGTTTTGTTCTGTGCTGTACTCTAGAGATCAGAAACTTGCTTTGTGTAAACTTCTTCATCTCGTCAGGGACTGAAACCGGATTCTGAGTGTTTAAGGCAAATAACCCTATTTAATGGAAACTATATAAATGTTTGCTGAACTATAATAATTACTACTATTTATTAGGCACACAGCTGTGCGCTTTACACATTTAATCCAGTGAGTACCGCATTCCCAATTTAGAGAGATTTGAGGTCCAGAGAGGCTAAGAAACACTGAGGGCAGGTGCGCCGGAGCTGTGGGCCCCTCCTGCCTGTGTGCACTCGCGGGGCTGTGTGCGGGGCTGCCCGACCTCGCGCTCTTTCCCTGGTCTGGAGTTCCTTCCTCCCCAGAGCATTGAGCACACATCTGCCCACTTTATTTCACTGCAGCATGCTGATTGATTTATGTGTTCCCTGTTCTCTTCTAGTTTATAATCCTTTCAGAGAAAGCACTTAGTCATCATTTTGGTTTTTCCTCCTTTTTTTTTTTGAAAATTGCTTACTGCAATTAGTTCTGATCTATAATATATTGGGTTTTTTCCTAACTTGATTGAGCTGTAACCCTCAAATAATTCTCAAATTCTCCAATCAGTAATTACTGATTTAAATAAAATGGCAGAGTTTGCACACCCAGATTAATTTGTTTCCTTCAAAATAATCATCTAGGGAAGTAACATACTTGTCCTAAAAATGCTGCTATTTGATCAGAACCAATTGGAGTATGTTTATATTTCCTCAGAATTTATAATTTTTTGAATATACTCTATGGTAATAAGACAATCAAAGTTTTAAAACATTTCTATATAATTTTTCAGGGAGATAATACTCAGTTTTATGAGCTCTAGATTTTTTTTAAGTTATTTATAATAACATTAAATATCAGTATACTTCAACAGTGCTGAACTGTGGGATTAAAGCAATGTTTCCATCTTCCTCTTCTTTTTTTTAATAAGGACTTTATTTTCTTTGGAGCATTTTTAGGTTCACCGCAGAACTGAAAGGACAGTGCAGAGATTTCCCCTGTACCCCCTTATCCCCCACATGCATACCCCATTATCAGCATCCCCCACTAGATGTTACATTTGTTACAGTGGATGGACCTGCATGGACCTGCATGGACACACCCTCACCGAAAGTTCGTAGCTTACAGTACGGTTCACTGTTGGTGGTGTGCCTTCTGTGGTTTGGACAAATGTGTAATGACATGTATCCATCATTATAGCATTATATATGGTGTCTTCAGGCCCTGCAAGCCCTCTGTGCTCTGCCTGCTCATCCCTCCCACCACCCCCACTCCCTCACCAGCCCCTGCGTTTGTTTGTTTGTTTGCCTGTGGGTGTCCAGTTATTCCAGCACCATTTGTTGCTAAGAAGACTGTCCTTTCTCCATTGAATTGCCTTTGCTCCTTTGTTAAATGTTAGTTGACTCTATTTCTGGGCTCTCTGTTCTGTTCCATTGATTTGTTTGCTGTACTTTCATTAGTATCACACTATCTTGATTACTGTAGCTTCTAGTAAGTCTTGAAGTCAGATAGTATCATTCCTCCAACTTAGTTCTTCTCCTTCAATAGTGTGTTAGCTATTTCCATCTCCGTTTGAGCAAAATAGATACTGGTGTAAAAAGAAAGTACAGAAAACTAAATATTAGAATTGGATTACTATCTTATGCTTAGAAGATGCTCAATAAATATTGCATTTGAAATATTGGTATTTACTCAACAGAAATTCTTGTTTACTGGTTTGAAGAAGAGATAGAAGTTGGGAGTGACTTGCTGCCATGTTCCTGTGAGCATACTGCGAAATGCCATTTCCTTATATTTACTGAAAGTGCAGAACATTATTTCACGTTGTTTACAGAGTCTAAATGTCAAGATAAAAGCAAAAACATATATAAATATAACAAATGGTATCTTTAGTGAAGTAAATCTTATTTCCTGTACTTTTCAATTCTTTCTTTCTTATTTATGTTGACAATTTTATAATCAGGGCTCTCATGTTGGGTGATTGATGTTCAGACTTTAAGATTGTTCCAAACTTGTAGAATTTTCAGAAGCGTTTCTTTTTGAAGTATAAGATTAGTAAATAATCTATTTTTCTTCTCGCCAAATTTTATAATGGATTAAAATTAGAGAAAGAGGACTAATGTTTAATCTTTTAGAAGGCTGTTTGTGAAACACTGTTAATGCAATGGAAAGGAGTTATTTAGTACCACGTGGCGCGTGATTAGGTTCACATGTGAGGCCAGAGATGTTTCTCTGTGTTCGCTGATCTTTCCCCAGCACCTAGTACATTGCCTTGCGCAACAAAACTTGAGGAATGAAAAAAACTCCGTGTGGTTAGAGTGTATAGACAGTGACCTTATGTACACTGTTTTATCTCTTCATGCAAATATAAATTCCCCAATGTACTTACATTCTTTGTTACAGTTGGTGGCCAAAGGAATAAAGAACTCTGATGTGTCTCCACCTTCAGGACAGCAGGAAACAGGTGGCTCTCCATCAAAGCAACAGATGAGACCTGTTATTTCTGTGACTTCTGCTTTGAAAGAAGTGGGTATGGTAAGTTTCATAAAATCTAGAACTCCTCAAAGTCAAAAGATTATTAAAAGGATTAAATTTAATGAAGTTACATTAATTCCTAATGTCCCATTAGGTTTTTCTAGGGAAAAAATTACTTCTTAAGATTTTCATGTGTGGTTTACTCTGAATATTGGAGCCTCACTGGTCTTAGGTTTTATATCTAAGACCACCTGGTAGGTAAGAATATATTGAAATGATTCTCTTTTTTACTTTAAAAGACTATTGGACAAAAAAATATATAGAAATGTATGAAAAACAATGCAGAAAACATTTTTATACCCTAGCACTCACAATGAGCAAGGGTTCACTTTTTAAAAAAATAATGTCTCTCTGGTACTTACTTAACTCTGGGAATAGTGTCCAGGACGTGTACATGTATTTACAACTTTTTGGCATAGCAAATGTTAGAGGACTCAGCATAATTGCCTTTAATTCATCAATTATTTCTTTAACCTTCTACTTTTGAATCTCTATCATGTCACATGGATAGTAAAACAGAGAACTGTGGGCAAGTAGAAAGTTTAAACTTGGAAGTATGTTTCGGGCATCTCTCTGAAATGTGAAAAACTCTGTTCTGAGGTTCAGGGAAAGGGGCTCATGGTGTGGAATTTCAGCCTAGAGCTCCATAGGCAGAGGGAAGAGTCCTGAGTCATATTACACATTACCCTGATTCTGTCCTTTCCTGGTCATTGAAGTCTGTGCCTTTTATTTGTTGAATTTCACTGAGTTTTTGCAGACAGCACTGACGTTATTGGCACACCAGTCTTTTACAGCCTTTGTGTTTATCTTGAAAATAAGATTGAGTGGGAAATACCAGCCTTGGTCACCCTCAAGGACTTGATATAGGAAGCCACTGTTGCTCAAGCAGGTGTAGTCTCTCTTCTCTCTGGTAACGAGCGTGTGCTGCGTTGTTCACTCCAACTTCAGATGCCCCTGTGCGGGCCCTTCCCGGTCCCCAGTCTCACATCCCACGTAGCTGCTCACCTCTCTGGTCGTAGCGACTGCTAATGCCTGCCACTTTACTGGGTAAAATGCTCTTTGTCTGTTTTATATGTATTACTTTAAAACTGACTACTATTTAATAATATTTGAGGTAATCCATGTAACTAAATGGTTTTTCTTTATGTGTCTTCTTGCTAAATATCACTTCCTTAAAACTTTGAGAACCGCTTTTCCTTGCCCTGAGTCTTCCAGATACCTTTGCTTTCGCAGTTTTCGTAACTACTAATTTCTTCTTTTCATATATTTACAAATTCTAGATCGTCTAGAGTACTCTGATTATACTAATCAAAAAACAAAATTTATTTTATCTTTAGTACCAAGGACTCAGAACTCTTTATTTTTACTCTTTGCTTAGGGAGAAAAGCTAGTTCTCAATTATGTTTAGTAAGTAGTATGGCTTAATAAGAATATATGTACCTGAAACATAAAGACAGCTTCAAAATAACACAGCCTGTCTTGAATTATTCATCCATCAAAACTTCCCTAGCTCTGAGTATATGAATTAATTTTTAAAATTTCTACAGTAAATGTAAAATTACCAAGAATCAGGTGCCAAAGAGGAAGAGAATATAGTTAAATATGTGATCAAGCAATCCAAAAATATGACAAATAATTGAGAACTGGCTCTTCTAGTATATATTACATCTATTAAATGATAATATGTAACTATTTCTCATTGCTGATAATGAAGAAAGCTGTGTTAACATTTTACAGGAATAAAAAAATTCACAAGGAGCATGAAATGTTAATGAAAACAAAAAGTAAAAATATCAAAAATTTTAAGGTGGACTTTTAAAATAACATTATTTCTTACTCTGTAACTATCTGTGTTTAAAGGACAGAAGTTTGACTGATGCCCAAGAAACCTCAGAAGAAATGCAGAAGACTAACAGTGCTATTTCGGTAGGTACAATTTTCAAATTTTCTCTCTTATTAATCATTTTACTTAATCGTGTACCTATCAAAATACAACATTTTAACTGTTTCAGAGTAAGCGCGAAATACTACGTAGATTAAATCAAAATCTTAAAGCTCAAGAAGATGAAAACGGAAAGCAGAGTCACTCTGAAACCAGTGCAGTAATTGTTCACGAAGACGCCAAAGAGCAGGAAAAAGAAAAATCGGTTTCGTCGGATCGCAAGAAATGGGAGGCTGGAGGCCACCTGGTGATTCCCGTGGATGAACTGGCACCGGACGCGTCCTTCTCTGTGACTGAAAGTGCGTATGAGCGCGCTCGTGTCCTGCCTGGTGCGGCCCGGCGCGCTTAGAGGGGCTGAGAGAGGCTGGAAGGGTTTCTGTAATAGGTGAAACGTGGAGAAGACGATTCAGTTTTCACATGGCAAGGGTTTTTCACAACAGTCTGTAGCGTGAGAGCGGGAACTAGTGGCGCACGTTTAAATTGTGTTACTGCACTTCAGGCCTTTCTCCCACGTTAGAGTCACCTATTAGCAGGGGTGGTTCTTGGTGAGAATCAGAGTCGTGAACTTCAGCAAAGACTCAGAAGGGCCTGTCGGCATTGAGCAGGGCTGTCGAGAGGGCCTCACGCAGTGATCCCTTTGCTCAGCGATGATTCCTGAGCCGCTGCCGTTTCTCGCATTGTTCCTGGCTCTGGAGGTGCAGCAGGGAACCAGCAGACACACATGCTCGCAGGAGGCTCACTTTCTAAAGGGCCGGTCTGCCCATCAGCTAAGTAAGTACAGTTCTACGTGAGTTTTCTGAGGGACCGCTTTGGTAGAATTCTTTCTGGTGTTGGAGAAGAGTCCACAGGCTTCACAGCAAGCAGTTCTGTATTGAGTCCCACTACCTGCCACACACACTGCTGAGCAGTGAGGACAGCACAGTGGTTGAGACAGAGCCCCTCCCTGAGAGCAGAGTGTGAGTCAGGGCATTGGTCAGTCGCCAGGAGGTGGTTTCTGGATGGCGTGGCGTGCTGAGGGGTGAGACGCGTGAGCTGCCCTGAGCCCAGGACGTGGGGGAGAGCCTGCGACCCTGGGGAGCTGATGCAGCTAGCGCGGACGCGAAGGTGAGAATCCCCGAATCCTCCGGGGAGGGAGGGGTGAGCGGGCCCAGAGCACGGAGAAGCCGCAGCTGGAGCGGACCGTGCCTGCAGCAGGCGCTGTCCGCAGCCAGGTAGGAAATAGCTTAGGCTTCGCAGGCCGCGGGGACTGTGCTGCCACTTCTCCGCTCCGACACCGCTGCGCAGGAGCAGCAGCAGGCACTGTGCAAAGGTACTCGTGGGGCCGTGTTTCCAGTACGGTGTTTTTTTTTTAGGGACACTGACATCGTAATTTCATAAAATTGTCTTTATATCTTCTTTCTTCTCTCCAACTTACTCTTTCTCCTTTGCTGTCTAGAGTGCTCATGATTGCTTCCTGGGGCGTTTTTGTAACAACTGTTTTAAAATCCTTGTTAGATCATTCTCGCATGTGTGTTACATTGCTGTCGGCAGCTAGTAGCCACCTCCCGAGACAGTTAAGATTTTCCTGGTTCTTCTTATGCTGAGTAATTTTGACTTATGCCCTAGACATTCTGAATATTCTCTTACAAGGCTCTGGTCTTGTTTACGTCTGATGGAGAACATTGATAGTTTTGCAGTCGGCCCAGTTAGCGTCAGGTCCTGAGCTCCCACCTGCCTTCTGTGGCCTGTGCTTTCAGTGTCGGCTCCTGTTTCAGAGCCTGGCAGTGCTGCTTGACCTGTCCGGCTCTGTACCACGTGGCGACTGGTCTGGGACCTGGGTGGTCCTCGGTTTGCTGGCTCAGTTTTCAGTCTTTGATACGCAGCACAGGATCAGATCCACGTGTGCACAGGAGGTGAGCTCAGGTAATAGCAGGCAACTTCAGGGGGTTGCCTTCTGGACCTCCTTTGTCTGCACTGTCTCCCTGGTGTTTTCTGTCTCTGGTCCTCTGGTCAGAAAGCTGAGGCTCTGGTTACCTCACTCTGCCCTGTGCTTGGAGCAGGGTGGCCAAGAGCCGGAGGAAACAGCCCCGCCGTCTGGGCACCACGTCTCCACCAAACAGGACAGAAGCGTCCTCTCCCCAGCTTTACGGGCTCTGGGTTCTGATTACCTGTGGCAGCGCGTGGGGACTGGAAAGGAGGCAGCGGAAGGAGGAGAGAGAGATCCTCACCCTCTCTCTCTCTCCAGGCATCAGGGTTCCCCAGCCCGGCCCTTGAGACAGAGTGGAAGGCCCCTCCTCGAGCTTCCTCTGTCCGCAGCCCAGCGCCCTCCTGTGGGTTCCTGACTGGGGAAAACGGGAGGGGGATGGAGTGTACCGCCTGCTGGGGGTGCTTTGAGTTCCTGTCTTCTTCGCTCATCCGGCTGCTGGCTGCTGCTCGGCGTCCTCATGCAGCTGCTCCTGCACGGGTCCTGGTCCTTAGAGCTGTGTCAGTGGGGGGCACGGCTGACGCGTGCTTATTCCTCCATCTTCCCAGGAGTCGGAACTCTCGTCATCCTTTAGACATGTAAACACTACGAAAAAAAGCGTTTATTGTACTTATCCATGTAGTTACCATTTCTGCTGTTCTTAATTTCTTTGTTTAGATTTACGTATCCATGTTATCATCTTCCTTCTTTTAACATTTCTTGCAATGCAGGTGATAGATTCTTTCAACTTTTGTATATTGAAGAGGATTTTTACTTAATTTTATACCTTATTTTTAAATTAATAGATTTAATTATATAATTTTATAAGGTATAATTTAAATTTTTTTAAATTTAAAAATTGTATACCTTAATTTTTAAAAGCTGTCTTCTCTGGGTATAGCGTTCTAGGTTGGCAGTGTCATCTTTGAGTGCTTTAACGATGTTGCTCTGTCATCCTTTTACTCGCGTTGTTCCCAACAAGAAATCAGATTTACCTTTGTTCCTCTCTCCATAACATGCTGTTGTCCTCTGACTGCTTTTAAGACTTGTGTTTATCACTGGTTTTGAGCAGTTTGACTGTGAAGTGCCTTACCATAGTTTTCTTCATGTTTCTTTTCCTTGGGGTTCACTGAGCATCTTGGGTCTGTGGTTTATCATTTTCATCAGATTGGAAACGTCTTTTCCAATATTTCTTCAGGTATTTTCCTGTGCTGCCTCCCCGTCCTCTCGGGGCTGCAACCTCACGTGTTATCAAGTTGTCCCATAGTTCACTGATGTGTGCTTTTCATTGTTTAAGATTCTCTTTTTTCCTGTGCCTTTCATTCTGGATAGTTTCAAATTCACTTATTTTTTTCTGCATTGCCTAATCTAGTGTTAATCCCATCCAATGTATTTTTCATCTCAGATATTGTGGGTTTCATCTCTAGAAGTTCGATTTGGGTTTAAGTATCTGCCATGTCTGTACTTAACGTTTTGATCATATGGAATACAGTTATAAAAACTTTATTAGTGTGCTTGTGTGAGAATACTAATGTCTGTCTCCATTCTGAGTCCATTTTCATTGGTTAATTTTCCTCCTTATTATGGGTCATATTCTTCTGCTTCTTTGCATGATTGGCAATTTTTGATTGGATGCCAGACATTGTGAATTTTACCTGGATGGGTGCTAGGTTTTTTTGTGTTTCTGTAATTATTCTGGAGCTTTGTTCTGGCATGCAGTTAAGTTAGTTGGGCTCAGTTTGATTTGTTTATGTCTGTTTTTAAGATTTGTTAGGTGAGATCAGGGCCACATTTAACTAGAGTGCAAATTCTTCCTAGCACAGAGGGAAAGCCCTGCTGAGTGTCCAGTTCACCACGAATTATGATATTTTCCAGTCTGGCTGTGGGGAACAAGCAGTGTTTCACGTCCTGTATTCCCTGTAGTCTCTCGCGTGGTTCTTCTCCTGACCTCTTCGCGAGGTCATTTCTTCACACATTTGCTCCCTTCAGTGGTCTGCTGAATACTCGAGGCTACCTTCTGGAAGTCTCTGGACTTCTCTTTCTTCTGCCTTAGTCTCCCAAGGGTTGGTCCTAGCTCTGTCGCCGGAACTCAGGTAATCTGCTGGGCTCTGCCTGGGTCCCCCTCCTGAGCTGCAGCTGGAAACTCCCAAGGCAGCAGGAGGGGCCGTCACAGGAGTTGTCTTGTTTGTTTCTCTTCTCCCAGGATCCATGTTCTTACCTCTTATCTTATTTCTTGTCCAGTGTCTTGAGACTGATGTTTTATATATTTTGTCCAGTTGTTTTGGTTATCCAGGCAATAGCATAACTCTGGTCACCCTGTTCTATCTTACTGGGGGTGGATGTACTTGAGACCAGTTTTTAGAGGCTGTTGCACTCATCTAGACAAAAACTGAAGACCTTAACTGAGAGATAATAAAATCAGACATATGTAAGAGATTCTCGAGGACAGACTTGTAAGGGCTTCAAGGGAAACTCTTCTACAAGTTTGTCAGGGCAAGAACTTTGAAAAGCAGATGAGGAAGCATCAGAGTTAGGAAAACTGAGAGGGTGGTATGGATTTACAAGAAAAAGAGACGGCAAGATGAGGGCTAGAATATCTGCACTGAGTTTGTCGGTAGAGGCATGGTGACCTTGATGAAAGCAGCGTCGCTAGAAGGCTGGGGGCAGATATGGAATCCAGGGATTAAGAAGCGCATGGCAGCTGAGGAAGGAGCCTCTTCCAGAAGCTAAGCTGTGAGGAGAAGAGAGATGAGGGTGGTGCCGGGTGGCGGAACCTTACGGAAAAGAGCCTTGAGGATAAAAGTGCATCCCCGCACCCATTTTAGTACCTGCCTGACCTCGGTCGCGGTGCACATGGGAACCCAGCGTCCCTTCCGGTGCCTGCGCCGGCGCCCCGTGGCCCCACTGCCTCTCGCTCTGCCCCTTCTGCCTTCGTGAGGCTCCCTTCCCACCGCTGGCGCCCAGCCGCTCTTTCTACTTCACGGCCCTCCTCCCCTCTCCTCTTTCCCAAGCCCTTTGCACGGCGGCCTCCTTTTCTTCATTCGGACCCTGTTGTTCCACTGCCCCCATTTCTGAAGCCCTCCTTGTAGCAGAGCTCTTCACAGTATTGTCTGTGTACAGCCGGGTGCTGGCTCTGCACCTTCCCCCCACACGCTTCACCCCGTTTCCCACCCTCCCCCTTTAGATTGCTTTGGCACCTTTATCCAACACCATGTGGCTGTAAGCTTTGGGTCGGTTCTGGGTTCTTTACCCTTCTTAACTATCCTTTTAAAAATTGTTCCTTATTGGTAATCATTTTCCCTGAACAAAACTGAAATTACCAGCTAATCTGCAGATATTTACTTTCATGGACTAGTACACAAAAATTTGTATTAACATGTATTTGGTCACCTTTGAAAGTTTATATGACTTACACTCCATAATAATATCCTGTCTGTTACTGCTAGGTGCCTATATGCTTCATGTATTATTATCAAATGTTCTAAAGACTCAAACTTCAGTAGGTCCTTTTCTGGTTTTTGCTTTGCTAAATTTTAGTAAAAAGGTTTACCCCAAATTATTATTGTCAAAAAAGAAGTGTCAGTTGTCTACTTACGATAAATAAGGTAAAACAAATTTTCTTAGAAATACTTTTCTCTACTTTTAATCCATATGCACATTTATCTTAGGATTTTTTTTCAATTCTCTTCAGTGAAATTTACAGAAGCAAAATATTAATTTATATTTTATCTATTTTTGTACTACCCCAAATTATTCTTAATTATCTTAGGTTTAAAAAAATTTTTTTTCTCAAATAAAAATTTTACAGAAACATAATTTATGTTTTTTCCATTTTTATATTCCCTAAAACTAGAGTTTAATTCATAAGTGTTTTAAAAGGCAACTTTAGATATATTTATTATTAGTAGTATTAGTTGCTTTTGTTTTTTTCTATCATTTATTATTCATTCCCTGAAAGTCCTTTTTTTGGGTTTGGTTTTGTTTTTTTATGTTGATGACTATTTATTATTTTTTTAATTTAATTTTTATTTTATATTGGAATATAGTTGATTTACAGTGTTCTGTTAGTTTCAGGTGTACAGCAGAGTGAATCAGTTGTACATATACGCATATCCACTTTTTTAAAGATTCTTTTCCTATATGGGTCTTTACAGAGTATTGAGTAGAGTTCCCTGTGCTGTACAGTCGGCCCTTGTTGTTTATCTATTTCATATATAGTAGTGTGTATATGTTAATCCCAAACTACTAATTTATCCCCCCCCCCCCGCACCTTTCCCCTTTGGTAACCATAAGTTTGTTTTTGAAGTCTGTAAGTCTGTTTCTGTTTTGTAAATAAGTTCATTTGTACCATTGTTTTAGGTTCCACATGTAAGTGATATCATATGATATTTGTCTTTCTCTATCTGACTTCACTTAGTTTGATCATCTGTAGGTCCATTTTTAAGCACCATCGTTATATTCTCTTTGTGATGTAACCTTTTTTTCCTGTGAAGCACTCAGTTGGATAGAAGATCTTAAATCTGCCTTAAGAAATTTTTTTATATCTTTTTCTTCTAGAACATACAGTGGGAGAGGTTATTAAATTAGATCCTGGTGGATCTCCAAGAAAAGTCTGGGGAAAAAGTCCTACAGATTCTGTTCTAAAGATACTTGGAGAAGCTGAACTACAACTTCAGACAGAACTCTTGGAAAACACAACTATTAGAAGTGGTAAGCAGAGAAACTAGTTGTTTTTCTGTACTACAAATAATATTAAAAATGAAATTGTATTTTTAAAGATGTGTCTATTTTAAATGAATTGTTTGTAATAGACTACCTTTTGTTATAATAATTTTCTAGTTAGCTGGAGAATGGTTGCATTTTCTGGGGAGTTGTCTCAAACGGTAGTCCTGAGTTTTGATCTGAAGTAACCTGGGTGGGATCTAAAAATAAAGGAAGAGGAAATGTATATGGGAGAGCGGGAGCCGGAAAAATAGAGCCGTCGGAATGCTGTTTCACGTGAAGAAGGATGGAGTAGCAGCGCGTTGAGATGAGTGGTGTATGTGTAACGGGGATTCAGGAGTCGAGTGGACTGACGGACTAACAGATCTTGTCGTAGGCACGGCAGGCGTTGTCCTAGGCCTGGGAGGATGCGTTGGCGTGAGGCAAGAGGAACGCACTTGTGGTCCATGAGTGCGATGGGTCTCAGTGTTACAGCTGCGCCAAGAGGGGAGCGCTCCTGTTATCAAACAGGTGTTTTAGGAGTTCACAGCTTACTCAAACCAAGAGGGAGTCGAAGATGGGTTTTCTTGTTTGGAAGTTGTGTCAAGGCTTGCATGTGTGTGTATGTCACCTTTCTGTGGGTTCATGCTCGCTCCCACCCTCTCTTTCTTTGTATCTGCCTCTCCTTAAAGCTTAGAGTGAAACTTACATCCAAAACTGACACAGGAATAACCTGGGAGGTGAAGCTACTCACATTATGTAAAAAGGAATTAGCCAGATGCTGACAATTAGCTACGGAAATGAACCTACATACGTATTACAGAAGTAGCAAAAGTAGGTTGTTCTTTCCTTATTAAGAGTGAACCTCCCAGCCACTAATCATTATAGCATTTCTTTAATATTAAAGGGAAAAAAAACAATTAGAACAAAGTGTATAAAATCATTTGTTTGAAAAAAGGGCAAGTACATGAGTGTGTATATTTGTAATCAATTTGTTCACACTCTTGGGTCTGGAAGTTGTGCAGTTGATGCCAAATAACAATCACAACCAAAAATACAATACTAGTAACAAATTCCTACACCTCAGTCTGAGCCTGTTCTCAAATGCCCCAGGCATTATTTAGAAAGAAGTGCCTCCAGGCTAAAGCATTTCAAAAATAATAAAAATTTCAGATTATTTGGTAGTCTAAAAGTCCTAAATATGTTCATTCCCATTAGAACTATTACATTTAAATTCAGATTCCTCTTATGTAAAATTTTTATTGCTTAAATAAATGTAATAATGGTCTATGATAAGAGTTAGGCAGTGTGAAAGCAGGACTTTCCTTCTCCATACAGATAGTCCATCTACATAGAATTGGAACTGAAATTTTTTTTTATGATTTGTCTTTTTAAAAATCATATTTACCAACTATTGAATACTTATTAGCTGTGCATACTATTATGTGTTTGGTGGTAAAGCTACAAAGAGTAAAAGATGGTCGTTGCTCTCTGAAGGCAGACACAAATGAAAACAAATAAAGGGTAATATTGCATGAAAAGGGCAAGATTAGAAGTACCCACAAAGTTAAGAGGTAGTGCAGAAATGTTTATGTAATTGACTTTATCTGTGATAGTGGAAGGCTTCCAGGCGCTGTCATCTGCTGTTTTTAAAATTTTTCTTCTAACTACATTTAATTACAAGAATATGCTCTGTGCTGAGATTTTAAGACAAAGAAGTTACAGTTGTTAGCGTCACGGAGATCACATGTGGCAGAGTGTGTGGCAGAGGTGTCGCCTGTGAGACGGTGTGGGCCCACAGCTGAGGAGGCTCTGGGTTATCAGTACTGTCCCGTGTCATTGATGGTGCTAGGCTTTTTGGGTCAGGGAAAGCCACGGAGAGAGCAGGTGCTTTTGAGCTGGGCCAAAGATACAAAAGAGCCCACTGGGTAGTTAGGGGAGAGGACGAAATTCTAGGCAATTTGCAAAGATGCAGAGGTTTCGTTAACATGTGTGAGAGCATCTTCATGTCATGGAAAGAAAGTTCTGGTTTCATCACTTGCCAGCAACCATGGGGCAAATTCCTCTGACTTTGACTTCCAGGTGCTCGGTGTGTAGAATGGAAACACTGTCATTCAGGACTGTTTTGTGGATTAAATGACAAACAGGATGGACTTGAGTTGTCTTTAGTCTTCCAATCCTTATGTCACTGTCTCTTTCATCATTTTGATTGTTGAAGCTCTTTTGTGATAGATTCCTTAGGAGGAGCTCATGTGAACAATGCAGCCAAAGATTTTGCATGTTCATAAGTTTGTGTGAAGACTTTCTTCTTGAAGGTAGGTTTGGCTAAATATAAATCCTTGACTTACATTTCCTTTCCTTGAATGTCTTTAATGGATAACACTGTTGTATTGTGACTTAAGGCATAGCTGTCAGGAAGTCTGGTGACAATCTTACTTTCTTTTCCTTTTAAATGGCTTGGTCTTTTTGTTTGGATACTCAAAGGATATCTTTTTCCTTAAAGTCCAATTTCTTAAAATATATTTTGTTGTTGGTTTTTTGTTTTTGTTTTTTTTTTTAGTACATGGTTGGTTTGTTTGTTTCTTTTCATAGACTTTTGTTTTAGAGTATTTTGGGGTTCACAGCAAAATTCAGCAGCAAGTACAGAGAGTTCCCATATACCCCCTTCTTCCACACATGCAGAGCCTCCCTAACCATCACTCCCCACCAAGAGTGGTGCATGTGTTACAGTCGATGAATTGACATTGACACATTATTATCACCCCAATGCATAGTGTACCTTATGGGTTTAGTCTTGCTGTTGTACTTTCTGTGGAGTTTGACAAATATTTACTGACCTTTATCCACCATTTCAGTATCATACAGAATAGTTTCCTGCCCTAAAAAACCCCTGTGTTCTACCTGACTATCCCTTCCTTCTCCCAAACTCCTAGCCACCATTGATCATTATACTGTCTCCATAGTTCTGCCTTTTCCAGAATGTCATATGGTTGGAATCACACAGTGTGTAGCCTTTTCAGACTGACTTCTATCACTGAGCAATATGCATTTAAGTTTTCTCCATGCCTTTTCCTGGCTTGATAGCTCATTTCTTTTTAGTGCTGAATAATATTCCATTGTATAGATATACCACAGTTTGTCAATAAAGGTTATTTAATAGGTTGTTCACCTATTGAAGAATATCTTGGTTGCTTCCAGGTTTTGGCAATTATGATTAAAACTGCTGTAAACATCTGTGTTCAGGTTTCTGTGTAGACATAAGATTCCACCTCATCTGAGTATATGCCAAGGAGCCCAATTGTGATTGTACGGTGTAAGAGTATATTTAGTTGTGTAAGAAACCACCAAACTGTCTTCCAAAGTGGCTGCGCCATCTTGCGTTCCCACCCATGTGGACTGAGAGTTCCTGTTGCTCCACATCGTTCAGCAGCATTTGTTGTCACTGCTGTGGGTTTTAGCCACCATAGTAGGTGTGCAGTGGTGTTACCTTGTTTTAATTTGCAGTTCCCTAACGGCATATAATGGGGAGCATCTTTTCATAGGCTTCATTGCCTTCTGTATCTTCTTTGGTGAGGTGTCTGTTCAGATCTTTGGCGCATTTTTTAATTGGGTTTGTTTTTGTTTTGGTTTGGTTTTTTTAATTCTTTTTGGTAACTATGTAAGGTGATGGATTTTTTTAATATAAATTTATTTATGTACTTATTTATTTTTGGCTGCGTTGGGTCTTTGTTGCTGCACGCAGGCTTTCTCTAATTGCAGCGAGTGGGGGCTGCTCTCCGTTGCAGTGGGTGGGCTTCTCATTGCGGTGGCTTCTCTTGTTGCGGAGCTCGGGCTCTAGGCATGTGGGCTTCAGTAGCTGTGGCTTGTGGGCTCCAGAGCGCAGGCTCAGCAGTTGTGGCGCATGGGCTTAGTTACTCCGCGGCATGTGGGATCCTCCTGGACCAGGGCTCAAACCCGTGTCGCCTGCGCTGGCAGGTGGATTCCCAACCACTGCGCCACCAGGGAAGTCCTGGGTTGTTTTCTTATTTTTGTTCTGAGAGTTTTTTGTGTATGTTGGTTAACAGTCCTTTGTTTTTATTTCATTTGTAAATATGTTCTCCCAGTCTGTGGCTTGTCTTCTTATTCTTTTGACAATGTCTTTCACAGAGCAAAAGTTTTTTAAGATAAATGAAATTAGCTTATTAAATGTCTTTCATGGATTGTGCCTTTGGTATTGTATCTAAAAAGTCATTGCCAAACCCAAGGTCACCTGGATTTTCTCCTATGTTATCTTCCAGGAGTTTTATAGTTTTGAATTTTACATTTAGGTCTGTAATCAATTGTGAGTTAATATTTGTGAAGAGTGTAAAGTTGTTTATTTGCCTGTGGATGTCCAGTTGTTCCAGCACCATTTGTTGCTAAGAAGACTGTCCTTTTTCCATTGAATTGCCTTTGCTCCTTTGTTAAATGTTAGTTGACTATATTTCTGGGCTCTCTGCTTGTTCCATTGATTTGTTTGCTGTTCTTTCATTAGTATCACACTATCTTGATTACTGTAGCTTTTAGTAAGCCTTGAAGTTGGGTAGTGTTACTTCTCCAGCTTTGTTTTTCTCCTTCAATGCTGTGTTGACTAATCTGGATCTTTGCATCTTTATGTAAACTTCAGAATCAGTTTGTCACTATCCACATAATAACTTGCTGGGATTTTAATTAGAATTGCATTGAATCCATATATCAAGTCGGGAAGAACTGACATCTTGACAGTATTGAGTCTTCCTATCCATGAACATGGAATATCTCTTCATTTGCTTAGTTATTGTTTGATCTTTTTCATTAGAGTTTTGTAGTTTTCTTCATCATGGTATATTTTTTAATATGTAGTTTCCAGTCTTTTTTAGGAAAGTATTCTTGAATTATAGTTTTTTGAGTTCTTTGTTCTGTTCCTTAAGTATACTTCAGGGACTTCTAGGTATATTTTGGGTCTTTTTTGCTTATCACTTTCTCTTGAATCCTTTTTGTCAATTTTTTTCTTTAATTAAAATTTTTTTCTCCTATTTACCTTCCATATCTCTTAAGACATTGTGTGTTTTGCTTATATGATCTTGTTTTTTCTAGAATCTTTATTTTTCAGATTTTTTTCCTTCTTTTCTAATCTTTCCTGAGCTCTATCAACTGCCTCATTTCTGATTCTTTTCTCACTGTAATTGTATTATATTGTAATTTATATTTTTATGTTGTTCTCTTATATCTTCTACCATGTTCCTAGTTTTTCTATTTGATTTTTAAGTAGTAGGTTATAATTTTAATTTGTTTCATGGATTTTTATTATCTCTGGCCCACAGAGGACACTTGGCGTTGTCTGGAGACTTTTTGGTTGTCACTGATAAGGTTACCATAGGTATCTAGTGGGGAGAGGTTACACAGAGTGCATATTGTAATAAGTGTTCTCCCAAAACAAAGAATTGTCTGACCCAATAGTGCCAAAGTTGGGAAACACATCTATGGGGACATTATTCTATTTCTTCTTCTTTTTTTTTTTTAATTAATTAATTAATTTGGTTGCACCGGCTCTTTGTTGCGGCAGGCCGGCTCCTTAGTTGTGGCTCCAGGGCTCCTTAGTTGCAGCATGCAAACTCTTAGTTGCAGCATGCATGTGGGATCTAGTTCCCTGACCAAGGATCGAACCCCGGCCCCCTGCATTGGGAGCACAGAGTCTTATCCACTGTGCCACCGGAGAAGTCCCCCTATTCTACTTCTTATTCTTTTTTCTTTTTTCTGACAGTAACTTTGTATAGAATTTAACAATGATCATTTTATGTTACTTATTTTCATGTGAAATTAGATTTGCTAAAATTTTAGGAAGGAAGAATGGGTAAAAATAGCTTTTCTAACTTTATAACTTGAGCTTCCTCTTCTGTTATTTTTATGGCATGTTTAAAAACCATGGCCTCGTAGAGTCTGAGCTCTTCTGTCTTTGCTCCTTTCCCCCTCTTTTCTCTGTCCTTTGTTTCTGTTATCCCTGCACAGATCAATCTGGATTTTCTTTCCAGCAATTTCTCCTCAATGTGGGGCTTTCATCTCGAAGGGAGCTTCAGGTGGTTAGTTTTGAGAATTCTTAGGAGCAGACTGCCCTACCCTTTTTGACTTCTCCATTGGTCCTTCCTTTTAAATGAAAATTGGAATGTGTAAAAACACTTCCTGTTTTGGCTACTCTCCTTATATTGGCCAATCGTGCTTGCCTGTGAATACTTGCTGGCTTTTTGGGGTTCTCCTGATCTGGGGTCTGTCGGGTGCCCCATTGTTTCCCTCTGCTTTCTTTTGCACAGATGCTATTGCCACCTAAGTCTGGAGCTGACTGTGATTTGTCCCTGTTCACATGTTTTGGGGGCTGTGAGGTCACCTAGATTTGCTTTAGATGTTATTTGTGGGCGTTTGGTTCTCTTGGTTTTGTCTGTTTTGTGGAGGGGTTCAGGGAAATTTAAAAAAATAAAACAAAAAACAAAAAAAACTATGTTCTTTGCTATCTTGCCAGAATTTCTCTATTCGGCTTTAAATATTTAATCCATGGATGGTGTTGCTCTAAAAATTTTTGTTCAATTTGACTATTCTTCCCTTCTTAACATGTAACACCTGTACTCTCTACCCAAGAAAATAATTCATGAGGGAAGTTTGCCTATAATTTTCCTTTTTTGTAAAGTGCTTATGGTGGTTTGGAATTAAGGTTTTCCTGACTTATGAAACAAGGTGGGAAATGTCGACTGAAAAAAAAAGGCACAACCTAAAAGTTGAGAATTATGTTTTATTTGGTGAACCAAACTGAGGACTTAAACCCAGGACACAGCATCTCAGACAGCTCTGAGGGGCTGCTCCAAAGAGGTAATAGAGGAACACTAGGTAGTCAGAACTTCAAAAGATTGCTGTTAATTTGAGAAAACCAGACATCTCAAGTTAAGGAATTCAGCACTCTTCTATGTATGGGAAGATGCAAGAGTCCGGGCTCACTGAAATAATTATTTTTGATATTTACCTTTTGATATGCACCTCAGCTGTGCGGGGCCAGAATCCTGTGTTTTCTCATCCTGAGTCCCCTCAGGGTGCACCATTGGGGAGGGGGGCGGAGGGGGATGGGGAGTGGCTGCAGCAGTGACTGTTTGATGGGGGGGCATCCTGTTTCTATCCTGAGTCCCCTCAGGGCTCACCTTTGGGGCAGCTGTAATGTGATGGCTTACTTTGTTTATCGATATGGCAGGCAGCATTTATTATTGACAGAAACATTCCCATTTTGACTATATTCTGGAATACTTTGTTAAAGATTAGTATTATTTTTTCCTTAAGTATTTGGAAGAATTCACCTGTGAAGCCATCTGGACTTGGTGTTTTCTCTGTGGGAAGATTTAAATCATAAATTTAATTTATGTTGTGATTTCTTTTGTGTCAGTGGACCATTTGCAAGTGTTTTGCATTTAATTTCCTAACATTTTGGGGTTTTTCTAGTTATCTCTCTGTTGTTGCTTTGTACCCTGCGTTGTGGTTACAGAACATCATAGTGTACATGATTTCAGTCCTTTGACATGTTTGGTGCTTGCTTTCTTGCCCAACTTATGGTCTCTTTTGTAAATGTTTCATATGCATTTGAAAGGAATATGTATTTCACAGTTACTGTATTTATGTATGTATTGGGTTGGCCAAAAATTGCCTTCGGTTTTTACATAAAAATAAAAGACACATTTTTCATTTTTGCCAAGAGTTTTATTGAACAACCTATTCACCCTTTTGTTCCACTACCTTCTGCCGTTTTTCCGGCAACTTCATAATTCCATGTTCCCAAAACTTTTTATCTTTTTGAGCAAAGGACTGTTCCAGGTGCCTTTTACAGTTTTCCAGGGAATTGAAATTTTTTTCATTATGAGAATTCTGTAAAGACCAAAATAAATGTAAATCCGAAGGTGCAATGCCTGGTGAATATGGCGCATGAATGAGAATTTCCCAACCAAGCTGTAACAGTTTTTGCCTGGTCATCAAAGAAACATGCGGTCTTGCATTATCCTGATGGAAGATTATGCGTTTTCTGTTGATTAATTCTGGGCGCTTTTTGTCGAGTGCTGCTTTCAGTTGGTCTAATTGGGGGCAGTACTTGTTGGAATTAATCGTTTGGTTTTCCGGAAGGATCTCAGAATAGAGGACTCCCTTCCAATCCCACCGTATACGCAACATCACCTTCTTTGGATGAAGACCTGCCTTTGGTGTGGTTGGTGGTGGTTCATTTCACTTGCCCCACGATCTATTCTGTTCCACATTGTTGTACAGTATCCACTTGTCATTGCCCGTCACAATTTGTTTTAAAAACGGAACATTTTCATTACGTTTAAGTAGAGAATCTCATGCGGAAATATGGTCAAGAAGGGTTTTTTTAGCTTAACTTACATGGAACCCAAACATCGAAGCAGTTCACATAACCAAGCTGGTGCAAATGATTTTCAGTGCTTGATTTGGATATTTTGAGTATGTCTGCTATCTCCTGCGTGGTATAACGTTGATTGTTCTCAATTAATGTCTCGATTTGATCGCTATCAACTTCAACTGGTCTACCCGACCGTGGAGCATCGTCCAGTGAGAAATCTCCAGCACGAAACTTCGCAAACCACTTTTGACACGTCTGATCTGTCACAGCACCTTCTCCATGCACTGCACAATCTTTTTTTGTGTTTCAGTTGTGTTTTTACCTTTCTTGAAATAATATGCTGAAAATGTTGCTTTTTTTTCTTCCATCTTCAATATTAAAATGGCTACACAAAAATTCACCAATTTTGTTAAGTCTTTTTATTTTTTTATTTTATTTATTTATTTTTTTGCTTGAGTAATGCTTGTGGAGTTGAATTTTTTTTAAACATCTTTATTGGAGTGTAATTGCTTTACAATGTTGTGTTAGTTTCTGCTGTATAACAAAGTGAATCAGCTATATGTATACATGTATCCCCATATCCCCTCCCTCTTGCGTCTCCCTCCCACCCTCCCTATCCCACCCCTCTAGGTGGACACAAAGCACTGAGCTGATCTCCCTGTGCTATGCAGCTGCTTCCCACTAGCTATATATTTTACATTTGGTAGTGTGTATATGTCAGTGCTACTCTCTCACTTCGTCCCAGCTTACCCTTCCCCCTCCCCATGTCCTCAAGTCCATTCTCTACATCTGCATCTTTATTCCTGTCCTGCCCCTAGGTTTTTTGGTTTTTTTTTTTAGATTCCATATGTATATGTTAGCATACGGTATTTGTTTTTCTCTTTCTGACTTACTTCACTCTGTATGACAGACTCTAGGTCCATCCACCTCACTACAAATAACTCAATTTTGTTTCTTTTTATGGCTGAGTAATATTCCATTGTATACATGTGCCACATCTTCTTTATCCATTCATCTGTCAGTGTAGGTCTTTTTTTTAAATGCACGCTGATATGGTAGCTGTCACATGCAATCTAACAAAATTGTTTCGAATGAAGTTAAAGACAACTATAAGTGCTACTAGAGCCATCTTACGGGAAAAAAATGAACGAACCTTTTGGCCCACCCAATATATTCTGTGTTGTTTAATCATGATGTTCAAATCTCCTGTATTTGTAACTGATTACTTGTCTGCTTGTTGTATCAGGTACTGAGTGAAGAGCATTAATATCTCCAAGTGTATGTGTGGATTTTTACATTTTCTCCTTTTAAGTCTATCAGTTTTTGATATTTATGCTTTGAAGCTAAGTTATTTAGTGCATAGCAACTTAAGTTGTTGCCTTAAAGTGTTTAGATCATTGCACTGGTCACTTTGTGCATCTTCCTGCTGCACTGACCCTTTATTGTTATGACATGTCCACTTTTTTTTTTTTTAATAAATACATATACTCAAGGATGCTTGCTCATTGCTTTGTTTCTTTTTTTTTTTTTAATTTTTATTTATTTATTTATTTATTTTTGGCTGTGTTGGGTCTTTGCCCCTGTGCGAGGGCTTCCTCTAGTTGCGGCGAGCGGGGGCCACTCTTCATCGCGGAGCGCGGGCCTCTCACTATCGTGGCCTCTCTTGTTGCGGAGCACAGGCTCCGGACGCACAGGCTCAGTAGTTGTGGCTCACGGGCCTAGTCGCTCCGCGGCATGTGGGATCTTCCCAGACCAGGGCTCGAACCCGTGTCCCCCTGCATTAGCAGGCAGATTCTCAACCACTGCGCCACCAGGGAAGCCCCTGACATGTCCACTTTTATCTCTAGTAACATTACTTCCTTTAAAGGCTGCTTTATGTCCTATTACAGAGCTACACCAGCAAGCATTCTTTTGGTTAATGTTTCCTTAGTGTATCTTTTTCTGTAGCCTTTTCTTTCATTTTCTCTGACTCCTTATGTTTAAATGTGTCTCTTATCTGAAATCCAGCGCCACAGTCTTTGTCTTTTTTTCAGAGAGTTTAATTTATTTACATATAATGTAATTACTGATTTGCTTTGATTTAGCCTATTTATATGTTTGTCCCTATATGTTTTTTATCTGTCCCATCTGTTCTTTGTTTCTTTATTGTTTTTTTCCTTTCATTATTTTCACTCCTCCTTTTGGATTAATCAAACATTTCATTTTTATCTTCTATTTGGTTTTTTTTGTTTTTTTATAAATTTATTTATTTATTTATTTTTGGCTGCGTTGGGTCTTCGTTGCTGCGTGTGGGCTTTCTCTAGTTGCGGCAAGCGGGGGCTACTCTTCGTTGCGGTGCATGGGCTTCTCATTGCAGTGGCTTCTCTTGTTGCAGAGCACAAGCTCTAGGCGTGTGGGCTTCAGTAGTTGCGTCGCGTGGGCTCAGTAGTTGTGGCTCATGGGCTCTAGAGCGCAGTCTCAGTAGTTATGGCTCACAGGCTTAGTTGCTCCGCGGCATGAGGGATCTTCCCGGACCAGGGTTCGAACCCATGTCCCCTGCATTGGCAGGCAGATTCTTAACCACTGCGCCACCAGGGAAGTCCTTCTATTTGTTTTTAATTGTACATTTTTCATTTGCCCTTTGTCATGGTCCTAAAGATTACAATTTGTATCCTTGCTTAATTCTACCATAATGCTCATTTATATATACCTAAATTTAGTACTTATATCCCATCTCAAACCATGCACAGTCCTTTTACCAATATTATTCTATTTATTCCCCTCTAAACCCTTTATGCCACTATGATTATATATTTTATTTTTATATCTTATACAGCTCATAAGGCATCGTCATTATTACTGTTGTTATTATGCTAAACAATCAATATTTTTTTACATTTACTCATATGTTATTCTTTACAGTGCTCTTTATTCCTTCCTGAAGTCACACACTTCCATCTGATATCTTTTTCTTAGTGTGAAGAACTTCCTTTAGTATTTCCTGTAGTGCAGATCTGCTCTTCGTAAATTCTGTCAGCTTTTGTTTGTCTGAAAAGATTTTATTTCACCTCCAGCTTTAAGGAGTATTATCACTGGGTATTAAACTCTAGGTAGATGGAGGGGGGGGTTGGTTTGTTTTTGCTTTATTTCATTTTGTTTTTTGCACTTTAAAGGTGTCGTTACATTTTCTTCCGGTATCCATAATGAGGTCAGTTTTATGTCTTATTTTTGTTTGTTTGAAAGCAATATATGTTTCTCTCTTAGCTGATCTAGTAGTTTCTCTTTGATTTTCAGCAGTTTTACCAGGATATGCCTAGGTAGAGTTTCCTGTGCTTTTAACCTGCTTTGGGCTTTCTCAGCTTCTTAAACCTGGAGGTTGGTATCTTTTTTGAGTTTGGGGAAAATTATGTCCCTTAGGTCCTCCTGTATTGCTTCTGCCCATTTGCTCTTCCTCATTTTGGACTCCAGTTACATATATTCGACCCTTTGAGTTTGTCACACATGTCTTCTGTGCTCTGTTCTGCTTTTTTACATTTTCTCCTTTTTGCTTCATTCTGTTTAAATCTGTTGAGCCCTTTAGCATTTCACTGATTCTGTCTTCTACTCTCTCTAACCTGTTAAACAAGTCCAGTGGGTTCCTAATATGATACTGTGTTTTTCAGTTCTAGGATGTCCATTTCATATTTTTTTATAGATTACAGTTTTCTGTTGAAAGTATTCATGGATTTGTCCATTTGGCCCATCTCTATTTTCTTGACCATATTAATCACTTATTTTAAGGTCCCTCCTTGATAAATCTCATAACTGAGTCATCTAGATCTGTTTCTGTTGTTAGCTAGATCTGTTCTATTTCTGTCGTCTCTTTTTCTTGGTTTTCAGTCATTTTTTCCTGTTTCTTTGTTATAAACCATGCTTTATAACAGAGCAGTGAACTTTTTCTATAAATTGTTAGATTGTAAATATTCTAGGCTTTGTGAGCCCATATATACATATTCTTCTTGTTTTAAAAATTTTCTACAGCTCTTAAAAATGTAAAAGTTTCTCATAACTTGTAGGCTATACAAAACCACAGCGCAGGTTAGAATTTTTGTACCTGAGTTTTACAGTATTTGATTGGATGCCAGACATTGTGGATGAAAAATTTAATAGCCTCTGGGTAATGTTATCTTTCTTCAAAGAAGATTAAGTTTTCTTCTTAAAACTAAATAATGCCAGCAGATGACCTTGATACTGTTGAAGTTAGTTGTGGCCTGTTTGTTTCCCAGCGGTAGCCCTTGTTCCTACGCCTTGATCTGTCTGAGACCACCTCTCAGTGCTGATGATGTTTGTTCACCATGCCCTCCGCATTCCTGGGACCTGACCTCTACTCTCCCTCCCAGCACCATCCAGCTGCCCATCTTTGCCCAGCACGTCACCCTCCTGGCTGCTGATTTATGCTGGCTTTCCCAGAGTGTTGCTTGTGAATGAATGCACAGTTTAGGAGTTAGCCGAAAATAGAGGGAGTTTTTTTGTTGTGCTGAGGGGAACTTTTTGGTGATTTTTTCCTTGCAGTCTGGGTCACTTTGTAGCCGCAGACTTATTAGCCCAGTAAGACTTGCCTTCTGCCTGTGCTGGACTTAGGAAGTGCCCGCAGGGAAGCTGGGATGGAGTGGAGCTCATCCTAGCGTTTGCTGCTCTCCGTCGTGGCCCAGTGCACCCTGCCTACATCAGTTACTCCCCAGTGCTTCCAAACAGCTTTTTTAATATTCTTTGTTGTTGTTCATCATTTATATTTATTTTCAGTGGGCAATTAATCCAATATGAGTTACATTGTCATGGCCAGGAAAACAAGTCCCTACATTTTTTTAAACTAACTTTTTTTTCCCTTGACTATAATAGTATATTTTCATTGTAAAACATTAGAAAATACCAAAAACTGTGCTGTAGAAAATTGAAATTACCTAGAACCTTGCTACCTAGAGATTATGTTCCTGTTAATCACATAAATTTTGTTTTTATTTAAAAATCTAGTTCTCTTGTTATAAAAGTTATCTGTACACATAATTAAAAATGCCAAGTAGCTCTGGAAGTCTTTTACGAAAAACTGCAGTTCCTAGACATCACTCGTCACCTTATTTTCTGCTTCCCAAAGTCAGCCACTTTCAGTTCTTTTAACTATTTGTTTTCTTATTTATCAACATAATTATAAATCATATACCTATACTATTACTTCTTGATTTTTAAAAGTGTTTATTATTATTATTATTATTATTATTTTAGTTTTAGACATTATCTATGGACTTCCTACTTTGGAAGATAAGAATTTAGCTGCCTTTCCTCCATCTGTTTTTTTTTCCCCTGATCTCACCATATACAACTGTACTTCCTATCCCCAGATCCTCCAAATATACTTGTAATTTTGGTGAAATCATTGTACAGTGTTGGTATTACTTTGACCATGTATATTCTAATCAAAGCTGCGGTAATTGTACCATAACTGCTTTTCTTTCTTGCACAATATTTTGTTTTCCCTTTAGTGAATAATTGCTTTGTTTTTCACAAACTTATTTCTAGTTTGTTGCCAGACTCTTCCCTAGATATGTTTATCTCTTCTCAGATCATCCAGATACATTAGGTATTATATGGGTCTAATCTTGGAACCATTTCTTTGGAATCCCCTCTGACCAGCTCCAAACCAGACAAGTTTTTCCTTTGACCTGCTGGAGAGATGTCATCCTGGCCTCTCCCCTAACCTGTCCTGATGTTAGAGCTCTTATTGTCTGGAGTCCATGGCTTCTTTTTTCTTGATATATTCCCCCATTTTACTGGCATCTATGGGACATGGTGTGTGTGTGTGTGTGTGAGAAATCGCTGCTGTCCTGCAGTGTCCAATCTTCCCTCCTTCCTTTTTAGTACTAGCGTCTCCCCATGCCCCCATGCCCATTTCGGATTTGGGTTGGCGCATGGCTGCGTAGGCAGAGACATCATTTCCCAGCTTCCTTTTGCAACTGGGTGTGGCCGTGGGAATAGGTTGTATCCAGAGTAAAATAGCCATTCATATGGCTTTTAATTCTTTTTCCAGCTTTATTGAGTTATGATTGACAAATTTTAAAAATTATATATGTTTAATGTTTACAACATGGTGTTTTGTCATAAGTATACCTCGTGTATCACCACGATCAAGCCAATGAACATGCCCGTCACCTCACATAGTTAGCATTTTGTGTGTGTGATGCGAACACTTGAGATTTACTTTCTTACCAAATTTCAAGTGTACTGTACATTATTGGCAACTGTAATTAACCATGCTGTGTATTCGATCTCTAGAAGTTTATGCATCTTATGACTGAAGGTTTGTACCCTTTGCCAACATCTCTGCATTTTTCCCACCTCCCAGCCCCTGGCAACCACCATTCTACTGTCTGTTTCTGAGTTCAACTTTTTTAGATTCCAGTTATACGTAATATCATGCAGTGTTTGTCTTTTTGTGTCTGACTTATTTCACTTAGAATAGTATCTTCCAAGGATTTCCTTCATGCTTAAGGCTGAGTAATATTCCACTGTGTATATATATACCACATTTTCTTTATTCATTCATTGACACTTAGGTTGTTTCCATGTCTTGGCTACTGTGAATAATGCTGCAGTGAACATAGGAGTACAGATACCTCGTCAAGGTACTGATTTAATTTCCTTTGGATAAATACTCAGAAGTGGAATTGCTGGATCATATGGTAGTTCTATTTTTAGTTTTTTGAGGAACCTCAGTACTGTTCTCCATAGTGGCTGCACCAATTTACATTCCCACTAACAGTGCACGAGGGTTTCCTTTTCTCCACATTCTCATCAGTATTTGTCATCTCTTCTCTTTTTGGTAATAGCTGTATTAACAAGAGTGAGATGATCTCTCACTGTGGTTTTGATTTGCATTTCCCTGATTATTAGTGATGTTGAGCCACCTTTTCATATATCTGTTAGCCATTTATATGTCTTCTTTTGAGAAATGTCTATTGAGTTCCTTTGCCAATTTTTAAATTGCTGTCATTAATTAATAATGGCAAAAAAAATTTAATATGTCCATCTTTTTGCTGTTGAGTTGTTTGAGTTACTTAAATATTTTAGATGTTAACCTGTTATCAGATATATAATTTGCAAATATTTTCTCCCATTCCGTAGGTTACCTCTTTATTTTGTTGATTTTTTCCTTTGCTGTGCACAAGCTTTTACTCATGTAGACCCACCGTTTTGTTTTGTTTTTGTTTGTGCTTTGGTGTCATATCCAAAAATTTCTTACTAAGATGCATATGCTCTTTTCTGAAGTGCCTATTCAAGTGTCTTGCCTATGTTTCCATTATGTTGGTTTCCCTTTGGTTTTTAGGAGTTCTTTGTATATTCTGGATAGAAGCCTTTTGTTAGTTACATGTGTTGTAAATATATTTTGTCTTTTAGTGACTTGTCCATTTAAACTTGTCCTTAAAAATGCCAACTGTAAAGAAGAGGACTGAATAAATTGGACTATAATAAAATTAACAACTTCTCTTCAAAAAATGCCATTTACAATGTTGAGAAGAAGGGTCATGTTCTTGATTCAAGGGAGTAAAATGTATCATGTTAACTCAAGTCTTTTTTGAAAATACCCATTTTCAGATTAAGGAATTCCCTTCTAGTCTTATTTTATAAAGAGTCATTAAATTTTATCTCACCCTTTTTCTGACTTAATTAAGATGATTGTATGATTTTTCTCCTTGATTATATTAATGTAACAAATAACATTGATTGATTTTCAAATATTAAGCAGGCCTTGTCAGTATTATCACTTTTTTTTCATTGTTACCAATCTTACAAGTTAAGATTCCATTTGTGATTTTCTGATTGTGAGTGAATTTCATCATGTCACAGTCTTTTGGCCATTTTGATTTGCTTCTCGGTAAATTGTGTGTATATTCTTTGCCTTTTTTCTATTACATTTCCAGTTTTTTTTCTTGTGAATTTTTAATCTGGTATAAATAACCTTTATCTAGTATATCATCACAGTTTTTTTCCACCCTCTGCTGTTTCACTTATTTTTATGCTATTTTTGGCCATACAGAGTTTTTTTTTTCTTTTTTTAAAATTTTCATGCAAGTATATCTTTTATTTATATCTTCTGAATTTCCTTTATTGGGTGAAAAATTTGGCAAATCTTTGGATTAGATAGATAACAGACATGCGTACACATGTGCATGCATATATGTATATAATCTTTAACCTAGCTGGAATTCTAAAATATTTTCCTTGGTTGTTTTTATTTTATTTTTTTTATAGTAGTATTTTTTTAATTAATTAAGTTATTTATTTATTTATTTTTGGCTGTGTTGGGTCTTTGTTGCTGTGCGCAGGCTTTCTCTAGCTGCGGCGAGCAGGGGCTACTGTTCGTTGCAGTGTGTGGGCTTCTCATTGTGGTGGCTTCTCTTGTTGTGGAGCGTGGGCTCTAGGCGCATGGGCTTCAGTAGTTGTAGCACGTGGGCTCAGTAGATGTGGCTTGCAGGCTCTAGAGCCCAGACTCAGTAGTTGTGGCGCACGGGCTTAGTTGCTCTGCAGCATGTGGGATCTTCCCGGACCAGGGCTCGAACCCGTGTCCCCCGCATTGGCAGGTGGACTCTTAACCACTGTGCCACCAGGGAAGTCCCGTCCTTGGTTGTTTTTAGACAATTATTATTTCAAAGGAATTTTAAGTTCACTTTATCTAATTGAGTATTATGATTAGAATTGTATTAAATTTGTATATTGATTTTTGGAATTTTTTTTTCTTTAAATTTTTGGCTGCACCCCACGGCATGTGGGATCTTAGTTCCCCGACCAGGGATCGAACCCTCACTGCCTGTATTGGAAGGCGAAGTCTTAACCACTGGACCACCAGGGAAGTCCCCATGATTTTTGGAATTTTTTTTATTTCAAGAATTTAAGTATGTCTTTCTTTTTTTTTTTTTTTTTTTTTTTTTTTAATTAATTTTTTTATTTTTTGGCTGTATTGGGTCTTCGTTTCTGTGCGAGGGCTTTCTCTAGTTGCGGCGAGTGGGGGCCACTCTTCATCGCGGTGCGCGGGCCTCTCACTATCGCGGCCTCTCTTGTTGCGGAGCACAGGCTCCAGACGCACAGGCTCAGCAGCTGTGGCCCACGGGCCCAGTTGCCCCGCGGCATGTGGGATCCTCCCGGACCAGGGCTCGAACCCGTGTCCCCTGCATTGGCGGGCAGACCCTCAACCGCTGCACCACCAGGGAAGCCCTAAGTATGTCTTTCTTTTTGCACCAGTCTTGTTCTGTGTTTTTCAGTAACATTTTGTTTTGTTCATTTAAGTTCTAAAAGCTTTTTTGGTAAATTTATTTTTATACAATGGGTATGTTTTTGTCTTTATTATAATATAGATGATGTATTTTTTCCATTTCCCTAGGTCGTTATTTCTAGTTAAAATAAAGCTATTCTTTCTATTACCCAGCTATGTAAAATTTTATGGCCAGACTCCTTACTGAATTATTTCATTAAATCTATTAAGTTTTTTTCTTTGACATCGTAAATCTTATAAATGTGCAGATTATCTCATCAGTAATAAGAAATAGGTTTTTTTGTCTAGTATTTATTTGATTATTCCCTTTCCTTCTCACTGCATTTGTTAGACCCTCCAGAGCAATCTTCAGTAATCATAGTGCTGTCTGGCATCCTTGTTCCTGGTGTTAATAGACATTATTTTATAGCAGAACACTTAGACTGAGTGAGCAGAGCACAGATGTGACCTCTGCCACTGTCGCATTGTTGATGAGGCTTGCTGAAGGGAAGATGTTCCAGAACCTGGGCAGCACTGTAGTTTTGTTCTCATGGACCAGGAAGAAGTAAGAGGTAAAGCAGCTCACAAGCACGTGTGCGCAGCTGTGCTTCCTAAGGAGTTAACTGAACCGGGCAGTGCCTGCTAGCCCAGTGTTACAGAAGGACGTGGGCAACACCAAGGCCCCACCTGACTTCAGTGATGATGAATTGAACTTGGGACCAGGGAGCAAGGCTCTGTGTTCTTCTCCAACTGTTCCAGCCACATGTGTTCAGACATGGCAGGCAGAAGATGGAACTGATGTGGAGTTGGGGTTTTGCCGTGAATACCGTGAGTTGAGGACGTATGGAAGAGAATGTTTTTAATGATGGGCTGTAGATGGATTTTAATGGGGACGATGGGGAGAGAAACCGTGGTAGGATCAGTGTATTTTAGGTCCCGGTCGGGTAACATTCTTTAGAGTTGGGGCAGTAGAGGGAGGTGAGTGGAAACACAGGATGTTGGGAATTAGAAGGTGGGGTATTTAACAGTGAACTTCTTGAGGAGCTGTACTGAATGACAGGATCTCCGAGATGTGAGCATTGGAGTGACTGAGGGAGGGGGAAGAAAACGTCATGGAGATGTACTGACCAGGCCAGATAGATACGGGAAGGCTTACTGGTGTAGCCAGAAGTCCAGCAGATTAGCTAAGACAGAATGGGTGTTAGGGGAGCTCCCAGTAGTGAGCTTCTCCAAGGAATGGACGGGACTGACCTGGGCATCTTCCAGGTAACTGCAGTCAGCCTTTCTGAGCTGAATCCAACCTCTCCTGGTGTCAGTTTAAAGTATGGGAAGTCTCTGAGCAATTACCAGAAACACACAAAAACGGTTAGTTCATAATTTTAAAAATATCATTTTGACATAAATATATCATTCTGACATTTATATATATATGTAAAAGTTTCATCTAAAGGAAAAGGCAAGTAAGCCACCTTAGAAATGTATGTTAGCCACCTTAGAAATTTATTTTTGTTTGTTTATTTTTTTTACCACTTGGTTTTTTTAGCTTTATTGACTGTTACCAAGTTTCAGTCTGTTTCAAATAATTAAATACTGCAACTGGGACATTAAAAATACAAACCAACATGTCAAGATAATTGTATTCTGAATGTTATGTATAATATTATACATTTTATATTACATAAAGGGTTTTATACATAAAGGTAAGATTTGATTTATGATTATTGAAAATTCAAAAATATGTTTGAACAAAACATTCCTGTGCATACATACACAGTAACTCAACTGGGATAATCAAAACCATACATGAGTGTGGTTATTAAAAAATAAAATTACATTCATACGACAATGGTAGAAATTGAAATCTCTTTTTATTAATTTGAGAGTATTATTACAAAATCACACACATATGAATGTTGTAACCTAATTCTGTATATTTAAGAATCTTTATGCTTGGCACTGAAATATGTCTCTATCCCATGGGAAATTTTTGATTTTAAATTTTTTTCTTTTAAGGGATTTTTATAATTCATAATCATTAAAATGTCTATCCATGGGCATAATGCAGACCCAATCCCAGCAAATAGAAAAGTCATGCGGGTCCACCATACCACATGTGTATTTCACCATAGTTTTAGAAAAATATCCTGTTCAGTTGTACAGTTTGGTCATGCTTCATAGTCATGCTTGTCGTCAGTGATTACAGATGAGGCACAGAGCTTAGAGGGGAATATATATTGCTGTAGAGAACTAGGTACTAGAGCAGCGGTATCACTGGGTGCTCATGTGGAGAACACCACCCAGACACGCTAAATTAGCTATTAAACTAGGTGTCAGACCTTCAAAAAGGTTAGTACACTGATGTGTACTAACTTGTTTTAATGCTGAAATGTCTAAGTCCAGAATACTTGTCAAGTGAGTTTTAGTACTATCTCACTTTTAAATTTAATGAGAGCTGTGATTTTAAGTAAAGGCAAACATTTTTCTAACTGATCTGAAAAGCCTGAAAAACAATGTCTTTATAACAAAAATGCCTTTCCAACTTGAATTAAGTGTGGCTATCATGTGCCTTAATCATTTATTAATTTCTAGTACATTACAGAACTTACCCAGTAATTACCTGCTGTAATAATGAACTTTGTTTTAAGTGCTGTTACAGATAAAATTCAAGTCACTTTGAGAACGTAGCATGAATTTTCATCTTTTTGTTGTTTCAGAGATTTCTCCTCAAGGGGAGGAGTGCAAACCCTTAATTACTGGAGAAGAAAAAATAAAATGTATTTCACCTGAAATGAACCCATCAGCTACTGTTGATTCTTCTGTTGAGACAAACAGTCCAAACTTTAGTGAGCCATCTCCACAGACGGCATTGAAACCAGAAGGAAATTTGGATGGTATGTTTTAATGGGGCAAAATGAGATTGATTTGATTTAATAATACTTTAATGTCTTCTTTATAAACGGATCTTCAAAATATGTATATATGTTTGGGTGATTCATCTCAAATTAAGTTCACTCTTTTTTCTGGTAACTGGTCTTTTTTTTTTTTATCGCCACATAGCAAAACACCCCAAAACCTAGTGTTAAAAGAACAGCCACTTTACTCTGTCTCCTGATTTTGTGTGCTGGGAGTTGAGTCAAGGCCTGGCTCAGCCACTCCTGATTTTGTGTGTTGGGAGTTGAGTCAAGGCCTGGCTCAGCCACTCCTGATTTTGTGTGTTGGGAGTTGAGTCAAGGCCTGGCTCAGCCACTCCTGATTTTGTGTGTTGGGAGTTGAGTCAAGGCCTGGCTCAGCCACGTGCTTTTCTAATCCCTGTGCTCTTGTCTCTGTGATTATCTGGTCTCATGGGTCCCAGAGGGCTTACCTGGTGTCCTGACAGGTACAGCTCAGAGGCTGGGCCCGGCTCGCCCCTTCCTCTTCATGCGGTCTCCAGGCCTTCCTATGCACTCTTTCCAGCAGGGTGATCTGACGTCTCACAGGGCTCCCACATCCCCAGGTAGAAGCCACTTGTACTTGTAGAAGCCGCTTGTACTTGTAGAAGCCGCTTGTACTTGTAGAAGCTTTGTCATGGCAGCACCCCACCTTCAGATATGAAATTCTGTCCTGCTTATCTAGTGCTGCAAAGCAGATTGCTCCCCAAACTCAGTGACTTAAAAGAACTGTTTTGTTTTATCTCACACTTTTGTGCACAAGGAATTGGGAAGGTTCTCCTCCTCCTTGGGGCATCAGCTGGCATCGCTCAGTGGTGTTGAGGTGTCAGCTGTGCCTCCTTGGAGGGTGGGAGATGGTGTCACTCCCACTTGTGGCGTCTCGGCAGCGCTTGGCTGGGCCTGTTCCGCTGGGTCCCGCCCCTTAGCTTAGTGTCAGGGCCTTGCCATGTGGTCTTTGCAGGATCGTTAAACTTCTTTCATGTGGCTTAGGCTTCCAGATTCCAAGGTGGAAGCTGCCAGTTCCCTTCAGGGCTGGACGTGGAACTGGCTTACAAGACTCCAGCTGTACTCAGCTGGTCCAGGCGATCTCACTGCCAGGGCAAACTCAAGGAGAGGGGCAACAGAGTCCCCTCTAAATGAGAGGAATGCTGGACACCTTGCTTCATGTGTGGTTGTCTTTAATTCACCATAGTAACTTCATAGTTACTTAAATAGTCTTATTCATTAGAATCATAGTTAACATGTACCTTACGCCTTTTCTTAAAAAAAAACAAAGAAAAATCCTGTTAGGCATATAAATAGAGGCTGTATAGCCTAGTGCAAGAGTTGGCAAACTTCTTCTACAGGGAGTCACATAGTAAATATTTTCGACTTTATGGGCAGTACATTGACAAATCTAGTTCGTAGAATGAGTCATATTGATAGGGCTTAAGGTGCTAGAGAACAAATATTCATTAAAAAAAACTTTTAAGGATCCCCCTCCCCCAATTGCTTACCTCGTATGCATGACCAAAAAATCATTTGAGTAAAAGATAAGAACTTTAAAGATTGGTACAATACCAATCATCTTTCTAAACTGGACAACTGATTGGAAACTTTTAAAATACAGAAGGAAAGAGTATCTGGATTTTAGGAAAAAAAGCGGTGGTCATGGTGGCTGAAATAAGAACTGGAGAAGAAAAAGAAAAGTTAACAAATGAAGACAGAAACCGTTTCTCATTACTATTTACTTCCAGGAACTATCACCCAGATGAAAAGTGAGCCACTGCCAGAAAACAGAGGTAGTACCCTGGTTGTTAATTGTCTGAGAGTCTAGGAAAATAGATTTAGTGCTCTCCAATTATGTTCTCAATATCATTGTAAAAGTCCAGGGAATGGGGTGTTTGGTGTTTTTTGTTTGTTTTTTTTGATGATTGAACTTTCCCGTCAGTTACTAATCAATGATATCTTCTCCCCTTCCATATTTCTAACCACAGATAGTGTTATTCTTTAAACTAGTTTTTATACCTTCTAGAAAGCAATTTACATATTACTGAAATTTTAATGAAGAGAAAATTTTTTATAATAATCAAAATACAGTGTACTGTATTTCTTTGGGGTATTTTTATTGCAGTGAAAATGCAAAAGGAAAAGTCTGTTATTTCAGAAACAACTAGAGAGTCAACACAGTAAGATTAAAGATCTATAGATAAAATATTAAATTTTTCATTGTAATTACTATTAATACTTTAGCCTAAAACTAGGTATGATAATTTGTAGGAGGTTTATTCCATTTTCTCTAAATGGATTTTGCTTTGAGACCTGTTTCTTGTTATGTTTTTGCCGTGCAGAGCCTGATGACTTGGAAGCAGAATTTCTGCAGGAGCCAAGTGGAGCGGACAGGGATGGTGGCTTGCCATGCCCTGTACTCGACGTGTGGGTTAGTGAGATTAAAGAAGCAAAGGAGGCTGAGTACGTTACCTCTTTCTTACATTTCAAAACCTGGTCCCTTTTTGTAATACCTTTTAAAGAAATAGTGTAATAACCCAATATTACATTAAATCCTATTATAATACCTTATAAAAATAGTTTAATTTGGGAATAGATATTACATTCATGTGGTTCAGAAATCCACAAGTGTATAAAGATAAACAGTGAAAAGTCTCTTTCCCACTTCTATCCCCATCCAGCAAATTCCCACTCTCTCCTCTTTCCAGACATGTTTAATAATAATGAATATTAGCATAAACAGAAGCAAAAGCGAATATACAGTCTCCCTCGCTTTTAAATACAGTTGTTAGTATAATGTACACATTTTTTATTTTAGTCAGTAACCTGGGAATTTTTTCATACTAACACACAGAGGGCTTCCTCTTTTTTTGTTACTTCATGGCTATGTACTAGTCCATTGTATGAATATACTATAACTCTGATTAGTCTCCTACAGTAGTGGATACTACAAATGATGCTGTAGTGGATAACCTAAGTAATAAGGGTATTTTGCATGTATATAAGTACAGTCACTCCCCCTTATTCAACAGGGTTTCGCTCTTCATGGTTTCAATTACCTGCCATCAACCACAGTCTGAAAATATGAAATGGAAAACTCCAGAAATACACATTCATAAGTTTTAAATTGTGTGCTGTTCTGAGTGGTGTGATGACATATCCTGCTGTCCCCATGTGTCCTGTGCAGGACGTGAACCATCCCTTCATTCAGCGTGTCCACGCTGTGTGTGCTACCTGCGTGTCAGTCACTTAGTAGCCGTCTAGGCTATTAGATCTGCTGTCTGGGTGTCCCAGTGCTCGTGTTCGTGTGACCCTTGTTTTGCTTAATAACAGCCCCAAAGCGCAAGAGTAGTGATGCTGGCAGTTCGGATGTGCCAAATAGAAGCCACAAGATGCTTCCTTTAAGTGAAAGGTGAAAGTTCTCGACTTAACAAAGAAAGAAAAAAATCGTATACCTGAGGTTGCTAAGGTCTATGTTAAGAATGAAACTTCTACCTGTGAAGTTGTGAAGATGGAAAAGGAAATCTGTGCTAGTTTTGCTGTCGAACCTCAAACTGTAAACGTAACACCTACGGGGTGTGATAGGTGCTTAGTTAAGATGAAAAGCCATTAAATTTGTGGGTAAAAGGCATGAATGGAAAACATGGTTCGGTTCTGTCCATGTTTCAGGCATCCACTGGGGGTCCTGGACTGTATCCCCCTGTCGGTAAGGGGGGACTACTGTGTATCTGGAGGATAGAGACAAAGAAGTATGATTTTATAAATGCAATTATTATTCTCCCCAGGGACTGTACTAGTTTATGCACCCCGAAAGAATGTATGAAGCCTCCTGTTTTCCCCACAGACTTGCCAAACTTCTATTACCAAAGTTTTTGATTTTTGCCAGTCTGATAGGTAAAAAGTAGTATCTCAGTTTGGGGTCTTAGTTTATCTCTTTCTTTTTATAAGTAAAGTTGAGCACATCTTTTCAGATGTTTAAGTCACATTTGTATTTCCTTTTCTTTGAATTCCCTGTTTACATCTTTGACCCATTTTTAAAATTTGGTTGTTTGGTCTTTGATAAATTGGTAAGAACTCCGTAAATATTAGAGATATTTGCCTTGGTTATTATGTGAATTGTAACTATTTTTTCACCATTGGTCACTTATGTTTTATTTTTTTGCCATGCAGAAGTTTTTTGGTGGTTTGTTTTTACATTGTCATGTTTACCTGGATTTTGATAATTATTCAGAGAAACTTTGTTTTCTCTAAGGTTATCAAAGAGTATTTTAATCTTTTCTTCTGGTACTTTCATGTAGGCGCTTCTTATATTTACCCTGTTGATCTATTTGGAATTTATCCTGGTGTCCATGGATTCGGTTTTTCTTCCAGATGGCTACACAGCTGTAACTCCATTTATTAAAGAGCCCACCTTCCCTGCACAGATTTAAAATGCCACTTTTAATATGTACTGAATTTTCTTAATTATTTGGGTTCATGCTTATACCTTATTTTCCTGTTCCATTGATCTTTGTTCAGTGTGCTGGTACACGCTGTTTTAATTAAAATGTAAAAGATATTTTAAGATCATGTAAGGCTTATTCACTTTCATCGCTCTTCTTGCCTGTATAATTTTTCATCTGAATTTAGAATTTATTAAATTTAGCCCACCTTCCCTCACATAAAAAAAATCAGTTTATATTTTATCGGGATGCTAAATTCATAAATTAATGCAGGGACGTGAACATGCTGTGTGTGTTCTTCCTGTCCGAGAAGAACAGAATAGGCCTTGTGTTTTGATCAGGTTGGGAGTTTTCTTTATCTAGGCTTTGTGCTTTTACGGGTAAGCGTATTCCTAGCTTTATTATGTTTTGTTTGGTGTTATAAATGGTGCCTGTTCCTCTGTGAGATCTTGTAACTAGAAGGTTGTATATATGAAAGCTGTGGATTTCTTTATATTGATTTTGTACCCTACCATCTTATTGGTATCTACTATTGTTCATGATAGATTTTCAGTTGAATCTTTTGTATTTTTCAGATATACAGTCATATCATATGAAAATAATGATGGCTTTATGTCTTTCCAGTTTTTTTTAACACTCGTTTCTTTCTCTCCAGTTGCATTGCTTCGTACCTTTATACAGTGTTAAATATTGGAAATAGGGCTACCTTTGTCTTGTTCTTCATTTCAGTGAAATGATTCTAATGTTAACCCTCGTTAGGCATGACTATAATTTCTAGCTCAGAGTACTTACTCATATTTTACTGGCTAAAAAAGTCAGGAGTGTATTTTGTCAAATGACCTTTCGGTATCTATGGAACCATTCATATAATTGTTTTCCTTTATCTATTGGTATAATGAATTATATTAATAGGTTACCTAATATTGAACTATCCTGCATACCTTAGTAAACTCTACTTGGCCATGATGTACTACTATTTTAATGTACTTCTGTTTGCTAATGCATCATTTTAGGATTTTTGCATTAGTACTCTGGAGAGTCATCTGTAGTTCCCTTTCGTCATGGGAAATCACTGTCGTATTTTGGTGTTCTTTTTATCTTCCTTCTTAAAAAGTAATTGGAAGTTCCTTCCTTTGCTGTGCTTGTAACAGGGATTGTCAAATGTTTTCTGTAAAGGGCCAGACTGTAAACTTTTTTGGCCGTGTAGACCATATGGTCTGTGATGCAGCTGTTCGATTCTGCCTTTGTTCTGCAAAAGCAGCCATAGGTAACACATGAACAGGTGAGCATGGCTGCTCCAGTGCAACTTTATCTGTGAAAACAGGAGGTGGGCTGGACTTGGACATGGATGCAAAGCTGTACAAGCATGTTTATTGCAGAAGAGTCATAGGAAATCATTTGAAATAGTCTAAATAATCATTAATATGGAAGTAGCTAAAAATACTGTTCTTTTCTCAGTATACCGCATAATGGGTATGCAGCACTGAAATAAAATGGAGCTCCATGTATTAATATGGAAATATGTCAAAATATTGGATGATTAACAGAATAAAATTATTTTGAATAAAAAAGCATTTCCATATATTAGAATAATGCTATGATAATCCTATTAAAATTATTATATATCCTTAAGTGAATATATATGTATGTAAATTTAAGGGAAAAGTATGGTAAGATGTACACAAAACTGATAACAGTAAAGGCAACTGGGAATTGAGTGGTTAGGGGACTCCTAAAAGAATCATTTTTTTTTTAATTGAGGTAAAATTTATATAACATAAAATTTATCATTTTAATCATTTTAAAGTGTACAATTTGACACTATATGGTTCCAGAACATTCCCTCAACCCCAAAGGAATCCCTGTGCCCATAAGCAGCCACTCCCCGTGTTCCCCTCCCCCAGCCCCTGGCACCACTGATCTGCTTCTATCTCTGTGGATTTGCCTATTCTGGATTTGACATTTCCTGTGGAACCGTACATTGTGTGGCTTTTTGCATCTGGCTTCTTTTACTTAGCATACTGTTTGCAAAGCTTATCTGTGTTGTAGGATGTATCAGTTCTTCATTCCTTTTTATAGCTGAATAATATTCCATTACATGAATATACCCTATATGTTTATCCATTGAGCAGTTGCCAACATTCAGCAGATGATGGTGGGTCATTTCCAGAGTTGCTTCTGCCTTTTGGTTCTTTTGAATAGTACTGCCATGAACATTGTGTACAATTCTGTGTTTGCACACCTGTATTCAGTTCTTTTCAGTATATATATTTAGGAGTGGAATTGCCACAGCATATGGTAATTTTATGTTTCACTTTTTGAGGAACCAAGGAACATTACATTTCAAATGAAGAAATGTATTACTTGTATGATTAAAAATAAAGCAAAACTTTTAGAAATAAAAATAGAAAATTGCTCAAAATTTAAAACTGAAAAAGTAAAAAAATTATTTAAGTTTGAAATGGACTAAAAAGTACTAGCAAAATTAAAACTGCCTTATAAACGAAAACCCCAGAAATAAATTACTGGCAACTTTTGGAACATGTTCTTCTAGTTTTTACATTTTTGTTAAAAAAAGAATACATCAATTTAGTTCCCAGCATGTATTGAGATAAAAATTGTGAGTTCTTCTTTACATAAATCAGTTCATTCCCTTTAAGGGTTAAAACGTTTTTATACATATTATTCTGTTCCTTTTACTGTGCTACCCAGCATTTTTTCAAATCCTAACACCATTTAATATAAATTGGTCTGAAAATTGCTTACTTAATAATATATCTTATCATTCCATATCTGGTTATACAGATCTCTACTTCATTTTTTAAATAGCTGCATAATATTTCATAGTATATATCACCATTGTTTTCTATTCTCTGATATTAAGGGGCATTTTGGTTGCTTACAGAAGTGGTTCTCAAACATTGCAGCATTTTAAAACAACTGTCTCAGCCTTATCCCCCAAAGTTCCTGACTCACAGGACTAGGGCAGGGCCTGAGAAGGTGCATTTCACACAGGTCTCCATGTATTGCTGACGTCTAGGGGGCCGCACTTTGGGGACCACTGGGATGAGAATGTTGAGCCTGGTTGTTGTGAATGAGTGTGACTGGTGAAGGTTTGAACGGCTGAAACGTAGGATTGTGCTTATAAGAGACAGTGTGTGTATAAGTGAGGAGAGTATTCAGAAGAGGGATCACAGGGCTCTAGTGAACTTGTGTTCCACTCTTTTGTATTTGAGAGTGTTTTTATTTCTAGTAAGCCATGTTTTTTTAACTGGTGTTTCTATTTGTGGCAGGTTGGAAGATAGGATCACCATTCAACAAAATGAAGTTTCTGAAGATGGAGCCCCGAGGAGCATGGATCACCTTAGTGAAGTTCATGTAGGTGAGCATCGCTGTATTGGCCTGATGACTTTCTGGAAGGTCGTTAGCACTAACCTGTTCTATTTGGACTATATAGTAATAGAGAGCATTGCTAACCACTAACCTTAATTATCTAAAAAATATAATAGGCATAGAGCACTGGACTCCGCATTTATTTTTTTATTATGTTTTTTGAAGTATAGTCGATTTACAATATTGTGTTAGTTTCAGGTGCACAGCATAGTGATTCGTTTTTTTAATTTGCAGATTAGATTCCATTGTAGGTTATTACAAGATATTGGGTATTGTTCCCTGTGCTATATTTGTTGGTTATCTATTTTATGCACAGTAGTGTGTATCTGTTAACCCCATACTCCTACTTTGTCCTTCCCGCTCCCTCTCCCTTTCGGTAAACACAAGGTTGTTTTCTGTGTCTGTGAATTTGTTTCTGTTTTGTACATAGATTCATTTGTATTATTTTTTATATTCCACATATAAGTGATATCGTACAGTATTTGTCTTTCTCTGCCTGACTTATTTCACTAAGCATTATTTTCTCCAGGTCCACGTTGCTGCAAATGGTAGACTTTCATTCTTTTTTATGGCTGCTGGACTCTGCATTTATAAGCCTGTATTGTTTGGCAATGTGGGCAGTGTAACTTTTTGGTCAGTTATCTTACTGAATGTTCAAAACAAAAAGAATTGCTTGCCAAAGCTAAGCCAGTATCTCAGGACATTAAATAAGTGGTCTTCTTATTTCTAATAGTGTTAATTAAAATATAAGAAGTACAATTTTTTAATATCTAACCTATAGGAACAAAGATAACCTGGAGCTATTGAGTGTTTAAACAGTACTTTTTCACATGTCCTTGCATTTGTGTCCCATTTTTGAACTTCTGTTATAATGGAAGAATTTAACAAGTTAAATCTCCTTTCTGAAAATAAAACATACCCGGTTAAAGATTATTTATAAGGTAATAAAATCACATATATATTTGATTTTGTTTTTCATGGAGTTTTTGCTGTGATTCATGTTAAATAGTATACTTCTTCAGTATCACTTAGCACGTTGAGTACTGTATAGACTCGTCATGTAATCTTTCCTTTATTCCACAGAACCTGGGGTGGATGGTTCTCCACGCTCTGAGGGTGATGTAGGTGAATCTATGCAACCAGAACCATTTTTCCATAAACACTTGAAAGCAGCCTCTCAAGTCCAGTCAGTCCTGTGTTCACCAGAAGAATCCTCTCCACTTCGACCTCACTGTGGTTCACCACCAAGAAATAAAAAACAGAATTCCTTGCTGATTGGACTTTCAACTGGTCTATTTGATGCAAACAACCCAAAGGCAAGTATGCTCCTCAAGTGGAAAATGTTATCCATTTGATAACATTTCACATTTACTGTTTTTCTTTGATAAGCTATAATATTGTTTTAATCCCTTAAAAACAAACACATACACATGAAAACACACTCATCAAAACAAACAGAAACAAGAAAAACCCTCCATCTTCTCTCCAATACTGAAAAGAAATTGCCACTGAGAGTACAGCTAGGACAAAGGCTGCCTCATTGGCTCCATGTGCAGGGTCTCTTCATAGGGTCTACTTTTATTTGAGCAGAACATCCCTCTTACACCCTCTTATTCTGTCCCCTTTCCCATTCCCAACCCAAATTCCATTTTTAGTATTAGAGTAAGCTGGAGCATTATGTCTTAAAGGGATAGAAGTGCCGTGTTGCCTAATTTGTACCTAGAAAGATTAGTAGATGTGCATCTGCACTTTCTGGTAAAAGTTTTCCAGACCTCTTATCTTTTCTCACTCTCTGTTTTAAAAATATGTAACCAATTTTTTTCTTATTAAGAGATTAGAACATTATAGAAAATTTAGAAATGTAAGTAATCACATACCATTTTGTTTTATTACTTTTCATATATGTAATTTTTACATATATGTAGCTTTTTAATAAAATAGGATATTATGCATACTCTTTTTGTAACCTGCTTTTCTATTTAGTATATATTATAAAATTATTACAAATACTACTATCACAAAAACAGCATTTTGTCATATTGTCAAATATTCTCTCATATCCTCCTGAATGGCAACAAATTCCATTGTTCTGCTATATCATGCTTTCTTTTTATTGTTGGGCCTTTAGATTTCAATTTTTGTTGTCGTTATAACCACGTTCGTCTGTATCTTTGTTCATATCCACAATTATTTCCATAAAATAAATTTCTGTAAGTGTAATTCAAAAAGGTATATTGTATAATGTCTGATTTTCCTTCAAGAAACAGTGTATAGTGCTATAAATAGTATGTGAGAGTTCATACTCTAAATAACACCAACTATTATCATTTACTTAAAAATTGTATATTTAATGAATAATGGTATCAACTCTTTAAAGTTTATATTTCTGTTTTTACCAGTGAGTTGAACATTTTTCATATATTTAACTCTGCATATGAATGAATTACCTGAATTCTCTTGTCCTTAACTGTTTTTTAAATATTTTTTAAATGAAAAATTGATTTTCAGTTTAATTTTCCAGGTGGATATGTTTTTACTTTGTGGAATATTTTCTTATGATTTTCTTAAATGCAGAGACTGCTAAATTCTCTCACTTATTTGATAGCATTCAGATTTTCAAAGGTGTAAACTTAGTGTATCCTTGGTAGGCAGAAAAGTATCACCATATAATTCATGTATTTACTTTTGTAGTAAAGGTGTATAGCTGTCTTTATCCCAGAGCTTTTTAATAACTTACTGCTGTCTATAAAAGTGAATGGACTTTTAACTGAATAATACATTTGATTACTTGATTTCCTTTCATGACCTTAGTTCAGCCTTAATAGTTCTGTAGAAGTACTTACTCTAGACTTACGCACAGCAAAGCAGATTTCATGTAGAGGGAGGGGACAAGAAAAATCTCTGGAAAATCAAAGCAGTCTATAGCCATTTTAAGGCAAGGACAGAAAACCATGCCTGCCTGTCCCATAAATCTCTGAGATCATGAGAGTTCATCACTGTACCAAAATAGTAAATAATCAGTGTTCATAATGGTGGCTTTGAATCATGAAGAAAAGGTGAAAACTATTTATAAGCGTTTATATAATCCATTTACTAAAATGGGATAATTTAACCTCCTACAGAGATTTTTGTTAAGAGTTTTTTTTTTTTTAATGTTAAGTCATACTACTTTTGTCCTTTTTTTTAATTAAAGGAAATCCTTCTTGAGCTTTGGATCCTAACTTCCCTCACCTTCTTAAGGAAGTCACTCCTTTACTTTTTGCCCTCCAGCCTGCGTCATGAACATCTTTCTCTGTGGTGGGTCATTCCCACAGGACACCTGCTCTAACAGGTCCCATCATAAATGGCAAACTTCCCGTAGCACATGTCCTCCCCCGCTCCCACCCCACTTCTCTTTGTTGTATTTTTGCAGTGTCCCTGCCACTCTCTTCCCAGTACATTCCAGTGTGGTTGTCAGCCCACTTCTCCACTGAAACTGCTCTTGCCAAAATCACCAATTACCAGTACATTATCAAGTTCCCTGTACCTTTTTCTCTCACCTTTCTTGACTTTTCTTCTTTCAGCAGAGTTGATATACACCCTTCTTTTATAATCATTTTATCTGTAGGCATCCTGCGTATCATCTTTCCTGGTTTTCCTCTGCATTCATTGTCACTCTCCGGTTTCCTTTGCTGCAGCCACTACTACTAACAGATCTCCTTAAAAGAGTATAGATTCTTCTGTCATTGGGTGAATTGTTCTGTAAATGTCAAGAATTAAGTCCAGTTGTTCACGTTTTCTTTATTTTTACTGATTTGTTTGGTCTACATTAACTATTAGTTGCTGACAAAAGAAGACTGAAATTTTTAACTATACTTGCATAACTATCTATTTCTCCTTTCAGTTCTGTCAACTTTTGCTCCATGTATTTTGAAGCTCTGTTATTGAGTGAATAAGAATTTAGTATTGTTCTCTCTTCTGGGTGAATCGATACATTTATTGTTATGAAGTGTCACTCTGGAATAGTGTTTTTCAAGTCTTCTGTATCCTTTTTCTTTTCTTTCTACTTGTTTATCAATTACTGGGAAAGCACTGTTGACATTTCCAGTCAATTGAATGTAAATTAATAATATTTATGTCTTCTTTATAAATTGACCCCTTTATCATTATGAAATGACTCACTTTATCCCTGATCCTGTCACCTTGTTCTGAAATCTACTTTGCCTGGTTTTAACATAGCCATTCTAGCTTTCTTATGCTTAGTGTGTATATGGTATACATTTTTACATCCTTTACTTTTTTTTTTTAATTAATTTATTCATTTTTGGCTGCGTTGGGTATTTGCTGCACACGGGCTTTCTCTAGTTGTGGCGAGGGGGGGCTACTCTCCACTGTGGTACACGGGCTTCTCATTGCGGTGGCTTCTCTTGTTACGGAGCACGGGCTCTAGGCACGCAAGCTTCAGTAGTTGTGGCATGTGGGCTCAGTAGTTGTGGCTCGTGGGCTCTAGAGCATAGGCTCAGTAGTTGTAGCGCACGGGCTTAGTTGCTCCGCGGCATGTGGGATCTTCCCAGACCAGGGCCCAAACCCGTGTCCCCTGCATTGGCAGGCGGATTCTTAACCACTGCGCCACCAGGGAAGTCCCTACATCCTTTACTTTTAATCATACTTATTTCATATAGACTTCTTGTAGTTGTCATATAGTTGAGTCTTGCTTTTTAACCATTCTGACAGTCTTTTAATTAAAGAGGTTAGACCATTTATATCTAGTGTAATTTTCAATATATTATCAAAATGATATGATTGATAAACTTATCATTTTGCTATTTGTTTTCTATTTGTCTCATTATTTCTTTCATTCCTTTTTTACTTTTATTCTCCCTTTTGGATTGAGTATTTTTAGTATTTTATTTAATCTCTACTATTTGCTTATAAAGTAGACTTTAAAAAATATTTAATGGTCATTCTCAGTTTTCAGTATACATCTTTAGTTTATCCTGATCTGCCTTCAAATATTTTACCGTGTCACGAATAGCATCAGAGCCTTACAACAGTACATTTCCATTCCCCTGCTCTTGCCTGTCCTTTGTGGAATTGTTGCCATGTGTTTTATTTCTGCATGTATTATAAATTCCACAATACATTTCTATTGTTTTTGCTTTCAACATTCAATTATCATTCACAGAAAGTAAAAATTGAGAAAGGAAGTCTTTTATATCTACATATTAACCATTTCCAACATTCTTCATCCCTTTGTGTAGAATTCGAATTTTTATCTGGTATTATTTTTCTGCGACTTTAAGAACTTCTCTAACACTTCTTGTGTCCTTGTTGGTGATAATTTTTTTTTAGCTTTTGTTTACTTAAAAACATTTTAATTTCACTTTCACTTTGAAAGGGTATTTCTGCTAGATCTAGACTTACATTGTCTTCTGGGCTGCACTGTTTCTGACAAGAAACACCATAAATACAGTGGCAGCTTTCATAAGGCAGTTGTAACAGAGTGACTTAATAAAATTGAGAGTATAACACATAAATGAAGATTATTGAAGGTAAATTTGTAATAGGTCAGGATGAAATAGTGTAAAGATGAGACCTAGTGATCTCATTTGGGGAGTAGAGTGGAAGACTGATCTCTATGAAAAGTGGAGAATTTATTTTCTTGTTATAGAAAATGCAGAGTGGGGGAAAGTAAATATTAATGTACAATTCACAAATAACACAAGTGCCTTAAATGTCTTCTGTTGATTTGCTAAAATATCAATTCTTAGAAAATGTCCGTAATTTTTGCCTTTGGTAAGTGTTCATAATTTTTTAATGTTTTAAGTCCATTTTTAACCTTGTTTATGGGTTGAAGTGAGCAAGTATTTGTAGAAGCTATTTTGAGGGTGTAGTGTTACAGTTGAATTGCAGTAAGCAGAAGCCAAACAAATGTGCTCATCATAAACTATTTTATAGTATAGCCAGGGGATTACTAACACATAATTTTATATTAAAAATACTACAGATGAAAAACTGAGTTGATAGAATTAAGTAGAATTTCATGTGAAGTTCTATTAGTGCCACTACTACTAAATTCATTCATTCTTTATGTGGTTGTCTTCATTTTTGAGAAAAAATAGAACCAACAGTGAGAGATCTAAAGGAACTGCATTTTTTAAAATGTTTTAAGGTTTTCTAAAACATTGGTTTCCTGTTTGATTTATAATGGTACCAAATGCTAGCTGCATAAATAATCATACTACAAAAAATTTTGGAAAAAATTAGTCTGACTATAAATGAAGTAAGATCTCAGGCAGCATGTTCTGGATTAATAGCTATTTTCAGGAGGATTTCTTTCTATTAATGTCCAAACTATAGAATATTATTTAAACAATATGAAAGAAATCTAGTAGACTCAGAATTACAGAACTGGAAGTGTTCTTATATAAAATTCTTCTTATGAAGCTGAATATCCTGTCTAAAACTTTAACAGTCTGTCAGGGAAGACTGTGAACATTAGGATTTTAAATATAGGACCTTTGGGAACTGTTGGATTGATGGGTGTGTAAACCCATTCCCAGAGGTACAGACCACTTGAAATTTCTTTCTAACCCTATTATTTTATGTTAGGTGATGAAGTTTATTTTAATTAATGACAGGAATAAACTAGAATTGAGATGATTTTACCAGGGCTAAAATTTATCTCAGCCTAAAAAATATTGCATCCTTTTGTGTAGTCCCCTTGTATTTAGGTACACAATGCGTATATGCTATTTATTTGTATCGATCAGCATGTATCTGGGTAAACCGTTAGTGGCTGCGTATCTTGCATACCCCGGGTTTATAATATATGTGGCTCAAACCATTAAAATAACCAACAAGTCAAGCGTAAGCTCTGCTGGCAGCACCATTGATAAGCGCTCTGACCAGGCAGCGTATCTGCGCCATCTTGTAGCGCATCCCCGTTCTTTTCTCTTGAGTGCTGTGACATGTAAATTACGTGCAAATAATGGAAGTCTATTCCTTTTTATTCTCAAAAACAGATAGTACCAATAAAACTGGCCAAGTATATACATTTTCATTAATATGCTGAACACTGTGTGTTCTGCACCGTCTCCCATCTGGTGCTGGGTTCTTATCGGGGCCTGAGGAGTCACGTTTCAGATCTCACCGATCCCTTTAGGGTTGACCAGCCCTGAGACTGACTTCTGTAGATGTGTGTGCCATAGCCCTGTCTGTCCGTCACGTTCCGACTGTGGAAAGAGTGCGGGACAGAGGCTGCCCCTGTTATCCTGGTCTTGTCCAACGCAGTTCACGTTCCGAGCACCTCCGCCGTGTTGTGCTGTCTCATCTCGGTGTGCTGGGCTCTTCCTCACCCTGCCGCTCCGGGTGCTGTCAGCGTGAACTTGGAGGTGCCTATCTTCCCAGCCGTCCTCTCTGGTGGGAAAGGCGCTCGCTGCTCACAGGGCGCTGCTCAGGGAGGCCCCAGGGGGCTCTTCTTTGCACTAACTGGAGGCCCCGCTCTAAGCTGTTGGCCACCCAGCATCTGCTAGGGCAAAGGGACACTAAGGGCCACCAGTTGTGTGGGGTGCTGCTTAGCCAAGCTTGGGCAAAAATACCCGGAGCGCGTTGGATGTCGGGAAGTGAGAGGAAGACTCAGGAGGGGTGCCGTGGCCGAGGAGTGGCTGGGCCTGACCCAGCTCCAGCTGCCTCCATGTGCACACCCCAGATAAACACCCTCCCTACCTTTTAAAGTCCACTTCACATTGAAACCCAAGCAGAACTCGCAAGCTTACTTTCATCACTGAAAAAATAACTGAGCTGAAGTTCAAGAGAAGTAGGTTCTCAGCTTAGGCAAGTCGCCCCTGAAGCTTCTAGCTCTAAATGGATGATCGATGTGTATATATAAATAACAAAATTATTATTAGCTCCAATTTTCTAATTTTTTCTCTCGTTTTAATTTTCTCACTGTCTCACTCCTAATAAGATATTGGTTGCCTTTTTATAGATGTTGAGGACATGTTCACTTCCAGACCTCTCCAAGCTGTTCAGAACACTGATGGATATCCCCATTGTCGGAGATGGACGTCAGGACAATCTTGAACTGGATGAAATGGAAGATGAGCATGTGAAGGAAGGACCTTCCGACTCTGAGGACATGTGAGCATGGTGACATGCATAGATACCGACACTAACAGGATTTCTGAATTTACACATGTTGTGGAGATGGAGACTCACCCACAGTTTTTAAACATGATCTGTAGCTGACCTTGCACTACTCCTTTAACTTTTTACAATGTATTTAAAGTACAGTCAAGTAAACTTTGATATGTGTGTCTGCCTCTAAATACTGTAACTTAATGCCACTTGAGGAATGTAAGGACAGGGTCACCACTGTGTTCTCTGTCTTACTGGCCACTGAGCACCCGTCACAATGCTTGATGCGGCTGGTGCTTAATCGAGTGAACCCCAGCAGGATAATGACTGTTTGGTAGTGTGACGCCACATGGTACAGGGATTGCAGTGGGAAACTGAAGGACTCACTACTCTACTCTGCCCCAGGAAGATGCCAGAAAGCTCCGTCCACATCTGTCTCCTGCCGGCTGTGATTTCAAAACCATGGCAGTGGCGAGTTAGCAGGTGGAATAGTGTGTGTGTGTGTGTGTGTGTGTGCGCGCGCGCACATGCTCACATGTGAGTTCTGCACTTAACTGCTTTCACAAAATTCCCTTCTTATTAATGCCTGAGGAATCTAGAATCCCAGAGGAAAATTTAACCAACACTCCTGAAAGAGCTGGTAACTGGCAGCTCCTTAGACAGTAATACCCCTTTACCTTCCTTGATATCAGTCGGCCTTCTCAGCCCATCCGACAAATGTTACAGACTTTTTGGGGAAATAAAACCAGAGTGTTCAAGAAGTGTATTCAAGTCACCAGGAAAATAGGTTGCAAAATGCTATAATTTTTATAATTTATTTTTTGATTTGTTTGAATTTAAGTTTCTCCTTTTTACCTCTGCCTTTCTATAGAAACAATGTGTGTTTTGATCTAATTGAAAGCATGATATCAGTCTCATGATTTTTCTCCCTCTAATTCTTGAGCCGGGCACTGCATCTGGTGCATTTTATTTTCTGTTTTTGTTTCTCTTAAGGCTTGCCCTTTCTTTTTAAATTTCTAACCAAACTTTATCTTTCAAAGGTTGACTTTTGAATTCTCTGTCTGTCCAGTGGTTAACACTCCATGCTCTCACTGCCGAGGGCCCGGGTTCAACCCCTGGTTGGGGAACTAAGATCCCATAAGCCACGCAGCATGGCCAAAAAAATAAATAAAACAAAGGTTGACTTTTTTTTTCCCCCATAGAGTTCTGTAGATTTTTGCTGGTGCCCTCAAAATTTGGAGGAAAAGTTACCTTTTTATCCTTGCTTCTTCTGCTTGGCTGTGGTCATTAAGCACTTTACGTTGTATTTTTATTAAGCCTGTTGGATAACAGGACAACATTTCAGCACCTCTGTGGTTGACAAAATCCTTGGTAACAGTTTTTTTCCTCAAAGTTTTTATAAGTCATCAGTTTTTATCTGAGTGAATATAGCTTATTTGTGGCTTATATTCTTTTAATAACGAGTTGATGACAAAATTTTATTTTAAAATTTAAGTTAGAAGCTTTTAATGTTATTTTTTAAATTTGAAAACTAAGTTTTTTTCAAGTAAGTTACTCCATATGCATATAGGGAAATTTCACTTGACATTTTTCTTTGGAAAATATGCATTTTTTTGATCCAAACTTTACTTATGGTCATATAATAAGAAAACCTACTAAAAAGAAAATTCAGGACCAGGGTTTAAAGTATCTGAGTCAATTTTCTGAGTGCTCATTTCATAAAAGATATTAATCCTCTTACACTTTTCTTACACTGGCATAGTTAGCAGCCCACTTGCTTTAATACCATCTGTGGTGGAAACTAATTCCTCTACAGGAAGATTTTACCAACAGGTTAATGCCTAGTCACATAGCAATGGCACCTAGCAGATGTGCGTGGTATGTAAGTCTGGTAATTAAATATTAAGCTAACTGCTCCTAGGATGATCCAAAAGATTAGACACTGTCCTTCTCATTCTAATTAGATGATGTTTGCTTTTCTTTAACTGCTGCAAAGTCAAAGTGTAGGAGTTTGTACACATATGTACAAAATAAAGATATTTCTACATTAAAAATTATTTTTCTGTTAATGAAAATTTTGTATGAGGTCTCACATAATAATATTTATGTTTTAGTTCTTCAGTAAGTATTTGTTTATTCAATTAGAGTCTAAACTTTAAGAAAGGGCTTCATCAGCCTTGTGTTCTGCTTAATATCGCTTTTCCACTATTGAAATCCTCACTGGGGGTCCCTAATCTTTCAGAGGACTTTATGTATCTAAAACTCGAATTAACTGTTAGTCTCCAAGTTCTTCCATTTGCGTGCCCCAGGGAGCAAGAAGCAGCTCCTCGGAGGAATGGAGCTGCTGAGTGTGCTTCTTGGGTCTTGTAGACGTGGTCAGAAGGCCTAAATCTCAGTCTCGTTTTTGTCATTTATTGACCATGTGGCCTTGACAAGTCACTTGAGCACCTTGATTCATAGTTTCCCTGTTTCTAAATTGAGTTTTGTATGGATAAAATTTAAATAGTAGGATAAACAGCTTTAATAACTAAGGTATTATACGAATGTAAGCTATTACTTGCATAAATCAGTTCATTTCAGCATCTGTAATTGCATGAAAGTAGAATTAATACTCTGGGCAATGCCTGGAGGGCAAGACCCCCGCAGTGAGGCTGGTGCACAGCTGTCGCACATCCACACCAAGATTTTGCTGAACCTTCAAAACTACATGAAAGAAAAATATTTAGTCTGGCTCTTCAATATTGAAACATTCTTTCAAAACTTAAGGAATTAATAATGTTGATAGTTACATGATTCTCTCTGACAAATCAGGACCATTTTATACAAGTCATCTTCGGGCGTATGTATTCCAGAAGATGTATCGTGTGCTTTATTTATCAATTGTGTGAATCCTCATTTCCTTTGTTAAAAACTGTGTGTTTTTTCAGATTTCTTTTTACCCACCACGAGTACTTTTAAGTAGAAAGGAGCGCATGTATATTGAGTTGAAGTAAAATTTCAGAAGAGTAAAGTTTTGGTAACGCTCCATTTAATTTTTAATTCTCAGTGTGTTTGAAGAGGCTGACACAGACTTACAAGCGCTTCAGGCCTCCATGGAGCAGCTGCTGCGAGAGCAGCCGGGGGAGGACTACAGCGAGGAGGAGGGGTCGGGCCTGAGGACCAGCGACGCGGAGCAGGCCGCCACCGGCACGGACGCGGGCGACGAGGACGACAGCCCCAGCAGCGGGAGCGCTCTCAACGAGGAGTGGCACTCGGGTGCGTGCTGGCCCACGCTGCAAGCAGAGTGTCTCTTCCTGGCCTCCGACACGAGCCCCTTCCAGCCTTAAGTGAGGCTGAAGCCTGCTCTGCGTCGCTGACTTGCGTTCACTCTCTCTTTTCACAAAGTCTCCATACGTAGTTGTCCCATTTCTTTTCCACTAAAGTATGGAAATGCTTTTTTGAAGCATTTTTATCCTGTTATCCTCCACTTCTTGACTTATTTTCCTAGTAATAAAGATAGTAACTTAGTTTTCTTAGCCCTTTATGCTTTACAAAGGGCTTCCACATACAGTGCTTAACCAGCAGGGTTAAACTGAAAGAGTTTTTAAAACCTTGACACTTTTTTTTTTTTGGTTTGGAAACAGTTCCTTGTTCATATCATTGACCCTAAGATGCATAGAAAATTTGTGTATTTAAATGACGATTTATTTGAGAAGAAGAGGTAATGTGAAAAGGAATGATTCTGCATTCATTTTTCTTTTACTAGAATTTTTCAAATTACCTTGGGCATGTACATGACATAAAACATATAAAGCATTTATAATACTTTTTAAGTGCCTTCCAAGTTTTATGATATACCTCTTAGGTCATCTGTATGCTCGTTCATGTTTTGCCCCATGTTTAATACCAAGTTTTTAAAAATAGAGTTGGTTGCCTCAGTGCAGAACATATGGGTATGCTTTTTCCTTTTTTTTTTTTTTAGCTAAATTCGGTGACATCTCTTGGAAAAGTTTTTATTCTAACCTGACTTACTGTTTATGTCTATAAAAGAAAAGATTTCTAAAGTAACATTCCTGTTAAGACAAATTTATATATACATACATTGATTACCTATATAAATGACAAGTATTATAATGACAGAAACTTTATATTGAATGTACAAGTAGTCTATCTCAATGACAATATTCACGTGTCACAGGATTTTAATCAATTATGGTAAGAATTATTTTATTCAGTCTTTTAAATCATAAAATGTCTTCTTTTTTATTTATGTTTTTTAGATAACAGTGATGGTGAGATAACTAGTGAATGTGAATACGACAGTGTCTTTAATCATTTAGAGGAACTAAGGCTTCACCTAGAGCAGGAAATAGGCTTCGAAAAGTTCTTTGAGGTTTACGAGAAAATAAAAGTGAGTAAAATGTCACTTAAAACATTTAATTTTGAAATATGCTCTGTTTGAATTACTAGTGAAATGTCAGTGATTTTTATTGGTCAGTAGACCCATTATAAATAATAAACAAAGTCTCCAATTAGAGGAGGTTAACATTCAAATATTAATTTATATTTGGAAATTTGGTATAGGCTGTTCATGAAGATGAAGATGAAAATATTGAGATTTGTTCAACAGTAGTTCAGAATCTTTTGGGAAATGAACATCAGCATCTTTATTCCAAGATTCTTCATTTAGTTATGGCAGATGGAGCCTATCAAGAAGGTAAGATTTCCTCACATCCTTATATTTTAAATAAATGTGCAAAAAATAAAATGACAAATGTAAAGTGATGAGCTTATATCACATGCATTTTGGTGAAATCTATATTGGAATTATATCTCGTACTTTTAAGCAATTAACTGTGTCCTTCTCTTTGACTGATTCTGGCATACGCTTTTATTGGCTTTATTGGTTTTTTAAGTCAATATTTTAATTTAATTTGCAAGTAACATTTGAATGAGATTTTTAAAAAGCCTCCTTATTGGACAGCTCTAGAAATTAGAATACTTTTTTATTAAGGAGGCAGAATTAAATTTTTAGACACATACGTAAAATTTCTCCTAACTAGAACCAAATGTAATCTCTTCTGTTCAGAGTAAGTAGAGTTCATCTACAGTGATTTGAGGGTAAACCATTTTTATATTTGGAAAATATTTACCAATAGAATCACTCAGAATGTGTTAGGACTTTATTAAAAGTTATTAAAGTTTCAAATGTTTTTCCCCTTAAATTGGTCAAGAGCACTAAGCATGGGACCTAGAGACCAGAGTTACAGTCTCGGCTCTGACAAGCTGGTCACAGGACACAAGGTGATTTATTTTGCCTCGAGTTTGTTTCCTTTGCTATCAGATGGAGCATGACCTCCAATCTCATGCACTGTGGTGGGTTTTCAGAGTGTTTATGGAGGTCCCCGTGGGCCTGGCACTTCATTTCTGTGGCCACTGAAGGGCACGGTCTGTGCTTACGTGTTGTGTACAGTTTCCTTGGGAGATGAGACAGACAGATAGGAAAGGAAGTGTAAAACTATACATAGAAGTGCTCATTCTGAAATGTTTTCAGTGCAGTAGGAATTAGAGAAGGGAGATCAAACTGGGAAAAATGGAAAGAAACGTAGAGGGCGTGACCTGCAGGGAAAAGAACAAACCAGCGATTCATGTGTGTTAGGGTTAGACTGACTGTAGTAGGAGCTTCCTGTTGAGAATTAGTCTTTGTGATTGACACTGTGAAATGTGTAAGGCACATGGAGGAAACCAGTGAAGGTTTCTGAAGTGAAAGGACTGACAGAGTGGAAGAGGCAGCGGCAGCACCTGATGGAAACGGTAAGGCAGTAGGCATGAGTTGGTGAGGACCCGGACTTCGTGTTCAAAGGGGTGTTCAGTTCAGGTATTTCACAGCCAGGGTTTTATTAAAATATTTGACATTTTGACTCATGAAAAATTAAGTCTGCTAAAATCACAACTCAAGAATGCTTTTTATTTTGGGAGAAACTTTATGGTTATGTAGACTTATTTACATTAACTGTAAGCTCAGCAAAAAATGTTTCTTGAGTTGCTTTAATGGAAGTAAAAGTCTTGTTAAAATTCTAATAGTTATCGTTAAATTGAAACTAGAAAATCTTCAGGTAGAGTAAGTACTCTTTTTTTTTTAAATTAATTTATTTTATTTATTTATTTTTGGCTGCGTAGGGTCTTCGTTGCTGCGCGCAGGCTTTCTCTAGTTGCGGCGAGCGGGGTCTACTCTTTGTTGCAGTGTGCGGGCTTCTCATTGTGGTGGCTTCTCTTGTTGCGGAGCACGGGCTCTAGGTGCGCAGGCCTCAGTAGTTGTGGCACACGGGCCCAGTAGTTGTGGCTCGCAGGCTCTAGAGCGCAGGCTCAGTAGTTGTGGCGCACGGGCTTAGCTGCTCCGCGGCATATGGGATCTTCCTGGACCAGAGCTCGAACCCGTGTCCCCTGCATTGGCAGGCGGATTCTTAACCACTGAGCCACCAGGGAAGCCCAGTAAGTACTCTTATAGCTTCAGACCCCACTGCATTTTCATTACTTTTCTTCTTAAGCTAACAGAATAACTGCCAAGGAGTAGTTCAGGCCATTAGCAGCAAGGAACAGATTGAACGTAAACCAGTCCTTTTTATAAGCCGGCAGTTAGTGCTGCCTGTGTGCTTCACTATGTAGTAGTTCAGATTATCAGAAATAGGCACAAACAGAATCATGTTTTATGCTTATGGTGTGGTTGCTATGAAACCTATCAGTAAAAATTTAAGGGAGCTCTTCTTTATTAAAAAAAATGTCAAAGGACAATAAAATAATTCCAGTTTGGGGAAAAAATATAAGAACGTACTTATCCAAATAAGTGTTTAGTGTCTTCAAAGCAGAGGTACAGACTTATTCTAATGAAGGTATTCCATTACACAAAATATCTTGAAACTTCTCTTTCAGAAATTCCCTGACAGCTTATATACCAGATTCTTTTGATTGTCTTTCTTGATACAAGTCTATTCTGAGAGCATTTAATTTTTTTGGAAAAAGCTTAAAGTTACTTGCAACCAAGTTTAGTGAATGAAGTGGGTAATCAAGATAAATTATATGTGATCTTTTTAAGTAACTTACCATGCAGTAATGAGCCTAATTTGTATAATTAGTTTGTAAACTGATTTGGAATATTTTGAACAAGAATTCATTTCTAAAAATATTTGTCAAAAATTAATACTATTACTTTAAAGGTATGATTTGTAGACTAAAGTCAAGGATTTAAAGTGTTGATGCGTAATTTTGGCAGTATAAATTTTCATAAAATTTATTTATATTCCATCTCGTTCCCCCAGAAAAGGTTTAACTACATTATATATAGTACAATGTATATATATGTGTGTGTGTGTGTGTGTGTGTATACACACACACACACAGAACAAACTGAAATTAAGTTAGAAACAAGTGTTTGGGAAAGTCAACATATCAGGCAAATGAATACCTCAGGCAAATGAGTGCAAGCAATATAATATTAAGCCAAGTTGAAGTAGGAACAGAAAGTTCATGGTCAAAGTGTCTCTACAATTTGGGAAAATAATTCACAAATTTGGTGCTGAGATTTGTAGCAAAGCAGGAAACCTAACTAATTACTTGAGACAAAATATGTTCGTTACTCAGAGGACAGCTCTTTTTGGTATTGAAACAAAGGAAAAATGTCCAGTGATTCTTTTAAAAAGGGGACTATGATACAGTGTTCCTCAAACTCGGGTAACATGTGGAGTCCTCTAAAGGGGAAAATACTTTGTCAGACTCCAAGAATCTAAGTTCATAGACCTCAGTGAAAAACTCAAGTCTTAGTCTTTGCAAATGTCTGTCAGTTGTGTTTATTACTATAAAACATGGGTTTTTTTTATATATATAAAAAATATTTTTATCAAAATGAATATATAAAATATAAACGTTATCTGGAACTTGTATATTCCTGATTCAATTGAAATCTTGGACACCATTTTATAAAACAGTCCTGTTACGGCCAGAAAACATTCTCAGTAACTTTTACAATATTTGGATTTCATAGGAGCCTTTCTCATAATATGGCATGTGGAAGTTAATGGCATGAGGCCAGAAAAATGATTGCATTTGAGTGGATCTGTGGAGAGTATCAGACTAGCTCTGTTCATACTCAGACTGCGTCCTTCAGGCAGTTCTCACAAGTATCGTTTCAAGATGCTTTTCATAAGTAGTCAGCAACAGTGTGCTTGGGAGTTAGTGTTGCTTGACAGGTTTTGGAAAACTTGCCCCTTCCATGGAGAAAAAGCACAGTCAGCTGAGCCACGAGGTAGAATTGACACCGTCCTGTGACAGCTGAGTGGTTTCAGAAGGACACATGCCTACACAGAAGGCCATTCCCCTGCAAAGCACCACCAATCATGCCGGCTAATGCACTCCTCAAGAAGCAGTACCAGGTTTTCTCTACCACACAAATGAAAGGGCACGAGGACCCCGAGTTCTGGATCATAAAGCCTGCAGTAATTCCTTTAGCCTGGAAAAAAATGTAAAGCAGCTAAACGTGTCAACTCACTAAGCTGGTTGTAAAATGTATATTGAATTCTCTAAATCAGCCATCCCCAACTTTTATGGCGCCAGGGACCGGTTTCATGGAAGACAGTTTTTCCACAGAGTGGGGAGTGGGGTGGGAATTGTTTGGGATGGTTCAAGCCTGTTACATTTATTGTGCACTTTATTTCTGTTATTATTACATTGTAATATATGATGAAATAATTATACAGCTCACCATAATGCAGAATCAGTGGGAGGCCTGAGCTTGTTTTCCTGCAACTAGATGGTCCCATCTGGGGGTGATGGGAGACAGCGGCACCCGAAGTGTGTTGCTTATGTCCAGTCTACCCCATTAGTTGCAGCTTAATTGTCACTTGCCACTCACTGATAGGGTTTTGATATGAGTCTGCAAGCAAGGGATTTATTATGGTCTCTGTACAGTCAAACCTCTCTGCTAAGGATAATCTGTATTTGCAGCCACTCCCCAGTGCTAGCATCACTGCCTCAGCTCCACCTCAGATCATCAGGCATTAGATTCCCATAAGGAGTGCACGACCTAGATCCCTTGCGTGCACAGTTCACAGTAGGGTTCGCATTCCTGTGAGAATCTAATGCCACCGCTGATCTGACAGGAGGCGGAGCTCAGGTGGTAATGTGAGCTATGGGGAGCGGCTGTAAATACAGATGGAGCTTCACTGGCCCACCGCTCACCTCCTGCTGTGCGGCCCGGTTCCTAACAGGCCATGGACCGGTACCTGTCTGTGGCCTGGGGGTTGGGACCCCTGCTCTAAATAAATTAACTTGCTGTTTTGTATTGTTCATCATATGACACTTAAATGTTAGACAGTGATTGGATTTAGAATAACTATTTTAAAGTCCTTTTTTTTTAAATGAAGGTCATGCATTTATTCTTTTTTTACTGAAGTATAGTTGATTTACAATACTATATTAGTTTCAGGTGTACAGCATAGTGATTCAGTATTTTTACAGGTTATACTCCATTAAAAGTTATTAGAAGATAATGGCTATAATTCCCTTGCTGTACAATATATCCTTGTTTCTTATATATTTTATACAGAGTAGCTTGTATCTCTTAATCCCATGCCCCTAATTTGCCCCTCCCCCCTTCCCTTTCCCCTTTGGTAACCACTAGTTTGTTTACTGTATCTGTGAGTCTGTTTCTTTTTTGCATGTATATTCATTTGTATTATTTTTAAAGATTCCAAAGTAAGTGGTATCATGCACTATTAGACTTTCTCTGTGTGACTACTTTCACTAAGCATAATATTCTCTAGGTCCATCCGCATTGCTGCAAATGGCAGGATTTCATTCTTTTTTATGGCTGAGTAATATTCCATTGTATATATGTACCACATCGTCTTTATCCATTCATCTGTTGATGGACGTTTAGTTTGCTTCCATATCTTGACTATTGTAAATAATGCTGCTATGAACATTGGGGTGCATGTATCTTTTTTGAATCAGTGTTTCTGTTTTTTTCAGGATATATACCCAAGAATAGAATACTGGATCATATGGTAGTTCTATTTTTAGTTTTTTTCCATAATGACTGCACCAATTTACATTCCCACCAACAGTGTACAAGGGTTCCATTTTCTCCACATCCTCTCCAACATTTGTTATTTGTAGGCTTTTTGGTGATGGCAGGTGATGAGGTGATATCTCATTTTGATTTGCATTTCTCTAATAATTAGTGACGTTGGACATCTTTTCATGTGTGTTAGCCATCTGTATGTCTTTGGAAAATGTCTAGTCAGGACTTCTGCCCATTTATTTCTTTATTTATTTGTTTTTTAATTTATGGCTGCATTGTGTCTTAGTTGTGGCACACGGGGGTCTTCATTGAGGTGTGTGGGATCTTCCATTGCGGCGCAGGCTCTTTCTTGTGGCATGCAGGCTTCTCTCTAGTTGTGGCACACAGACTCCAGAGTGCACGGGCTCTGTAGTTTGCGGCACATGGGCTCTCTCATTGGGGCACACGAGCTCAGTAGGTGTGGTGCACGGGCTTAGTTGCCCCATGGCATATGGGATCTTAGTTCCCTGACCAGGTATCAAACCCACGTCCCCTGCATTGGAAGGCAAATTCTTTAGCACTGGACTACCAGGGAACTCCCTCTTCTGCCCATTTTTGATTAGGTTGTTTTTTGGTTTTGGTTTTGGGTTTGTTTTATATTGAGTTGTATGAGCTGTTTATATACTTTGGATATTAATCCCTTATTAGTCATATCATTTGCAATATTTTCTCCCATTCCAAAGGTTGTGTTTTTGTTTTGCTGGTGGTTTCCTTTTGCTGTGCAAAAAGCTTCTAAGTTTAATTAGGTCCATTGGTTTATTTTTGCTTTTATTTCTTTTGCCTTAGGAGATGGATCCAAAAAATTATTGCTATGATTTATGTCAGGAGTGCTCTGTGTTCTCTTCTATGAGTCTTACGGTTTCAGGTTTAACATTTAGGTTTTTAATCCATTTTGAGTTTATTTTTGTATATGGTGTGAGGAAATGTTCTAATCTCATTCTTTTACATGCAGCTGTCCAATTTTCCCAGCACTACTCCTTGAAGAGAATGTCTTTCTCCATTATATGTTCTTACCTCCTTTGTCATAGATTAATTGACCATAGATGTGTGGGTTTGTTTTTGGGCTCTCTGTTCTGTTACATTGATCTATATGTCTGTTTTTGTGCCAACACCACACTGTTTTGATTACTGTAACTTTGTAGTAGACAGTAAGTCCCCTACATATGAGTGAGTTCTGTTCTGAGAGCGCATTCGTAAGTCCAATTTGTTCATAAGTCCAACAAAGTTAGCCTAGGTACCCAAATAACACAGTCGGTTATATAGTACTGTACCGCAATAGGTTTATAATACTTTTCACACAAATAATATGTAAAAAACAAAGAAACACAAAAAATAAAGTATTTTTAATCTTACAGTACAGTACCTTGAAAACTACAGTAGTCCAGTACAACAGCTGCATCCAGGGGCTGGCATCGAGTGAACAGGCAAGAAGAGCTACTAACTGGAGGAGGGAGAGGAGGTGGGAGATGGCAGAGCTGAAGGATCATCAGCAATAGGAGACAGAGGGCAAGCTGCAGTTTCACTCAACGCCTGACGCTGTTGGCACAGGTTCTGGTTCCTTGCTGGATTCAGTTCTATCTACCCTCTTAAAAAAACGATCCAATGATGTCTGTGTAGTAGCTCTTTTTTTCTCATCATAGATGACATGGTAGCACTGGATTGCATTCTGAACGGCTGCTTTAACCTTTGTGTACCATTCTATGTTTGGGTCCTGAGCCTCAGAGACTAACAGTGCTTCCTCAAATAAAGAAAATCCCCTTGCCATTTATTGTGTCGTGAATCTCTTCGGTTCTTCAGTTACTTCTTCTTCCTCTTGTAGCTCCACTCTCTCAATTATTTTCACTTTTCTTTCCATCGTTATCACTTGGCACTTCTTAGCCATACCAGCTACACACCGCTGCCTTTACGTGTGCTTCCTGGGCTTGAAATAAAGATACTGTGTTACTGTACTCTATACAGTACTGTACAGTAACATACACAAAAGCACAACCACTTGTAGAGGATGCATGCATGTGACAGTGTACACCAGACATGTGAACTAACTTATGTGATTGGACATGAGAACGCACGTTTGCATCTTTGAAAGTTTGCAACTTGAATGTTCGTATGTAGGGGACTTACTGTAGTCTGAAGTCTGGGAGGGAGATAGCCTCCAGCTTTGTTTTTTTTTTTCCTCAAGATTGCTTTGGCAATTCAGGGTCTTTTGTGGTTCCATATGAATTTTTGGATTATTTGTTCTAGTTCTGGGGAAAATGTCATGGGTATTTTGATAGGGATTGCATTAAATCTGTAGACTGCTTTGGCTAGTATGCCATTTAACAATAGTAGTTCTTCCAATCCAAGATCACAGGATATCTTTCTATTTCTTTGTATTATCTTAAGTTTCCTTCATGACTATTTTACAGTTTTCAGTGTATAGGTCGTTCACCTCCTTGGTCAAGTTTATTCCTATGTATTTTATTCTTTTTGATGTGATTTTAAACAGGATTTTTTTTTCTCTTTCTGATGATTCCTTATTAGTGTATAGAAAAGCAACAGATTTCTATGTGTTAATCTTGTATCCTGCAACTTTGCTGAATTCATTTATTAGTTCTAATAGTTTTGGGGGGGAGACTAGGGTTTTCTTATATAAAGTATCATGTCATCTGCAAGAAGTGATAGTTTTACTTCTTCCCTTCCAATTTGGATGCCTTTTATTTCTTTTTCTTGTCTGATTGCTGTGGCTAGGGCTTCTAACACTATGTAAATAGAAGTGGCAAGAGTGGACATCCTTGTCTAGATCCTGAATATACAGGAAAAGCTTTCAGCTTTTCACTGTTGAGTGTGATATTAGCTGTGGGTTTGTCATAAATGGCCCTTATTATGTTGAGATGTGTTCCCTTTATACATACTTTGATGGAAATTTTTATCATGAATGGATGTTGAATTTTCTCAAATGCTTTCTGCACCTATTGAGATGATCATGTGATTTTTTTATGCTTCCCTTTGTTAATGTGGTGCTGTCACATTCATAGATTTGCAAATGTTGAACCATCCTTGCATCCTGAGAATGAATCCAACATGATCGTAGTGTATGATCCTTTTTATATATTTTTGGATTTGGTTTGCTAATATTTTGTTGAGGAGTTTTGCATCTATATTCATCAAAGAGATTGGCCTGTAACTTTCTTTTCTTGTAGTGCCTTTGTCTGGTTTTGGTATCAGGGTAATGGTGGCATCATAGAATAAAGTTGGGAGCATCCCATCCTCTTTAATTTTTTGGAATAGTTTGTGAAGGATAGCTATTATTTCTTTATATGTTTGGTAGAATTTCCCTGTGAAGCCCTCTGGTCCTGGACTTTTGTTGGCTGGGAGGTTTTCTTTATTACAAATTCAATTTCACTACTAGTGATTGATCTGTTCAAATTGTTTCTTCTTGATTCAGTCTTGGCAGATTGTGTGTTGCTAGAAATTTGTCCATTTCTTCTGTCCAATTTGTTGGCGTATAACTGTTCATAGTATTATGATTTTTTGTTACCTCTGTGGTATTGGTTGTTATTTCTTCACTTTCATTTTGTTTATTTGGGTCCTCTTTTTTTTTCTTTGTGAGCCTGGCTAAAGGTTTATCAACTTTGTTTATCTTATTAAAAATCAACTCTTAGTTTCATTAATCTTTTCTATCCTTTTTTTTTTTTTTTGGTCTCTATTTTATTTATTTCCTTTATGTTTTTTCCTACCTTCTGCTGACTTTGGGCTTTGTTTGTACTTCTTTTTCTAGTTCCTTTAGGTGGTAGTTTAGGTTGTGTTTTTGAAGTTTTTCCTATTTCTTGAGGAAGGCCTGTATCCCTATGAACTTTCCTCTTAGAACTGCTTTTGCTGCATCCAGAAGGTTTTGGAATGTTGTGTTTTTATTTTCATTTGTCTTGAGGTGTTTTCTGATTTCCTCTTTGATTTCTTCATCGACCCATTGGGTTTTTAGTAGCATAGTGTTTGGTCTTCATGTGTTTGTTCTTTTCCCTGTTTTCTTTCTGTAATTGATATATGGCTTGATATAATTTCTATCCTCCTAAATTTGTTGGAACTTGTTTTGTGGCCTAGCATGTGATCTATCCTGGAGAATGTTCCACGTGCACTTGAAAAGAATATGTACTCTGCTGTTTTTGGATGTAAAGTCCTATAGAGATCTGTTAAGACCAACTAGTCTATTGAGCTATTTAAGACCACTGTTGCCTATTGACTTTCTGTCTGGATGATCTGTCCATTGATGTAAGTGGGGTGTTAAAGTCCCCTACTGTTATTGTAGCATTGTCAATTTCTCCCTTTACGTCTGTTAGTTTTTGCTTTGTATATTTAGGTGCTCCTATATTGGGTGCGTGTATGTTAACTAATGTAATATCCTCTTCTTGTATTGATCCATTTATTGTTATAGTGTCTTTCTTTATCTTTCTTTATGGCCTTTGTTTTAAAGTCTATTTTTGTCTGATATATGTATTGCTACCCCCACTTTCTTATCATTTCCATTTGCATGAAATGTCTTTTTCCATCCCCTCACTTTCAATCTGTGTTTGCTTTTAGCCCTGAAGTGAGTCTCTTGTAGGCAGCATATTGAAGGGCCTTGGTTTTTGGGGTTTTTTAAAATCTAATCAGCTACCCTATGTGTTTTGATGAGAGCATTTAATCCATTGATATTTAAAGTACTTAATTGATAGGTATGTACTTACTGCCATTTCTTACTGTTTTCTGGCTGTTGTAGTTCTTCTCTGTTAATTTCTTCCCTTATGGTTTGATGATTTTCTTTAGTGGTATGCTTTGTTTCTTTCTTTTTGATTTTTGTGTATCTATTGTAGGGTTTGATTTGTGGTTACCATGGGAGTTATATATGTTGGCATGTTGACCTGTAATTATATCTACTTGTTTTAAACTGCTAGTCATTTAAGTTCAAATGTATTCCAAAAGAGCTACATTTTTTACTCCATCTCCCACATTTTGTGTTTTTTATGTCATATTCATGCTTATCCCTTAACTGTTCATTGTAATTATCGTTGCTTTTAACATTTTTTTTGTCTTTCAACCTGTGTACTGGCTTAAGTGGTTGATCGTCAATCCTTACTATATATTTGCCTTTCCTAGTGGGATTTTCCCTTTCTTATATGTTTTTACTTCTTTTGCATTTAGAGGAGACAGTTCAACATTCTTATTAGAGTCAGTTTAGTATTGCTGTACTTGTTTAATTTTTGCTTGTCGGAGAAATTCTTTCTCTCTCCTTCTATTCTAAATGATAATCTTTCTGAGTAGAGTGTCCTGGGTTGCAAGTTTTTCCCTTTCAGCACTTTGAATATATATTGCCACTCCCTTCTGGCCTGCAAAGTTTCTGCAGAGAATTCGGCTGATAGCCTTATGGGGGTTCCCTTTTATATAACTCTTTGTTTTTCTCTTGCTGCCTTTAGAATCCTCTCTTTATCTTTAACTTTTGCCATTTTAATTATGATAGGTCTTTGTGTGGGTCCGTTTGGGTTCATCTTGTTTGGAACCTCTGTGCTTCCTGTACCTGGATATCTATATTCTTCTACAGGTTTGGGAATTTTTCAGCCATAATTTCCTCAAATACATTTTTGATCCCCTTCTCTCTGTCTTCTCCTTCTGGGACCCCTATAATGTGAATGTTGGAACACCTAATGCTATCTCAAAGATCTCTTAAACAAATTTTTTTAAATGAAAGCAATTTTTCTTTCTCTTGTTCTGATTGGGTGGTTTCCATTGTTCAGTTATATCTTCCAGATCACTTGTGCAGTCTTCTGTATCACTTAGTGATTCATTTCCCTATAGTGTGTTTTTATTTCAGCTGTTGTATTATTCATTTCTCATTGGCCCTTTTCTATATTTTCTAGTTCTTCATTAAAATGTTCAGTGTTTAGATCAATTCTTTTCCCTAATTCAGTTAACATTTTCTTTACTAATGTTCTGAATTTTTTATCTGGAAAATTATTTATTTCTGTTTCATTATTTATCCAGAGTTTTCTCTTACTCTTTGAATTGAGAGCAGTTCCTCTGCCTTTTCTTTCTTTTTTTTTTCTATTTTTTAATTTTTTATTGAGTGTAGTTGATTTACATTGTTTTAATTTCTGCTGTACAGCAAAGTGGTTCAGTTATACATATATATATATATATATATATATATATATATATATACACATTCTTTTTTTATATTCTTTTCCATTATGGTTTATCCCTGGATATTGAATATAGTTCCCTGTGCTGTACAGTAGGACCCTGTCGTTTATCCATTCTATATATAATAGTTTGCATCTGCTGACCCAAAATTCCTAATCCATCCCTCCTCACCACCCCATCTTGGCAACCACATGGCTGTTCTCTATGTCTGTGAGTCTGTTTCTGTTTTGTGGATAAGTTCATGTGTGTCATATTTTAGATTCCACATATAAGTGATATCATATGGTACCACTTGAGTAAGTGCCAACAGTGGCACCTGCTACCCCACCCGGCTCTGCCTCAGGCCTGGGTCACCTCTGTGTCCCAAGGTTCAGTCTCTTCCCCAGTCCTGGCTGCCCCAGTTCCAGTGCTACACTGTGGTTTGGAGTGAATGGGGCTGGAGAATTGGCTCTGCTCGGGCTGGGGTTGTGTGATGAGGTGGTCCCAGGAAGAGCCTCAGCCGTTAGAGCACACCTCTCTCTGCCCTGCCTCTGGGGCCAACACTCGAGCTCCTCACGACTGGACTCCAGGCTTCTCCAGCCCTTGTATTTGTCACAGCATCTTCCAGCCAGCCAACAGGGCTTGTGTCCTCTGTCTAGGACCCCATGACTGGGACACCCAGTCTATGGCTTGACCCACTTACTCCCCAAGGCAAGTGTCCATCGCTGCAACCTCCCTTTTCCTCTGAGTCCCCTCCTAGGGGCACAGGTCACGACCCAATCTCTCTTCTTCCCATCATACCAGATTCTCTGAGATCTTTCTTACAGCCTTGGTTGTACAGCAATCCGGCTAGTTTCCAGTTCGTTTTCAGTGAGAATTGTTCCACATGTGGATGTATTTTTAATGTGTTCCTGGTGGGGGTGATGGTGAGCTCCACATCCTCTTACTCTGCCATCTTGATCTCTCCCTTTAGAGTCCTTCTTATTGAAATTCTTATACTGCAGATCTAGCTGTCTTTCCCCAGACTGTCGTCTTTTAGGCCACATCTTAGGAGATAACAATAAAACCATGTCATCTGCATATGGTGCTTAGACACTTTTATTTTCTGTGTTGGTGGGGGGTAATGAGGGAGGGAATGAATAACGATATCTAGTACACCCAATAGTGGTATCAGGGGCATTAAGTTAGAAGTTAAAAAGATTTTCTACAACACATTTCTGTTTTATTTAATCAGAAATTATGTGAGTCCTCAAAAGACAGCCTGAACTATTCAACTCCCCCAACTGTCACAATGCAGGTTTGGTAACCATCTGTAGTATACAACACCCCCATACTGTCACAGTGCAGGTGTGGTAAGCACCTACAGTATACAACACCCCCATACTGTCACAGTGCAGGTGTGGTAACCACCTACAGTATACAACACCCCCATACTGTCACAGTGCAGGTGTGGTAACCACCTACAGTATACAACACCCCCATACTGTCACAGTGCAGGTGTGGTAACCACCTACAGTATACAACACCCCCATACTGTCACAGTGCAGGTGTGGTAACCACCTACAGTATACAACACCCCCATACTGTCACAGTGCAGGTGTGGTAACCACCTACAGTATACAACACCCCCATACTGTCACAGTGCTGGTGTGGTAACCACCTACAGTATACAACACCCCCATACTGTCACAGTGCAGGTGTGGTAACCACCTACAGTATACAACACCCCCATACTGTCACAGTGCAGGTGTGGTAACCACCTACAGTATACAACACCCCCATACTGTCACAGTGCAGGTGTGGTAAGAACCTACAGTATACAACACCCCCATACTGTCACAGTGCAGGTGTGGTAAGCACCTACAGTATACAACACCCCCATACTGTCACAGTGCAGTTGTGGTAACCACCTACAGTATACAACACCCCCATACTGTCACAGTGCAGGTGTGGTAAGCACCTACAGTATACAACACCTGGACTGTCACTGTGCAGATGTGGTAACCACCTACTCTATACAACTCCCTCATATCGTCACATTGCAGATTTGCTAAGTGCCTACAGGTGTAGCGATTGGTAAAATTAATGTCACTTAGTCTTTAGCTAGGTACTAGCTAGGCTAGAGTCAGAGATCAAATAGAGATAGTACAATGTGTGAACTGCTTTATATTATTCCTAAAAAATTTATTCTTTAAGGAGAGGAGGAGCCAAGTGTAGACAGTGATAGAATGGCAAAGGCCAGCAGCAGGTCCTCGTGTAGAACATTGATCTTAGGAGTCCAAGCTTGTAAACGTCTAAGAAGGAAACAAAGACCTTCCTTCTACATTTATTTTAGATAGAATATTGTGCTATTTATGTGATGAGATTCTGTACACCAGTTATAGTGAAGGAATGAAATTTTCATCTATCACTTGGATAAGCCCCACCAATATGATGAGTTGAATAAGTAGTACATGATACCATTTATATAATATTTAAAAGCAATTTTATTTAAATGTGCATATATGTAATAAAAATTAAAAGCCATGGGAAGGAAGGGCACACATCAATTTCAGGATACTGATAACACCCCTCAGCAGGAGGAGAAGGCAGTAAGATGGGAAAAGGATGCTCTCTCTCTTTAATGTGTTTTTCTTGAATCAGTTATCCAAACCAGTGTGGCCAAAAGTTAACTTTTACTAATTCTAGATATTAGGTACCTGTGTGTTCATTAGTTTATTCTCTGTACTTTTCTGTTTGAAACAGTTTGTCATTGTAAAAAAAATAAGTAAATTATAGTACACAGCAATAAGTGTAACACTGAAAGCAAAAAAATATGTTGCATAAAGTGATGGTCCAGCTATATTGGAAGAAATAAAAGTGTCAGGATAATTCTTCCCAGGGGAGAGGACGTCAGAGCTGGATTTTGAAAGATAAGTGAGGATTTATCCCCCAAGGCATATGTCTACTTGTACATAGAGGGGTGCCAGCTGTTGTACTACAGGAACTGTAAGCTCTTCAGTGTTACTAGAGCATATATTATGGGGACAGCTGGGGAAGATGGGCAATGGAAGTAGACAAGGCTAGAAGTACTTAAAAGGCCAGATCCTGAAGGGCACTGCAGTCCACATAAGGAGCACAGGTTCTGTCGTGAGCCTGTGGGGAGCTCGTGAGGGGTTTCAAGCAGTGCAGTGATTAGAGATGACACTTCGATTTTAACGGACGAGCTCTTTCTGGAGTGTGAAGATAGTGACTGTTATGTAAGGTTAAATTAAGCAGTCTGTTTAAGTCACTCCACAGTGTTTTTCTAGACTAATGAAAAATTGGAGATAACTAGAATATCTATAAATACAAATGGTTAATTTAAATACACCATATCTGTAAAGAAAATACTACACAGCCATTGAAACTGACATGGAATATATCTATGATTTATTCATTTACAACATTTTATTGTAAAATTCTTATCATATGAAAATGTTGAAAAAACTTCAGTTACCACCCGTATGCCCACCATCTAGAGTCTTCCATTAACATTTTATAATCTTGCTTTATCACTTATTTGTCCGTCTTTCCATCCATTATGTGTTTTAAAGGGAAAAACTCGAGTCTCAGAACTGCATCTTGTAATTTTTCTTTTTTCACACACACACACTGTATTTTATTTTTACAAGAGATAAATAGACTGACACCAAGCATTGTACATGGATGACCACAACAAAAGCAACAATGATTGCAATTACCAAACATGAAACACACTCATACTATGTCATAGTATTGACATTCAGTCCAGTAATCCTCCACTGTAACAGCTCCTTTACTTTGCAGTGAAAATTGATTTGTATATTCTTTGCCTCTGAGTCCTTGTGGGATTTTTTTTTTTAATTCAAACAGAAAGTCACAAAAATTATACTCATCCTCATCAGTTCACTCAGTCCCATGTAATTAATTTTTTTTTTCATCTTGATCTTTTGTTAGCGCTTTTATGAGTTCATCAGTTTTTCATTAGAGTTCTGAAAATGCTTATTCATTCAGTTCAGCAGTACAGTCAGTTACCAGAAACCTGTACTTGTCAGAGTCTTTTCCATGAATTTCTTGAAGATGAGACCCTTTTATAGGAACATATTTGCAAAAGCATCAGAGTACACCCAGAACTGTCTGTAAATGACAAAAGACTTAAAAATGACCACGGTTAAAGATTTGATGAAAGTTCATAATAATGCAGTTGACAAGAAAATTAGTTATTTCTGAGATACACATTTTAAAGTAATAACTAAGATTATGACTTATAACATTATACCAGAACATATAAGATTTTTAGAAATTTCATGTAATGTCTGAAACATTTATATTAACATATTTCCATACAAATAACCCAATGAAAGTTTAGATTCTTCCATTAACATTTTATAATCTTGCTTTATCACTTATTTGTCCATCTTTCCATCCATTATGTGTTTTAAAGGGAAAAACTCGAGTCTCAGAACTGCATCTTGTTGTAATTTTTTAAAACATATTTGGGTATGCATAGGTAAGCAATCTGGGAAGATTTATATAAAACTATTAGCTTTGGTTGTCTTTGGCTGATAGGTGATTTTTGCTTCCCAGTTAATTCTTTATTGTACTGTATGAATATTTTACATTGAGTGTGTGATATTGTAATAACAACTACCTTTAAAACTACAGTAAGGCTCTTTTCCTTTAGTGTGACAGAGAATGAGTTTTTTACTAAGTAAATACATAGAGCTTGATTTGCAATGAGTGAATTAAATTTTTTTCTTTTTTGTACAGATAATGATGAATAATCCTCAGAACATTCTTTAATCCTCAATGGAATGAAAGCATTTAAACTTTGGCTCATCAGAATAACAAGCTTCAGTGGGAAATGTAGCGATTTTTTATAAATGAAATATTAGATTTAAAATGGGCATACTGATTGCATGAAAATGATGGAGAAACATGCCATTTTTCAATCAAGATTCTAGTTTTTTATCTATTTTATTTTGTTGAGTTCTATAGTCATCTCCTACAGAATATATACTTTATTAAATGTTCCAACCAAAGTGTAAGACACAGTGATCCAGACTGGACTTAATGGCTTTGAAGAAGATGTACCATGCAGCAAGGTAATTTTTACTTTCAGCAAATGTCTTTAAGTTGAAAGAATAACTTCTGTTGTGAAAGACTTGCCTTTGCTTTTTCAATTACGCATTTAAGCATGACCCTTTCTTCTGTCTACTTGTTTTCATGGCCAGCAATTCTGGATTAAATAACCTTGTCAAGGGCTCTATTTAAATCTTAACATTTTGAAGATGGAACTTTTAGCCTTAAAGTTTATATTCTCAGTCGTTTTTCAACCAGTGTGTCTCCTGAACTAGCTGAATGGAAACAGGCTATAAAAACAGTCTTAGAAGTCATTGAAAAATTTGATTACGAAAGAATAGCAAAAATATATTCCCTAATATTTAAAAAGTTGGTTAATTACTTTTGTTTCTTTTTGAGGACCAGAACAAGGAAGACTATATCTAAAAATTAGTCTGTGAATTTTAACATTGATCTAGCATATAGCATAAAGTTGCCCTTTTGGTTTTCAGCTTCCTCTCATGCATGTGCTTTTTAATTGAGATTCAAAAGGAGAAAGGAATCATTTTTATTTTGACAATGTGACAGTTTTGGTAACTAGTATTGCAAAGGGGGGAAATGTTTACCTTTTCAATACCATTATGAGAAGATTTTGTTAGGTCATTAAGACAATGGTCACACAGCTTCAGTTGCAATATGCCAGGTATTACATCATTAGAGATGTCTGAAGTCCAGATGCTTTTAGTAATAAAAGCAGAATTTTGGAAACTCTGAGAACAAAGAAGCCTTATTGGCATAATCTGTAGTTTGAACAGTAAAATCATATGTTGCAGCACTATCAGTAGTATGCTGAATTAATTATGTATATTATTTCTAACATCCAAAGCTAAATACTTGATTTTTATATGTTTGTTTATTTTATGATATTACTATTAAATTTTTACTATCTACCTGAAGTACACTATTGGTTGTCTTTTATTTATTAGCACTGTTATTAATAGAATGCTTTTACAGAGAGCTGAGAATACTTTTGATTATTTTACCTGAACATTTTATTTTCTTTTTCAGTAGAAGAATATTTGAATTCTGTACTTTAATTCTCTACAGTCCTAAATGATGATAATGATTTGTGGGAGTGAGTATTTTTAAATTCTTAACCTAGAAATGCAAGTAGGAGTATAACACACTAGAAAGAATTGTTTAGCCATATTTCAAAAGATGTCATCTATATAAGAATAGGGGTGACAAATAGGATATGTGCCATCTTCAGTCAATTGGTAGTGAGTGGCTCTGGGGTGTTATTATGGAAAGGTTGTCTGTGCCAGTGGTAAAGAGGGTTTTTATTGTTCAGTAAGGTCTGTTGTAGGTATTGGAGGAGGAATGTGGAAGCATCTGTAGATTCATAGAATGTTAGAGCAAGCGAGGGCTATCAGGATAATTTAGTATTATCTACATTTCTCAGGCGAGGGCACTGAGTTGTCACATGAGTGAATTCACTTGTGTAGATGGCCAGGGTCAGACCAGTTCCTGGCCTTACCCTGTGCTATTACTTCCACATTCTTTTAAAATTTATCTCCTCTAGAGAGTGAAAAGGAATAGATTTAATAGGAAAAGGTACATTTAGCATTAATGCATTAAGAATTCTGCAGAGGTGTTCTGTTTCTGGGAATAGCACACTATTCTAATTTACCTCGCTATTGAAAACAACTTATAAATGTTAAATAAAGTTGGCTTTTTATCCATAAATTAGCACATACTCTACCCTTTATCACTTCATTGATGGATCTTTCAAGATTGCTTGTGTATGTGTGTGTTTAATATATACTTGAAAACAGAAGAGGTAAGAAGATGAATTGCAAGGCCATCACTTTGGAGAAAGCCTCAACCCAGAGATGAGAGGAATATTGGAGAGAAAATAAGCACTTTTGACTGGAGCATATGTCCAGTGCCTCTCACTTGGGTAGAGTGGGCTCACGGAGCAAAGGTGCAAAAGGTAAGGCCAAGCATCCACCACACTGGAGAATCGTGTAGGAAACCCTGTGTCAAGGTGAGACTCCAGAAGGCTACATCCTCACAATCAGGGAGAACCCCAAACACAGGGACTGTCAGAAGAGAAGAGGACCAAAAATCCCCTGGAAGTTGTAGCCACAAACCAGCCATCAACTGGTTTTGTATCTTGAGCAACAAAACCTGGGTGGGTCGGGGAATTTAGACTCAAACATAATTTAAGGTGGGTCCCTATTGGTAGTGCCTCGTGAACCCAGCAGAAGCCATTCCAGTGCCTCTCTGAAGGAAGGCACATTTCTTTTGTGTCTTGAAAAGCACCATAAATAAAATTTTAAGAGCAATGATAAACACAGAGTTAAAGATACAATAGTACACAAGAAATCAAGACAATGTAAGTGGGAAATAGCAGGAACAGGATATGCACAGACTTTAGATTTGGAATTATCAGAAATGTGTTATAAAGCAACTATATTTACTGTGTTTAAAGCTAAAAAGTGATGTAGATTTGAAGAACCAAATAGAATTCATTTACATGAAAAATGCAATAACCAAAATTTAAAAACCAAGTGGACATACTTGGCAGCACACTGTATGTGGCAGGGAAGAGAATTAACAAACTGGAAGAAATTATCCATAATAAAGCACACAGAGAGAAAAAGTCGTAAAGTATACAAGAGAAGGAAAGAGATTCAGTGGGAACATCTAACGTATGTTTGATTGGAGTCCTAGAAAAAAAGAAAGGGGTAAAGTTATTCATAGAGATAAAGGCTGAGAATTTTTCTAAACTGTTGGAAGACTCCAGTCCACAGATTGCAGATGCATAGTGAATTTCAAGCAGGATAAAGTAAGAGAAAAGCATGCCTGGTGTCTTCAAAGTAAAACTGTGTAACATCAAAGACAAAAAAAAAAATCTTAAAAGAAGTTGAAGATAAAAAAGGCATACTACCTTCAAAGGAATGTTAAAGACTGACAGTTGGTGTTTCAACAGTAGTAGTGAAATACTGAAATGGTATCTGTAATGTGCTGAAAGAAAATAATTGTCATTCCAATTACATACGTAGTAAAAATGTCTCATGGGTGGATAAAAATGAATTCTGACTCCCACTGCTGGCCATGAAGAAGTAAAAGAGAGGGGATTTACCTTCCCACCTTTAACAACTCAAACACTGGACAAAATACATGAAGCAATGCTTCTCAGACAGTGGGAGACAGACAACAAAGGGAAACATATGCGGTAAACCATGTGATTGCCCAAGTTTACTGCATAGAAATAGCATGGACGTCAGGGGAGCAATAAAAAACCCAGGGTTCTTCCTAAATTGAGGATATAGAAGTTAGAATTTAGAGAGGTGAAAGCAGCCATAATTTGCACTGCAGAGTTCCAGAAAGCAGAGAGCTGCACAGAGGGGCTAGAAAATCTCCAAATATTTGTGAACTAAACACATCTTTTTTTAATTGAAGTATTTTTGATTTGCAATATTGTGTTAGTTTCTGGTGTACAGCAAAATGATTTAGATATGTTTCAGGGATGGAAAAAGATATTTCATGCAAATGGAAATGACAAGAAAGTGGGGTAGCAATACTCATATCAGACAAAATGGACTTTAAAACAAAGGCCATAAAGATAAAGGACACTACATAATGATAAATGGATAGATACAAGAAGATATTACATTTATTAACATACATGCACCCAATATAGGAGAGGCTAAAAACATAAAACAAATACTAACATACATAAAGAGAGAAATTGACAGGAATACAAAAGTAGTATTAATAGTAGGAGACGTTAACACCCCACTGACATCAGTGGACAGAGCTTCCAGACAGAAAATCAATTAGGCAACAGAGATCCTAAATGAAACAATGGAACAGTTAGACTTAATTGATATTTTCAAGACATTGCATCCAAAAACAGTAGAATGCACATTCTTTTCAAGTGCACATGGAATATTCTCTAGGATAGACAACATACTAGGACACAGAACAAGCCTCAACAAATTTAAGAGGATAGAAATCATTTCAATAATCTGTTTTGACCACAACAGCATGAAACTAGAAATCAACCACAGAAAGAGAAACAAGAAAAAAACAATTACATGGAGACTAAACAATATGCTAGTTAAAAACCCAGTGGGTCAATGATGAAATCAAAGAGGAAACTTTAAAATACCTTGAGACAATGATAACACAACTATACAAAAATCTATGGGATGCAGCAAAAACAGTCCTAAGAGGGAAGTTCATAGCAATAGAGGCCTTCCTCAAAAACAGGAAAAATTCCAAATAACCTAAAAGAAAAAGAACAAATGAAACCTAAAGTCACAGAAGGAGGGAAATAATAAAGATCAGAGAGGAAATAAAATAGAGATTAAAGAAACAATTGAAGGGCTTCCCTTGTGGCACAGTGGTTGAGAATCTGCCTGCTAATGCAGGGGACACAGGTTCGAGCCCTGGTCTGGGAAGATCCCACATGCCACGGAGCAACTGGGCCCGTGAGCCGCAACTACTGAGCCTGCGCGTCTGGAGCCTGTGCTCCACAACAAGAGAGGCCACGATAGTGAGAGGCCTGTGCACCGCGATGAAGAGTGGCCCCCGCTTGCCACAGCTAGAGAAAGCCCTCACACAGAAACGAAGACCCAACAGAGCCAAAAATAAATTAATTAATTAATTAATAAAAAAAAAAGAAACAATTGAAAATATCAGTAAAACCAAGAGCTGGTTTTTTGAAAGGATAAACAAAATTAACAAACCTCTGGCCAGGCTCACCAAGAAGAAAAGAGAGAGGATCGAAATAAAATAAGAAATGAAATAGAAGAAATAATAACTGATACCACAGAGATACAAAAAAACATAAGAATACTACAAATAGTTATATGCCAACAAATTGGACAACCTAGAAGAAATGGACTAATTTCTAGAAACATACAACCTAAGACCAAATCAAGAAGAAACAGACAGTTTGAACAGATGGATCACTGGTAGTGAAATTGAATTTGTAATTTAAAAAACTGCCGGCAAAAAAAGTCCAGAACCAGGCAGCTTCACAGGGACTTCTAGCACACATATAAAGAAGATCTAATACCTATCCTTCTCAAACTATTCCAAAAAGTTGAAGAGGACAGGACACTCCCAAATTCATTTACAAAGCCACCATTATCCAGATACCAAACCAGACAAAGACACTCCAAGTGAGGAAAATGACAGGCCAATCTCTTTGATGAATATACATGCAAAAATCCTCAACAAAATATTAGCTAACCAAATCCAAAAATATATAAAAAGATCATACACCATGGTGAAGTTGGATTTATTCCAGGGATGCAAGGATGGTTCAACATTTGTAAATCAACAAATGTGATAGCACCACATTAACAAAGGGAAGCAACCTGGCTCTTTGGTGGGGCTAATGGCGGACTCTGAGAGGGCTCATGCCAAGGATTACTTCCCAGAACTTCTGCCAGTGTCCTTGTCCCCGCAGTGAACCAGAACCACCCCCCACCTCTGCAGGAGGCCCTCCAACACTTGCAGCCGTGTGGGTGACAGGGTCTTGGTGCTCCGGCCGGGTGTCAGGCCTGTGCCTTTGAGGTGGGAGAGCCGAGATCAGGACATTGGTCCACCAGAGACCTCCCGGCTCCACGTAATATCAAACTGTGAAGTTCTCCCAAAGATCTCCATCTCAACGCTAAGACCCCAGCTCCACTCAACGACCAGCAAGCTACAGTGCTGGACACTCTATGCCAAACAACTAGCAAGACAGGAATACAACCCCACCCATTAGCGGAGAGGCTGCCTAAATCATAATAAGTTCACAGACACCCCAAAACACACCACCAGATGCGGTCCTGCTCACCAGAAAGACAAGATCCAGCCTCATCCACCAGAACACAGGCAACAGTCCCCTCCACCAGTAACCCTAGACAACCCACTGAACCAAACTTAGCCACTGGGGGCAGACACCAAAAACAACGGGAACTACGAACCTGCAGCCTGCGAAAAGGAGACCCCAAACACAGTAAGTTAAGGAAAATGAGAAGACAGAGAAATACGCAGCAGATGAAGGAGCAAGGTAAAAAACCCACCGGACCAAACAAATGAAGAGGAAATAGGCAGTCTACCTGAAAAAGAATTCAGAGTAATGATAGTAAAGATGATCCAAAATCTTGTAAATAGAGTGGAGAAAATGCAAGAAACGTTTGACAAGGACCTAGAAGAACTAAAGAGCAAACAAACAATGATGAACAACACAATAAATGGAATTTAAAAATTCTCCAGAAGGAAACAATAGCAGAATAACTGAGGCAGAAGAATGGATAAGTAACCTGGAAGATAAAATAGTGGAAATAACTACCACAGAACAAAATAAAGAAAAAAGAATGAAAAGAATTGAGGACAGTCCCGGAGACCTCTGGGACAACATTAAACACACTAACATTCGAATTATAGGGGTCCCAGAAAAAGAAGGAGAAAAGAAAGGGACTGAGAAAATACTTGAAGAGATTATAGTTGAACACTTCCCTAATATGGGAAAGGAAGTAGTCCGTCAAGTCCAGGAAGTGCAGAGAGACCCAGACAGGATAAATCCAAGGAGAAACATGCCAAGACACATATTAATCAAACTACCAAATATTAAAAACAAAGAAAAACTATTAAAAGCAGCAAGGGAAAAACAACAAATTACATACAAGGGAATCCCCATAAGGTTAACAGCTGATCATTCAGCAGAAACTCTGCAAGCCAGAAGGGAGTGGCAGGACATATTTAAAGTGATGAAAGGGAAGAAGCTACAACCAAGATTACCCAGCAAGGATCTCAATTCAGATTCGACAGAGAAATTAAAACCTTTATAGACAAGCAAAAGCTAAGAGAATTCAGCACCACCAAACCAGCTTTACAGCAAATGCTAAAGGAACTTCTCTAGGCAGGAAACACAAGAGAAGGAAAAGACCTACAAAAACAAACCCAAAACAATTAAGAAAATGGTAATAGGAACACACATATCGATAACTACCTTAAATGTAAATGGATTAAATGCTCCAACCAAAAGACGTAGACTGGCTGAATGGATACAAAAACAAGACCCGTATATATGCTGTCTACAAGAGACCTACTTCAGACCTAGGGAACATACAGACTGAAAGTGAGGCAATGGAAAAAGATATTCCATGAAAATGGAAATCAAAAGAAAGCTGAAGTAGCAATTCTCATATCAGACAAAATAGACTCTAAAACAAAGACTATTACAACAGACAAGGACACTACATAATGATCAAGGGATCAATCCAAGAAGAAGATATAACAATTGTAAATATTTATGCACCCAACATAGGAGCACCTCAATACATAAGGCAAATGCTAACAGCCATAAAAGGGGAAATTGACAGTAACACAATCATAGCAGGGGACTTTAACACCCCAATTTCACCAATGGACAGATCATCCATAATGAAAATAAATAAGGAAACACAAGCTTTAAATGATACATTAAACAAGATGGACTTAATTTATATTTATAGGACATTCCATCCAAAAACAACAGAATACACTTTCTTCTCAAGTGCTCATGGAACATTCTCCAGGATAGATCATATCTTGGGTCACAAATCAAGCCTTGGTAAATTTAAGAAAATTGAAATCATATCAAGTATCTTTTCTGACCACAACGCTATGAGACTAGATATCAATCACAGGAAAAAATCTGTAAAAAATACAAACACATGAAGGCTAAACAATACACTACTAAATAACCAAGAGATCACTGAAGAAATCAAAGAGGAAATCAAAAAATACCTAGAAACAAATGACGATGAAAACACGACAACCCAAAAACTATGCGATGCAGCAAAAGCAGTTCTAAGATGGAAGTTTATAGCAATACAATCCTACCTCAAGAAACAAGAAAGATCTCAAATAAACAACCTAACCTTACACCTAAAGCAATTAGAGAAAGAAAAACAAAACCCCAAAGTTAGCAGAAGGAAAAAATCATACAGATCAGATCAGAAATAAATGAAAAAGAAATGAAGGAAACAATAGCAAAGATCAATAAAACTAAAAGCTGGTTCTTTGAGAAGATAAACAAAATTGATAAACCACTAGCCAGCCTCATCAAGAAAAGGAGAAGACTCAAATCAACAGAATTAGAAATGAAAAAGGAGAAGTAACAACTGACACTGCAGAAACACAAAGGATCATGAGAGATTGCTACAAGCAACTATATGCCAATAAAATGGACAACCTGGAAGAAATGGACAAATCCTTAGAAATGCACAACCTTCCAAGACTGAACCAGGAAGAAGTAGGAAATATAAACAGACCAATCCCAAGCACTGAAATTGAGACTGTGATTAAAAACCTTCCAACAAACAAAAGCCCAGGACCAGATGGCATCAAAGGCGAATTCTATCAAACATTTAGAGAAGAGCTAACACCTTCTCAAACTCTTCCAAAATATAGCACAGGGAGGAACACTCTCAAACTCATTCTACGAGACCACCATCACTCTGATACCAAAACCGGACAAACATGTCACAAAGAAAGACAACTACAGGCCTATATCAGTGATGAACATAGATGCAAAAATCCTCAACAAAATACTAGCAAACAGAACCCAACAGCACATTAAAAGGATCATACACCATGATCAAGTGGGGTTTATCCCAAGAATGCAAGGATTCTTCAGTATACACAAATTAGTCAATGTGATAAACAGTATTAACAAACTGAAGGAGAAAAACCATATGATCATCTCAATAGATGCAGAGAAAGCTTTCAACAAAATTGAACACCCATTTATGATAAAAAACCCTCCAGAAACTAGGCATAGAGGGAACTTACCTCAACATAATAAAGGCCATATATGACAAACCCACAGCGAACATCGTTCTCAATGGTGAAAAACTGAAAGCATTTCCTCTAAGATCAGGAACAAGACAAGGTTGTCCAATCTAACAACTGTTATTCAACATAGTTTTGGAAGTTTTAGCCACAGCAATCAGAGAAGAAAAAGAAATAAAAGGAATCCAAATCGTAAAAGTAGAAGTAAAGCTGTCACTGTTTGCAGATGACATGACACTATACATAGAGAATCCTAAAGATGCTACCAGAAAACTACTAGACCTAATCAATGAATTTGGTAAAATAGCAGGATACAAAATTAATGGACCGAAATCTCTTGCATTCCTATTCACTAATGTGAAAAATCTGAAAGAGAAATTAATGAAACACTCCCATTTACCATTGCAACAAAAAGAATAAAGTACCTAGGAATAAACCTACCTAAGGAGACAAAAGACCTTTATGCAGAAAAGTATAAGACACTGATGAAAGAAATGAAAGATGATACAAACAGATGGAGAGATATACCATGTTCCTGGATTGGAAGAATCAACATTGTGAAAATGACTATACTACCCAAAGCATCTGCAGATTTAATGCAATCCCTATCAGACTACCAATGGCATTTTTCACAGAACTAGAACAAAAAATTTCAGTTTGTATGGAAACACAGAAGACCCCGCATAGCCAAAGCAATCTTGAGAAAGAACAATGGCGCTGAAGGAATCAGGCCCCCAGACTTCAGACTATACTACAAAGCTACAGTAGTCAAGACAGTATGGTACTGGCACAAAAAGAGAAATATAGATCAATGGAACAGTATAGAAAGCCCAGAGATAAACCCACGCACATATGGTCACCTTATCTTTGATAAGGAGGCAAGAATATACAGTGGACAAAAGACACCTCTTCAATAAGTGGTGCTGGGAAAACTGGACAGCTACATGTAAAAGAATGAAATTAGAACGCTTCCTAACACCATACACAAAAATAAACTCATAATGGATTAATGACCTAAATGTAAGGCCAGACACTATCAAACTCTTAGAGGAAAACATAGGCAGAACACTCTATGACATAAATCACAGCAAGATACTTTTTGACCCGCGTCCTAGAGTGATGCAAACAAAAATAAGTGAGACCTAATGAAACTTAAAAGCTTTTGCACAGCAAAGGAAACCATAAACAAGACAAAAGGACAACCTGCAGAATGGGAGAAAATATTTGCAAACGAAGCAACTGACAAAGGATTAATCTCCATAATTTACAAGCAACTCAGTATCAAAAAACAAACAACCCAATCCAAAAATGGGCAGAAGACCTAAATAGACATTTCTCCAAAGATGAGATACAGATTGCCAACAAACACATGAAAGGATGCTCAACATCACTAATCATTAGAGAAATGCAAATCAAAACTACAATGAGGTATCACCTCACACCAGTCAGAATGGCCATCATCAAAAAAATCTACAAACAGTAAATGCTGGAGAGGGTGTGGAGGTAAGGGAACCCTCTTGCCCTGTTGGTGGGAATGTAAATTGATACAGCCACTATGGAGAACAGTATGGAATTTCCTTTAAAAAACTAAAAGTAGAACTACCATACGACCCAGCAATCCCACTACTGGGCATATACCCTGAGAAAACCATAATTCAAAAAGAGTCATGTACCACATTGTTCATTGCAGCTCTATTTACAATAGCCAGGACATGGAAGCAACCTAAGTGTCCATCTACAGAAAAATGGATAAAGATGATGTGGCACATATATACAATGGACTATTAATCATAAAAAGAAACGAAATTGAGTTATTTATAATATGGTGGATGGACCTACAGTCTGTCATACAGAGTGAAGTAAGTCAGAGAAAAACAAATACCGTATGCTAACACATATATATGGAATCTAAAAAAAAAAAAAAAAAAGGTCTGACGAGCCTAGGGGCAGGACAGGAATAAAGTCGCAGATGTAGAGAATGGACTTGAGGACAGGGGGACAGGGAGGGGGAAAGGTAAGCTGGGACGAAGTGAGAGAGTGGCATGGACATATATACACTACCAAATATAAAATAGATAGCTAGTGGGAAGCAGCCGCATAGCACAGGGAGATCAGCTCAGTCCTTTGTGACCACCTAGAGGGGTGGGATAGGGAGGGTGGTTGGGAGGGAGATGCCAGCGCAAGGAGATACAGGGATATATGTATATGTATAGCTTATTCACTTTTTTATAAAGCAGAAACTAATACACCATTTTAAAGCAATTATACTCCAATAAAGATGTTAAAAAAAAAGGAAAGCATAAAAAATCACTTGATAATCTCAGTAGGTGTAGAAAGTATTTGACAAAATTCAACGTCAAGATTAAAAAAAAAATTCTCAGCAAAGTGGATATAGAGGGAACGTATCTCAACATAATAAAGGCTATTTATGACAAACCCACAGCTAACATCATACTCAACAGTGTAAAGCCGAAAGCCTTTCCTCTAAATTCAGGAACAGGACATGGATGCCCACTCTTGCACTTCTGTTTACATAGTGTTAGAAGCCCTAACCACAACAATCACACAAGAAAAAGAAAAGTAAAATTGTCACTATCTGCAGATAACATGATAATTTATATAGAAAACTATAAAGTCTCTACCCCCAAAACTATTACAACTAATAAATGAATTCAGCAAAGTCGTGGGATACAAGATTGATATACAGAAATCTGTTGCTTTTGTGTACACCAATAATGAACTATCAGAAAGAGAAAGTTTTAAAATCCCTTTAAAAGTCACATCAAAAGGAATAAAACATAGGAATAAACTTATCGAAGGAGGTGAAAGACCTATACTCTGAAAATTATAAAACATTCATGAAGGAAACTGAAGATGATACAAAGAAATGGAAAGATATCTGTTTTCTTAGATTGGAAGAATTAATATTATCAAATGGCCATACTAGGCAAAGCAATCTTCAGATTTAATGCATTCCCCATCAAAATACCCTTGACATTTTCCCCACAACTGGAACAAATAATCCTATGATTCATATGGAACCACAGAAGGCCCCAAATTGCCAAAGGAACCTTGTTAAAAAAGAACAAAGGTGGAGATCACCCTCCCAGACTTCAGACTATACTACAAAGCTACAGTCATCAAAACAGTATGGTACTGGCACAAAAACAGACACAGATCAATGAACCAGAACAGAGAGCCCAGAAATAAACCAATGCATAAATGGTCAGTTAATCTATGACAAAAGAGGCAAGATTGTACAATGAAGAAAAGACAGTCTGTTCAATAAGTGGTGCTGGGAAAACTGGAGAACTACATGGAAAACATTGAGATTAGAACATTTCCTCACACCATATACAAAAATAAGCTCAAAATGAATTATAGACCTAAATGTAAAACCTGAAATCATAGGACTCCTAGAAGGAACACTCTTGACGTAAATCATAGCAGTATTTTTTCAGATCTGTTTCTTAAGGCAAAAGAAATAAAAGCAAAAATAAACAAATGGGACCTTATTAAACTTAAAAGCTTTTGCACAGCAAAGGAAACCATTAACAAAATGAACAGATAACATTCAGAATGGGAGAAAAATATTTGCAAATGATACAAGTGACAAGGGGTTAATCCAAAATACATAAACAGCTCATACAACTTAAAAACAAACAAAAAAACACAACAACCCACTCAAAAAAAAGGACAGAAGACCTGAATAGACATTTTTCCAAAGAAGACACAGAGATGGCCAACAGGCACGTGAAAAGATTCTCAACATTGCTAATTATTACAGAAATGCAAATCAAAACTACAATCGGATATCACCTCACACTTGTCAATAGGGCTATCATTAAACAGTCTACAAATAACAAATATTGGTGAGGATGTGTAGAAAAGGGTAACCTCCTTCACTATTGGTGGGAATGTAAATTGTTGCAGCCACTGTGGAAAACATTATGGAGGTTACGCAAAAAACTAAAAATAAAACTCATGTGATCCAGCAATTCCACTCCTGGGTAAGTATCTGGGGGGAAAAAACCCCACTAATTTGAAAAGATACATGCACCCTAATGTCCATAGCATCACTATTTACAATAGCTAAGATAGGGAAGCAATCCAAGTGCCCATCAACAGATAAATGGATAAAGATGTGGTGTGTGTATATATGTGTATATGTGTATGTATATGAATATTACTCCGCCATAAAAAAATAATGGATTTCTGCCATTTGCAGCAACACAGATAGACTTATAGATTATCATAGTACGTGACGTAAGTCAGAAATAGAAAGACAGATACCATATGATATCACTTATATGTGGAACCTAAAAAATAACACAAAAAAATATATGTAGCAAAACAGAAGCAGACTCAGAGATGTAGAAAACAAACTAGTGGTTACCAAAGGGGAAAGGGAAGGAGGGACGGAGAGTTAGTGCTGTGGGATTAAGATAAATTGATCAATCAATCAGTCAATGCTATCTGCCCTCCAAAATTTTGTTTAAAAAAGAGTTATGCGTCAAGACCAAATGGGATTTATTTGGGTATGCAAACCTGGTTCAACATTGAAAATCCAAACAGTGTAATCTATGTCAACAGGCTAAGAAAAGTATTAATTCATAATAAAAATCTCTTAGCAAGTTAGAAATAGAGAGGAAACTACCTCATCTTGATAAACAACCTCTACAAAAAAATCTACAACTAACATCATGCTTAATGGTGAACCACTGAAGTCTTTTACCTGAAGATCAGAAACAAAACTCTCTAGTGCCCACTGTCCCTAATCTTATTTAACCTAGTATTGGAAATTCTCACCACCATAATAAGGCAAGGAAAAGAAATAACAGACATGTGAATGGGAAAGGAAGAAATACAGAAACAAAATTCCTGGAACTAATAAATGTGTTCAGCAAACATGCAGGATACAAGATCAATATAAAAAAATTGTTCTCATTTCTATAAACAATGAACATGCCATAACTGAAGTTAAAACACAATGCCATTCATAGTCACTTTAAAGTGAATGAAGTACTTCCCAAACCGTATACAGACTCAATATGGTCTATATGATGAAAATTACAAAACGCGGATGATAGAAATGAAAGAAGACTTGTATAAATGGAGAATCATACTTTGTGAATCTATAAATCTAACATAGTAATTATTTCAATTTTCCCCAAATTGATCTATAGGTTTAATGAGATTTTTATTGAAATCCCAATAAGGGTTTTTGGAAACAGACAAGCTTATTATAAAACTAATATGGAAAGGCACAGCCCTAGAATAGCTAAAACAATCTTGTCAAAGAAGAATAATGTGGGAGGACTAACCCTACACAAGTTAAGGCTCGCTATATTGCTATAGTAATTAAGACAGTGTAGTATTGGTGCAGGAATAGACATAGATCAATGGAACAGAATGAAGAAGCAAGTAATAGACCCATACATATAGGTACCACTGATTTTGACAAAGATGCAACAGCGTTTCAATGGCAGAAAGATAGCCTTTTTACCAAATTGTGTTGGAGCAAATGGACATCTATAGGAAAAAAATGAAACAACCTAAATTTCACAACCTGTAAAAGAAATTAACTCAAAATACACCATGAACTTAAATGTAAAACATAAAACTATAAAACTTTTAGAACGAATAGAAGAAAATCTTTGAGATTTAGGTATAAGAGAATAATTCTTATATTTGGCACCAAAAGAATGATCCATAAAAAGAAAATATATTAATTGAACCTGATCAAAAGTTAAAACTTTTGCTCTGCAAGAGATCATGTGAAATGGATGAAAAGACATGGACTGGGGAAAATATTTACAAACTACATATCCAACAAAGGACTAATATCTAGAGTATATAAAGAACTCTCAAAACTCAACATCAAAATCTATCTAAAAATGGGTAAAAGACATGAACAGATATTTCACCAGAGAGAATATACAGATAGCAAATGTGCACATGAAAAGGTGCTTAAAATCTTGAGCAGTTGGAAATGTAAATTAAACTACAATGAGATATCATGACACACCTATCAGAATAGCTGAAATAAAAAACAGAGACACCACCAAAAGCTGATGAGGGTGCATAGAAACTGGATTGTGTATATACTGTTGAAGGGAATGTAAAGTGATGCAGCCACTTTGAAAAACAGTTTGGCAGTTTCTTATGAAGCTACATGCAACTACAACGCAACTGATCTAACTATCTCAGGCATTTATTTAGGGAATCATTAAAACTTACATTTTCACAAAAACATGTACAGGAATGTTCATAGCAGATTTATTTGCTATAGCCAAAAGCTGTAAACAGCCCTGAGTTTCTTCAGCAGGTGAATGGTTAAATAAAGTGGTACATCCATACCATGGAATACTACTCAGCAATAGTAGTATAGTAGTATGCTGTTACATGTAACAACTTGGATGACTCTCCAGAGAATTATGATACTTTTTTTAAAAAGCAGATCTCAAAAGGTTAGATACTGTATGATTATGTTTACATAACATTTTCAAAATGATAAAAACTTAGAATTAGTAAACAGATCATCAGTGTTTGTCAGGGGGTAGGAATGGGCCAGGAGGAGGGAATGGGTGTGTTTACAAAAAGGCAACTTGGGGGATACTTGTGGTGATGGAGCTGTTCTTTATCTTGACTCTGGTGGTGGATACATAAAAAAATATGTGATAAAATTGTAGAATGACATACATACACACATACACATGTTGGTACAAGAGAAGCTGGGGGAATATGAATTAGAGATGGATTATATCAATGCCAATATCCTGGTTTTGATATTGTACTATAGTTTTGCAAAATGTTAACATCTGGTGAAACTGAATAAAGTGTATCTCTATAATTTCTTTCAACTGCATGTGAACTACAGTTATCTCAATAAAGATTTCAATTAGAAAATAGTTATTATGGCTATGTTACATATGTTCAAAAAAAATAGACATGGAAGAAATAAAAGATCCAATGAAACACTTAAAGATGAAACCCACAATGTGTGAGATGAAAAATACCCTGAAGAGGATTAATGGCAGATTAGACATTGCAAAAGAAAAGATTATCGCCCTTGAAAACATAACAGTAGAAACTAGATTTCTAATAATAAAACAGAAAATAATAACAGTAATAATAATAATAGAACAGCAACAGTGAGCTTTGGAACAAATCCAAGTGGGCTAATTATGTCTAATTGGAATCTCTGAAGAATAGAAAGGGAGGAGACATTAAAAAATATTTGAAGAAATAATGACTGAAATTTTTCCAAGTTTAATTAAAACTATAAATACAAAGATTCAAGAAACTCAACAAATCTCATGCACAAGAAACATGAAGAAAGCTACACCACGGAACATATAAAGACACAAAACTAAAAAGAAATAGTAAATGATTATCTGCATATTCACAGAAAATGCACCACATGTTGCAAAAAATATCTAAGCAACTAGGAATACAAGGGAATTTCCTTAACTTGATAAAGGACATTTATGAAAAAGGCCACAGCTAAAGTGATACTTAATGATGAAAATTGTATTGTTTCTTCTCATTTGACATTGTACTGCAAGTTCCAGTTAGTACAATAAGACAAGTAAAGAAAACAGAAGTAATCCAGATTGGAAAGAGGTAAAACTGTCCTTTTTTACAGACAACAAGATTCTACATTTAGAAAACATGATAGAATCTACAAAATAGTTACTAGAACTAATAAATGAATTTAGAAATATTGCAGGATCCAAGCTCAATATACAAAAATCAACTGTTTTCCTATATGCTAGCAACAGTCAGAAATTGAATTTTTAAATATCCCATTGAAATTGCATAAATTATTTTAAATACTTAGGGATACATCTGACAAAATATCTGAACAGCTTTATATACTGAAAAGTACAAAATGTCTTTTGAGAGAAATTTTAAAAGACATAAATAAATGGAGAGATAAGTTGTGGATGCTGACTACTCTCATTTCTATTCAACATTGTACGGGAGATCTTAGTGCAATAATATAAGAAAATGGTAAGTTTTGAACAGAAAGAAAATCATTATTCACAGATAAAACCATTATGTGCATAGAAAACCTCCCAACTCAAATTTTTAGAATTAATAAATGATTTTAGTCAGGTTCCTAGATAAAAAGTCAATATATAAAAGCAAATTATATTTCTGTATATCAGCAAGAAACATATAGAAAATAAAAGGTCCTATTTATAATAGCATCAAAAATATTAAGCAACAAAAGGTGTGCAGTCCTCCAAGGGGAAAATTGTAAAACATTATTAAGAGTCATAAAAGAAAGCCTAAATTAATGGAGTACCATAGTCATGAATTAGAAGACTCAACAGTATAAAAATGTCAGTTCCTACCAAATTGATATCTTGGTTTAGTGCAATCAAAATCTAAATCTTAATTTGATAAGCTCATTCTTAAATTTATATGAAAATATTGGGTTGGCCAAAATGTTCATTTGGTTTTTTCCATAAGATGGCTCTAGTAGCACTTAGTTGTCTTTAACTTTATTCAAAACAGTTTTGTTAGATTGTATGTGACAGCTGTCATATTAGCATGCATTTTTAAAAAGACATCAAAATTGGTGAATTTTTGTGTAGCCATTTTAACATTGAAGATGGAAGAAAACATTTTCGGCATATTATGCTTTATTATTTCAGGAAAGGTAAAAACGTAACCAAAATGCAAAAAAAGATTTGTGCAGTGTATGGAGAAGGTGCTGTGACTGATCGAGCGTGTCAAAAGTGGTTTGCAAAGTGTCGTGCCGGAGATTTCTCGCTGGATGAGGCACCACGGTCGGGTAGACCAGTTGAAGTTGATAGTGATCAAATGGAGACATTAACTGAGAACAATCAACGTTATACCATGCGGGGGATAGCTGACATACTCAAAATATCCAAATCAAGCGTTGAAAATCATTTGCACCAGCTTGGTTATGTCAATCACTTTGATGTTTGGGTTCCACATAAGTTAAGCGAAAAAAACTTTGACCGTATTTCCACATGCAATTCTCTACTTAAACGTAATGAAAATGTTCCGTTTTTAAAACAAATTGTGACAGGCGATGAAAGTGGATACTGTACAATAATGTGGAACAGAAGAGAGCATGGGAAAAGTGAAATGAACCACCACCAACCACACCAAAGGCTGGTCTTCATGTAAAGAAGGTGATGTGTATATGGTGGGATTGGAAGGGAGTCCTCTATTATGAGATCCTTCCGGAAAGCCAAACGATTAATTCCAACAAGTACTGCTCTCAATTAGCCCAACTGAAAGCAGCACTCAACAAAAAGCGTCCAGAATTAGTCAACAGAAAACACATAATCTTCCATCTGGATAATGCAAGATGGCATGTTTCTTTGATGACCAGGCAAAAACAGTTACAGCTTGGCTGGGAAGTTCTGATTTATCAGCCATATTCACCAGGCTTTGCACCTTCGGATTTCCATTTATTTAGGTCTTTACAAAATTCTCTTAATAGAAAAAATTTCAATTCCCTGGAAAACTGTAAAAGGCACCTGGAACAGTTCTTTGCTCAAAAAGATAAAAGGTTTTTGGAAGATGGAATTATGAAGTTGCCTGAAAAATGGCAGAAGGTAATAGAACAAAAGGGTAAATAGTTTGTTCAATAAAGTTCTTGGTGAAAATGAAAAATGTGTCTTTTAGTTTTACTTAAAAATCAAAGGGACATTTTGGCCAACACAATAGAAAGGTCAGATATAGTGAAGAGACTTTTAGAAATAAAAAGGTAGACGGGCTAGCTGTTCCAGGTATCAAGAATTATTATAAAACTACAGCAATTAAGATATAATAGTGCAGAGAAAAATGAGTATGCCAGTGGAACAGAGTAGACTTCCCAGAAACATATTCATCCAAATATGGATGTTTCATAGAAGTAGCACTTCTGGGGTGTGGAGAAAAGAGTCTCTTAAAGAAATGGTGCTGGGACAGTAGCATATCTACATAGGAAAAAAGGAGGGAAAGGGAGGGAGGGAAGGAAAGAAGGGAGGGAGGACACTGGACCTAGATTACTCCATGCAAAAATCAATTCCAGACAAAATATTAATGTGAAAAATAAAGTCTTTCAGAAGCAAATATCTTCTGGACCTTTCAGTAGAGAAGAATTTCTTAAGCAACTCTAAAATATTAACCATAAAGGAAAGATTGATAAATTCAACTACATCAAAGTTAAGAATTTCCATTCCTGAAGTCCTAGTCACATCAATCAGACAAGAAAAAGAAATAAAAGGTATACAAATGGGAAGGGAAGAGGTGAAATTGTCATTATATGCAGATGATATAATGCTGTATATAGAAAACCTTAGAGACTCTGCACAAAAACTAATAGAACTGATACATGAATTCAGCAAGGTAGCAGCATATAATATTAACATACAGAAATTGGTTGCATTTCTTTATAGTAACAATGAAATATCAGAAACGGAAAGTAAAAAAACAATCTAAAACCTATTTATGAAACAGACTCACTGACATAGAGAACAGATTTGTGGTTGCCAAGGGCAGGGGGTGGTAGAGGGTTGGATTGGGAGTTTGGGACTAGCAGATGCAAACTATTGTATTTAAGATGGATAAACAATGAGATCCTGTTGTATAGCACAGGGAACTATATTCAGTATCCTGTAATAAACCATAATAGAAAAGGAAAACAAACAAAAAAAGATTTTCCATTCCTCAAAAGACACCATAATGGAAGTGAAAAGACAAGCCACAGAGTAAAAATTTTGACTAGTATTTAGAATATATAAAAAGCCTTTATGGCCAAAAAAAAGTTGATAAGATGGTCAATCTCATTGGTAAACAAGGAAATGCAAATTAACCACAATGCAAAGCCATTAAACACCCATCAGATTAGCAAAGATGAGATGAATCCAATACTTGCTAATTTTGTGGGGCAAAGTAAACTCTCACATGTTGTGATGGAGGTATAAATTTGTACAACTATTTTGGAAATGATTTGACATTGTCTTGTAGATTGTTGAAGATATGCAGATCTGATAACCAGTATTCCAGTTCGAGGTATATAACCAACAGAAATGTGTGCACATGTTCACGAGAATTCATGCCCAAGAATGCCTATTGCAGCATCGTTTTTAGAAGCTCCAGATTGGAAGAATCCCAAATGTCCATCAACATTAAAAGGGATAGCTAAACTGTTTGTATGAAGGAATATTATACCACATTCAAAAACATGAATGAATCTTAAAGAGTTTTGTGTGAATTAAGCAAGATAACAGAATGTACCCAACGGGATTCCACCTACTCAAAGCCTCAAAGAAGTAGGCTTAGGGAAACAATCATAAAGGGTAAAATTACAGAGAAAAACAAGGAAATAAATTATCATAAAAGGGAGGAGGGGTTGTAATTAGAAGGTGACCCAGGGCCAGTGGTGGGGTGGTAGTTTCTGGCCAGTCTGAAACGTTCTAGGCAAGTGACCCAGGCTGCCAGATTTGGGATACATATTTGTGCCCATCACCATAATGTGCCAAAATGCAGAATGAGTGCTTGTATATGCGTATTCAATTTTCTTTCTGGGCATGTAGTGAGAAGACCCGATTCCCAGGCTTGGTTCGGCTGCCTGATTAACTTAGTTGACTTAAGTCTGTTATTCACCTGCCAAGTGATGCTCTCCCTGAGGTCCAGTGGTCAGGATCCCATGCTCTCAACTGCACAGTGAGTGGTTTTATCAAAGGAGAAATTATCTGTGGGAATGTTTCATAAACTATAGCTCACTGAAAATGTTAGCAAATTTATCTCTTTCAAAATTTTAAAAAATTTACTGAAGACATTTGCTTTGTTCCCATTTAAAATAGTTTTCTAGGTGTAAAACTGAGATTTTGAGGGTTTAGAGAAACACTATTCCCAGCCAGGAACTACGAGGAATGCTGTCTTTCTAAAAATGTTCTATTAGGAGTTGGTGTCACACACTGAGACGGACTCCTTGGAGCATTAACTGCACCTTCACAACCGATTATAGAGTTGTAAGAATATAAGAATTCCATCTCCAGGGGGGTATACTGTAGGTTCTATTTACATGGTAAAAATAAATGTAATGCAAGACACAGTTTTTGAAAATAGCATCTAATATTATTTATCAAGATTTTGAAATGTACATTTAATGAGTTAAAAACACTCAGTTATAATTATTTAATTATACTTAAATCAGTGTCCCCAATAATTAGAAAGGAAATCAAGCATAATGAGACTGCTTTTTATGACAATTATAGTAATTTTGTAAATTATTCAATAGAAAACATTCTAGAGAATTAACATGAAAATGTTGGTTTTGTGTGCTGAGTCATGACTCAACAAGAAGATTACGGGCATGTCTTAGCTTCTAAAGTAAACTTGCTTTTGCACTTGGTTCCTTACTTGTGGAACTTCTAATCCTTGAATGTGTCCAGGGATGGAGTAGCCAACATAGTTTCATTCATCAAAGCCTCACAATTAGCACTGGAACATTTTTTCTCATTTTGAAGGAATGCAGGACTCTTTCATGAGTACAGTTTACTTCATTTGGGAGTGAAATCATCTTCCTCCATTTCACATACAGCTTTAAACATTCAAATCTCACAGCCATTACCGACATTACTTTAAGGTAAATCACTGAAATTTCTTACTAGGATACAAGTCTCTGTTATCTATGACTCCAGACCAGGGTACGGTTATAACCAATTTCAAATGAATTAGGCTTGCAGAACCACACCTCCCAGAAAGTGACCTGTTAATACAAAACCATCTATTAGTTCTTAACTCATGTCAAGCAAGAGACTGCTAGATGGACCACCTGTTTCTTAAGGTTACATGTGGGCCCTCTCAAAGATGCTAATTCTCTTATCTGGTACTTTACCATGATGATATTTGTATCTATTTATTTGGGGTGGCATAGAATTCCAAGAGGGTACTTTTCTACTCATCATTACCATCTTTCTAAAGTGAAATCAGAACCAGGCTAATAAAGATGTCTAAGTAAATAGGGATCAACAACATAATTTTTAAAATAGAACAGGTATTTAAAAGACCAACATTGAGAAATAAGGCTCATTATCAGCATTGGATACAGGGCCTGGATATAATAGGTCCTCAATAAATCCCTTCTTTTAATACTTAAATAAAATGGCTTGAGTCCTCATTCCAAACACTGTGGGAAACTCAGCTGGCACTTTCTGGGATTTCTAGGGATGTACATTTCTCATTATCATCTCTCTCTCTCTCTCTTTTTTTTTTTTTTTTTTGGCTGCACTGGGTCTTAGTTGCAGCATGTGGGATTTTTATTTGCGGCATGTGGGATCTTTAGTTGCGGCATGCATACTCTTAGGTGTGGCATGCGGGATCTAGTTCCCTGACCAGGGATCAAACCTGGGCCCCCTGCATTGGGAGCATGCAATCTTAACCACTGCGCCATTAGGGAAGTCCCTCTCATGATCATCTCTTGATCTCATTCCCTGTTTTGATTGATCCCAATTCTCTCATCTGTTTTCTTGTGATTGCCTTATTTCTTCTCCATCCTTCAATTTCTTTTTCCACTTTCCCTCTTTAACTTTTTAAAATTTATGAAATACCTGATAAATATGGAATATATATGATTTACATACTTTATAAGCATAACGATGAGATAAATGCCCGTATACCCAGCTTAAGAAACAAAATATTGTCATTGTCATCAAACCCACTGGGTCCTTCCCTGAACACAGCTCCTTTCTCCCCTCCAGAGATAACATCCTGCTGAGTTTTATCATCTTTGGGGTTTGCTGCTTATATATTTTTACCTAAAATATATATTGGATAGTTTTTCTTATGTTTGAATGTTGTATAAATAGTTGTATGGTATTATTCTCCTATAACTTGTTTTTAAAATTTTAACATTATTTTCCTGAGGTTCATCCATGTTGTTGACAGTAGTTGAAGTTCATTCGTTTAACCTGCTAAAAAGTATTCAAATGTATGAATATATCACAGTTTAGTTTTCCACTGTCCCATCAAAGGATATTTGGAATATTTCCAGTTTTTTTCCTCCTGTTACAGACAGTGACGCTCTTACACATGTCTCCTGATACATGCGTGTGTCAAGAATTCCTACTCCATAGGAAAAGAATTACTGACTTAGAAGCACGGCTCGGATTTACGAGAGGAGATCATATTCCAAAATGTTTGTCCCAGTTATTACATTTATCCACGGTCTGCCCTCCTATTCCAGCACTTCACCAACACCTATTATTGTCATCCTTTTAATGCTAGTCAGGCTCGTGGGTGTAAAGTTGTGTCCCACAGTGGTTTCCATTTGAATTTCCCTGAGCTGAGCCCCTTTTGATTGTTCCATTAGCCAGTTAGGTTTTCTCTTCTGGCAAATGCCTGTTAAGATATCTTGCTTACTTTTTAAAGTTGAGTTTTTTATCCTGTTGACTTTAAAGATTAAATATGTTCTGAATATTAATATTTGATTACTGTATGTACTACATATATCTACTCCAAATTTATAGGTTGATTTTCACTTTTTAAAAATGTAATCCCTTTATAATTTGTGCTTTTGGGGCATTGTTGAAAATGTTTCTTTTTTTTTTCATACTCAGAGGTTATGAATATACTTTACATTATTATTACCAAAAGTTTTCATTAGATTCTTTAATTCTTCTAAAATGGATTTTTGGTTATAATGCAATCATTTTTTTTTCATTTTTCATATAGATAAACATATGCCCCAGCAAAAATAATTATACTGCCATCCTTTCCCCAGAAATGTGCAATCCCAGTATATGTCAAGTATCCATGTACTTGTGGATCTGTTTCAGGGCTCTCTATTTTAGTTCACTATCTTATTTTCTTTGCAATGCATAAATGCCAAACTGTCTTAATTATTACAGCTTTAGAATGCATCATGATGGAATAATATGGAACAGATTTACCCTGTGTAAATTTCAGGGCTTTCCAGAGAAACAGAATGAATAGGATGCATGTTTATCATAAGAAACTGGCTCACATAATTATAGAGTCAGGAAATAGAAAATCTGCAGTGTGGACCAGGCCCAAGATCCAGGAGAGACACTGGGCAGGTCTAGTCCTAAGGCCACTAGCCTGGAGACTGGGGAGAGTCGATGGTGCAGAAACTGGCAGACAGACACCCAGAAAAGCTGGTGGTGCAGGTGGAATCTGAAGACTGTCAGCTGGAGAAGTTTTCTTTTGCTCGGGGAGACCAGTCTCTTTGTTCTTTTCAAGCCTTCAACTGATTGGGTGAGGCCCACCACATTTACGGACGGCAATCTGCTACACTCAGAGTTCACCGATTTAAATGTTCATCTCATACAGAAGCACTCATCTAGTAGATATGTAAAATTAACCATCACACCCTCCTACCTTAAACGACTTCAAAAACAGACAAAATACAGTTTTCAGACATTGGACACAAAGCCCTACAGAACAATGATCTCTGAGTGAAAGGAAACAGATTAAGTGAATCTTATCATTGCCCAGCTTACTGCCTAGAAAAAGCTGTGAGGATACAGCACAGGGAGAGGGAGGCAAACAAGACCATGTTGGTCTCCCTTGGATGAGGAAAAAGAGTTGAGAATTTGAGGACACCAAGATGGCTAAAAGTCGCAGAATAAAGCCCTGGACAGGAGAGAGCTGCACATGACAAGCTGAAACCAGCAGAGGGCTTCCCCCAAGTCCTCACCTCAGTCAGTCCTGATTAGTGTGTGTGTAAGGGAACTCCGGGAAGGCACTACTGGGACAGAGCCGGTGGAACAATCTTTAGAGCAGAGAGATGGCCAGGAAGAGTTCATGTCCCCACCAGCTGGAGTGGAAAGCCCTAACAGTGCACGGGGCATTGGGTAGACTACTCGGAAAGATATCGCCTCAGTAGTAGTGCAGAATTCTTCCTGGACCCAAGGCTGTTCTGACCCTTCCTAACGGGACCACCTTGAATGTAAGAACAAAAGAACAAACTGTTTGCAAGGGTGAGAGCCTAGGGCCTTCTCAGATCTTTCCTGAGCATGTTCACAGCCCTGTGCGAGCACATAGCCTTCTAAATTCCCAGGAATGTGTCAGTTCAAAGCCCCGACGGGGTCTCAGTCCCCAGATTTTTCCTTTTAAGTTTTTGGTTAGCTTATTGATTGTCCCAACTGTTAGCCACTGCCTGAGGCAGCCATGATAGTCAACAAGTGCCTCTGATTATTTTCAACAGATGCTTTTGGAGAAAAGAGTTTTGTACTTAGTGAGCTCTCAGGTTAAATAAAACAGCCTTGGCAGTGGGGTCTTCCAGGGAACCACCAAACAGGTTATATAATCACAGTTCTCTGGGAATGAGGGTTTGAAGGAGTTCCAATCCAAATTGGCCCCCTCTGGTGGCTGCCAGGCTGCTGTTTTTCATCAGGATTAAGAGATGTTTGTTTTCCAGGCTACCGCAGAACCAGAGAAAGAGAGAGGAGAGTAGGGCAAGTTAAAGTGCCACGAATCTCACTGCTCTTACCGAGGTTGTCATTTTTATTAAATAAATGCTCCCTGGATTGCTGAAAGCTTTTGGTTAATTTCCAGAGTTCTGAAAAAGTTGAACTTGACCATTTTTGCCAATTTTATCATTGCTTTTATGGAGGAGAAATTTTTCAGATGTTCTTCTCCATTTTTACTTATATTTGACATCAAAAATTTATACTGTAATGTTACGTGGTATATAGCAAAGTTGTATACTATAAACTCTAAAACATCCACCAAAAGAAAGAAAACAAAGAGTTATATATAATAAACCAACAAGAGATAACATGAAATTATAACAGTAATTCAGTTAATCAAAAATAAAGAGAGAGAGAGAAAGAGGACAAGGGAAACGAATGAGAAATGGGACAAATCAAGAACAAATAACAAAAGGGCAGATTTAAACCCAGCCATACCAATAATCGCATTACGTGCAAATGTGTTAAATACCCCAACTGAAAAAGCAGAAATTGTCAGTTTGGATTAAAAAAAAAAAATAAGGCCAAGTCTATGCCTGCCTAAGGGAAACCCCATTTAAATATACAGATAAAAGAAGCTGCAGTGCTCCAGTGGCCTGAAGGCAGCCGGTCAAGAAATGTCCCAAGTGTTGACCGTTGGGAGCAAAAGTACATGAGGCTTCGGGACACGCAAAGTGGCGGACACTGACCCAGGCCAACCCGGTCACTACGAGCACGGTTACAGAAATGTCAGAGCACGTCGCAGACGGGATTTCATCTTCGAAGTGAGTCATTTAGAGGAATAAGTTCCAGTAAGTAGTGGCATACGTGATACATAAGGTGAAAACAACTAGGGTGGCATGAAGATTCCTGAAGGGGCGAGGCTGGTTTGGTGCCCGTTCTCACTTACAGGCTCCATTTAGGAGCCGAGGTGCCATCTGGGGATGGGCCCTTCCGTCTTCTTCGACGTTCTACTACTCCAGACACTGCTAACGCCTCCTTCCTCTGTGAAAACACTGACACCACGCAGACCGCAAAGCTTTGCACTTCCTACATTGCAGAACAACTATTGATTGAGGATTCCTTCCCGAAAGGCTTTGCAAGGTTCTTACAGCAATGACTGTCTTATTTGTCTTTGCATTTCTGATGTCTGGCCCCATGCCTGCCTTAGAGTAGGGATTCAGTGAATGTTTGTTGAATGGATGAATACAGAAATCCCTTACAGCCTGTGGAAATACTAGAAAATAAATTTTATCTTCAGTATAAAGTTTGCGTAGTATTAATTAGACAAAAGCAATGAAAATGACGAACTCCTGTAGCTGGCCAATAAAAGTGATTGAGCCTCATCAGATAACTTTTACATGTGGCACAGAAAACTTCTTACCTGAAAATGAAAACTCAAAACTTTAGTTAAGAAAAGCATTCCTGATTAAGAGCACTTGATTAGAAAGAGCTCATTAACGAAAAACAATACTATTTTTATAAGGACTAAGCTCCTTTTATCCTGCCCTGGTTTGGTTTCACGCTTCAACAAATAGCACCTTTTGGCAGTCACGGCTGCTTGCACTGCCAAAGGCAGTGTTCACGGCGGGTCAGGCCCTCCCCTGACGTCATTCTGGAAGAGATCACCAGCTAATTAGCTGCACAAGCTGGTCGCCATTATTGCTTCCAAGCTCCAAGTGGGGCCGTCTGACGGAATCACTAGGACCTTATAAAAAATGAGTTGATTTTTTTTCTTGATGGCACGAAAATGCTTCTTAGAATACTGAAACTTAGGAGAGTTACAATGGAATGTACCTCCTTAAGGGTGACCTGTAGGTAATCAGAAGAGCCGGAAAAAAGTTGCTGGGATAGGATAGGATGAATACTTTTGGCTTTTTCTCCAGACTAGACGTGGAAAAAAATATCTGTTTCTCAGATTTTAGCTTCTCCCCCTTCAACTCCCGTTTCCCAACAATATATCAGCCTTGGTGTCCACGTGGCTTCTCACAAAAGTGGAATCTGTCTTCAGGCTCTTTTTCTCTGAGCAGGGCATCTTCCCTCTGCCCCTTGCGTGCTCGAGCCCCGCCCTGCCCTCAAGAGGTTCTATGCGTCCGCTGCTACTTGCAGGGACCATGCTTTTGTTTTCCGAGGAAACGCTAGTCAGTTCGGAATCTGTCATTTGTATCTATGTAAATCGGTTAATGGTCACTCTTTCTTAAATTGTCTTAAGTTAAAGATACTCTGTGTGGATTTTATGCCCCATTGTGGACTGGAATGGGGGTCGAGGAATCACAGGAGAGAGCATTTGCTTTGAAGGGGTCCCGGAATTATTGCCGAGTATTTCAGTTCTTATTCCCTTCTCCATTCCTCTTCCTGGGAAATTCCAAAGTAGAGCTTTTAGCTTTGAAGACTTAAAATTTAAAGAGTTAACTAATTCATGATTTTAGTCAAAGGCCATTACAAAATACAATAATACCATCTTTAAAGTAAGTTGAAAGACTTCAACCGTGGCCACAGAAATTGGTAACAAAAGTCTCGCGTTTGTTTGAAATACGCACTTACGTAATCAGAGTGTGTCACCAGGAGCAGCTCACTCGGTTGTGAGTTCCATCGTTGGGAAAGGGACTGTATTTAGTTCCCCTTGGTTTCCCTGGGGTGCCCAGCATGGAGCTTCAGAAATTCACTGAATGGCCGTTTTATTCATATTCTTGGGGCAGTTAATACAAATGAGAGGCTTCTTTAGGTCACAAACATAAAACAGTAATATACGCTGAGGAAGTCACTTTGACTGATGAAATTTGTTCCAGAAAGCAGTGATTTCTAGTCTGGTGACCTAGGTCAGTCCCCTCTCAGTCTGCACATCTGTAAAGTGGAGCGGCCTCAAAGTCCTGCTGAGTGAAATATCATATAAAATGCGTCATTGAGTGAGGCACACAAAACGTGTCTGGCCCTCGGTGAGCACCCAATAAATACACGCGGGCTTCCTTTTTCTTCTTTCACGTTTTGTCTTGAACAGTCCCAAAGCCAGTGTGATGCAGTTGCAGCTACATGAACAAAACAGAACAGACCGAAAGGTCTTCCCTAACTCAGCACTGCGCGTAGAGCTGCTTACTGCGCCAAAAATATCCTACAACTCCTCTTTGTTGAGATTTGTGCTCATTTCGCTACATTATACCCTATTAGTTAAAGACCCTTGGGGAAAATTTATGATTCAGGCTTAATATTAGAAATAGACATGCTTCTCACAAGTGAAACCATGTGTAATTATTAGTCAAATCCATTTCACCTGCCGTCACTAATCGGTCATTTTAAGACTTGCAGGTCCGTCCTCCAAGCAGCATGGAGCCTAAACAATAAGATGTTTGCCTGAGTTGTTTTCCAGAAACTTGGAATCAGCTGTGTCGAATTCGAGCTGAGCTGGTTGAGACTGGATGGGACCCCAGACCCTCCGACTTAGCCTGTGCCAGTGTCCACTCGGTGACCTTTAGGACGTGCATCGGCCTGTAGCCCAGGTACACCTGCCCTGAATGATGGCTGTGCACCTGTTTCCAATCCCCTTTCCCCAGGCTCCCCACGCCTCAGACCGCCCTGCTTCTTTATTCGTTATCCTATAAATACCACTGCCCCCTTGCCTTCGGGGGCACGTTTGAGGTCTATTCTTCCATGTCGTCACTTGCCTGCCTGGAGAATAAACCCTCTGCTGTGAACCTCTGCTGTGCGATGGGCAAAACGAACCTGATTCGGTAACACAGCAACTAGTTTGTGGGGTTTTTTGAACCATGAATTGTGTCATTGATCGCATTTTTCTCTTTCTGTTGGCTGGTAGAAAACTTAGAATCAGATTTGTTGCTTAATCTTTAGAAGTATATGTTCTTGCGTCAATTCACTCCTAGTTCTATTTTATCTATCAATTTTTCCACGTTGCAACATATTTTTACCGATATGTAATTACTGTGATCTTGATATGTATTTGTAAGCTGTCTGAAATCCTAGGGAAGAGTATAGGAGACACAGAGAAATATATATATATATAATTTGTCATCTTGTCATATATGTATATGACAAAAGATTCCAGACTCCAGGCCTCTGTGTGGGAATAAGTTTATGTTGTTTTGAGCCCCCTAATCTGTGGTCATTGGCTCTGGAGCTTTCAGGAAACTGATACAACCGTGTTGAAATGAGGATTGGCTATTGTTGGGAGAAAATTTTCCATGAATATCTCATTTTTTTTACAGCGAAATATAGTTGATTGACGGTGTTGTGTTAGTTTCAGGTGTGCAGCAAAGTGATTCAGTTGCACATATATATTCTTTTCCATTATGGTTTATTACAAGATGTTGAGTAGAGTTCCCTGTGCTCTACGGTAGGTACTTGTGGTTATCTATTTTATATAGAGTAGTGTGAATTTGAAAACTTAAAGTTTCAACTGTATCTGCTAATCCCAAACTCCTAATTTATCCCTCCCCCACCCCTTTGCACTTTGGTAACCATAAGTGTGTTTTCTATATCTGTGAGTCTGTTTGTTTTGTAAATAAGTTCATTTGTATCATTTTTTTTAAGAGTCCACATATAAGCGGTATCAATGATATTTGTCTGACTTACTTAGTATGATGATCTCTGGGTCCATCTGTGTTGCTGCAAATGGCATTATTTCATTCATTTTATGGCTGAGTAATATTCCATTGTATATACGTGCCACATCTTCTTTATCCATTCATCTGTCGATGGACACTTAGTTTGCTTCCATAGTCTCATTTTTGTGTGTCTTACAAGGAAGGCACTGACCGCCCTCTGTCCTGGATCATCTTTTCAAGGATCAGCCTTGGAGGCAGTATCTCCCTTCAGAGCCAAGGGCAGGACAACTACTGCCCCTTGTAACAGATTTGGGTTCCCCATGTTCAGGGCTTCCCTGAAATGCAGCCCACTGTGTGTTCAGGCATCATCTGGCCTGCCTCCATCACCTGTGGGGTTTGGGGCTTGGGGGCCATGCGGAATGCTGACACCTGGGCTCTGCCATTCCTGTGAATGATACAACATCTCTAACCCCAGGAGTCTCGCATCTCCTACCAGCATCCAGGAAGCTGCAGATTTACTTGTGGGTTTGACTGTAGGTTGAATCTCGGCCTCTTCCCAGTCACTGACAGACGCCGTTCTTGAATCTTCTGTCATCAGGCTGTGGGCACCACTCTGGCTCTGCCTCCACACTCTGCACATGCCTGACTTAATTCCATCCCCTCCCTTGAAATTCGCTAAAACATGTGAACGAGTCACTTGTCGGAGAAGCAGAACAATTGTAAAGAAGTCGATTTATTATAACATTGTATATTTGTGTCAGTTAGGGAAGGGGAGTAGAGAAGAGGGAAATTTTTGCTTTTAAAAATCTGCTGAGTCGAGGAGTAGAGACGGGGCACGCAGGAACATGAACACGTGTTATCTTCACAAAGTCACGTGGACTCAAGAGTGCTCTCGTGAGGACAAATCATCCCTACTTGTCCCCTCGAATTAGATGGGGAGCTGATTTGTTGACAACTCTTCTGTAGGCGAGAGACACGCATTCCTCTCCCAATCCCCCCGCCCGCCCCGGAGAGCTCAGATAAGGAATCACATCGGTGCACGTTGAGCTTTATGAAATGACTGATTGGCACCGTGTGTGGTTAAACGTCATAAACCCATCCTACCAGCAGCGCTGTCGTCGTGCAGCGCCGGGCGGGAGGAAGGGCGAGGAGGATGGGCTCGTCGGCCAGGGCAGGCTGCAGGCAGCGTGGACCGGAGGCTGCTCTGTGCACCATCCTTCCTGCCCAGCACGTCGGCCAGGCTCTCCCTGGCTCGCCAGCCCCTAACCTCCTTCCTCACTTCCTGCGTGGAGAACCCGGGAGGCCCCCGCGGCAGCAGCGCAGCCTGAAAGCCACATGCCGCAGGCTGGGGCCCCAGCTTAGACGGGCTGAACTGAGACATAAATGTCAGTGGGAGAAGGTCGCTCTCCGGACTGCCCGGTGCCTTCCCCCACTTTGGGGCTGGGGGGTGTGGACCCAGAGCGGCAGCTGCTCCAGCCGCAGGACCCTCCCCGCAGCGGAGGAGGCGAGGGGCACCCGGCCCTCGGGAAAGCCTCCAGGGCAGTGGAGGCGGTGCCAGCGAGGGAAGCCTCTGCCCATCAGTCCTTCCACAACCGAAACAGACCGACGTCTCTAGCGTCTCGGGAAAGGAGTCCCCGTGCTGTTCATCAAGACTCTTCCAGTCCTAAGGGGCAGAAGCCCGAATCAAACATGGACTGATAGAGTCAATAAGCAAAGTCTGGGGGTGGAGTGTACATCACAGGCTCGGGAGACCCCACTGATGTCAGGGCAACCGCCTCTCCTCCTCTGTACGCGGTCCGCATCCCTGTGGGGAGAGCGCCCGGCGTCTGCATCCCTGCTCGGCATCCTGGTGCTCAACCATAAGATCCAAGACAAGGGCTCTGTTCCAGCCTGGGTCGCCCCCCGTGTGGGGGTCCAGGCCTGTGCCAGGGTGGCCTCACGTGCTAGCTGGATGAGGAGGGCTGAGCGCCCCCTGGTGGCCGGCTCTTTCGTAGGGGAGAGGGAGAGTGTGGGGCGCAGGTCCTCACAGACCTAACGAGAGACGCCCCTTCCAAGGCCAGTGCAGACCCAGCTCTGCAGTGGCCGTGGACAGCCAGACCGACGGCAGCTTGGGCGGCTCTGCACTTAATGAACCACACGGCGGGCCTGGGTTGAGTCTGCTATTGGATGGGGTTTTGGCCAATTTCTGGTCACTAGTGTCTGGGGCAAGCACTTTCCACTGCAGATCCACCGTCCAATAGCGCTGAGTCCTGTGGAACGGACTGCCTTATAAGCTTCAGGGAGGCGAGGGCCCTTTAAGCCAACTCTAGACTCCTGTATCTTAGGCCACAGCGGTCAACAGCCCTTAGGACGGGCCAGCAGAGAGCGGCTTCATTCTGTCTTTCCCCACTCCCGCGCCCGTGGTAGATATCACTAATGAATCAGTGCACTCTTTCCCACCAAGCCGGAGGGGGCCTCAGAATCCCCCTGGACAAAGCTGTCCAGGCAGTCAGTCCCTGGTGTGTGACGAGGATGCTGAGATGAGGCCCATGTGTCATCCCCGCGGTGCGCTGTTGGTTACTGATGGCCTCCTTCTATTATGCCTCTGTCCGCAGATGGAGGACCTGTGTGAAGTTTCCAGTGGTCAACTGCATCTAGACTATACCAGGTGAAAAAGCAGTATGGGCCTGTGCTCCTGGAGGACGTGGCAGGGGCTGAGCACTGTGGACAAGACTCTCTTACCAAGGCATCGTGTGAAAAATGCACGTTAGAATGATATGGAACCTTCTAGGTACAGCCACGTATTCAAGGTAATAGGTACCATGGAATATTTTCTAACAGTCAGTGTACATAGGCATTTCCAGATTTTCGGGTTTACGGATGAATAAACGGAAACCACAACAATATATGGGCCATAAAAATTTTAAAGTATGAAGAGCATGGCCCTAAAGAAGAAGAATAAGTTTATACTTTAGAGGAGATTTACTGTAGCAAAAGTGGATGCCAGCCTTGGAAACCAGCTTGTTTGTGATCTCAAACAACTACATGAAAATACTAACTTTACAAAATGGTATGGAAGATACAGAAGAGCAACGGGTAAGGATGCAGACTGAGACAAAGACAGCACTGGATTAAAAGAATAAAACAAAATTAAAGTGCTTATAAAGGCAATACAGAGCAGAATTGACAGTGTTGAAAACTGAATTTGAAATGTAACACAAATTTAAGAATCTTTCCAAAAACAAGAAGCACGAGGTCGAAGGACACAGATGACTTGAACAAGACAATTAACAAACTTCAGTTAATGGAGAGATACATAAACCTGCACTAGGTCCAGGAGCTTTATAAATGAGTTATTCCAAACGTTTAAGGAATCTTTATTATGCGTACGTATATTGTCTTGGAGAATAGAAAAAAGAGAGAGTTTCCCCAACTCATGAGACTACAAAGATTCTCAATGTCACAACTAGACAAGAATAAGAATAGAAAAGAAAATTATTGGCCAATTTTACTAATAAACATAGATTTTTAAAATTCTCCATAAAATTTGAGTAAATCAAATCCAGCAGGGTATAAAACAATAATACATCATGACCAATGCAAGGATGTGGCACATTTGAACATTAGCAAGTCTAATATAATTCAATACGTCAGCAGATTAAAGAAGATAAACCATGTCAGTGAAGCAGACAATGCACTAGATACAATTCGGCGTTCATTGTCATTTATGCAAAGAGAAATTTAGTAAACTAAGACTAGAAGGGAATTACTTTAAAATGAGAAAGAGTAACAGTCAAAAATCTACATCGCACATGATACTTAATGTTGAAATGGTAAATCTTTCCTTTTGTAAATCAGGTACAAACATGCCAACAATCAGCACATCTATTCCACGCGGCCTTGGCGGTCTCCTTCTTAGCTGCACAGCAAGACGAGGAAAACAACAGAAGAGATCGGGCCTAGAAGGAAGATGCCCAGCTGTCATTCAGAGATGACATTAGTTTCTACATAGAAGACCCAGGAGAACCCGCGGAAAGATGACCAAGATGTCTGGGCACACTGTACGTTTCACGTCGGGATGCGCTGTGCGCTTAGTGAGTGGCGGCCCAGCCCCCGCTCGGCCAGGACTGAGCTCCATGCAGACTGCGGAGCAGTGAGCACGGGGGTGCAGACCCCCTTCACAGCCCACCACGAGGAGGCGGCAGGCAGTTAAACAGGACGATGATGACGCAGTGATCATTACAGGGGAGAAATCGGACTGTAGCAGGAGCCTCTGACCCTGTGCAAAGAGAGGGAGGGGGCCAGTAAATCTTCCTGAGGGCCTGAGCCGTGAGCGGCGGCTCCCGCGGGGCGCGCCCAGGTATGCGGAGCTGGGTGTGGGGGACGCAGGTGAGGCGCCAGCGCCGAGGTGAAGGCCTTGGAAGCCAGAGTGAGTGCTTCGAGCCTTATCCCAGGGGCAGTGGAAGCCGTCCTCGACCTTCCGGCAGGTTGCATGTTAGAAAACTGCCCTGGATGGGTGTGATGTGTGATGTGTGCCGGGAAGGGCTGTGCTGGGCTGGAGCCCCGGAGACTGGGCGGGGTATGCTCCAGGGAAAGATCCAGGCGAGGGGTGAGGGCGGCCTGTACAAGAGAGGCCGGGAGGGGTCGGATGGATGCAAAGTGTAAAGGGAAGAAGGACACTCAGGTTTCTGGCCAGCGTGTGCTGAAGGCTGGAAGGAAAAGTACCAAAATGGTAAAGTTGTCTATTAGCTGTGAAATTATCAGGGACCTTTGTGTTCTGCATGACAGTCTCTATTTCCCAGTCTTCTATAAAGTATTGACTACTTTCATAATCAAGGCAAGGTGATGACGCACTCTTTCCGCATTCCTAACATCCACCCCTAGGACTTTGTTCCCTTCCAGGAGAACCGCTGTGACCCCTGCTCACAGAAAAATGGGTTGGCCATGTGCTATTCTCCCACGTGAAATATTTCACTTTTTCTCGGTGGTTTCTGATGGCAGTTTGTAATCCCGAAGGACTGCATGACTTGGAGGCTAGCAAGTGGTATGAAAAAGTGGGGAGAACCCAGGCTTTGCAGAAATGGGGACCCGCATTGCTTAGCAGTTCAGTGGTCTTGGGAGAGTCCCCCGACTGCTCTGGGTGAACCAGCTGTCACGCTCTCAGTGTCAAGTGGAATAATGGGGGTGAAGCACTGGTCCATCAGCAGGCAGAGTTAGCGGTGCTGTGGCCTGGCCCACAGGTCAAGGTCAGGCCCCTCTCCTGGCACTTAGGTCCTTGAACAGCTTGCCTGAGATTAACTGTCAGTGCTGCCTCCTCACCCTCCACTCTCCTACGAAATGCCCCCAGCACCCCACTGCACTGTCTCAACCCCTGCACACGGAGTATTTCCAGACGGGGGAGGTGGTGCGTGCCCTCTCAAGAGGATGCCCTGTAGTCTAAAGGATCGTGTGTCCTGGCATCCCGTGCATTTCCCATTTGTCCTCAGTGACCGTGTCCTTTACTGAGCTCAGCTTTAGGACCTCAGACCCATGTGGTCCGCTCCATCCTGGTGGACTATGGATTTGATCCCGTGGGGCTCAGACCTCGGGCAAACGACTTCTCTCTGAACTTCAGTTCTCATATGTAAATTGGAAGTAATAATATCCACCTTGTGGGGATTAGAAATCACATTCATAAAGTGACTGGCCTTCCCCCATAGTGGGTGCTCAGTAAATCAGTTCTATGATTCCAGAGGTGCTGTAGTGATTTGCCTGTGATTTTGTATTTTAACAAAAATACACAAAAATACATTATTGTCACCAATATGACTGGCTTTTTGGTGAAGGAGGAATATGGATTTACATTTAAAATCATGTTTTACATATACTGTACAATTTTCTGGGCCTAGTCTATGTAATTCTTTCAGATATTCACTGGATTTAACCCAAGCAAAGGCCAACTAGTCAATCGAGACAAGAAGTCCCCCACATCTGTAGCACCTGCTGAATAAGTGATCTAAGAGAAAACGGCATCCTTTCAGCCATTACTCCTCTCAACCCATTTTTAGTTCAAACTAGGTGTTCAGATAAGACGGATAATACTCAGCAAAGCTGCAGGTGAGGAAAGGTGGAGAGTTGGCAACCAGAGGAAACTTATTCGTCACCCTCATCCCTTCCGGACCTAGGATGACATGACCTTCAATTAACGCATTCCCGGGGAAGTACAGAAAAAAAAAGATACACTCACTGTGTAAATAAATGCAAAATGCTTCTTCAAAGTGATGTTAAAATGAGGTCTCACGCTTTCAAACATGCAGACTGTGGATGGGGTCTCAGAACCTGCAGAAGCCACTTGCCACCTTGGGATAAGAAAGTTATCACTCCAGCTGCAGCTGTCAAGCACCTCCAAGGCCCGGGGAGGCCGCAGCCATGGAGGGAGACGGAGGGCCAGGAGCGCAGGGGGAAGGGCCAGCGCTGGGCTTCACTTTTCAACTGGACTTTGGGGAAATCTAACATTTCTCGGCCCTTTTCTCAGACCAGGAAGGCAAAATTCCATCGTCCACTATCTCTAGAATTCTGGCAGGAATGGTGTCCTGGGGGCATTCGTGGAGCCTGCCTCATGGGGGCATTCAAGCAGGAAGCAGGTCCCCAGGGGACAGAAGTACACAGGCACAGGCCATGTGAGAAAATCCCAAAGACATGATCTTTCTTGCATTAGCAGCAATCTTTCTGGGGATTCCCTTTCGCAGGGGTGGGCTTAGCTTTATCTCATGGAAAAATAATTTCTTTCTCTCTCTCTGCTTGGAAAGCCCTGGAAAATAAGTCAAACTATTGACATGGCCGTATTAATCTCATTCTCATTTTTCCTGAGACCTATGGGTTGTCTTGCCCGTAATCAACTAGGGTAATTTCAGGAAATAATCCCACTTGTAATTATTTTTCTACTTTCTGATGTCTTCCTTTGACATTTAAGAAAATAATTCATTTACAAACAAGAATAGCTTGCAGATGGCTTTTCTCCCAGGAGAGAAATTTCCAGAATAGGCTATAAATGAAGATAATCAGATGCACTGTTTCCCAGAGATGACTCTCAGGATTTGAAATGTTTGGGGGACTTTACAGAGAGCTTTTAAGACCCTCCCAACCAGCACTCCTATTTTTCGTCTCACCTCTATTTTTGGGGTTGGAAGTGTGAAGACACTTGTCCATAAAACTGAAATTGGATCCCTGAGAACTGGGTGTCAGCAGGTCTCCAGGAGGGCACACTCTGTGGCGGAAACACGCCGGTCACGTGCTCGGCAGAGAGTCCGTGGCCTTTGGCTGCAGGTCCAGCAGGCGCGCTGCTGGCCTGGAGCCAGAACCACGAGCTGCAGGAGCCATGTGCACTCTGGAGCCCCCGGGAAATGTCGCTGAAGTTCAAGGCGGGCCCGTCAGGGAGCCTCTGCAGGACTCACGTGCTCCCTGCTGGAACTCCAGAAGCACAGGCTCCTCCTTCCACTGCTCAGTGAATTTCCACATATTCCCATCCTGGGCTTCAGTTTTAACAGAAGAATTGGCACAATACGGATATTCCTATACTTCACTGCAAGAGAAGCATCTGCACAGACTTTATGCATTTATGAGCTGGAAAACCATGTAAACTGTTTGTACTGCTTGGGTGAGATGTGAAGTCGGGAGGTGACGTGTACGTGCGTCAGAGGCCCGGGGGAGGGTCCTTCTGCTTTGATGTCTCTTTGCTTTACCACATCATGAAGGGACAAAGGGGCAGGATGTTTAAAAAGCACAGGCTTTAGGGACAAAAACAGCTCTACTGCTTATCAACTGTGTGATGTCTGGGAAGTAATTTCCTTGGGCTCACCTGTCTCTTGGGGATAATGACACGGAATCTCCTTAGGTTGTTGTGAGGGTCACCCGGTAGCAACACCTGCATTGGTGGGCAGTCAGTAAAGATTACGTTCCTTTCTTTACCCCAAATTGTGACCCAGCAGCTCTGGAAGATGTTATTGCAGCCTGTTCATTAAGCATAAAATGAAAACCACATGATTCTTTCTGAACACCAGTGATGCACAAGAGACAGACATGCTCCCCATCCTGCCCTCAGTGTACTGAGAACGGCAAGGAATAGCTAAACGCTATAGAATATACAATAAGCAAGAGACAATCAATTATCCAGAATATATAAAGAACTCCTACAACTCAACAACAAAAAGAAAGACAGCCCAATTTTTTTTAAATGGGCAATAGATCTGAATAGACGTTTCTCAAAAGAAGATGCCAGTAGGCGCGTGAAAAGATGCTCAGCTTCACTGGCCATCAGAGAAACACAAACCCAAATCACAGTGAGATACACCTCCCATCCATGAGAATGGCTGTGGTTAAAAGACAGATAATAACATGTGTCAGAAAGGATGTGGATAAACTGGGACCCTCAGACACTGCTGATGGGAACGTAACATGGTGCGGTGACTTTGGAAGATAGCACGACATTTCCTGGAAAGGTTAAGTAGAGTCACCCTATGACTCAGCAAGCCCACTCCTAGCTATGTACTCAGGAGAAATGAAAACACGTCCACACAAAAACTTGCACGTGAATCTTCATAGCAGCATTATTCAAAAGAGCCAGCGGTGGAAACAACCCAGATGTCCCTCAACTGATGAATGGATAAGGAAAACGTGGTTAGGTCACCCATCTAATGGAATATTCTTTCGCAGTGAAAAGGAGTGAAGTACTGTGATACATGCTACAACATGGATGAACCTTATACTAAGTGAAAACTTTACACTCAAGGAAAGAAAGATCACATATTGTGTAATTCCATTTCATTCTGTGAAATGTCCAGAATACATTCACCTATAGAGACAAGAAGTAGATTAGTGGTTGCCTAGGGCAGAGTTCAGAGGCGTTTTGGGGAGGGGGGGTGTGTAAGTTTCCCAGGGCTGCCATAACTCAGTGGCTTAGAACAGAGATTTATCCTCTCACAGTTGGAGGCTACAGGTCCAAGATCCCTGCTGGCAGGGCCCTGCTCCCCCAAAGGGCCTAGAGAAGAAGGTTCCAGGGGCCTGGGGAAGATGCCTTCCTTACCTCATGTAGCGTATGGTTGTCTGCAATCCTTGGCTTTCCTGGTTTGTAGAAGCAACACTCCAGCCTCTGTCTCTGTCTTCCCATGGGCTCCACCCCTATGTGTCTGTATCTCTGCGTCCAAACTTCCCTCTTCTTCTAAGGATGCCAGATACTGGACTTCAGGCCACTCAAATCCAGTGTGACTGCATCTTTGGCGTCTGCCAAAAACCCTGTTGCCGTATTAGCTCACCTCCCCAGGCTCCTGGGATTAGGACTTGAATGTACAATCTCTTGGGGGACACAATTCAACCCACGAGATGGAGAACCGGGGGGACACTGCTCATAGGTCCAGCGTTCCTTTGGGGGAGGCTGAAGATATTCTAAATTGTGATGGTGGTTGCCCAACTCTACAAATACGCTAAAAACGACGGAACTGCACCCTTTAAAGAGGAGCATTGTATGGCCTGTGAATTATCTCTCCATGAAGCTGTTATTAAGAAACACACCCGTAAGGCCCGGCGCCTGCCCCCCTGTGGTTTGTGGTCCAGTGAAGGACACCAGTTTCTTCGTGTGGAGCAAGCGAACAACAGAAGTCACTGCAGAACGCGGTCAAGTCACCGAGATGAGGCTGATGTCGCAGGTGCTTAGCAAGAGGGTGACGCATGAGAACAGCACGGCCCGGAAAACCTTGCAGACGGGGTGTGAGTCAGCGCAGCCCAGCAACAGGAGGAAGAGCTACATTCCTTCCCTGGGGATTTAGAATGGCTTGGAAGCCCCTCTTTGTCTGCAGGTGTCTACACGACCGTTCTGCCCCCAAAACTCCTTCCTCCCAACCCCTCTCACGGAGGGGCCTCGGGTCCCGGTCACAGGCCGGTCCTGGGAAGCACCCCCTACCCCACGCCTTGCGAGGACCCCACTGCCCCTGCGGCGCTGGGGTCCCTGGGCAGGTGGGTGGCAGCCAGGCGGGAGGAGGGCCGGGGGGGGCAACCTTGGTGGGCAGAGGGCAGAGCAGACCCAGGGCTCTGGAGGGCCTCTGGTGGCTCCTGTGAGGACAGAAAGGGGCTCACGTTCCTGGGAGCATAAATAACTGGTTTTGCTTCCATTTGTGAACTCTGCGAGGTTCAGGGGTGATCTTCCTCCTGGCGTGGCTGGTACCCGTGGGCCCTGCCATACGCTGCAGGCGCACCTGAGAGCTTTACCTGCACCTGTCTGTCTGTGGTGCCATAGGCCACAGTGAGCTGCGGGCGGAAGGGAGTCCTGCTGGTTACAGCGACTCCCGAACAAGGCCCAGCTCAAGGAGTAGAGTGGCCCTTGGTAAGTGTTTTGTTACATGAGAGTATTATTCAGTTTATGTCTAGCTCTTAGGCACTGATTTTTGTTTTACTTAATACGCTCGCTTAATACTGTCTTAATTTCTGAAGAAATTATCGTAGAACATTGTGGACATAAATCTTTTTTTTTTTTGAATTTTATTTTATTTGTTTTTTTATACAGCAAGTTCTTATTAGTTATCCGTTTTATACATATTACTGTATATATGTCCATCCCAATCTCCCAATTCATCCCACCACCACCACCCTCCCCCCGCTTTCCCCCCTTGGTGTCCATACGTTTGTTCTCTACATCTGTGTCTCTATTTCTGCCTTGCAAACCAGTTCATCTGTACCATTTTTCTAGGTTCCCCATATATGCATTAATACACGATATTTGTTTTTCTCTTTCTGACTACTTCACTCTGTATGACAGTCTCTAGGTCCATCCACGTCTCTACAAATGACCCAATTTCATTCCTTTTTATGGCTGAGAAATGTTCCACTGTATATATGTACCACATCTTCTTTATCCATTCATCTGTCGATGGGCATTTAGGTTGCTTCCATGTCCTGGCTACTGTAAATAGTGCTGCAATGAACATTGGGGTGCATGTGTTTTTTTGAATTATGGTTTTCTCTGGGTATATGCCCAGTAGTGGATTGCTGGGTCATATGGTAATTCTATTTTTAGTTTTTTAAGGAACCTCCATACTGTTCTCCATAGTGTCTGTATCAATTTACATTCCCACCAACAGTGCAAGAGAGTTCACTTTTCTCCACACCCTCTCCAGCATTTGTTGTTTGTAGATTTTCTGATGATGCCCATTCTAACTGGTGTGAGGTGATACCTCATTGTAGTTTTGATTTGCATTTCTCTAATAATTAGTGATGTTGAGCAGCTTTTCATGTGCTTCTTGGCCATCTGTATGTCTACTTTGGAGAAATGTCTATTTAGGTCTTCTGCCCATTTTTGGACTGGGTTCTTTGTTTTCTTAATATTGAGCTGCATGAGCTGTTTATATATTTTGGAGATTAATCGTTTGTCCATTGATTCATTTGCAAATATTTTCTCCCATTCTGAGGGTTGTCTTTTTGTCTTCTTTGTAGTTTTCTTTGCCTTGCAAAAGCTTTTAAGTTTCATTAGGTCCCATTTGCTTATTTTTGTTTTTATTCCATTACTCTAGGAGGTAGATCAAAAAAGATCTTGCTGTGATTTATGGCAAAGAATGTTCTTCCTATGTTTTCCTCTGTTTTATAGTGTTCAGTCTTACATTTAGGTCTCTAATCCATTTTGAGTTTATTTTTGTGTTTGGTGTTAGGGAGTGTTCTAATTTCATTCTGTAATGAAACTGTAAATGTAAACTGTAGCTGTCCAGTTTTCCCAGCACCACTTATTGAAGAGACTGTCTTTTCTCCATTGTATATCCTTGCCTCTTTTGACTGTAGGTGTGTGGGTTTACCTCTGGGCTTTCTACCCTGTTCCGTTGATCTATATTTCTGTTTTTGTGCCGGTACCATATTGTCTTGATTACTGTAGCTTTGTAGTAGAGTCTGAAGTCAGGGAGTCTGATTCCTCCAGCTCCGTGTTTTTCCCTCACACTGCTTTGGCTATTCGGGGTCTTTTGTGTCTCCATACAAATTTTAAGATTTTTTGTTCTAATTCTGTAAAAACTGCTATTGATAATTTGATAGGGATTGCACTGAAACTGTAGATTGCTTTGGGTAGTATAGTCATTTTCACAATATTGATTCTTCCAATCTAAGAACAGGGTATATCTCTCCATCTGTTTGTATCATCTTTCATTTCTTTCATCAGTGTCTTATACTTTTCTGCATACGGGTCTTTTGTCTCCCTGGGTATGTTTATTCCTAGGTATTTTATTCTTTTTGTTGCAATGGTAAATGGGAGTGTTTACTTAATTTCTCTTTGAGATTTTTCATCATTAGTGTATAGGAATGCAAGAGATTTCTGTGCATTAATTTTGTATCCTGCAACTTTACCAAATTCATTGATGAGCTCTAGTAGTTTTCTGGTGGCATCTTTAGGATTCTCTACGTATAGTATCATGTCATCTGCAACCAGTGACAGTTTTACTTCTTCTTTTCCAATTTGTATTCCTTTTATTTCTTTTTCTTCTCTGATTGTCGTGGCTAGGACTTCCAAAACTATGTTGAATAATAGTAGCGAGAGTGGACATCCTTGTCTTGTTCCTGATCTTAGAGGAAATGCTTTCAGTTTTTCACCATTGAGAATGATGTTGGCTGTGGGTTTGTCATATATGGCCTTTATTATGTTGAGGTAGGTTCCCTCTATGCCCACTTTCTGGAGAGTTTTTATCATAAATGGGTGTTGACTTTTGTCAAAAGCTTTTTCTGCATCTATTGAGATGATCATATGGTTTTCCTCCTTCAATTTGTTAATATGGTCTATCACATTGATTGATTTGCATATAATGAAGAATCCTTGCATCCATGGGATAAATCCCACTTGCTCATGGTGTATGATCCTTTTAATGTGTTGTTGGATTCTGTTTGCTAATATTTTGTTGAGGATTTTTACATCTATGTTCATCAGTGATATTGGTCTGTAATTTTCTTTTTTTTGTAGTATCTCTGTCTGGTTTTGCTATCAGGGTGACAGTGGCCTCATAGAATGAGTTTGGCAGTGTTCCTTCCTCTGCAAGGTTTTGGAAGAGTTTGAGAAGGATGGGTGTTAGCTCTTCTCTAAATGTTTGATAGAATTCACCTGTGAAGCCATCTGGTCCTGGACTTTTGTTTGTTGGAAGATTTTTAATCACAGTTTCAATTTCATTACTTGTGATTGGTCTGTTCATATTTTCTATTTCTTCCTGGTTCAGTCTTGGAAGGTTATAGCTTTCTAAGAATTTGTCCATTTCTTCCAGATTGTCCATTTTATTGGCATAGAGTTGCTTGTAGTAGTCTTTTAGGATGCTTTGTATTTCTACAGTGTCAGTTGTTACTTCTCCTTTTTCATTTCTAATTTTATTGATTTGAGTCTTCTCCCTCTTTTTCTTGATGAGTCTGACTAATGGTTTATCAATTTTGTTTATCTTCTCAAAGAACCAGCTTTTAGTTTTATTGATCTTTGCTATTGTTTTCTTTGTTTCTGCTTCATTTATTTCTGCTCTGATCTTGATGATTTCTTTCTTTCTACTAACTTTGGGTTTTGTTTGTTCTTCTTTCTCTAGTTCCTTTAGGTGTAAGGTTAGTTTGTTTATTTGAGATTTTTCTTGTTTGTTGAGGTAGGCTTGTATTGCTATAAACTTCCCTCTTAGAACTGCTTTTGCTGTGTCCCATAGGTTTTGGATTGTCGTGTTTTCGTTGTCATTTGTCTCTAGGTATTTTTTGATTTCCTCTTTGATTTCTTCAGTGATCTCTTGGTTATTTAGTAACGTATTTTTTAGCCTCCGTGTGTTTGTGTTTTTTACAGTTTTTCCCTGTAATTGATTTCTAATCTCATAACGTTGTGGTCGGAAAAGATGCTTGATATGATTTCAATTTTCTTAAATTTATTGAGGCTTGATTTGTGACCCAAGATGTGATCTATCCTGGAGAATGTTCTGTGCACACTTGAGAAGAAAGTGTAATATACTGTTTTTGGGTGGAATGTCCTATAAATATCAATCAAATCTATCTGGTCTGTTGTGTCGTTTAAAGCTTGTGTTTCCTTATTAATTTTCTGTCTGGATGATCTGTCCATTGGTGTAAGTGAGGTGTTAAAGTCCCCCACTATTATTGTGTTACTGTCGATTTCCTCTTTTGTAGCTGTTAGCAGTTGCCTTGTGTACTGAAGTGCTCCTATGTTGTGTGCATATATATTTATAATTGTTATATCTTCTTCTTGGATTGATCCCTTGATCATTATGTAGTGTCCTTCCTTGTCTCTTGTAACATCCTTTATTTTAAAGTCTATTTTATCTGATATGTGTATTGCTACTCCAGCTTTCTTTTGATTTCCATTTGCATGGAATATCTTTTTCCATCCCCTCACTTTCAGTCTGTATGTGTCCCTAGGTCTGAAGTGGGTCTCTTGTAGACAGCATATATATAGATCTTGTTTTTGTATCTATTCAGCAAGCCTGTGTCTTTTGGTTTGAGCATTTAATCCATTCATGTTTAAGGTGATTATCGATATGTATGTTCCTATTACCATTTGCTTAATTGTTATGGGTTTCTCTTTGTAGGTCCTTTTGTTCTCTTGTGTTTCCCACTTGGAGAAGTTCCTTTAGCATTTGTTGTAGAGCTGGTTTGGTGGTGCTGAATTCTCTTAGCTTTTGCTTGTCCATAAAGCTTTTGATTTCCCCGTCGAATCTGAATGAGATCCTTGCCAGGTAGAGTAATCTTGGTTGTAGCTTCTTCCCTTTCATCACTTTAAATACATCGTGGCACTCCCTTCTGGCTTGTAGAGTTTCTGCTGAGAAATCAGCTGTAACCTTATGGGAGTTCCTTTGTATGTTATTTGTCATTTTTCCCTTGTTGCTTTCAATAATTTTCCTTTGTCTTTAATTTTTGTCAATTTGATTACTATGTGTCTCGGCGTGTTTCTCCTTGGGTTTATCCTACCTGGGACTCTCTGCGCTTCCTGAACTTGGGTGGCTATTTCCTTTCCCATATTAGGGAAGTTTTCGACTATTATCTCTTCAAATATTTTCTCAGGTCCTTTCTCTCTCTCTTCTCCTTTTAGGACCCCTATAATGCGAATGTTGTTGCGTTTAATGTTGTCCCAGAGGTTTCTTAGGCTGTCTTCATTTCTTCTCATTCTTTTTTCTTTATTCTGTTCCATGGCAGTGAATTCCACCATTCTGTCTTCCAGGTCACTTATCCGTTCTTCTGCCTCAGTTATTCTGCTATTGATTCCTTCTAGTGTAGTTTTCATTTCAGTTATTGTATGGTTCATCTCTGTTTGTTTGTTCTTTAATTCTTCTAGGTGTTAGTTCTTTAATTCTTCTAGGTCTTTGTTAAACATTCCTTCCATCTTCTCGAGCTTTGCCTCCATTCGTTTTCCAAGGTCCTGGATCATCTTCACTATCATTATTCTGAATTCTTTTTCTGGAAGGTTGCCTATCTCCACTTCATTTAGTTGTTTTTCTGGAGTTTTATCTTGTTCCTTCATCTGGTACATAGCCCTCTGCCTTTTCATCTTGTCTATCTTTCTGTGAATGTGGTTTTCCTTCCACAGGCTGCAGAATTGTCATTCTTCTTCCTTCTGCTGTCTGCCCTCTGGTGGGTGAAGGTATCTAAGAGGCGTGTGCACGCTTCATGATGGGAGGGACTGGTGGTGGGTGTTGGTCTGGTGGGCAGAGCTCAGTAAAACTTTAATCTGCTTGTCTGCTGATGGGTGGGGCTGGGTTCCCTCCCTGTTGGTTGTTTGGCCTGAGGTGACCCAACACTGGAGCCTACCTGGTCTCTTTGGTGGGGCTAATGGCAGACTCTGGGAGGGCTCACACCAAGGAGTACTTCCCAGAACTTCTGCTGCCTGTGTCCTTGTCCCCAGGGTGAGCCACAGCCACCCCCCTCCTCTGCAGGAGACCCTCCAACACTAGCAGGTAGGTCTGGTTCAGTCTCCTATGGGGTCACTGCTCCTTTCCCTGGGTCCTGATGCGCACACTACTTTGTGTGTGCCCTCCAAGAGTGGAGTCTCTGTTTCCCCAGTTCTGTTGAAGTCCTGCAGTCAAATCCCGCTACCCTTCAAAGTCTGATTCTCTGGGAATTCCTCCTCCCACTGCCAGCCTCCCAGGTTGGGAAGCCTGATGTGGCGCTCAGAACCTTCACTCCAGTGGGTGGACTTCTGTGGTATAAGTATTCTCCAGTTTGTGAGTCACCCACCCAGCGGTTATGGGATTTGATTTGATTGTGATTGCGCCCCTCCTACCATCTCATTGTGGCTTCTCCTTTGTCTTTGGATGTGGGGTATCTTTTTTGGTGAGTTCCAGTGTCTTCCTGTCGATGACTGTTCAGCAGTTAGTTGTGATTCTGGTGCTCTTGCAAGAGGGAGTGAGAGCACGTCCTTCTACTCCGCCATCTTGAACCAATCTCCTCTTTGATTATCCTTTAATATTTATGGGATCTTCAGAGATGTGCCTTCTTTTATTTCTGATATTACTAATTTGTGTACAGCTTTTGATTTCATTGACCTTTGATTTCATTGACTTTCTCTATTAATTTCCTGTTTTCAATTTCATTGATTCTGCACTAATTCTTAGTATTTCTTTTTTCTGTTTACTCGTGATTTAATTTGTTTTCTTTATTCTGGTTTTCTTAGGTAGAAGTTTAGATGATTGATTTTAGATATTTCTTCTTTTCTAATATGTGCATTCAATGTTGTAAATTCCTTTCTAAGCACTGCTTTTGCCGCATCCCACAAAGTTTGATAAGTTATATTTTCATTTAGTTCAAAATATTTTAAATTTATCTTGAATTTTTTTCTTTGATCCATGATTATTTAGGAGTTTGTTGTTTGAAATCCAAGTATTTGGAGATTTTCCAGCTATCTTTCAGTTTTTGATTTCTAACTTATTTCCATTGTGGTCTGGGAACAGACATTGTATGATTTCTATTCTTTTAAATTTGTGAAGGTATGTTTTATGGTTGAGAATGTGGTCTATCTTGGTGAATGTTCCAGGTCAACTTGAAAAGAATGTGTATTCTGCTGTTGCTGGATGAAATAGTCTATAAATGTCCATTATATCTAGATGATTGATGTTCTTGATTTCAACTATGTCCATATCGATTTTCTGTCTGCTGGAGCTGTCCATTTCTGATAGAAATAAAGTCTCCACCTATAATAGTAGATTCATCTGTATAAGCTTTTGCCTCATATTTTGAAACCTTGTTAAGTGCATACACATTATGGATTGTTATGTTTCTTAGAGAAATGACCCCTTTATCATTATGTAATGCCCTTTTAAAATCTCTGATAACTTGCCTTAGTTTGAAGTCTACTCAGTCTGAAATTATTATAGTTACTCCTGATTTCTTTGTATTCATGTTTACTTGATACATCTTTCTCCATCCTTTTGCTTCTAATCTACATGTGTGTCTATATTTAAAGTTGGTTTCTTGTAGACAACATATAGTTGGGTCTTGTTTTTTCATCCACTTTGACAATCTCTGTCTTTTAATTGGTGCACTTTGGACCACTGACTTTCAAAGTGGTTATTGATATAGTTAAATTGATGTCTATCATATTTGTTACTATATTCTACTTATGCCCTTGTTCTTTGTTCCTACTTCTGTCTTCTAGTCTTTTTTTTTTTTTTTTTGCCTTTTGTGGTTTTATTTAATTTTTTATTTTTAAAAAATTTTTATTGGAGTGTAGTTGATTTACAATGTTGTGTTAGTTTCAGGTGTACAGCAAAGTGGATCAATTATACATATACATATATCCACTCTTTTTTAGATTCTTTTCCCATATAGGCCATTTCAAAGTATTGAGTAGAGTTCCCTGTGCTATACAGTAGGTTCTTATTAGTCATCTATTTTATATATAGTAGTGTGTATATGTCAGTTCCAAAAATCTCCCAATTTACCCCTCTCCCCCTTAACCCCTGGTAACCATAAGTTTGTTTTCTACATCTGTGACTCTGCTTCTCTTTTGTAAATAAGTTCATTTGTAACCTTTATTTAGATTCCACATATAAGCAATATCATATATTTGTCTTTCTGTGTCTGACTTACTTCATTTAGTTTGATAATCTCTAGGTTCATCCATGTTGCTGCTAATGACATTATTTTGTTCTTTTTTATGGCTGAGTAATATTCCATAGTATATGTGTACCACATCTTCTTTATCCATTCCTCTGTTGATGGACATTTAAGTTGCTTCCATGTCTTTTTTTGCCTTTTGTGGTTTTCATTGAGCATTTTACATGATTTTATTTTCTCCCCCTTCTCAGCACATCATTTATGCTTCTTCTTTCTTACTTTTTTAGTGGTTGCTCTAGAGCTTGCAATGTACATTTACACCTAATCCAAGTCCACTTTCATATAACACTATACTACTTCACAGGTAGTGTGGGTAACTTACATGATAAATAATCCTAATTTCCCCCTCCTGTCTGTGTATTATTGCTGTCATTCATTCCACTTATACATTAGCACACATCAGCAACATACATATATATATATATATATATATATATATATATATATATATATATACACACACACACATATATATACACATACATAATCTGTTGTTGTTGATATTATTATTTTGAACAAACTGTTATCTGTTAGATCAATTAAGAATAAGAAAAATGAAAGTGTTTATTCTTTCTCTGATGTGATTCCTTTCTTCATGTAGATCCAGGTTTCTGACCTATATCATGTTTCTTTTCTCTAAAGAACTTCTTTTAATATGTCTTGCAAGGCAGGTCACTGGCAATGCATTCCCTCAATTTTTGTTTTGTCTGAAAATGCTTTTATTTCTCCTTCATTTTTTAAAAATAAATAAATTTATTTATTTATTTATTTATGGCTGTGTTGGGTCTTCGTTGCTGTGTGTGGGCTTTCTCTAGTTGCGGTGAGTGGGGTCTACTCTTCATTGTGGTGCACGGGCTTCTCATTATGGTGGCTTCTCTTGTTGCAGAGCACAGGCTCTATGCACGCAGGCTTCAGTACTTGTGGCACGCGGGCTCAGTAGTTGTGGCTCACAGCCTCTAGAGCACAGGCTCCGTAGTTGTGGCACGTGGGCTTAGTTGCTCCGTGGCATGTGGGATCTTCCCAGACCAGGGCTCAATCCTGTGTCCTCTGCATTGGCAGGCGAATTCTTAACCACTGCACCACCAGGGAAGTCCTCTGCTTCATTTTTGAAGGAGAACTCCACAGGGTATAGAATTCTAGATTGGTGGGGTTTTTTTCTCTCAGCACCTCAAATAATTTATGCTTTCCTTTTCTACTCTCTTCCTGCTTGCATCATTTCTGAGGAGAAGTTAGATGTAATTCTTATTTTTGACCCTGTAGAGGTGAGGTGTTTTTTCCCCTCTGGCTTTTTTCAGGATTTTTCATTTATCTTTGATTTTTTTGTAGTTTGAAAATGATATGCATAGTGTAGTTTTGGGGCACTTATCTTGCTTGGTGTTCTCTGAGCTGCATGGAGCTGTAGTTAAGTGTCTGACATTAATTTTGGGGAAATTCTCAGTCATTATTATTCAAACATTTCTCCTGTTCTTTTGTCTCTTCTCTTTTTAGTACTCCTAGTTCATGTATTTGTACCTTTTGTAGTTGTCCCAGAGTTCTTGGATATAGTGTTCTGTTTTTTTCTTTTTTTTTTTTTTTTAGGAGTGTCTTTGATCTCTAGCATTTCTTTTTGGTTTTTTCATAGAATTTTCATCTCTCTGCTTACCTTTCCCATCTGTTCTTGGATGTTGTCTAATAAGGACCAATGTCTTTATCCATTAGTGCCCTAAACATATTAATGATAGTTGTTTTATATTCCACGTCTTATAATCCCATCATCTCTGGCATATGTGAGCCTGGTTCTGATGCTTGCTCTGTTTAGTATGTCTTGTCATTTTTCTTGATAGCTGGATGTGATGTGCTGGCTAGAAGCAACTTCTGTAAGTGGGCTTAGTAATGAGGTGCTGCGGTGCAGGGGAGGGGAAGCGTTCTGTGGTCCTGGATTGGGTCTTAGTTTTTTGTGAGCTGTGCCTCTGGACTGTGAGCTTCACCTGTACTTCTCAGGCATCCCCCACCCCCACCACAGGTGGGACAGGGCAGCTAGAGGGGCCTGGAGTTGGGTTTTTCCCTTCCCCCAGGTCAGTTAGCCTCTGATGAAACCCAGCAGATTAGGCTCTGGTTGACTAGCTTCACCTGAGGACAGACACTTTGCTAAGAACAGAAGGCCCTATGTGTTTCCCTCCCCTGCCAGAAGCAGAGGGGATTCTCTCTGACATTTTGTGAGAAGCTGGTAGAGCTCCAACAGGGGAAACTCACACAATTGTACCCCATGCCCATTGTCCACACGGGCCTCCATCAACGTGTCAGCTACAGTGCAGGGTTCCCTACCCGGCCGCTGGTTCCTGCAGACACGTCTCAGCTGTGGATCTGTGCACCAGTCGCTTGTCACCCTCTGTATCCATCTGTCTGTCTCCAGTTTTGGTGACAGTGGTTTGCTCTACTCCCTCACTTCTCTGACAGATCTGAGGAGAGTTGAGTTTCATGTGTCAACTAAAAAAAAATGCACAACCTAAACGTTGAGAGTTATGTCTTACGCGGTGGACCTGCTTAGGGCTTGAGGCCCAGGAGACAGCATCTCAGATAACTCTGAGAGACAGCTCCGAGGAGGTGATGGGGGGAGCCGGGATATACAAGAGTTTTTGCAACAAAGACCAGGTAGTCGGAACATCAAAAGATGACCATTAATTAAAGAAAGCTAGACATCTCAAGTTAATGCATTTAGAGCTTTTCTATGTATGGGAAGATGCAAAGGCTGGGCTCACTGAAATCATGCCTTTGATCTGCACCTCAGCTCTCTGGGGTCAGCATCCTGTGCTTTCTCATCCTGAGTGTCCTCAGGGCTCACCATCCGGGCTGCTGTAATGTGATGGCTTGATGGCTGCAACATCCTTTGTTTACTGATAGGGCAGCAACATTTTAGTTCTCAAGTGTGTTCAGCTTTCTACCCTGTTAGAATGGAGTAGCAACTTCCAAGCTCCTGACATGCCGGATGAGAACCACAAGTATGCTTTTTAGTCTATTTTTCTTTAGCTAGAATGGGTGGAAGCAGGACAAACGTGGGAACTCAAGGTTTGAAATGAATTCTTTTGAAATCTCAGAAATCTGAATTTGAGGAGGATTGATTGCATTGATTGGCTTTTTAACAAACATCCTATCTCATCCTTCAGATACTGGTTTGATTGAGACTAGCCCCTGGGGGTAGGAATCTGAATAGGATCAACTCTGAGTGAACAGCCCGGAATGATCTGATCGCATCTTGAATAAAAGTTGGCTGGGGGGACGTGGGTCATCTGCTTCCCATTACATGCTCACCCTCTCTGTGGTCTCCACACTGTTTACACATGGGCATCTCCCTGCTGTAGTCCTGATTCTGCTTTCCTTTGGCCTGGCTCCACTCCGGGCCGACTGCACGGCCAGCACTCTGGAACGTCCCTTCCCTGTGTTCCTCAGGTTGATCTGCTCTTTTTCTAATCCTGTAGCTTCTTCTCTCCTGTTTTACTTCCTTGTTTGCTTGAGCACATCTTCACACAACTTCTTCAGAAAAATACGTAAGACATAGGCTTTCTGAGTGCTTGTGGGTCTGAAAATAGTTTGTGTGTATTCTATGTAGTTGATAGATTGGCTGCCCACAGAGCTTGAGGAGGAGAAGGTTTCCTCACATATTCCATGAGAGCTGCCTAAATCTGCACCCAGCAGTGCTCTGTCCTCTCCAAGCTCAGCATCCCTGGGAGCTCCTTCTCAAGTGGGGGCAGCAGTTGGGGAGGGAGGATGTGCAGGGCCTTTGGTGCTGTGGGGTCCAGTGTGGACAGAGCCTGTACTCCAGGCCAGAGAGAATTAGGGGCCTCAGAAAGGGGCTTGGATACAAGGGTCAGAGTCCCAAAGTTGGAGAGAGCTTGGGCCATGGAATCCATAGATAAGAGGAAGGATTAGAAGAGAACCACCCAGGTGGATAGGAAGGCCAAATTTATCCAGAGAGAGAGAAATACAGAACGTCCAGTTAAATTTGTATTTCAGATAAATACTGAAAAATTCTTTTAGTGTAAATGTTTCCCATGGAATCCATTTTATCTGGCGTCCCTGAAGGTCCTGCTGGTCTCGCTGGCCCTCACAGAGTGGCAGGGAGTTAACAGGTGAGCTGAAGCCTCTGTATCTTCAAGCCTGTAAGAAAACTAACCTTCGGAGCTGAGGAACCTGGAGCGGGGCGGGCAGAGAAGCTGGGATGAGAAATTGAGAATTTTCCAGCTGATACCATGTCTGTCTAGGTGGGGCAGAGACCACCGAGCCTCCCATAACTCATAGGATCACTGTTCCTTGAGATGTGGCTGCAGGGTGAACAGCACTGCAGGTAGGGGAGGATAGGCAGAGCTCCCTGGGTGGGCAGCTGCCAGCAGAACAGAGGCTGGAGGAGGGCACTGAGTTCCAAAGGGAGCATTCAGCTGCCGTCACCGGGACTCAGCAACACGAGCTTTAACTTTAAAAAAACAGCAGATGTGCTGAAAAAGGGTACGGCCACTGTTGAGAAATGAACAGAGGCCTGGAAAAACAAGTGGGAAAAATCTCTCAAAGCAGCAAACATGTAAGGACAGTAACCCCAGAGCAAATATAAGAGGACCAGAGGGTAAATGCAGAAGTTGTAACGTGTACGTAAGTAGGAATTTCAGAAGCAGAAAACGCAAGCGAGGGAGGAGAGGCAACATTTAAGCAAATAGGTGAAGAAAATCTTCCAGAGCTAAAGAAACATTCGAATCTTCAGATAGAAAGGATTCTTTGAGTTCCAAGGAAGGAGCACCAAAAAAAAAAAAAAAGACAGAGTGCAGTAAAATGTCCTCATTCCAGGATAATGATAAAGTTCCACAGTCTCCCAGACAGGAAAAACAAGTTATTGACGCAGAAGAGTAAGGCTGGCTTTAGATTTCTATCTGCAACTCTGAAATCAGAGGGCAGCAGTCTACTGACAACTGTCAGTGTGGGTAAAAAAGCAAAACCCAACCACATGTTACTTAAGAAACCCAGTTTAAACAAGCAAGAGAGGTTGAAATTCAGAGGATGTAAAGAGATGCCATCAGGTAAATATAAACCCAAAGAAGCCAAGTCTGGCCATTACTAGAACAAACAGGATAAAGACTGATATTATGTAATGATAAAAGACAAATTTATAAAATAGGTATAACAACCATAAACCATGTTCACCAATCAATATAGTAGCTAAATATATAAAGCAAAAACTATTAAGAGAATGTAGTAAAAATGCAATTATAATAGGGGATTTTAGTACACATTTCTCAGGATCAGACAAATTTAGACCAAAAACAAAAAAAGGAAAGAAACAAAGGAATAGAATAAAACAACCAACAAATTTGATTTAGAAGATGTATGGACTTCTACATCTCATAACTATACTTCTTTTGTATTTTTTTTTATTGAAGTAGAGTTGACTTATAATAGTTTCAGGTGTACAACATAGTGATTTAATATTTTTATAGATTTATGCATCATACAAGGTTGTTGCAATATTATTGACTATATTCCCTGTGCTGTACGTTGTATCTCTGTGACTTACCTATTTTATAACTGGAAGTTTGTACCTCTTAATCCCCTCACCTATTTCACCCATCCCCCACCTCCTCCCCTCTGGCAACCACCAGTTTGTTCTCTGCATCTGTGTGTCGGTGTGTGTTTTGTGAAATTTGTTCTTTGTTTTGTTTTTTAGATCCACATATAAGTGAAAACATACAGTGTAGTTGACCCTTGACCAATAGGGGATGGAACTGCACAGGTGCACTTACATAAGGATTTTTTTCAATATGGATATTTTTCAATAAAATATTGGAAAAAATTTTGGAGATCTGTGACAATTTGAAAAAACTCACAGATGAACCAGATAGACTAGGAATATCAAAAGAATTAAGAAAAAGTTAGGAATGTCATGAATGCATAAAATATATGTAGATACTAGTCTATCCTTACACAGGCATAGGTGATGTTTAATATATAATTAGTAATGTTTTAGTTTTCTTACTGTTTTATAACTTTACTTTCAAAGAATTACATTACCATACAGTATGTCTGTCTGTCTGTCTGTCTCTCTTTCTCTCTCTCTCGTAACTGGAGAAACTGAATATCAGCCTACCATCACAGGAGAGTGTTGTTTTTTTTTTAGAAAATGTAAAACAATTATTTCTGATACAGTATTATAAATATGACTGTAATACTGCATGTCATACAATTACTGTAACAATTGATTCATTAGTGTATAGGTTAGGCTACCATAAAAACCATATTGCTGCTTCTTCATTATCAATGCATGAATCATTTTACCTGTAAATAAATATGAATTTCTTTTTCACCTTATCTTTTCATTTTTGATGTTTAGTGTTAGTGGTACAAATAGAATCTACAGTGTTTTGTATCATATAAGACAATATTGACATTGGTAGTGAAAGACAATTCATCTTGTAAACAGACAACATAAACTTATGGTATCGATAAACACAGTACAGTACTGTAAATGAATTTTCTCTCCCTTATGATTTCCTTAATAACATTTTTGTCTCTAGTTTATTTTATTGTAAGAATATAACGTCTAATACATATACCATATAAGTATGTATTAATTGACTATTTATGTTATTGGTAAGGCTTCTGGTCAACAGTAGCCTATTCGTAGTTAAGGTTTTAGAGAGTCAAAAGTTATACATGAGTTTTCCACTGCCAGAGAGTTGGCACTCTTAACTTCTGTGTTATTCAAGGGTCAAGTGTATTTGTCTTTCTCTGTCTGACTTATTTCACTAAGCATAATACTCTCTAGGTCCATCCATGTTGTCGCAGATGGCAAGATCTCATTCTTTTTTATGGCCAAGTAGTATTCCATTGTGTATATGTACCACTTCTGTATCCATTCATCTGTTGGTGGGCACTTAAGTTGCTTCCATATCTTGGGTACTGTAAATAGTGCTGCTATGAACATAGGGGAATATATATCTTTTTGAATTAATGTTTTTGTTTCCTTCAAATAAATACCCAGAAAAGGAATTGCAAGATGATATGGTAGTTCTATTTTTAATTTTTTGAGGGACCACTGTACTGATTTCCACAGTGGCTGCACCAATATACATTCCCACCAACAGCGCACAAGGGTTCCCTTCTCTCCCCTTCCCCGACAACACATGTTGTTTCTTGTCTTTTTGATAATAGCCATTCTGACAGGTGTGAGGTGGTAGCTCATTATGGTTTTGATTTGCATTTCCCTGAAGATCAGTGATGTTGAGCAACTTCTCATGTGCATGTGGGCCATCAGTATGTTTTCTTCGGAAAAATATCTATTCAGATCATCTGTCCATTTTTTAAATTGGATTGTTTGGGGTTTTTTTGCTGTTGGGTTATATGGGTTCTCTATATATTTGGGGTATTTACCCCTAATTGAACATATTGTTGCAAATATTTTCTGCCATTCAGCAGTTTGCCTTTTTGTTTTGTTGATGGTTTCCTCTTTTGTACAAAAGCTTTTTAGTTTGATGTAGTCCCATTTGTTTATTGTTACTTTTGTTTCCCTTGCCTGAGGAGACAGATCTGAAAAAAATATGGCTAAGACCAATGTCAATGTTTTCTTCTAGGAGTTTTGTGGCTTCAGGTCTTACATTTAGGTCTTTAAACCATTTTGAGTTTATTTTTGTGTATGGTGTTAGGGAGTGTTCTAATTTCATTTCTTTTACATATAGCTGTCTAGTTTTCCCAGCACCAGTTATTGAAGAGACTGTCTTTTCTCCATTGTATATTCTTGTCTCCTTTGTTGTAGATTAATTGATCATAGATGCATGGATTTATTTCTGAGCTCTCTATTCTGCTCCATTGATCTATATGTCTGTTTTTGAGCCAGTACCATACTGTTTTGATTACTGTGGTTTTGTAGTACAGTTTGAAGTTAGGAAAACTAACTTCTGCTATTCTTCTCCTGTTTTGTTCTTCTTTCTTAAGATTGCTTTGGCTATTAGGGATCTTTTGTGGCTCCATACAAATTTTAGGATTATTGTATTTGTTTTAGGCTTATAGTCACTTAAGTTCAAACACATTCTAAAAGCTGTACATTTTTAACTCTCCCCCAACATTTCATGTTTTGAACATCATATTTTATATCCTTTCATGTATCCCTTTATTACTTATTATAGTTGATTTTATAACTTTTGTCTCTTAACTTGATACTGACTTTTTAAGTGGTTGATCAACTGCTTTTACTATATATTTGCCTTTTCCAATGAGATTTTTTTCCTTCATATATTTTCTTATGTCTTATTATGGCCTTTTCTTTTTTGCTTAAACATGGCCCTTTAGCATTTCTTGTAAGGCTGGTTTAGTGACGACAAACTATTTTAGTTTTTGCTTGTATGGGAAACTGTTTATATCTCCTTCAATTCTGAATGATAACCTTGCCAAGTAGAGTATCCTTGATTGTAGGTTTTTTCCCTTTCAACAATTTAAATATATCATGCCACTCCCTTCTGGCCTGCTAAGTTACTGCTGAAAAATCAGCTGATAGACTTATGGAGGATTCTGTTGTATGTGACTCTTTATTTTCTCTTGCTGCCTTTAAAATTCTCTCTTTACTTTTGTCATTTTAATTATAATATGTCTTTGTGTGGATCTCTTTGGGTCCATCGTATTTGAAACTCTGTGCTTTCTGGACCTGGATATCTGTTTCCTGCCCCAGGTTAGGGAAATTTTCAGCCATTATTTCATCAAATACATGTTGTGCCCTTTTCTCTCTCTGTTCTCCTCTGCAACCCCTGTAATATGAATGTTGGTACACCTGATGTCCCAAAGGTCCCTTAAACTATCCTCATTTTTTAAAATTTATTTTTCTTTTTTGCTGTTCTGATTGGATGATTTCCACTATTCTGTATTCCAGGTCATTTAAGTGTTCTTCTGTATCATCTAATATGCTGTTGATTCCCTCTAGTGTATTTTTCATTTCAGTTATTTTATTCTTCAGCTCTGATTGAGTCTTCTTTTGTATTTTCTAATTCTTTATTCAGGTTCTCACCATGACCTCTATTTTTTCCAAAGTCAATGGGCAATTTTATGACGATTGCTTTCAACTCTTTATCAGGCAAATTTCATATCACCATTTCATTAGATTTTTTTCTGGAGTTCTTTATTTTTTAAGCCTTTCCTTTTTTAAAAAATTAATTAATTAATTAATTAATTTTTGGCTATGTTGGGTCTTTGTTGCTGCGTGCGGTCTTACTCTAGTTGCAGCGAGCAGGGGCTACTCTTCGTTGTGGTGTGTGGGCTTCTCATTGCAGTGGCTTCTCTTGTTGTGGAGCATGGGTTCTAGGCGTGCAGGCTTCAGTAGTTGTGGTGTACAGGCTCAGTAGTTGTGACTCGCGGCCTCTAGAGCACAGGCTCAGTAGTTGTGGTGCATGGGCTTAGTTGCTCTGCGGCATGTGGGATCTTCCCTGACCAGGGCTCGAACCCTGCATTGGCAGGCAGATTCTTAACCACTGCGCCACCAGGGCAGTCCCTTTTTTCTGGAGTTACCTTGTTCTTTAATTTGGAACATATTCTTCTATCTTCTCATTTTGTTTGATTCTCTGTGTTTGTCTGTATGAATTAGGTAAAACAGTTACGTCTCCTGGTCTTGAAGGTGTGTCCTTGTGTGGGAGCGACCCTATGCAGACTCTGTGTGCCTGGTGGCTTTGGTGGAGGAGCTGGAACTGAATGGGAACAAGTTGGGGCTTTTCCTAGGGTGTCCCGGGGGCCAGTGCCTTTGCAGGGTGGGGCTGCAGTTGTAGCCCAGTGTGGGGTGGGGCTTCTCCTGGGGCCTGTGGAGGGTGGGCTAGAGCTGGAGCCAGAGCTGGCAGGCTGGCTAGGGCACCAGGTGCTTCTCCGTCTGCTGCCTCTGTGCGGGGACTAGTGAGTTAGTTTGTGTGCACGCCTCTTAAGACTATAGTCTTGGTTTCCTACAGCCCTCTGGTTCTTGCAGTTGTAAGCCCTGCTGGCTTTCAAAACCCATCAAGGGGGCTCATCTTCCCAGTGCTGGTCACCAGGGCTGGGGTGCCCAATGTGCTGCTTGAACCCCTCATTCCTTAGGGAGGACCTCAGAGTTTGTGATATCACCTTCTGCTTCTGGGTCATCCGTGGGGCTGTGCATCCTGACTGGATCATGTCTCTGCCCCTCCACCTGTCTTGATGCGGTTTTTTCTTTACATCCTTAATTGTAGAAGAACCTCTCTGTTTGTCTTCAGGCCATTCTCAGAAAGGGTTGTTTTACATGTAGTTGTAGTTTTGGTGCATCCATGGGAGGAGGTAAGCGCATGGTCTTCCTACTTTGCCTTCTTAATTCCACCTCTCTTTTGTATTTTAATGGAGCATCGATAAAAGTTAATTTTGTCTTTGGTCCCAAATAATATCTAAGATATATGAGCTCATTCACAAAAGTAGAGATTTTATAATCCACGTTCCCTGATGGTAATTTTTTTTTTAAGTTTATTTTTGGCCTCATTGGGTCTTCATTGCTGCATGGGCCTTCTCTAGTTGTGGCAAGGGGGGCCACTCTTCGCTGCAGCACATGGGCTTCTCATTGCGGTGACCTCTCCCGTTGAGGAGCACGGGCTCTAGGCGCACAAGCTTCAGTAGTTGCAGCACGCGGGCCTTAGAGCGCATGGGCTTCAGCAGTTGTGACTCGCAGGCTCAGTAGTTGTGGCACACGGGCCCAGCCTCTCCGCGGTATGTGGGATCTTCCCGAACCAGGGCTCAAACCCGTGTCCCCTGCACTGGCAGGCGGATTCCCAACCACTGCACCATCAGGGAAGCCCACCTGATTGTAATTTTTCAAAAAGGAATAAATAATGAAAAGGAACTCCCATCCCTTCCAAAATCCTCTAATTACTTAGAAATTAAGAACCAATATCCTGGGTGGGATAGGGAGGGTGGGAGGGAGGGAGATGCAAGAGGGAAGAGATATGGGAACATATGTATATGTATAACTGATTCACTTTGTTATAGAGCAGAAACTAACACACCATTGTAAAGCAATTATACTTCAATAAAGATGTTTAAAAAAAAAAAAAAAAAGAACCAATATCCTAAATCACCCTTCATCAAAAGGTAAATAAAACTGAAGTTACAAATCACCTATTGTACAAAGCAACGATGGGGGAAACTTCATACCAACACATACATGACACAGCTCAAACTATTCCAACTGGGAATTTGTAGCCTTAAATGCCTTATTATTAAAGAAAGAAGAAAAATAAACTTAGAGCTCAGTCTAAATTAGAACAAGCACAACAAAATGAATGCCCCCCAAAAATTGGAAAAGAGAATAAAGTAGAAATTAATGAATAGAAAACAACACAAGTAGAAAAGGTAAGTCCATCTAAGAGCTGATCCCTTGAGAAAGACCCCCTGAGTAGATAAGCTCCCGGCCTGATGAGGGAAATGAGAGAGAAGTCACGAAAACCCGTGTAAGGACCGCGATCTGAGCTGCTGGCCCGAAGGCCACGGTCAGGAAGCTGCTTCCCTCTCTCCCACCACTGCCTCTGCATTTTTGTGGGAAACATTGCCTTGCTCTTGGTGACATTTCTGGTAGCTCCCATGGCTTGTCACCCACTTTTGTTCTAGAAACAGTCCCATCTTTAGGGACTTGGCGGTTTGATCCCACCTAAGTGAAAACCTATCTCATTAGGTCCATGCTTTCCCCTCTTCCTGGGGCAGGCCCTTCACTGCCCTCTGGACCAGTGCTGAGGGAGGGGCGTGACTGCCCACTGCACCTGGGCCCAGGCCCCCAGGTCCCCCAGAGCTGGGGCTGTGAGCGTGTGGAGCCGGCACCACTTGTACTTTTCCCTCGGTCTCTCCTGACACACGCTCTCAAGTTCTGCTTCTCTCTCCGGTGTGCGGAGTCTTGGGAGATGCCCGAGGAGATCACCACACCTGCATCTTTCCCTGGAGCAGCTGATGCACTCACCCGCCCACCTCTGAGGCACCCCAGCCATCCCTCATCCCTGCCTTCTGCCTTTTGTTTTGTGGGGTTTTTTTGGAATTCAATTCACCCTGGCAAGCAGCTCTCTCTCAAGGAATCATTGCAAGATGACCCAAGCCCTGCTACTAAGGGTTCTATGAAAAAAGCAGAAGCATCCTTTCACTGTCGGATGGTGAAAACACTCCTTATTCTGCTGGCCTCCCCCACCGGCCATTGGAGGGCTTGCTCCAGCCCACCTGCCCCCTGCAGACCCCTCAGCACTGGACAAGCTCTAGTGCTGTATTCACAAGAGACCCAGGAGCTTCAAGATGCGTGCCTGGTCCCACAGCCAGGGGGAGAAATGCCAGGATCCTTTTCCGTCAAGTGTCCACCACTGCGAGTGTATTTCCTGAAGCTTGCTTCAGCAGACTCGCAGGGGAGGTGGGGACTCAGCACCCTCCGCACTCCCACCTGGGCTGGCAGCTCTGCACTATCTTCAATCCCGCGTCTGAAATCTAATCCTCTCCTTTATCGCCTGGAGGGGATGTGGAGATAAGCGATGCTGCACAAACGGCCATCCGTCTGGAATAAAACGGTGAGCCACATGCCATCATGAAAGATGAATCAGCTCCAGCTGGAGTGAAGACCTCAGTGTACAGAGGAAGGAGAAGAAGAAGGAGATGATGATTTAGGGGGATTGTGACCCAGAATTTGGAGACACCTTTTAAGTAAGAAGAAAACCTAGAAGCTGTAAATAAAACGACTGACATATTTGAATATAGAAAAAACCATAAAGCACTCTTTCCTCTCCCCTCCCCTTCCCCCCTCCCTTCCCTTCCTGAACAATTCGGTCCCAGGGGCTTTAGGTGAAACTGAGCGAGGTGGGTGTCCATGGGTTGGGGCTATCGCGACCTGAGGACGGCGTGGGCGGAGAGGAGTGTCCCAGCCAAGGCGACAGAGCCTGGGGTGATGATGGTGCCGCTGTCCCAACAGAGTAGCAGGCTGGAGTAGGTGTCAGGAGGGCAGCCCAGGGCAGAGAAGGTGTCCACCGGTGGGGGGGACAATCAGGTGTGAGTGTCAGAGATGAGCAGGGAAGGTATCTGGATGAAGGGTTCACACCAGAGATGTCAGGGCCCAGGCCAGGTGAGGGGGTCTGCGGAGGAGGGCATCCTGGTGCAGGTGTCAGAGGGTGACCTGGCCCGAGGCTGGGCCAGGCAGGGAGGGTGTCCAGTGTGGGGAGCAGGGGGCCAGAGCTGAGGCAGGGAGAGGGCATCCTCAAAGAGGCAGGGCCAGCCTAGGGCACGGGGATGGTGACACACGGGAGGACTCATCAAAGAAGTACCCATGCTGAGGAAAATGGGGATCGGGTGGAGGGAGGTATACATACAGGAGGGAAAATAGAATCAGCCCTGTGGTACTGATTGGAATTGCAAGTATCCTGAGCTCATGGATTTCCATACGTACAGATAGAGAAATAAATACGTGTGTGTGTGTCTATGTTCCTCCTTGGTCCACTGAGGTGGCCTGAGGCCAAGATACTCCAAAAGCAACGAGCACAGCAGTATTAGGATCTTGGTTTCTGAAAACCATTCACCCCTGAAAGGAGCCAGGGCTCCTTGGAGAAATGAGATTCCAAGGCTGAGGCACAGTGAGTCCAAAAGGAACCTTGAATGCCTTAACCGTGCCCAAAAGCAAAGAAGTGCTCCCGAAACTCAGAGACACAGAAGCCAGCATGAAGGATGCCCACAAATCGGGGACAAATTAAGCATCAAAATAGCTAATGATAGAAATGCCTATAACCCTCTGGAGGCAATTGAAACCCATGAGAGTGTGTGTATATATACACATCAAGTTTGAGAAGTAAGAGCATATTTTCATCTCAAAATGCTTCCTAAGAAAACACTAGAGAGAGAACATGTAACGTTGCAGTGGAGAGCACGGGCGACACCCTCTGAAACAAGCCATCTAACCGCACATCCCCAAACCCACCTCGTGTGCCCCTGGTGGACGCCTTGACAGGAACACAGCATCACTTCCGTGAATTTTCTTTCAAAGGGGCATAGCTCGACTCTAATGATGCGGAAGAGTTTCAAACCCCAGTTCTACAAAGTATCTGGCCTGTAACCTTCAAGGGAATTCAAGAGTTCAAGGATTCAAGAATGAGAATGATTTCCAAGCTGAAGGAGAGTAAGGAGGTGTGCTAGCTATGTGCAAAGTGTGATTCTGAACTAGACGGATTTCTGCTCCAGAGGACATTGCTGGGCCGGCTCCTCCTCCCCCTTCTCCTCCTTGTTCTTGTTATTATTATTAATTATCGACCAAACTCACTGGTGGTGATGTCTGAAAGCCAGTGTCCCAATCTCGATGGCTGTGCTGTGGTTCGTAGGAGAACGTCTGTGAGGTGATGGGGCATTATATCGGCAGCTCACTCTCAGATGGTTCAGGAAAGTGAAAGTTCTTTATCTTGCACTTGCAACTTTTCTGTAAATTTGAGATTGTTTCAAAATTAAACAAAATTGAGAAGTTATATAGAAAGTGAAAAGACTAGCAATTGGGAAAACTCTGAACAGCACCAACTTCACAGAAGAGCTAAAATTTTAACATACTAGGGGCTCTGATTAAACTGATAAGATAAAGAGGAAATAAGAGAAAACCCACATGGCAAGGGGACAACAAACAAACAAGAAGAGGTTACCTCATCGTTGTCAGGGACAAGCAATTAAAATATTGGCCACCTATCATAAGGCGCCGATCATAATGACACAAATTTTAAAGAGTGGCAGCCAGAAAGTGTGACTTGGAGATGTGGAGTGAGTATTTTCATCCTTTGATGGTAGAAATCTAGATTGTTTAGTTTTTGTGGAGTGAAATCTGGCAATATCTGTTAAAAATGGGTATTCCATCACAGCTAATAGAGAAATGAGTTCTGGAGATTTAATACACAGTGATCCTAGTCAATAACACTGTATTATAAACTTCAAAGTTACTGAGACTAGGTCTTAATTGTTCTCAACACAAAGCAGAAATGATGATGACGTGACATGACAGAGGTGTTAGCTAACGCCACTGTGAGAATCATATCGCGATATACACGTGTATCAAACCAACACGTTGTACACCTCACACTTACACAATATTATATGTCAATTATATCTCAATTTTAAAAATTATTTAATGCATTTCCCTTGACCCAGAAATTCCATCCTGGAGAATCTATTCTGTAAATCAGGATATAGAGACAAGAATCTTCATCGCGGCTTTGTTTTTAGTAGCAAAAACAGAACAGTAAATGATTATTAATAGGAAAATGATTGGGATACAAGCATCCCGTGGAAAACTATGCAACCATGATAAAGAATGTAAGCTCTTTGCCAGATGACTAAAAGGGATTCCTACCATATATTTGCAGCGGGAAAAAAGGCAAGATGCAGAGAAATATGTAAGATATAATCCTATTTTTTCAACAAAGCTAACTTCCCAATACATGTAGCCATTTTATGTATGGTTACATGAGCAGGTAGAAAGATATGCATGCTCACCCACGTGGTTACAGCACCGTACATTGGTTTGGGGGACGGGTGGGTACACATAAGAAGGAGAAGATGAGTTTCGGTGGTATTGCTCCATTCTGACTAATTTCTATTGCTCTGCACACAGTCCTTACAATCTGGGTTAATTGATTGCTGAGGCGCCAGCTGTTTGGATAAATTAATCGAGAAAGATGACTACTGTGAGACAGTGGGAGGTAAGAGTCTGTAGATCCCCTGCCCCAGCTGAGGAGGCCGGGCCAGAGCCAGCAGCAGCAGGCAGGACGGGTGACAAGCACGCTCAGGAAAGTATCTGCAGACAGAGGTCCAAGGGAAGTGTAAGACAAGATCCACAGGTGACGCTTATTTACCAAAGGCGGGTGAGGGGGTGGGGAGCAGGGGAGGAAGAGTCGGTGTGAGAGGCGAGCATCAGAGGTCAAGGACGCTTAGACTCAGGGGCGGCTCTCAGCAAAGAATCAGGTCCTGGGAGACGGGTCTGGAGCTCAGAGCAGGAAGGGCGCCAACAGAGCAGGGCTGTGGGTCGTCCTCCTCTCCCCATCCCCTAACCCCTCCTACTTCCAACCCTCACCATTAGAGGTTTGGGCAGCTTCTGGTGCCAGGAGAAAGAGAAGAAAGACAAAAACAAAAAAGCTAAAAGCAAGACTTAAAACATAGAATTCTGATGTTATTAAGAAAAAGTGCTCCTAAATACCTCAGTGTAAAACAATCATGTCAAAACTAAAAACGGAGCTACGCTATGACCCAGCCATCCCACTCCTGGGAATATACCCAGAGAAAACCAAAACTTGAAAGGACACATGCTCGCCAATGTTCATTGCAGCACTATTCACAACAGCCAAGACATGGAAACAACCTAAATGTGCATCGACAGATGAATGGATAAAGAAGATGTGGTACATATATACAGTGGAATACTACTCAGCCATAAAAAAGAATAAAATAATGCCATTTGCAGCAACATTGATGGACCTAGAGATGATCATACTAAGTGAAGTAAGTCAGACAGAGAAAGACAAATACCATATGATATCATTTATATGTGGAATCTAAAAAAATGATACAAAGGAATTTAATTACAGAACAGAAATAGACTAGAAAACAAAACTCTGGTTACCAAAGGGGAAGGGTGGGGAGGGATAAATTAGGAGTTTGGGATTAGCAGATACACTCTACTGTATATAAAATAGATAAACAATAAGTCCTACCATACAGCACACGGAACTATATTCAATACCCTGTAATTATAATGGGAAAAAAATATGAAGAAGTATATATAAATATATATGTATATATACACACATACAAATATAGTGTATATTTATGTAACGGAATCACTTCGCTGCACACCAGAAACCAACACAACATTGTAAATCAACTATACTTCAATAATAAAAAATAAATAAATAAAATAAAATAATCATGTCAACACTATTACTACTGATAAGACTGCTGAAGCTTTACTGACCTCTTACTAAGTGCTGTGTAAATACACCAGGCCCTTCAAATGTCTTCTGTCTTTTAAGCTTCACAGAAACCTGCGAGGTTGGTACCATTATCTCCATTTTCCAGATGATGAAACTAAATCTGACAGACGCTAAATAACTTCCTTGAAGTCACATAAGTAAACATTTCCAAAGCCCTCAAATCCAAGTCTGTCTGAGTCCACGGTCCTAACTATTCTGTGTGTACAATTACTGATATTTGTAATGATGGCCTGGAGTCATCTGTAAATGTTAATCTCTGATTTTTTTTTTTTAACATTTTTATTGGAGTATAATTGCTTTACAATGGTGTGTTAGTTTCTGCTTTATAACGAAGTGAATCAGTTATACATATATATATGTCCCCATATCTCTTCCCTCTTGCGTCTCCCTCCCTCCCACCCTCCCTATCACACCCCTCTAGCTCTTCACAAAGCACCGAGCTGATCTCCCTGTGCTATGAGACTGCTTCCCACTAGCTAGCTATTTTACATTTGGTAGAAAAATATGGAACGCTTCACGAATTTGCGTGTCATCCTTGCGCGGGGCCGTGCTAATCTTCTCTGTATCGTTCCAATTTTAGTATATGCGCTGCTGAAGTGAGCGCTCTCTGATGTTTTTTATTTCAAAAATCAGGGAAAGGTATACTATCTCTCAAGTATTTTCTTCCCGATAAAAGTTGGTTTTCCAGAGTGACCCATTTTTCAAGAATTCTGGATAGCTGAAGCTTTAACTGTACTTTGCAGCTTCTTACTAAATTTCAGTAATTACATCTGTACAAATTGGTTGCAATCAAGTTGCAAGTAAAATTTTTATGAAATGCTATAAAATATATTGGTTGTAAATTCTGAGTCCTATGTAAGTTCTATCTATTGCATTTCCTCACACACGTCAATTTTAAAAAGGCTTTTAAATGTTTTTGGCAGAATTTTTTTTCGAAATAATACTTCAATATGGACTTTTTCTTGGCAATCCATGAGATTTCCTGGAAGTGCCTACTGAGTACACTTACTGTATAAACATAAAACTTGATTTCCCAGTAAAAGCATCAACCATCTGCAAATGCCAATAGGCTTTATAAGCAATTTGCAGCCTCTGAGTAAGGCCATCCTCCTTTTTCCATATTTTTTCTAATGCTTGGAGTATGGGCCACAGAACTCTTGGAAAGACTATTTTCAAATTCTTTCTTGCTTTAAGACCTCCCCACCTTTTGACTAAACATTGCTTCATTTTCCTGGAGTAAAGAATCTGACTGAAAATCTCTAGTCAGCTTACCTGATCACATTTCCCCCAATATGTCAGTGTAGCGGTAACTGCTCTGAACATCTAACCTTTCCTGAACCCGTGGCACATTCGTACAACCACACATAACAGTGTATACAGTTCCTTTTCATTTATCAAAAGAAAGAATCCTTGGGGAATAAAGATTTGACAGCTACTGTTACAAGATAATTGTAATACTTAAAAAAAAGAGAGAAATAGAGATGAGACAGATGGTGTACGCTGGAGACATGTGGAAGTTTGCTTGAAAAAGAGCTTCAGAAATTCAATTGACACTGAAAAGAAATTATGCAAATCGTCATTTTTGCATAAAAGCATCATGGAAAACAGGGAAATTATGTTAATCTTTAGTCTTCCACAATCTTGTCAAAGAGAGAGAATGTCAAGTGGACTGACACACTCTTGGTGTCCTATTTGTTAAAAAGCTCTGTAGCCACTCATGTTTTTCTTATTTATTTATTTATTTATTGGAGCCACTCATTTTGAGTCACAAGGAAAAGAGATTAAATTGAGTGATATGATTAAGAACATCTTCTATTTTGCCATGCTTAGGTCTAATTCATTAATATCAACCATTAATACATTTTAGATGAGTTATTCAGTACTTCTATTATACATTACGTAATTTACATGGGCAGTGTTTGTAATAAATTTATTAGGTATTTCATCAGATTAACCTATGTGGCATTAAAGGACGATGGAAATTTAATTTTAAAAATTATGTTTATTACTTTAAAAAAAGATTTTCACATTGCCCTTTTAAGCTTTATATGCTTGCCTGATTCACACATTACCCAAAATTTTAAAAAAAAGGAAGAACGTGTACAAGACGCTATGAGGACAGAAATTCTAAGGAACAATGTGAAATGTTGGGGTGAAAATTCTGGCACTGTTGGTCGAGGGGATTGAGGCACAGAAAATTAGTGAGGAATCTGATTTCAGCGAAAGGAGGAAAATCACTGAATTCAGGCAAATTTTCAGAAGAACAGGTTTGAAGCGTAGCACCATTAGTATCTGGTGTCATGATAATTATGCTTTTAAGAACATGAATAGGGCTTCCCTGGTGGCGCAGTGGTTAAGAATCCGCCTGCCAATGCAGGGGACACGGGTTCGAACCCTGGTCCGGGAAGATCCCACATGCCGCGGAGCAACTAAGCCTGTGCGCCACAACGACTGAGCCTGCGCTCTAGAGCCCGTGAGCCACAACTACTGAAGCCCGCATGTCACAACTACTGAAGCCTGCGCGCCTACAGCCCGTGCTCCGCAACAAGAGAAGCCACCACAGTGAGAAGCCCGCGCACCGCAACGAAGAGTAGCCCCCGCTCACCGCACCTAGAGAAAGCCCGCGCGCAGCAATGAAGACTCAACACAGCCAAAAATAAATAAATAAATAAATAAATTTAATTAAATTAAAAAGAACATGAATAAACTCACATTTATTTAGGGGCAAGAAAGAGGGAAGGTGACGTGTTAGCTGTAGACAAAAGAAAATGTTATGATGGGATCATTTCCACTCATTTCGAGATCACAGAATATAGGCTTGTGTCTGAGTGTACATGTGAATTAGGGAGAGTAAATGGAGAAAGGCCCATCTTTCACCCAATATTGTAATGAAAACAGAAACCTGGGTCATACATTATGAATCTCCCGTGAATTCATGCTTGTGTGTGTGTGTGTGTGTGTGTGTGTGTGTGTGTTTAAGCTGGCCTATTTAAATGCCATTAGAAAAGTCAACATTTATATTTAGTTTGAACAGAGAAAAAGAAGTCTGAAAATTGATAAACAACCTTTAATATATAAAGATGGGTTGCCAAGAAAGATGATGGGATTTCATTTCCTGGAGATGGTGAGATAAAGTGATGCATATTCTCTAATAGTTTGGGCTGGGCAAAGACTGCTTAGAAGCAAAAAGACCACTTCAAGGTTTAAACTTTTAAAACGAGAATGGAGCTTGACAAGAGAAAGTATTTTTCATAGAAAGGAAGCCATCCTATTACATTTTCTTCACAGAGGTTACATTTATCTTTGAACTTCGGTCAGTAGTATATTCGAGCACCCAGTGCTCCTGTGTGCTTTCATACAAGTTTCACAGTATAAGCAGCAGGACCTCCTGAGGCTTGATATGGGTGACCCTGGTCCACATTTGGGTCCCGGGGTAACTCGGGGCCAGCCATGTGTATTTCTCTGGGAAAGCTAATCTTCTGGCTCCCTTTTAAACTGATATTCTTTTTTTTTTTTAATTTTTATTTATTTATTTATTTATTTATTTATTTTTGGCCGTGTTGGGTCTTTGTTGCTGTGCGTGGGCTTTCTCTAGTTGTGGTGAGCAGGGGCTACTCTTCATTACGGTGTGCAGGCTTCTTATTGCAGTGGCTTCTCTTGTTGCAGAGCATGGGCTCTAGGCGCGCGGGCTTCATTAGTTGTGGCTCGCGGGTTCAGTAGTTGTGGATCGTGGGCTCTAGAGCACAGGGTCAGTAGTTGTGGCTCACGGGCTCAGTAGTTGTGGCATGCAGGCTCAGTAGTTGTGGATCGTGGGCTCTAGAGCACAGGCTCAGTAGTTCTGGCGCATGGGCTTAGTTGCTCCGCGGCATGTGGGATCTTCCCAGACCAGGGCTGGAACCTGTGTCCCCTGCATTGGCAGGCGGATTCTTAACCACTGTGCCGCCAGGGAAGTCCCTAAACTGATATTCTTTATAAATCTGTGCAGCGTTTATTAAGAGGAGAGGCTGAGCCCCGGATGGTGGGGTGGGCAGGAAGGGGGGCCAACCAGAATGAAGGAAGGTTGCAACACGCAGGGTCTCTCCTGTTGCCCAAGCAAACCAGCAATGGCTGGAGCTCCCATATCCTTCCTTGGTTATATTAACCAAAGCCCAGATGGCCCTCGATGGACTAGCTTCTCTAGTCAGCTCTGGGTGACTAGGTTAGCCTTTCCTAAATTGTGGTCCCAGCATCACTATGTGAGAATCGCCTGATTCCTGAACCCATGCTGGACCTACCGAGGGAGTGTCTCTAGGTACAAGGCTGGGATATCTGCATTTTTGATGAGCTCTGCAGGTGATTCTGGCCACACTACACCTCAGGACCCGCTCCCTGAAGGCTGGGTTAGAATTACAGGCACTTAGAGAGCCCCAGCTCCCCCAGGTATTTGGCTGTCAAGCACCTCGTCAGACGTGCAACCCTGTTTCAGGGATGAGGAGGAAGGTGCGGTCCTACACCCACTCCTCGGTCTCACTCCCCAGCATCCACTCTGATCGAGCTGACGCCCCCGGGGAGGCTATAAATACCCCATCTGCTCAGACTCCTTGCCAGACAGTGGAGTTCGCACCACCTTCCCACTGACGAGACCAAAACACCTCCTCTGGGCTTGCCTTCCCTGAGCTGCGAAGAGCCCTGTTTCCTGACAACTCCAGTGCCCCAGGACCACTTGCCTTTTTCCATGGGGATTCCATTGCCCTTAGATGTCCTTTATGCAATTAGGATGGAGATAAATGGTTAATGCTGGAAAGAACCTTAGAGATAATCCAATCCACTCCATCATTATGTGGAACAGATGCAAACAGATACACAGAAGAAGAAGCAGGGAACAAAATTTTGAGTCCTCACAACATGCTAGAAATATGCTGTGCTAGATTTTTCAACCAGTTTTGTCATCAATATTTTTTTTACAACAAACTTTCAAAGGATGACATCATGTCCATTTGTTATAGATACAGAAGTCGAAACTCAGAAAATTAAAGAACTTTGCAAAGTTGTTCAGTTAACAGGTAGTGGATTCAGGGTTGAATCCAGGTTCTAAAGAAAAGTATAATATTAGCTATCATTTATGAAGCCCTTACCATGTGTTGGGCATAGTTCCAAGCACTGTATTTTTACTAACTTATGTAATACTGCCACAAAAACCTTGAGGTAGGGAGGAGTATTATGCCCCCTTTTCCGGGGGACGCAGGCACAGAAGACCAGAAACTTGCCTGGGGACACCCCGTTAGTAGATGGGGGAGCTCTGACTCTAGTGGTCTCTCCAGAATCAAGTAATCAGGGAAGGTAGTTATTGCCTGGATAGGAGATAAACAGACCTGAAATAATGATTGTGAGGAAGGGACAGATCTGGGAACCCCTTCTGATGATCTCTGGATCACCTGTCTGGATGGGAGGTGTGGGAAGGAGTGAAGACAGCGCTCCATTTTCTTGCTTCCTCGGGGAACTAAGTCAATGGTGACACCATTAGCTGAGACCCAGAACAAAGATAAACCAGCATCACATTTACGTTCTGGGTTACATAGCTGGTATTTGTCTACTTCTACAGCTTCCCTGTGAAACATAAGAGGAAGAATCACCTGTCCTCATTTTCTACCTAAAAATGTATTGATTGATCAATTATAAGAACCACTCAGTGGAATTTGGAGCACTGTCTGCCTGATTTCCTATCCATAGGGCCGTGAAGTAGTAAGTGTATTTGTAGCTTTGGGATGGCAGTACATACAATCCCTTACTCAATTCGTTCTTATTTGAGAATTATCCTCTGGCCGCCACTATGAGTTGCTGTCAAGGATCCCATGGTGAAGAAGATAGCCCCGGTCCTCTTCAGGGAGCTTGTATTCAGGTGAGGGAGATAGGCAATAAGAAAGGAATGAAAGCTTAGCCTGTGAAAAGTACTATACAGATAACGGGGGTGACATGGTACAGAACTTGCTAGCCCAGGGACCAGGTGACATGGGGACTTGTCAGACGTGAAAGGTGTCTGAGGTTTATTCCAAGTGTGATGGGAAGAAATTGATGAGTTTTCAGCAAGGCAGTGACATGATGTTGTGCATATTTTGCAGCTTGCTCTGAATGTCACTACATCCAGGGCAGACTGTGAAGGCAGGATTGGAGGCAGAGAGGCTGGTGAGGAGGGGCAGAGGCCAAGGTCGGTGACAGCTGAAAGAAAGGTGCAGAGATGACAAAGTGGGTAGAAACTGAAATATATCTGGGGGTGCAGCAGGCAGACTTGTTGATGGAGAGCGGTAGAGAGTAAAAGGGAGAAATCACGATGACCCCTGGGTTCCTGGTTTAAACCCTGGATAAATAAATCGTGCTGCTATTTACCAATATTGTTGCAACTGGACAAGGAATTAGTTTTTTTTTTCTGTAATAAATATTTATTATGAATCAAATGAAGTTACTTTTAACAAATATGTCTTACAAGCTTTTCTTTTTTTTAATCTTTATTTATTTTTGGCTGCATCGGATCTTAGTTGTGGCACACGGGATCTTTCATTGTGGCGTGTGGGCTTCTCTCTAGTTGTGGCTCACGTGCTCAGTATTTATGGCACAGGAGCTTAGTTGCCCCACGGCATGTGGGATCTTAATTCCCGGACCAGGGATCGAACCCGTGTCCCCTGCATTGGAAAGAGGATTCTTAACCACTGGACCACCAGGGAAGTCCCTACAAGCTTTTTGTTTAACCACAAAACTTAAAATCAAGTGTGAAATTTCTGGGAAATTGCACAAATATTTGTTGTTGAAAAAGCTATGTAGGTTTTTCAATTTGTCATTAAATATCAATAAACATAGATAAGAATTGTTAACACAGTAATAATAAACAGGTCAAGTACAGCTTTGCCTCACCTGGATGACTTCCAAAGTGTCTCTGGTTATTAGGTTCTTGTGGAATTACTGAAACATAAATGTTTTATAACTTTCTTGTCTTTAACTTCCTGAGGTGGTAACTAATGGTGCGCAATTCTTGATTTCTTAATGTATTTATGTTGGAAGAATTAGTTTATGTCTTTTTAATGTTTCTCATCACACATCATTGAATTTTGATTCACTTTAATTTTAAAGAAGGCTGGTTACAAGTTGAGGCTTCTAATATTTTTTATTGTAGTATAGTTGATGTACAACATATAAGTTACAGGTGTACAATATACTGATTCACAATTTTTAAAGGTTATACTCCATTTATAGTTATTATAAAATACTGGGTATATTCCCTGTGTTGTACAAGGTATCCTTGCAGCTTATTTTATACCTAATAGTTTGTACCTCTTAATCCCCTACCCCTATCTTGCCTCTCCCTGCTTCACTCTCCCCATGGGTAACCACTAGTTTGTTCTCTGTGTCAGTGAGTCTGTTTCTTTTTCATTATATCCGCTAGTTTGTTGTATTTTTTAGATTCCACATATAAGTGATATCATGCAGTATTTGTCTTTCTCTGACTTATTTCACTTAGCATAATACTCTCCAAGTCCATCCCTGTTGCTGCAAATGGCATTATTTCATTCTTTTTTACAGCTGAGTAATATTCCATTATATATATATTCCTATATATATTATATTGTAATATATAATATTAGATTAATATTCCATTATATACAATGTATAATATATATTATAATATATTATATTAATATTTCATTTTATATATATATATATATATATATATATATATATATATATATCTCACATCCTCTTTATCCATTCATCTGTCAATGGACACTTAGGTTGCCTCCATGTCTTGGCTATTGTAAATAGTGCTGCTATGAACATTGGGGTGCATGAATCTTTTCTAATTAGGGTTTTCATTTTTATCTTTTTTTTTTTTTGATAAATACCCAGGCATGGAATTGCTGGGTCATATGGTAGTTCTATTTTTAGTGTTTTGAGAAACCTCCATACTGTTTTCCACAGCGGCTACACCATTTTACATTCCCACCAACAACGTAGGAGGGTTGGAGGAGGAATTAGTTTTGAAGGTAGATGATCATCAGACACACGTATGTATACGTGTGTGTAAGCACGGTACCAGAGCTTACCAAAAAGCACTCTGGACTGGGAACTGAAAAGTCTGATGTGTGTCAGCACGTCATCACCATGAGCAGTAACTTCTCGACACCTCATTATTTCCCGTCTGCAACATGGGGATGATTATATCTGTCTTCACCGCTTCAGAGGGTTGCTGAGAAGATAAATGAGATAGCGTTTAGGGAAGCACTTTGAAGTCTTGGTTGGACAAGGACTGTATAAATCCAAGCTACCATTATCATGTCAGGGTGTGTTTATTTTTCATGTATCTGCTCAAAGTCACAGGGGCCATGAATATATCATGTGTACATTCTTTCCTTCAGGTTCAGTTCCCAGAAATGGTCAGGTGAACATGTTTTTCTTTCCCCAACTCTCCCTTCAGCTGTAGTATTCTCTCGACAGTATTCTGCAATTATTAGTGTTGTTGAAGACTTTTTAAAGACCCTGAGAAGAAAGGATTTTGCCCAGTATAACTTTTCCCAGGTAATTCTTGGCTGATAAAGATAATGATGATACCTTCCTTTAAAAGAGATGTACAGGTTACAAAGAACCAGTGCACTGTCTCATAGAAGCCTCAACAACAGTCTAGGAAAGGTATGATTTTTTTCACCATTTGACAGAGGAAAGATGGCTCAAGAAGTTCAAGTAATTTGCCTAAAACTTCATTGTACAGTTGGAGTAATTAAAGCTAATAAAAGAGTTGCATTCTAAAAAATAGAGTGAATGAGCAGCGGGGATGTTGAAAGAACTGAGCCATGTCCCAGGTGACATTCGTCAGAGCTTCTTCCATCCTGGAACCCTGGACGCAGTCTCCAGGTCTTTGATAATGGGTGCGACTAGGCTTTTTCTGGTCTGGAGTTTCAAAAGCTGGACCATTCCACCCAGGACCTTGTGTACTCTTCTCTACATACAAACAAGCAACCAAAATAAGACCAAAATAAAGTAAAATTGTCCCTTGGTCTCCAGAGTCATTACCTGGTTAACTGTCAGCTTTCCCTTGGAGGACACAAAGAGCATTCGGGTTTGCTTGAGGTGACCTGTGAAAGAGGTCCTTGGGATGGTGGGAAGAAAACTGAACTTGGAATCCAGACATGAGGTTGAGTCTTGGTCCAACGTGGCTTATTGTGATGAGTGAACCTATTTGAGTTTTGGTTTTAATAAGTGTAAATGGCATATAATAATGTTTATCTGTTTACTGACTGTGACCTTCCAATCAGCCTCCCCTTCAGGCACGCAGTTGCAGGTGCAGAAGTTTATGGGCTAAGCAGTCACTTTTAGAGTGACTTGTTGGTGGATTACTGGATTAAAAATGCTCTATTCTGATCATTTCTCCCTTTGTCTTTCTCAACTCAAATGCATGTGTATTTGCTCACTTCTTTTTTTTAATCAATATTTTTAAATTGGAGTATAGTTGATTTACAACGTGGTGTTAATTCTCCTGTACAGAAAAGTGATTCAGTTATACATATATATTCTTTTTTCATATTCTTTTCCATTCTGGTTTATCACAGGATATTGAATATAGTTCTCTGTGCTATACAGTAGGACCTTGTTGTTTATCCATTCTCTATATATGTATTTGCTCACTTCTAATGGAGGGGAAGTGGGCTATCCTTTCTGGTACTCATACAGTAGGGCTGTCCACATATTCATCCATTAGCACAAAGCTAAAGAGGGAAGATGGACAGAGTTGCAGTGAGGACTAGATGACCGCATCTCCAGTGTTGAGCAGGTGACTGCACACAGTGAGGGAGAGATAGCTGTAGTGTCACAGCGGTTCCTTACTCAGGTGATTCTCATTTGTCTGCACTGGTTTCGCTGTGGCCCTGGCTGGAGACTAGACGATCATCAACTCCCTCCAAATGGTCAGGCTGGTTAGAGGTCGGCCATTGGTTTCTCGAAAAGGCGTATCTGTCACCCTTTCTCCTTATTTTCTGCACACCTTTGAGGAGGGTATTTGGGAAAACTTTTTGTTATGTTGATGGCAAATGCAAATAAAATGACAATTTTAAGATCAATGACAAAATTTTAACTTGTTTTACCGCTAAACTGAGGCTGAGAAACAAACCCCCAAACCTGTGGACAACGTGTTTTTCCAAAGGACCTTTCGGTTTACAGGTGTGTGCCTGGCTTTACAGGTGTGTGCCTGGCTTTACAGGTGTGTGCGGGGGCCCCCCAGAGGCCGCGGAGCTGGTTCGGGCCACACGGGCCCCGGGCCAGGCTGACCCCCGGGTCCCGGGCGGGTAGGACGGGCCTCCGGGCCGGGCTTCCCGTCGACCCCGCCTTCCGGGTCCTGGGCCGGGTCCCGAGGCTCGCGCCCGGGTCTGTGTCCGGGGTACCTGGTGGCACCCGCTCCTCCTCTGCGGGCAGCGCGTCCCCACTCGGCCGTCCTCCCAGCCTCGGCGGCGGCCGCTCAGGTCCCCTTCCCCGTGCCCCCGGGACCTAACCTGGACCCCGGCAGCGCCCGGGCGCGGGAGGCGGGCGCCTGGCCTCCCCCGCCCGTCCTCCTCCTCCTCCTCCTCCTCCTCCTCCTCCGTCTCTGCTCTCCGCCCTCCTCCTCCTCCCCTGCTCCTCCCCCTCCACTCCCCTCCCCCTCCTTTCCCCTCCCCTCCCTCCTCGCCCCTCCCATCCCCTCCCTCCTCGCCCCTCCCCTCCTCCTCCCTCGGGCCCGGCAGGCGGCGGCGGGAGCGCGCAGGCGGCGAGCGGAGTCCGGTGCGGCCGCGGCGTCCGAGGCTGGTGAGCGGGAGAGCGCGGGGCGTGCGGACAAAGAGGGCGCCGCGCGGAGGTAGGACCCGCCCCCGGCCCCGAGTCCCCGGGCCCCCGCCCCCCGGGCCGGGTTGGAGCGGAGCGGGGCGGCCCGGCCCGGGTCACTGCGGCGGCGGCGGCGCGCGCCCGGGCGCACGGCGGGAGGACCTGGCGACGCTGCCTGCGGGCGGTCCTGAGCTCCCGAAACTTCCCGTGGGCGCGGGGCGGCGGCCAGGCGGCGGGGGGACCCACCGGCCCTGCCGGCCCTGGCCCGGGGTCTAGGCGGACGGCCCCCTGCACCAGCCCCGGCGAGCGTCTGCGCGGGCGGCTCCCGGCACCAGCCCCGGGGTGTCTGCGCGGGCGGCTCCCGGCACCAGCCCCGGCGTGTCTGCGCGGGCGGCCCCTGGCCCCTGGCCCCGGCGTCTGCGCGGGCGGCCCCCGCCCCTGGCCGCGGGCGCGTCTACACCGGCGGCCCGGCACCTGGACCGGCGTCCACGCGGGTCCGCAGTACCTGCGGCGAGCAGAGGGGCGGCCCGACCCCGCCCCGCCGTCAGGGGCAGCAGTTCCTGCCGACGTCCACAACGCCACCCGGTTCCCCTGGACACGTCCACACTGAACTGGGGGTAGGGGAGAGCGGTGCAGGCTCTGGTTTGAACGCTTTTTCCTGAATGGCCCCTTTTTCATATTAAGCCCTCGGTTCTCAGTCCAGCATTCCATTCTCAAATTCTTTGGGTGATAATTTTGCCAGATTTTCTGAATGGGATTAACACAGGCTGTTCAGAAATCGTTTCTGAGTTTGGCAACCGCTGCCCTGATGGGTGCTGTTATATTTGAGCTGCTTTCAGGCCCATCTTTAGTGTGTTGTTTAGAATTGTGAACCTTCGTCTCGTTTTGGTTGGGCAGGATTAAACAGTTCTATTTTTAAGAGCACCGAAGAAACATATGTATTTAATATTGGGACCATGTGCCACAGAAATCACATGAGGCGCGGTTTCTTAACCACCAGCGTGGCTTAAATACTGGGAACTTGGTGGGATTGAAAAGGAATTTCAGGTGGAGGAAACGTTCATTTGCCACTTTCACCTCAGGTGAGTTGAGGACTTTACTAAGGCAGCAGATTTCACTTTGAGAGCCGAAGAAATTATGTTCTTATTACGTTTCGTAAATCCTGTTTATGGCAAGAGTCCTGAAGAGTACTTGGTAGCTCTTTCTGCGCACTGAACTAGATATCTTTACGGATTCATTTTGAATTGCTTAGAAAGCCTATTTTGTTTTAAATTGTTGACGCTGGAGTTCAGGCCCCATATTCCAGAGCAAAGCTACTCTCTTCAGAGGCAGCATTTTTGTGTGCCTTTTGCTTCCTGGCTATCCTCTGCACCTTTCCCCCGATGATCATACTTTCCTGTCTTTTCTTCCTCTGCCCCGGTGCCCCCAGAGCAGCGTCTGACATGGGTGTTACATGAGCCACTCTCAGGGCCGCGTGGAGCGTCTCCCTCGGTGAGCTACAGGAAGATGGATGAGTCGGCCCTTCTGGACCTTCTGGAGTGTCCCGTGTGTCTGGAGCGGCTCGATGTCTCTGCCAGGGTCCTGCCTTGTCAGCACACGTTCTGCAAACGGTGTCTGCTGGGCATCGTCGGTTCCCGCAACGAACTCAGATGCCCCGAGTGCCGGACTCTGGTTGGCGCGGGCGTGGAGCAGCTTCCAAGCAATATCCTGCTGGTCAGACTTCTGGACGGCATCAAGCAGAGGCCTTGGAAACCCGGCCCTGCGGGGGGCAGTGGCACCAACTGCACAAACGCCTCGAGGGCTCAGAGCAGCGCTGTGGCCAGTTGTAGCTCGAAAGATCCACCTTGCCCCCAGGGTGGACAGCAGCCTCGGGCGCAAGCCTGGAGCCCCCCGGTGAGGGTGAGTAGCCTGGAGAGGCGGTGCGGTGGGGGACGGGACTGATGGCCAGTGTGTATTCTTTAGTCTTTGGATGTTTTCTAAATCAGCTCATGGCTAAAGAAGTCACGTTACTGGAACAGATAGGAGATTATGCCTTGGGAATTTTTTTCTTTTTGGAATGAGATTGGATATAAATAATTCTTCTTGTTTTTAAAATTCTCTCCCGGATGGTGGGCCTCTATTACGTTTTAAGGTAAATCTTGGGAAACAGTAGCAATTATTCAATGAAATCTAAAATACAGAAGTTTTTTATACCGAGTTTAAAATGGAAATTTGGTGTGGTTTTACCTTTTCGATGGTGTTGGGAGAGCCATGAGTATGTATGTATGTGTGCATATATGTAGACATGTCATAAATATGTGTGTGGGTAGATCACAAGTAGGACGTCGAGCTTTAATTTTTAAGTGGCTTGGAGCCATTCTATTGGTTTTATGAATGCACAGCACAGAATTTTCTGGTTGGAGGAATTCTTAACGAATCATGGCCACAGGTAGCAGAGTTTTGTTGCTGTAGCAACAAAATGTCATTGAGAGCCATGCTAAGACAGCAGAAGATGTAGCTTTATGTTGGGTTTTATAGGGAGTGAAACGAAATGTTTCCATCAGAAAGATTTTTCTTGGGTTTTGGGTTTGGGTTGAAATAATTTGAAGTGAGGCTAAATATCTGGGCAGTTACCACTACTGAAATTTCTAGAAGGTAAGGTACTTTGAAGAAATGTGAATTATGTTGTCTGTGACGCACCCCAGTAAGACATGCTTTTCTCATTTTTGTAAACCTAAAAAGTAGTTAAGGGCATTCAATAATTAAAGCACTTCTATTTTCGTCGGAAGAAGCAATCTTGATAATTGGCCAAACTGAGAGAATCTATTTTTAAAGAACAGTTAATCTGGATGAGAATTCTTTTTTCAAAAATTCGTAGTAAACACTCAAAACTGACTTTTTTCATGTGAGGTAGGAATAACCCTTTGGGATGGCATTAACTAGTGTAAATTCACAGATATGGCTCTCTGGGAGCTGTAGGGAATGACTACCTTCTAAGCATTCCTTTCTTCTCAAGTTCATCTTTTACAAATGATGTATTTACATCACTAGATGTAGAGTACGCAAAGTGTTTTAATTGCTGGAAAATAGTTTTATCCCCAGGCTATCAGGTTTCTTTTGAGTCATATTTAATTTTTTTTTTTTTAAGTTAGTGAGAACTTTGGGTTCTGGAGGTTCTCTTTGCTTATTTGAAGCCCCCTAGTTTTGAAATTGGTCTGCTTATAGGGTTTTCTTAGATTTCCTTCTTTTAATGGAGTTTACACGATTAGTATCTGTGGACTCATGAATATTTCAACCTCAGAACCATCATTTCTGAGACACCCGACCCAGGTCTGCTTCGCTTAATTAGGGGGTAGATTTGCTTCCTTGGAGGGATTTTGTTTCCTTGTTAATTAGACTGGAGAGGCCTAGCTTCTGGCTGTGAATAGAAGTGTCTCAGTTGTTGACACGTTGCCTTACCTGTTGTGAGGAATGTGGTGAATGTTTGATTACTGATAAAAAGGAATTTAAGAAGAGGGCTCAAGCATTCAGCTCAGTGTCCTTTGGATTTTAAGTTTTCTTTCTGATGTGGAAACTGACAGTGTGATGTTGGAATGTTCACTTATTTGAACTGCTAATCTCCCAAAGTTGAGCTTCACGGTTCTTAGGTACATTATTCTGTGATTTTGATGATGTCAGTATTATTATTCTGGCTGATATGATTTTCCTGATTTACTTTATGTTTCTTCTTTGGCATGCGAAAAATTACTTGCCGAGAAGCTCAATTGAGCTTGAGCTTTATGATCTGGATAAAGTAGTTGAGGCCAATAAAAGCAAGAGATGATCATGTCTGTTACTTTTGTGGGGCGGGGGGCACAGAGAGTGGAGGACAAGACAATGAACAAACAAAATTATTCAGTAATGTGGGTTGATGCAGATGCTGTAATTCTTGTCAAAAGCACTTTTTTCCCCCAAGTCTAAAATAATTTCTCATTAGCAATTACTGGTACCTTCTACTTTGAAATATTCAAAACAAGCAGGGCTATACAAACAGCCCAAGGACCTGAAAGATATATACATTTCAGAAAACGCTCCTTTTATTTTTTACTTTATTTTATTTTTAAAATTTATTTATTTTATCGAAGTATGGTTGATTTACAATGTTGTGTTAGTTTCAGGTGTACAGCAAAGTGATTCAGTTATACATATATATATATATATATATATATATATATATATACATTCTTTTTCAGATTCTTTTCCATTATGGTTTATCCTAGGATATTGAATATAGTTCCCTGTGCTCTACAGTAGGACCTTGTTGTTTATCCATTCTATATATAGTAGTTTGCATCTGCGAATCCCAAACTAGAAAATGCTTCTTTTAAAAGTGAGACCCGTGGAGTTGTCAGCCAGCCCCTGGGGTGTCCCCTGAGATGAATGACATCATAAATCCTAGATCCTCAGCTGTTCTGACTCGACCCGGGGGTGTGAGAGCCTGTTCCCACGTGTGGTGGAAGCCAGTGCTGATAGCATGTGGGATGCAGTTCGGTTATTGGTTATGTCCCATGTTCCGTTAGATCGTGGCCATGTGGCTTCCTCATGCGTGTACCTCAGGGACACTGGGTGTTATCAGCAGATACGAACATTTCCAACGTGTGACACACATCTTGTTCCCAGAATTTTAGTGTTTCCTGCCTCATAACGAAGGAGCAAATGGAAGAGTGTTGGATGGCATCACCACTGGAAACCACCAGCTCTTTACTCCAAGTAAAGAATCCCTGCTGGTTTGGCGCCACAGTGGACCAGTGGGGCGAGGTGCAGGGAGCGGGTGGCTGCAGACACTTGCTTCCATGGGCTGAAAAATACCTGCAGAAGGTGGATTTTATATATATAAGTATGTACGGAGTTCGATGTGGACATGTGTGATTAACCCCTGTAGAATTGTGACCTAATGGAATAAATTTCTGCTTCCTAGCTGTGGCTCCACTGGTTCCAGGTCTAATACCTGTGTGTGTATCTGTCTGTCTAGGTGCTGCTACTTCGCTCCCTCAAAGCGAGCATATTCAGCAAACACTGATCACATGACCCCTGATTTACACTAACTTGCACTTCGTGTATTCTTTCCTTTATCTAGCAAATATTTATCAAGCACTTACTAGGTACCAGGCCCTGCCCTAGCTGCTGGATAGATAGTGCTGGGCAAACCAGACTCAGATTCTGCTTATGAACCAGTGTGTCTGGTGGGAGAGACATACCTGTAATAGCATGATAACAGTGCAGGTAGGTCATCACAGGTGCTAAGTGTTAGGCTGGGAGCTGGGGAGATGATAGGCGAGGGCCTGGTTTAGTGCGTGTGTGTCTGTCTGTGTGTCTTCAAAACCTTCTTCAGGCCGAGGCATTTGAACTGAGGTCTTAAGGGTGAAATGGTATTAATTAGTTGAGAGGGGTTGGCGGGAAAAGGGACAGAGTATTCCAGAGGTCCTGACCTACGGCCGGATGAGGCAGAGCTCCCAGGAAGAAACGAGGACAGTGAGTGAGAACAAAGCGAGGGACGGGCTGGTGACCTAAGACGAGGCCTGTGGTGCAGCACTGGGCCGGGAGCCACCCAGGACCGCGCAGCCACACTGGTCAGTGCCCTGCCCGTGGGGCCAGAAGGAAGGGTCCTTGGGACTGAGATGACCACCGGGCTCAGCACAGAAGTGGTTGGAGCGTGCCTCAGGGGCCTGGGAGACGGGGAAAGAAAAGGGGCACAGGGGAGCTTTCCTCCCTGCTGCTTTCACTTCTCCATAGTGCCAGCTCCCTCTCTCCCTGCAGCTGACTGTTAGCGGCTGAAACGTGTCCCCCCAGGCTCATAGGTTGAAGTCCTGTCCCCCAGGTCTTCAGTGTGAGGCTGCGCTCAGGGGTGGCACCTTTGAAGAGGTGCTTAAGGTGAAGGCAGCTTACGCGGGTGGGTCCTAATCCACAGTCTGGCGTCCTCCTAAGAGGGGATCAGGACGCAGAGCCAGGTAGAGGGGAGACGCAGTGGGAACACGGCCGGCCCCCTTCACGCCGAGGAGAGAGGCCTCGCGGGGAGCCAGCCCCGCCGACACCTTGGTCTCAGGCGCACAGCCTCCAGAATGATGAGATAAACGCCTGTTTTTTAGCCGGCCGGCCTGTGCAGCCCCAGTGCCGCCCGTGGATGGGCTCCTGCGGGTCAGCCCCGCGTGGCCTTGGTCCCCTCGGTCCCCTGCGCGCTGGCGGGGCTGGTCCTACAGGCCTGCGGGAGGGCGGGGATCAGGCCTCCGCGCCCTTGGATGATGAGTCACCTCGAGTGGACCTTCAGTCCCTGCCAGCCCCGCCGGTGGAGCCTGGCCGGCTGGACTGGCGGGGTCCAGGAGTGGGAGGAGGGCGGGGGGGGGGGGGAGGGGGAAGGGGGCGGGGGAGGGGTGACGCCGCTGGGCGGGGCATTGGTCGAGCGCACGTGTCCGGGAGAGTGCGCGTTTAGCGGAGGCCGAGCACGCAAGAAACAGCAAGCAAGGCAGCAGGTGGTGAGGCCCCGACCTGTGCGGTGAGGTACGGGATTGTGCCTGTGATGAGGGTCGTGGAGGAGGTGGGCGAGAGTGGGCAGGACCCGCTCCCCCTGGCCAGGGGGTGGCTGTCACGGCGCAGCGGGGACCATCCCTCCTGGACCTAAGAAGCAAGACTTCCAGGTAGTGGTTTGGACCGAGGGAGAGGTTTTGATGTTTCCCAGTGGTCGAGTCTAAGTAGAAAAAGGTGTTTGTTTTTGCCAAACACTGTGTTGCAGATATTCTTGACCTCTTCTTCTTTATTCATCGTGTCATCCTTGACCCCTGCTCAGCCCTCCTGTACCTCAGCCCTGACCGCTCCCGTGTTCCTGAGTCAGGCCTGCATCGAGGCGCAGGGCTGGGATGGGCAGGGAGCCTGTGTACAACAGGAAATGCTGAATGAGTCTTCTTTTATCACATTTGTGTCGTCTGACTGTTACCGTGTAAATCTCAAACAACCCTCTGCAGCTAAGGAGTATTGTTATTTAAAAAATGTTCAAAATGTAAATTGCAAAATGAGTTCCTAAAAACATTCTGGCTATAAAAAAGTTCACCACTTTGGAAGTATAATGTGTGTCCTTCTGTATCTCTTCTTATGTGTTTATATGTGTATGCATCTGCTTGTTTTGATTCTTGACATAAGTGGGATTCCATACTCTGCATATCTGATAACTAGAATATATCTGGGAAATCTTGTCATGGCTGAGCCCATACACCTACCTCGTTAAAAAGAAAACACCTGTGTATTGAGGTGTACTGTACATGCGGAAGAGTGCACGAATTGTGAGTGCACAACTCACTGAATTATCATGCTCCATGCTTCTTAAATGACTGTATACTGTTTTTCTCTCCATTTAAAAAATTAAAGGTAATATGTGCTCATAGTAAGAGATTTGTGGTAGAGAAGGATGTAAAGGGGAAAATCAAGGCTTCTAATCTGTCTGTCCCTAATCTCCAGAGGTGACCACTGTGCAGAGGTTTTTTTCGTGTGTTTTTCCCCCCAGGAAAAAACTGAATAGAAATAGGATCGTGTTATACGTGCTATTCTGCAATTTGAGGTTTTCTCTGAAATGGCATCTCTCTCAGAGCTTCCCGTCTGCTCTCATTGCTGGTCAGGAAGGCATCCTCGTGTTATGGACGTGGGAAGGGTGGCTGGAGAGGCCCAGAGACTCGTGCGAGGCCCCCCGCTGTCAGGAGGGAGCCGGCCACCACCCCAGGCCTGTCTGCTCCCCGCTTCGTCCCCTTAACCGTGTCCCCTCGCCCTCGCGCTGCTGCGGCCCTGGAAGCTTTCCTCAGTGTAACTCGCGGGGCTCCTTTCACCTCACCGTCCCTGGTGCCTGTTTTGTTCTGACAAAAAGGGGCAGGCGGACCCCGTGCCATGGTGGTAGGTGGGCCCAGCCCTTCCCCGGTGTGGCTGGCGGGGGGTGGAGGTCCGGGTTGTGTCGGCCGCTGCTCGGCCGCTCTGGGCTCCGTTTCTTCACGGAAACGCAGAACCGAGGGCCCGAAGCTCCACACGGGGCCCGGGGCCAGGATTGCTGAGTTTGGTTCACCTGTGACTCTTGAGAACCTTCGTGGTGCCTGGCTCACAGGACACACTCAGGAGAGGTTTGTTGAATGTGTATTAGTTTCCTGTGGCCGCTGTAACGAAGCACCCCCGGGCGGTGGTTGAGAACAACACAAGTTCTGGGGCCAGAGTCTGAAATCCAGGTGTCGGCAGAGCTGTGGCCTCCGCTGGCTTCTGGGGGCTCCCGGCACACCCCGCTGTCCTCGGCTTGTGGACGCACCCCTCCCGTCCCCGTCTCCTCTTCACAGGGCCTTCTGCCCGTGTGTCTGTGTCCCCGTCTCCCCCAACAGCCCGGCGGGCGCGGGGTGCACGGTATCGGGGGTCGCGTGTGCCCCCGGTGGAGACACTGCACGCCGCGCCCAGGATGGCGAAGACTCGGGTGCCGCTCGGGCGTGGGTCAGGCGGGCTCTCCGCAGCAGCACAGCGTCCTGGGGTAGACACCTTACACTCGAAGCAGCCTTGCTGCTGAGGCACCCTCACTGTGGAACTCAGGCTTCATCCTCCCGAGCTTTTGTCATGAAGACTGCGTATATCTCCTCACTTTTTTCTAAACTTCAGAGACTTCTGAGAGCGGTGACGCTAAAGAGAGAAGCTGTGAGCTCCAAGCACCCTGTGTGCGGCCCCGCCGTGCTTGCCCTTGGCCGAGCCCGTGCCCCGTCCGGAGGATGGAGTGCTGGCCTCTTGAAGGCTGGCAGACGTGCCGCTGCAGACACAGCTGCTTCAAGGACGGCCCGTGAGTGGGCTCGTCCAGGTAGTGGGGAAGGGGATGGAGGTGCCGGTCCACGTGGTTGGCGGTAGCAGTTAAGTAGTAGATGATTTGTCTTGTGGAACGTGGAAGAAGGCAGCAGTAAGCAGGCTGTGCAAGTGAATTACGTTGCAGTAAACACAGTGCAGAAAGGCAAGGCCTGTCAAGTTTGAACTTTCTTCTCTTAGCCTAAGGAAGTAAAAATTCCTCCAAGTATTTTTTGCAAGGACAGAAATCCTTTCGAAACACTGTATGTTCACTGTTTATAATTCAGCAATGAACGAACAGGGGTGAATTTTCATTATTTTAAAATGTAGTGAGAACTGCCCAGGATGAAATGTGGGTTTGCTGTAGGGACTCCATCCCTGGGTGTAATTCAGGTGAAGGACCCCCCGCCGTCCCCACAAATAATCCAGCAGCGACGGAGCAGAACCTCAGTGTGGGTACCAGCAGCCCTGGCATCGGTGTAAGGTTCCTGGAAGGGTGTTTGGACACCAAGGATGAAAGGGTGAACATTAGATTTCTTACGAGGGGATTAAATTCCTGTAGAGCTAAAAATCTTCTAACACTCTTCATTATATAACTGCTTGGTTTTTAAACATATATCTTTAAAGAACTTTAAAAGTTCTTTAACACGTTAAACACATAGATTAAACAATGTATGCAATAAATGGAACCTCAGACCTTAAATTTTTATTTGCTCAGCTCATTCGAAGGACATTAGTTAGCAGATGTCTCAGTTTTTTTCTCCCATGGTTGAGTTTGTGTTTTAAACACGCTCTTTGATATATTATTTCCGGCATTTCATATGTTTTTAACCTTTTCTCCCCCGCAGCTGAGCACAGTTGAAATGCTTAAGTCTTTCAGGCTAAACATGTTTGCCATTTTTGGTCAGTCTAATTACTTTCGTTCCGTATTACGTATTTCATAGTACGTAATACTATTAGCATTTTCATTTTTCTATTTTCTACTTATTTTTAGGACAAGTCCAAAATATTAGAAGATACGGAAACCCCAAACTCTTGTCATACAAAGGTAGTGATTTTGTTGAAACCGAAGTGTTAGTTGAAGGTCATCATCAGGTGACAGTGTGAAATATTTACAAAGCCCAAGAAAGCCCAGCTGTGGCACCAAAAGCTCTGGTCTCGCTGAACGAGGTGCGAGAACGTAGGAAGTGTGACTTGAGGACCGCTTGCGTGGTGGTGAAGTGATGGAGCCCTGGTGTTAGTCCTGGCCTGGTGACTTGCAGCCAGTGATTTCTGTTCCATAGGCAGGCGTTTCCTCTTCTCTAAAACGAGGGGTTTCTGTATCTGAGTTCCTGTGCGGCCCTGAAAATTTTGGCACGATTGCCCAAGCCAAGGCCAGCTCCGGCCGTGAGCATTTAGGACAGACTGAGGCTGGCGTCTGGGTATCGTCTTGGTGCGGTGACGTGAAAGGGGCCTCAGAGTCACCCCGGGACACCGGCATCTCCTCGGTGTCCCCTGGAGGCCCCGCCTGCCACAGGGACCTTCAGACAGACGGTAGGGTGGGCCAGGCGTTCAGCAGGAAGGCGGGGGGCAGCCAGGAGCCCAACTTGGGGCTGGTTTGCTCGCTGGGCCTCCTGGGCGGAACGACCTCCCTCTGTTCCGCCCGCAGTGTCATCCCGCTGCCTGAAGCCCCCCACAGCTGGGGACGGAGTGTCCCCACGTCCAGGGGTGCTGCCTTTTGGAGGGGCCTGAGCCCATCTCACCGCCGTGCTGTCCCACTCTGACCGGCAGCTGGCGGGCGGCGTATTTATGCTGAATGCGGGTGGGAAGTAGCTGAGCTTCTCTGGGGTCGCACGAGCCTGGGCGGAGGAGGGCAGACACTGTGGACTGGATCCTGCACACAGGGACACGTGGGGTGGGAGTGGGGAGGGATGCTGTTGGTAGTTTGCAGAGTCCACGGGAGGCATCGGGGACCGTCTGGGGTAGCGGGGGCTTCATCCGGGGCGGGGAGATGTCCCAGAAAACAGAGGCTCCTTCAGACGGGTCGGGGGGACTCGGGAACTGAGTCTTCCTCTGCACGAACGCTCCTTTCTGAGCGCTGGAGAGCAGGCCGTGGGGCAGAACAGGCAGGGGGTTTGTCACCGGGCAGAGCCCCCTCTGCCCCTTGCTACCTGCGTGGCTCGGCACCTCCCTTAGCCCGACGTCATTCGTGGGGCCGTGAGGGTCCGCCCTCCAGTGCCCGGGACCTGCGACGCTCGGCTGCCAATCCTCTTTCCAGAAGTGAGAGCTCGGAGTGCCCTGTGTCGGTTACGTGGTGCAGTCAACCCTGTGTGCCCGTGTGCCCGTGTGCACGCGCGTGCATGTGGGCTGGTGGAGTCTGGTGATGCCGTCTATCGACATTTGTCATGTACACGTCATCGGGCATTTTGCTCTGTTTTAAACAGGCAGCTTAAACTTTAGGTTCACAGGCTGTTCATGAGTTAGTGACTGCAAATGATGCCAAATCTGGTTTCGTCCAGGTTCTGCCACTGGCTGGGTGTGACCCTGGGCCTGGGCTGTGAAAGGAGCTGGGGCCCTCATGTCTCTCCTCCTCCTGCTCTTGTGGCCCCAGTGGCCGTGGAATTCCTTATGTGCTGGCCAGCCGTGACTGTTTCCTCTTCCTCCCTCCCTCCCTCCCTATCTCTCTTTTTGATGATGTGGGGAAAATAATAGCTGAAATAATTTAAAATACTTATCTTTTGACTTTGTTCTTTGGCATAGTTTTGAAAAGTCTTAGATTCCTAAGACTTCTGTAAGAAAGACTAGGTGTGCTTTGTAGTTTGGTTCTAATTTTTAAAAATTGGTGTTAGGAAAGATTACAGTGCCCTCACAAGGGTCCTTTAATGGATGCTGGATGTAGAATGTGTGTGTGTTTTATTCCTTGCGGCCGATTTTTGTTTACCCCTCTCACCCTTGCCCTCCCCTCCTTCCAGAGCACCCCCATGATTTTTTTAGGTAGACACTCTGGTTAGTTTATCCATGTTTCGGTTCTTTTTATATCTCCTACCTAGAGCAGCTGATCACTTTCTTATGTGACTAGACCCATCTCTGGCTAAGTAAGTACATTTATGTAGCTGATAACTTTCTTTTTTTTTTTTTTTTAAATATATTTATTATTTATTTATGGCTGTGTTGGGTCTTCTGTGCGAGGGCTTTCTCTAGTTGTGGCGAGCGGGGGCCACTCTTCATCGTGGTGCGCGGGCCTCTCACTATCGCGGCCTCTCTTGTTGCGGAGCACAGGCTCCAGACGCGCAGGCTCAGTAGCTGTGGCTCACGGGCCCAGTTGCTCCGCGGCATGTGGGATCTTCCCGGACCAGGGCTCGAACCCGTGTCCCCTGCATTGGCAGGCGGATTCCCAACCACTGCGCCACCAGTAGCTGATAACTTTCTGATGAATTTTGAAAATGCAGCAACAGTGAAGAAGCTTACAGTGCTTCCACTTTTAATAAGTCTGGATGTTTGTTTTTTTTTTTTAAATGGAGCTTCTATTTATAGTTAAAATATTCACTTCCTGCCTTTGTAGGGTAAGAAAGGACACTGAGTGAACATTTTATGAAGATGATCATCTACTGTATTTTAAAGTCTCTGGAAAAGGACATTTCAAACCTTGTTGGCAACTTACTCCAGAGCCTCACAGTCTTTGTAGCCAGGAAGTTCTTGTTTTTTTGTTTTTTGTTTTTGTATCAAATACAAATCCCCGTCCTTGCAGTTTAATCCCATTCCTCTCTTCCCGTCCCTAACGGGAAAGAAGTGCTCCCTGTGCCGGCCCTAACCAGCCCTTATCTGGCCGAAATACTGCACTTCCTTTACACGTCCTCTTAGGACCTGTTTCCTAATGTTTTGACGGCTTTAGTCGCTCTCCTTTGGACGCCCGCCAGCTTCTCCCCGTGTTTGGGTTCCGGTCCAGAGGAGCCCTGAGCCTGGTCAACAAGTTCTGGGTAGAATAGAGCCTCGCGCTGGGGAAGGGCTGTCACGTGACCCTCCTGAGTGCAATGCAGTGTATATCTTTAAAAATAACTCCCTGCGTTGCTGATTCATGCTTCGCCCGGGCCCTCAGATTTTCTCTTCCTGAAAGTTTGGTTTTCTCCCATCTCTTATTTGAGCCCTTAGTTTTGAGTACCTTCCTAATTAAACCACCTCTTGTTTCTGTAATCCTCACGGTAGAGTCAGTAACCATCCATGGGAACTGAAACCTGTCCATCCCAAATGCTGTTTCTGTAATAGAGAATTGTCATATGTGGATGGATATTGGATATAGTTCCCTGTGCTCTACAGTAGGACCTTGTTGTTTATCCATTCTCTAGATACTAGTTTGCATCTGCTAACCCCAAACTCCCAGTCCATCCCTCCCCCACCCTTGGCAACCACAAGTCTGTTCTCTATGTCTGTGAGTCTGTTTCTGTTTTGTAGACAGGTTCATTTGTGTCGTAGTTTAGATTCCACATATAAGTGATATCATATGGTATTTGTCTTTTTCTGACTTTGATTAGTATGATAATCTCTAGGTCCATCCATGTTGCTGCAAATGGCATTATTTCATTCTTTTTTATGGCTGAGTAATATTCCACTGTATATATGGACCACATCTTCTTTATCCATTCATCTGTCAATGGATACTTAGGTTGCTTCCATGTCTTGGCTGTTGTAAATAGTGCTGCTGTCAACATAAGGGTACGTGTATCTTTTAGAATTATAGTTTTGTCTGGGTATATACCCAAGAGTGGGATGGCTGGGTCATATGGCAACTCTATTTTTAGTTTTTTGAGGAACCTCCATACTGTTCTCCATAGTGGCTGCACCAATTTACATTCCCACCAACAGTGTAGGAGGGTTCCCTTTTCTCCACACCCTCTCCAGCATTTGTTATTTGTAGACTTTTTGATGACGGTGATTCTGACTGGTGTGAGGTGATACCTCACTGTAGTTTTGATTTGTTTTTCTCCAATAATTATCGATGTTGAGCATCTTTTCATGTGCCTTTTGGCCATCTGTATGTCTTCTTTGGAGAAATGTCTATTTAGGTCTTCTGCCCATTTTTCGATTGGATTGTTTGTTTTTTTCTTATTGAATTGTATAAGCTGTTTGTATATTTTGGAAATTCAGCCCTTGTGGGTCGCATCATTTGCAAATATTTTCTCCCAGTCCGTAGAGTTGTCTTTTTCTTTTGCTTATGGTTTCCTTTGCTGTGCAAAAGCTTATAAATTTGGTGAGGCCCCACTTGTTTATTTTTGCGTTTATTTCTATTGCCTTTGGAGGCTGACCTAGGAAGACATTGGTATGATTTATGTCAGAGAATGTTTTGCCTGTGTTCTCTTCTAGGAGTTTCATGGTGTCTTGTCTTGTATTTAAATCTTTGAGCCATTTTGAGTTTATTTTTGCGCATGGTGTGAGGGAGCGTTCTAACTCCGTTGAGTTCCACGTGGCTGTCCAGCCTCCTAACAGCACATGCTGAAGTACCAAACACCTTCTGATTCCTCTGCTTGCAAGTCTGCTTTCGGAGTGAAAATGTTACCTGTAATCAAGGCCTCGGTTTTGGTGCAGGTGATCGAGATACTGAGTAATTCCTGTGGTCGGCAATCCTGCGGATGGCAGGAAGCACAGGTGGTGATGTGGGTAGCAACGAATGGCACCTCCACACCTTAAATCCCACGAGAGGCATCATGCACGGTCAAAATTAAATTAAAATTCCTGAAAATGAAGCAGAAAGGGGAAAGAAAGGGGCAGTTAGAAGAATAAAGTAGCCCCAAGGGACACTTTCCAGTTCTCGAATCCTAAGCCAGCTCTGGTTCAAATACCTGCAAGGATGAGTCCCTGTGCTTGTTCATGTGTCAGATATTTAACTATAATGCGTGGAAATACCTTGAGTTGCTATCGCCTCTGTCAGGAGACTGAGCTCTGTGATACTCACAAATAAGTAGCACTGCATCGACCCAACATTTCATTATAGTTAAGAGAGTGGTCCATCTTGAAGGACAGCCAGCCCATCAGATAGGCTTGGTAACCTTAGAAATGCTTCGCACTGCGGATTCTAGGCGTGCTGTACGTGGAGAGTTTTCTGTCAAAGGAGCGTGATGCTACATCCATGTTTATTATGCAAATTCGCATGTGTTGCTAGGTTTATTTAAGTTTCTTCTTTGTGAGCTTAGCTTTCTTTACTTCCTGGACTGAGAAGCAAGTTTATTTTTCACATTAACCTAGTATGTAAATTTCTCATCCCCCTGCTGGCGGCTTTTTTCTCCTTCCAATAGTGGCATCAGGTCAGGGTCTGGGCAGGGAGTCCTGGCATTAAGAACTGGCTGGTGTCTTATCTCTGTTTAGCTGCGGCCCTGCTGCGGTCCACCCATCCCTTCTGTAACTGGGGGGTGCTGGCCAGGGTGGGATCTATTCAACATGCCTTACATATAAATGTTGGCGTTTCAGAAGGTATGAAAACAGGCTGTGTTTTGCTCGTTCAGTTCACATTTTTTTCTCTGTTACTGGATTGAAAGGTTACCATTTCTTGCAAGTTACCAGACACATTGGTAACTTAAACCAAAGAGTAGAATAGGTGAATTAAAGACAGATCGAGGCCAAGATTGATTTTCAGTTTGATACTTAGTATCAATTTTTCTAGTCCATTGAGTGTTATCTGACAAGTATGCAGCATTGCCAGTTATTGGCAGCTATGTCCTGATAAGGCAATCTGCAAAGCTGGGAGAAGTTAGATCACAACTATCTATCAGTAACTTTAGGGTGAAAATAGTAGCAATCGTAGTTCGACAGCAAAATCAATTTTAAACGGTCTGATATCACTTTAAGAGCTGATCCTATGCAGTAATGTGTGTGGGATTCAAGAGAGTAAATTCTTGACTACCTGACCTTGGAGGAAAAATATGTAGCAAGATGTTTTGTGATCTTGAAAGAGTGAAGTAATACTTCAGCAACTTGGTGTTCTGTTGGTTGCATCTAGGCGAGCCATGACTGAATGCGTTCTGTGCGCAAAGAACTTGTTTTGCATCGATATCCCTATCTGAAAAAGGGAGCAGTGATAACATTTCATACGCTGGAAAACTCAACATGCCCTAAAATGTGAAAATGCAGGCCTTCCTTTTATATACTAAGTACAACCTAAAACATCAGCTTAATTGCCTTCCTTCCACATTTCACACGGACAGGAAACCAGAGTCCTGACCCTGGAGACGTACAGTGTGTCCGTTACCGTCTGTGACTGATAAATACACTTACCTGGCACAAACACACGTGATCCAAGGTGACCTGAACAATAATATATAGTTTTGATTAATGAATATGCCGGGCTTTTCTTTAAGGTTTGAACAAAGAATGATGTAACACACAGATTTGTTCATAAAATAAACAGAGGTTAAAGACTGGAGCTGTTTCTGGTAGACTGTGCAGCCCTAAATCATTCAAGAGCAATGAAGCAGTTTTCTGGACAAATTGTGTTTCCTTATGAAGGAAGGAAGCCACCTTTGTTCTGAGTCCCTGGCGCATACCTCACAGGTGAGGTCACCCTGCGTACCTGATACCCCTTTCCTTTCACGCACGCAGGGGAGCCGTGGGCCCTCCCCACACCTTCAGCTCTCTCAGTCCGCAGAGCAAGGCTTACGTGTACCTGTCCATTAAAGGCTTTCGAAGGACGAAAGCCAACCCCAGGGGCTATGTGAACCATGAATGGACAATAAAAGACAGTGTGCTTCTGTTTTTCAAATAGCCTGTTTAAGGACAAAAGAGCTATTCACTCCTACTTGACTTTCACGTAGTTACAGTGAAGGAGGGGAGGATGGTCGTCGTGTTTTGTGCTTGATTTTAAGGCTGCTCCACTGAGATTATTTGAAACAGTAGTTGTCAGTTTTTCAGACTGATAAAGTCGCTGAGGCATGTGTGCTAATACGTCTCCATGTCTCGTTTCTTTAGAAAGAGGTGAATTTAAGAAGTGGGTCCCCACCCCCTGCAAGATCTGAGGGTGAAAGCGTTCAGAGCGTCAGATTAAGCTCTAACTGTTGAAATCACCTCCTAACTAGTCCTCCTGCCCCGCCGTGTCCCCCGGGGTCCCTGGTGTTTCCGTCAGCGTGACGTGACGCCTGTTGTTCAGAACTGCAGGATGGTTACACGGAAGCCGCATACCTGAGCCCCGCCCTTCCCTCCACCTTGTCTTTGCCGCTTCCGTGTTTCGCTCCAGCCACACAAGCTTTCTTGCCGTTTATTAAATCACCGAGGCCTGGGGCCTTGTCACCTGCTGTTTGCCCTCCCTGGAGGGCAGGGCTGCCTTCACCTGCATCTCAACGTGGCCCGCTCCCTTCCTCCAGTTTGCTGTCTTCCTCAGAAGGTCCTCTCTGACCACCGTATCCCCAAAAGCCCCTCGCCCTCCTCCTGTCACTCTGCTGGCCTTGCCCTGCTTAATTTTTCTTTGTGGCACTTAGGTCCATTTAAAATCATGGATTACTTACTTGTTTGTTCTTTCCCTTAAATAGACAGTAAGCTCTGTGAGGGCCAGGACTTTGATTCATTTTATTTCTGTCTGTATCCCCAGCAGCTAGAACGCTGCCTGGCACGTAATAGGCCCTCGGTAAAGAATTTGTTAAATCAAGAAATTGGTGAATGAGTTTTACTTGAAGTATGTTGGTCTCCACTACTCTGCAAACGTCATGCTGAAAAAATGTGGCAAATGGGAAAATGATCGTGAATCATTCAGATGTTTTAAGTTGGAACTGAGAACTTTTATAGATGAGTACATTAAAGTGTCATGTTTGCTTATTTGGCCATTCATTTTGTATTGTTCTGTTTTATGAGGATAAATGTGGAACGGTTTAAAAAATAATCTTGCCGTGAGCCCTTTTGTTCAACCCAAGAGGTGAGCAACGTGATTTCAGACTAGAGCGGCGCCTCTGCTTTCAGCTTTTGGAAATGAACCCACGCCCTGTATCACTGACAGAGCGCTTCAGTACTTCTTCTGTTGAAGCTCCCAGAATCATGAGAGCACAGAGAGGAACATGGTCTTTTTCATTTATTTCTGCAAATCCTGTGCTTCACATACTCTTGGGAGGAGGAGGGACATTGTTTTCTGTACCTACAGCTGTTTAAGGAGTGGGTGGAAACACCTAGTCATCTCGGCTGTGTCGTGACTCCGGCATATCCCTCCTGTGATGCAGTGGGGATGCAGATTCGTTCTAAGATAGCCTGTATTTTCCTCTCCAAAATACCCCAGCTGAATGGGGGGTTGGTTCCTGTCGGTTCCTGTCAGGAGCCACTTTCCTGCTCAGAATCTGGTCGCGGCTGTGTTCGTTACACGCAGGACTCACCGGGGCATCCCCCGTGGTCCCTTGTGTGTCACCAGGGACCACACCAGACCCCTTCCTCGGCTCACCGCCCGGGAGGTTGCCGCCTGCTGGAAATCGGTTTTCCCGTCGCTGCCCGGGTGCTCCCAGCAGGGGAACGGGTCTCTGTGCTTCTCACTCCCAGAGAATTCTGTGCTTTCCCACGTATCGGCACACGGTCCGTCTCCACACAGATTTCGAGGATGTCCCTGCTGCTGCCTGTTGGGGAGCCACCAGAAGCGGTTCCGGGCGCTTCTCCAGGGTCACTGTGAGGCGGCAGCAGGTCACGCTGGGGGGACCCTTGGTGTCCCATCCGGGGGGCCACGGCCCCTGCTGGGTGCGCTGGCCGCAGGACTGCGTGGCTGGCTCCCTGTCCCGTTCCTGCTCCCGTGGTCAGCTGCGGGGTCTGCGGAGCCTGCAGCAAGGGCGTGAGCCTCCGCGGCCTCCGATCCCGTGGGCAGAAGCCCCTCTGTAGTGACAGCCCGTGCTGTGCCCCGCGTGGATCGCCGTCCTTGGCCGGAGTGCGGCCGCCTCGGGAGCTTAGACTTCAGCACAGATCACGTGAGCTGTGACCGCTCCCACCTTCAGGCCTGCCGTACGGGGCTGGTCACTGGTGGTCACTGCGGCCGGGCGGGCGGCCGAACCTCCGGCGCGGCTGTGGACGCTGCCCTCCCGTGGTTCAGTCCCTTCACAGCCGCCGATTCGGGAGGAACCCCCAGCTGGTCCCACCGCCTCTCCTTCCTGCAGCCATCAAGCTTGCTTTTTCTCTTTTCCATCTTGCGACCTCTTGTTTCATCTTCCTGCCCCTCCCTGCCCGTCTCCAACTCCAGTATCTCAGCCTTTGTCCTCAGTCATCACCTTTTCCCAATTTTCCCAATCAGCCATCGCACCCGAGTCTGTTAAATAGCCCTTGGAGTCCTTTTTTTCTTTTTAGATTAAAAAAAATGTTTTGTACGATTTTTAAAGGTTACTTTCAATTTATAGTAATCACAGAGTATTGGCTCTATTCCCCGTGTTGTACATACATCCTTGAGCTCGTCTTACACCCAGTAGTTTGTACCTCCCCTCCCCCTACATAGCCCTTCCCCACTCCCACTGGTAACCGCTGGTTTGTCCTCTGTGTCTGTGAGTCTGCTTCTTTTTTGTTATATTCACTACTTTGTTGTGTTTTCCTTAATGTCTTTTTTAAAGTGAACTACGTTTGGCTGGGGGTAGAAAAACCTGTGGAGAATAAAGCACGTGGTAAGAGGCGGCTTTCTTGATACTTTCTTTAATTTTCCTGTGAAGTGGAACTTTGTCCTTTTTTAAAAAATTTATTTATTTAATTTATTTATTTTTGGCTGCGTTGGGTCTTCGGTGCTGCGCGCGGGCTTTCTCTAGTTGCGGCGAGCGGGGGCTACTCTTCGTTGTGGAAGCACGAGCTTCTCATTACAGTGGCTTCTCTTGTTGCGGAGCACGGGCTCTAGGCGCACGGGCTCAGTAGTTGTGGCTCGTGGGCTCTAGAGCGCAGGCTCAGTAGTTGTGGCGCACCGGCTTAGGTGCTCCGCGGCATGTGGGATCTTCCCGGACCAGGGCTCGAACCCGTGTCCCCTGCACTGGCAGGTGGACTCTTAACCACTGCGCCACCAGGGAGGTCCCAGAACTTTGTCTTCTTTCACCTTCCTTTCTAGATGGAGAGCTATGAGATTATTCATGTTTTTCACCAGCAGTCTTGCAAGATGGTCATACTTCCCAGGGAATTATTTTATAATAGTATTCAAAATTTGAGTTGGCTTTTAGTTTCAGAGTAGAGTAATTGCTGGTTAAATGACTTGCATTAGTGGATCAGACCCAGTTAATGCACGTGTGTGCCTCTCTTAAAATAAAAGTTGAAAAATTGAATTTGTTCCTTGATAATTTGATCTGTAGGAAGTGGGGAACAAAGGATTCCAAACAGGGCTTTTAAAATCAGTTCTAATTAATTGCGTGTGCAGTTGCATCGGTGGAGATGGCGAGGCAATTAGTCTAATTATGTTTAAAAAGCAGTTGCATGCCTCAACAGACGTCACACCCGCAGGCCTGCCTATCTTTTTCTACTTTCTCCTTTAGGCATGTGGTGGATTTTTTGGCCATTAAGCATGACCTCGTCAGAGTCTGTGGAGCAGAACAGAGTGACAGGCTGCAGAAGGGCAGGGTCACAGACCCCCAGCTCCGCGATAACACCTGCCCAGCACACTTAGGTGGCAAGACTGAGACGTGCTGGGGACCATTTTTGTTCTCTGGCTACTACCTCCCCCCACCAACCAAATCTTATTTTTGGAAGGCTGAGCTCTCTCTGAAATATTTTTCTCATGCTCCAATTTGGAGTAAACTATAGCTGAGTCCTGTTCTGCACACAATGAAATGATTTGAGTTTCAGAGTAGAACTTGAATAAGTAGCACCTTGCCTGACAACTTACCCTTAGCATGAAAGAGAGCTGCAGGCCAGGGGGAGGGCCCGGGGGAGGGGCCACCTGGCTTGTGAAGTCCTCTTTTACCTGCCAGGTCTTCAACTAGTGCAGCTACAACGGATGTGACACCCCTGACAAAACTGTTTTTCTTTTTGACGTAAGCAGTTGGTGTTTGCACAGGAGAATGAACCAGAGATGTTTTCCCTGCCTTTTCATTAAAAGCTAACCGGAGCGCTTTTCTCTTACGTAGATTCGGTTTTATGGGAAGTCGTATCGAAGGTGGTCTTCTGTAAATCCTCCCCTAGTGCCCTTCCTTTGGTTTCTGGTAGCATTAAAAATGATTTATAAATTACACGTTCGTTTTACAGGATATCCTGCTGTTACAAGACTACAGTCTTTATTACCGACCTACCACAGCGATTTTGCTTTTTCTTTCAGCTGCATTTGCTGTATTTCTGACTGTGTTATTTGCAGCAGAAACTGGGGCTTGACTCTCATTGCTCTAGTTATGGCTGGATTGTGTGGTTTTCTCCATGTAGGTTTCCTCCTGCAAGAATGGGATCTTGAGGGTAGATGGCTGATGGTGTTAGGCCAGTTGGACCTTTGTTTTCTGACTGTTTTTGCTAATCCTGGTGTAAGAAGACAAGCTTGCTTCATCTGTGGCTGTCAGAATGCAGTGGATGTAGGTGAGCGATAGACAATTTAGATGGAGATATTTAACACGGACATTTGAATATGTAGATCATCGGGCAGTGAGGCTTGTGCGCGAGCATTAGGGCCTCTCTGTTCACGGTTCATCCACAGACACAGGCCTTAACTCTGAGTGGATCCATTCAGGGGTGACAGTTACATTCTCCTTCCTTCTTGGAGGTTACTCTGTCAAAGTGTTGTTGTTTGAGAAGTTTATTCTTCCTTTAATCTTTGAAACAAAACCACTCTTCTTAATATGGTAAGCATAAGCACATTCCTTTAAAATCTAGACCAGTCTAGGAATTTGGTTTGTAGTAAAGCAAAAGATAAATGTATTCTTTTAAACGGATGTTCGATGCTAGTCGTGCTGTCATTATGCTGGAGTATCTGCTCACAGAATACGGGTGTGTTTACTGTAGCGTATTCACCTCTGTGTGTTGTATCATCTCTGTATACGTGTATACACGTATGCGTAGTCATCTCTGTATATGTGTGTCCCGCGTTTTGCGTAACCTTTAATAAACACTGGGTAACTCACATTTTTGCTTTGTTATAATATCAGTACCTGTTTCATGCAGAGCCTTATTTACTATCCTTTTTGTTTCCTATTAATAAACTGTTAAATAATAAATAGTACAATTTGAAGACATTAAAGGAGTTAACAGGTTATAAAAACGGAACTGAAAACCACGGGTTAAGTTTAGAAAAGCTTATCACTGGGGTTGCCATTGTGTCTTGGTTGAATATGTGCAAGTCAAAAAAAATCATTATTTTGTCCTCTGTATGATTTTGTTAGACAGCCTTCCCATATTCTCTCTTGAATATTGTCTTAAATATTCCCACATGCATTTTGGTGTTGTTTGTCTTTCCCCTTCAGGTCATTCTGGTTATAGTTAGATGAATTTAAATTATTAACTTGTGGTCTGAGAGAATTTAGATTGATTGACATTCTGGCATTGGGAGTATAGTGAATTCTTGAATTCACAAAAAAGAAGATGTATTGTGAAACCGCAGAATTGGGTAGAAAGAGATCGGCTGTGTAGTGGCTTTAAAAAAAAAAACTGGGAAGAGCTTTTACAAAAGCAGCAGGAAGTTCTTACTGAATCAGCACTAGGCCATTGTGTGGAGGGGTTTGCAGATTTCTAATTAAGCCACTGAATACTTACAGTCCTCAATTCACATGGAAAACTTTGAAAATGGTGGTGAGGCTCCTGTTCAGTTTGTGTAGAGCAGCTGCATGTAATGACTTGATAGTGAAAATTAGAAAAAAAAAAAAAAAAGGTCACATGCGTGGAAACAGCAAGAAGATTTGAAATAGAGTGTCTTAAAACAAAATAGTAGGACAACCACCAAAAAGTCACTCCGTGTAATTTCGAGATCAGACAAAGGGATGGCCAGAGCATGATGGGAGCGTGTAGAAGCCTGTTGCTAAATCACAGACGAGCAGGAGTGCGGTTCACAACCGCGTTTACTACTCTGTTGCCCTGGAGACAGACTTCACATATCAACTCTGGTAACGCCAGGGTAGCTCTCCGTGTCTGCAGTTATTTGAGTGAAAATCTGAATTTGTGATTTGAGTTGACCGTAGTCGGTGCAACAAATTACATTTGTGGCTGGGTGGAGATTTCCAGTAGGTTCTCAGTCATCTTGTGGAAAATAATGACATCAAGGATCAGAAATAAAATCTGATTCTTAAAAGTTCAAATAGGAAAGCGTGGTACCTGAAAGCAAGGGCAGAGGCTGCCGAGACTGATTTAGATGTCAGGCATCCTCTCACTTTGTAGCGGAATGAGGTAACTGGAGAATGGAGATAACAAAATTAATAGGGGAGTGCTGAAAATATTGTTTAAAGGTGAAAATGAGAGACTTAGCCTGGAACGATCAAGATCGCATGCAGTTGTAATTTTAAATGATTCCTTAGAGGAGGTGAGCATTCCTGCATTCCTCACTCTGTCTGCCGTGCCTTGCCTTCTGGTGTTGTGCTGTGGTTGCAGTGAAAATGACATTTCACTGATTTTCCTTGAAAAACACTCATCCAAGTGTTTAAGAAGTGTCAAGTGAAAAAAAAAAACCACGGAGTTGAAGCCTGGACAGACATCTCTAATGGAAATGAATTGTCTCCCCTGCGGTGCTATTTTTCGAGACCACCTGCATCAGAAACACCACGGTGCTTATTAAAAATGCAGATTCCTAGTACCACCCCCCCCCCAAGACCCACTGGTTTCGGTTTCCTGGGGCCGGCCCTCGGGAATCTGTATTTTGAACAAGTTCTTGTGCTGATGTTTGAGGAAAACACTTCCAAGATGTAAACGCAGATCTTAGCTATTAAGACACAGGGATTGAATGTTTTCAAATCTCTCTTAACTTTGGAAAATTTTAGAAGTGGTATTGCATCCTAAAAACATTGCTTGATAGAAATGGTTATGCGGATGCTAGAACTTGGGTCACTGCACGAGCGAGGTGTCTGTGTGGGGAGAAAAGTTTTCATAGAAAGCAGTTGTATGTTTGGGATTAAATCACAGATCAGATTAATGATCGAAATGGCTTCAGCAGAGTATTTCCCCTTTGGGGAGAGTGACAGAGTCACTTACCATTATAATTTTTACTCCTCTGTTTAAAAAAAAAGTCTTCTAATTCAACTAGAAAAAAAAATATACAAATATATATATACATACATATATATATATATATATTTGTATATTTTTTTTTTTTTTTTTTTTTGGCCACACTGCATGGCTTGTGGGATCTTAGTTCCCTGGCTAGGGATTGAACCTGTGCCCCTTGCAGTGGAAGGGCAGAGTCTTAACCACTAGACTGCCAGGGAAGTCCTTCAACTAGAAAAATATTTGATTAAGAATCACATCCCTCCTTTCCCACCAAAGGAGGCTATTTATAATATTTGGAGCCTATAAGTATTATTGTTTACATGTAAAATTTTCAGATTTCATTGGAAATATGATTGAAGTGAAATGTCATCTTATATTTTTTTAAAACATTTTTTGATGCTACGCCTTCTGCTGTTTTAACTACCCGGTCGCGAATTTAGGGACCGGCCATAAGGGCAGACAACCGGGTTGGCTTTGCAGGGCGCCGAGGGCCTGTGGAGGGAAGCTGGCCTCACGTCCCCGGTCCAGGTGCCCGAATGACACTCCAGTGGGGTCTCGGCCCCGGCTTTTAGAAGGGTAGCCATGTTCTCCTTTCGGTTTAGGTGCATTTCTGGAGCCGCTGATCTTGGATCCCACCCTGGGGCCTGCTGGCTTTCTCCGTGTCTGTGCGTGGAGCTCAGGTGCCCATGTGGGCGGCAGGCCTGCACCAAAGCACATCTCCTTGCTCAGGTGCGTTCCGACCCTTCCTCACCTCTGAGGCCCTTACTGCAGGGGATGGTAGTTTAAAGCACAAACAGCAGCCCTACAAGATAAGGCCAAACGATCCTACATAGAAGTGGGGCTGAAGTTCACTGCCTGTGCCGAAGGGTGTGTTTGTTGAAGGAAGTCTATTCAAGCCCCTTCTAAGTGTATCCAGCCTGCATTTCCTATATTAATTGGAAGGTTTAAACTTAGGTCCGTTTCACATAGACTTGAGCCGTGGGCCTAGCTTTAAATTTTTTAGCCCCTAATGAACATTTCAAAAAGGCTTCACTCCCTTCTGAAGCCTCCCTGCAGTGAGAAGGATGCTCAGGCCATGTTCAGTTAGCCCTGGACCATTTACCGAGCGAGCGCTGTGCGCCGGTATTGTGGGCAGGAAAGGAATAACGCAGGTTGGCATCCCAAGTTGGAGACAGTTTCTGAAACCACTTCCTTAAATAATTAAGTGAAACTGAGTTCACTGTAAAGCATGTTGAGAAGTATTAATTGACTTTCAGAAAGTTGACCATCTTAAGATTCCGGGAGTAGGTGTCCCAGTGTCCACTTGGAGGGTCTGTGCTCTGTGATGCTGACTGTCAGACTTCATTATTTTTATTTTTTAAAATTTTTATTGAAAAAAAAATTTTTTTTTGATGTGGACCATTTTTAAAGTGTTTATTGAATTTGTTACAATATTGCTTCTGTTTTATGTTTTGGTTTTTTGGCCGCAAGGTGTGTGGGATCTTAGCTCCCCGACCAGGGATCGAACCCACACCCCCTGCATTGGAAGGTGAAGTCTTAACCACTGGACCACAAGGGAAGTCCCTTCATTAATTTTTAAAGAAAAGTTTTTCACTGATGGGTCTCGTGTTATATTATGATTTGCAGTTAATTAATTGCAGTTCTCCCGAGTATTTTAAAAGATTATACTTATTTCATTGAGGTAGAAATGTTTGGTAATGAGGCAGATGTTGCTAATGCTGGAACGGTTGAAAGTTTTAAACCTTAGACGACGCCTTTTCATTTCTTCGGAGAAGTCTGTGAACGGCTGTTTAGTGGAAATGCGTGTTTGCCTGTTGACTGGCTCCAGGGCTGCTCCTGGCAGTTATTTGTTTTGTGTTCTGAACAACGTGTGTGGCTCTGAGCTCACCCTGCTAACCTCCTGTTTTTCCCCCTACGCCCTGCCCCTTGGGCATCAGCTTCTGTCTACACGTCGCTTGCACACCTGGCCTGCAGGATACCCCTCATGGTTTAACAGAGATGTGTGACCTCGACAGAAACATCCCTTTGTACAAAGCAGGTCGATTGGTTAACCTTCCTTATTGGTGCAGTCGTGGCCGAAAGAGCGACCCACATATGGTTTGAAAAGGCAAAAATTCCACTTGAGGAGGGAAGTAAGTAGGAAAAAGATCATCAAAGCATTACTGAGGTGAGCCAGGTGTCTCTGGTATGGTCTTGTGTTTAGGAACTGGCCAAAGTCAGGCTTGGTCTGTAGATGTCTGTGGTCAGAACAGACTTTTCGTTTTAACGGACTAGCCACCAAAATTTAAAATTCTGGGTGTACATGAAAATGTATTTTTTTCTGGAGAGAGGGCCCCTGCACTTTCCCTGGGCTCTCCCAGGACTCCACAGCCAGACCGTGCACGGGTCTTGCTGTCCCCTGGGTGAGGCTGCGGGGTGCCCACCCTTTGCGGTCTCAGCACTGATTCCTCACAGGGCGAAGCCTGCATCCGACCTTTGTCCTCACTACCTTCTTCCTCTGGCCGGCCGCAGGGTACTCCCCTTGATTTGTCCAGCACCCTCTGTAACTTGCCGCCAGCGAGCTCCCCAGATTTCATGGCTCTGCCCGTGACTCAGCTGATGGACCTCCCACCAGCCACGTTCAGGGCCTTGTCATCCAGATCTGCACTTAAACAATATGTGCAGGGGCGGTGGGGAATACAGTGGGAGATTGGGACTGACATCTACACACCACTATGTATAAAATAGATGACTAATAAGGCCCTACCGTACGGCACAGGGAACTCTACTCAGTACTCTGTAATGGCCTATGTGGGAAAAGAATCTAAAAAAGGGCGGACACATGTCTATGTATAACTGAATCACTTTGCTGTTCACCTGAAACTAACACAACATTGTAAATCAACTCTACTCCAAGAAAAATGTTAAAAAAATATGTAAAGCTCCACATACACATTTTATCACACCAGCCCCCTGACTAGGTTATTTTTCAGTAGCGTAAGATACTTTTCAGTATGTAAACGTGGTTCTTCTCTCTACGTTTAAGAAAGTCTCCCTCTGTTTTCTTCACCAAAATTATGTCTCGTAAAGACTTCAGAACCTTGCATTTGTAACAAGCTGGTCGTTGATGTGGGCGACCTCCTGTGGGCATGGACGATGATTTCCGCTCTCGAAATCAGTTTTACTTTTCTCCCAAATAAATAAAAAGCACGTGGTGGGAATGGCCTTTGGACGATTCTGCTCCTCAGAAGGTTCCGTGATGCTAAGCACGATCCTTTCCCTGCCCCGTCGCCTTTCCTGCGTGTCAAGGAACCTCCCTGGCTGGTTCCCCATCACGTCACTCCTCCTCTGCCTGCCGATTCTGTCCCCGCCTCCTCGACCTCAGGAGACATTAATTACTGTGCGTGTCACACAGCCAGCTGGCACCGCACTTTGGGCTCCTGTTGAATCTCTAGTTGGCTGGCAGATTGTCTGCTCATTGAGAAGGGGATGTGTGTGTATTTGTGTTTGTTTATGTGCGTGTTATTGGCAGAGGGTGAGGCAGGAGCAATAGTCGGGCTGGTTAAAGGCAGTCGTCTCTCTTCCACTTTCTTTCTTTTTCCATCACTTTGTACCAGAGGAGATCATGGGTGTTATTATTCAGTTTTTTTTTCTTTTTTATGAGTTGTTTATTTATTTACTTTTTTAAAAAAATTGAAGTATTGTTGACGTACAGCATTATGTAAGTTACAGGTAGGTGTACAATATAGTTATTCACAATTTTTAAAGGTCATACTCCATTTATAGTTTTAAAAATATTGAATATGTTCCCCACGTTGTACAATATATCCTTGTAGCTTATTTTATACATAATAGTTGGTACCTCTTAATCCCCTACCCCTGTACTGCCCCTCCCCCTTACCTCTCCCCAGTGGTAACCACTAGTTTGTTCTCAGTATCTCTGAGTCTGCTTCTTTTTGCTTTATTCACTAGTTGTATTTCTTAGATTCCGCATATAAGTGAAACCATACAGTATTTGTCTTTCTCCGTCTGACTTATTTCACTTAGCATAATGCCCTCCAGGCCCATCCATGTTGCTGCAAGTGGCATCATTTCCGTCTTTTTTATGGCTGAGTAATATTCCATTGTGTATATATGTACCACATCTTCTTTATCCATTCCTCTGTTGATAGACATTTAGGTTGCTTCCACATCTTGGCAACTGTAGATAGTGCTGCTGTGAACATGGGCATGCATGTATCTTTTCTAATTAGTGTTTTCATTTTTTTCTGATCTATGCCCAGGAGTGGAATTGCTGGGTCGTGTGGCAGTTCTCTTTTTAGTTTTTTTGAGAAAGCTCCGTACGGTCAGTGAGTAATTTGTTAGCGTCTGAGTCTGTGTATTTATCGTTTCCTTCTTAGAATAGTCAGGAGCAGTATGTGTATCTGCCCAGCCCTTCCTCGTGGCGTGAAGCCCCTCGACCCTGGCGGCGAGGTGGCCGGCGTGCGGGAGGGGTTAGGGTGGACGGCGGGTGCTGACCGCACCGGGCGGGTTCCGGGTCTTCACGCCTGTGAGCCTGGGTGGTTCTCACTGCAGCACCGGGAGGTGGTCGCTGTTACCATCTCGGTTCCAGGGATAAGGAAGTAGACAAGGAGAGCTGAGGGACCAGGTGAAGGTCCCTCAGCTGGTGAGTGCATGTGTCACTGAGGGCGGGTTAAGCTGTGGCTGCTGACAGGCGGCCCTGCAGTCCGAGGGGCCCCCAGGACCCACACTCAGTGCTCACTCGTGCCGCGTGCCCAGTGTGCGGTCCTCGGAGCCCCGGCGCCATGGAGGCTCCGTCTCAGCTCTGCTTCCAGGAGGGGGCTGGCCAGCGGGCTCTGGCTTCCAAAACGTCTCCCCCCACCCCCCGGAAGTGACACATTTCCCTCCTGCTCACATTCCATTGTGCAAACCCTTGCCGGGCCCTGACCCAGTTTGAAGGCGGCGGGAGGTGCATCCTGCAGGGAGCAGTGGGGTCTGTGAGCAGCCTCGGGACCAGCCTGGTGGGGGACCCAGCCTCTGCTGCAGCGCAGTGACCACAGCCGTGGGGAGTGCATGGCAGGTGGCCTAACACGCGTGCTGTCCACGACGGTTTTGTCGCTTATGGTGTAGAGGGCGTGTCTTTGAAAGAGATTAAGTAAAATCCCCCTGCAGTATGCTCATTATTATATGATTTGTGGTTATGAATATGGCGTGCTTTTATACGAGAGGCGGAGGAGCAGGGTAGACGGGAGGGTGGATTCTGGATTGAAATGCCAGCTCTGTGTGGATTTCCTGTGTGACCTTGGGTGAGTTACTTGACCACTCTGTGCTTCGATTGCCTCCTGCTAAAATGGGAATAGCGGTAGCACCTGTCACATAGAGGTACTGTATCATTTAAAACAGAGTGGGTATTGCTATTAGAATAGCAAGTATGGAATTCATAGTAAATATTGAGAAAATGGCAGCTACTACCTTTTACTGTGAATTTCATTGTGCCACAGAGTAAACGACATCTCTAGAAACTTAACTCTACGCAAAACAGACAGATGGCCAGGTTGGCCTGTCAGGGTATCACTCTGTTGTCATGGAAGCCAGGTTGTCCTGATGCTTGGTGCCAGCAGTGTTCATAAATTTCCATCTGTGTTCATCAAGAATCAGGGAATTGTTGCTCTGAGTCGTGTTTCCCACGGTAGGGTTACAGGTGATATCCTATTTCAAGAATATCAACGTAAAAGAACTTGTTGATTTAGTTATTAAATACATTTATACCCAGCAAATCAGTGAATGAAAATGCAGATGTGTAAACCTAAGTGAGAAGTCTGGTGTGTAAGCTCTGGAGCAGGGGTCATCAGTGGAGTGGTCTCGACCCCCAGCGACGTCCGGCAGTGTCTGGACCTGTGTTGACCTGGATGGGGGACGTGGGGCTGGCATCTAGTGGGTAGAGGCCAGAAATGCTGCTAAACATCCTACAATGTACAGGACAGACCCCGCCCTAGAGGATTATTCAGCCTAAAATGCCAGCCGTGCCAAGGATGAGAAACCTGACCGAGAGGTAGAAGTCTGTACACGTGGATGGCTTTCATAGGAAGAGCCCTCCGGGTCAGGTGGGATCCCGTGCAGTCAAGGCCGTTGTAACCCCCTACTGGAGATAGTAGGAGTCCGTCTCCAGACGCGTTGGGTGCTTGTCCTAGCAAGGCTGTGCCCTGGGCGTGGCAGGGCTGGTCAGTGAGAAGTCTGCTGTCAGAAGTGCGCTGATTCATCCTCGATGAAGGCAGTGATCAGGACGTCTCTGGTTAGATGCAGTGAAGGTTCTCCACCCAAACCCACGCTCTCTGACTGCCGTGGCCCCGTGATGGAAGAGTTGTGTGTAGTTTGCGCCCTGTGAGATCTTGAAGCTTGTGCTGCTTGGCATGGGATCATTCTCGATCGGGGCTTCTCAACTGCGAACCGTTGGCATTTTGGTTCCTTTTGGCTGGGTCTGTTCTGTGCATCGTAGGATACTTGTTTAGCAGCGTCCCTGAAACCTACCCACCAGACGCCAGCAGCAGCCCCCTCCCCAAACCCCTCCACCTGACCAGGAGGGACCTAAAACCCTGGAAGCGCGCCCCATGGAGGCCCAGTTCCGGAGTGGTTTGGGTGAGGACGCTGCTTTTCCAGGGGTGTTTAGGTGGGCTAAATGGACGGGTTTGGCAGAGTGAGGTGAGAATGGAAGAACAACAGCAGCAGCAAGCAGGAGTACTTCTCAGTTTGGGGGTTCCTTAGGATCAGGATGGCAGGCGAGGGATATCTCAGAGCATAGGACGGGTAAGCAGATGGTACTTAACAGGGATGGAAGAGTTGAAGTCCTGCGTTATGTATTTGATGGGCATGAATCTTATTTGGGGGTTTGAGCACATCACCGGAGAAGGGTAAAAATCTCTAGTAGCAGCCAGTTTTCAGGGCTCAAGCACAGTTTTCCCAGATTTACCAAATCAGCTTCATTTGGTGTAGCTGTGACGTGTGTACCCTGCTGTTTCAGTCAGAAGGCATCTGATCCCAGGTCGGTTCATTTGCCCTGGCCACGCCAGGGACGTGATGTGACCAAAGGTGGCCTTTGATCTGACCTTCGAGGGGTGCAGAGGAGGGGCCCGTGGCAGGAGGAGACCTGGATTCAGGGCCATCTCTGCCGTGGTTCCAGCATTGTCGTGTGCCCTGGGGCGAGGCCGTGACCTAGCTGAGGCTCAGTGTCCCACGTGGAAGGGCGTGAGGAGGCCCAGTTGGTCTACCGCTCTTGGAGCCTGTGAAAACCATGATGCTCCATGACTTGGTCCGCCATGTTTCCTACTTGCTTTATTTTACTGTCCCCGTTGCTACAGTGAGTGATCTTTTCCAAGCGCGAACGTGAGCACTGAGGCCTCTGCTTGAGTCTCTCAGGCCCTCTGCTGGGTAGAGCACAGAGCCTCTCAGTGTTGGCCCCGCCCACAGGCTGCAGGGCTGCCGTCCACTCTCCCTCTCCCCTCGCTGGCCCTCACTCGTGCCCTCCCCAGCCGGCCAGCGCCTAGAACAGATGCTCAGCAGCCTCCCTCCCCTTGTCCACCTGGCTAGCTCCCTGGCCTCGAGCCCCTCCCCTTAGCCAGGTAGCCAGGCCTGCCTTTTTGCCAATAGTGTGTCCTATGTTTTGGATATATTTCCATTTTAGAATTTTTAAAACTGTTGAAAAAATTTTTGTCATTTTTTCTCCTTCTAGACTAATAGGTTTTTTTAAAAAAAATAATTAGTTTTCTTTTTATTTATTTATTTATTTTTATATTTATTTTTGGCTGTGTTGGGTCTTCGTTTCTGTGCGAGGGCTTTCTCTAGTTGCGGCAAGCGGGGGCCACTCTTCATCGCGGTGCGTGGGCCTCTCACTATCGCGGCCTCTCCTGTTGCGGAGCACAGGCTCCAGACGCGCAGGCTCAGTAGCTGTGGCACACGGGCTTAGTTGCTCCGTGGCATGTGGGATCTTCCCAGACCAGGGCTCGAACCCGTGTCCCCTGCATTGGCAGGCAGACTCTCAACCACTGCGCCACCAGGGAAGCCAGACTAATAGGTTTTTAAAGACAGGACCTCATACTTATATATCTTTATATTTCTCGTGTCAAACAGTGCCCGAGAGGTATTGGGTATTTGGTGAATATAGCTGAAGGAATCAGTAATTGAAGAGAGATGGTCCAGGCAGAAGTAGAAAAAGGCATCAATTGTTCAGGACTCTGATGGCAACAGAAGTGGGAGTTGGTGCTTATGGGTCATTGGAGGAGAAGTATCCTGTCACGGCTTTGGGGAAAAGCTAATCTTCACAATTTAGGATCTGGAGTGGGGGAGAGATGTATTTTCCTTTGTGTTTGTGAATAACAAACAAATTTGGGGCAACAAACATGATCAGCCAGAGTGTCGTGAAATCAGCAGTAATGTAATAACAGGACACATTTGCGGAATGCTCGTGTGCTGGTGCTGTTCTCAGCATCTGCATATTTTAACCCAGGGCCCTTGCCTCTCCCGTTTGTTCATGAAGAAACGTGGATGCCGGAAGGTGAGCAGCCCAGGGCACGCAGCTCGTGTGCAGAGCTGGGATCCTGCCCGGGCCACGACCTTGTGGTCTTTATATGCTGTATCTTAGTATCTCTCAGAGCAGGTCGCTCATTGACCAGAGACAGTGTTTTTTAACCTGTTGAGCCTAGTGTATTGTTTCTACTTAATAACTATAAATTTAAAGAAGTAGATCTCATTTATAGAATTTTTTAAAAAGGGAGAGTCACTAATATTTGAATAGCTAATAGTTTAAGATTAAAGGTGAGATTTTTAGTTTAGATTGAAATGTTTCTAGACTTTCATTGAAAAACAGGGTGAGAACCACTTAAAAGCAATTCCCCATCCCTTCAAAATTAACCTCAGCATATTTGAATTGAATATTCTTTTCGATTAACTCCGTGGATGAAGGAAAAAACCTTTGGAATGCCTTTTACCAATCTGTTGCTTATATATAGTGGATGAAACATCCATGGCTGTATTTGAGGACCAGCATTTTGAGTAAGATACATTTTGACTATTTATAGACATGGTATGGTTTGTTTAGACAGGGATCATTTAAAGTCATATTGAGTTAAACATTGTTTCTTTTAAATGACCCATGCATATAAATACCATTAGAGGCTACAGTACATTTTCACAGTTGTGTTGTTTCAAGTTAATCTTAATCCTAGCTGCAATATGGCATTGATTGTACATTTGATATTTGCAAATAGATCCCATAAACTCTCGTGGGCTAAGCTGGGGCTGGTTTTGTTCCCACTTGTGATGAAGTTGCTTTGAGTGCTCAGTGAGTGATGCCCTGTGCAGATGTTCTCAGTCTCCGGAGGTTCACAGGGGCGTTGGGAAAACTTTCTGAGAACAGTGAGGTTGAACACTTAGAGCTTTCAGTGCTTTGGGACTTGTAAATTTTAAACAGTTAATATGCGTTGGTGACCCTCTAAAAGAGGATAATGTATACATCCTTTCCCAAACACATGTGACCACAGAAGAGGTTTTGTTGTTTTTTTTGGGTTTTGTTGTTGTTGTTTTTTGAGATATACCCATTTATATTTCCAAGTGTTCCAAGGAACACAGTCAATTTGAGGAACAAAAAGGTCATGTATTTTAGAATAAATTATTATTAAAATTGCTCTTTAGAAGATTCGGAAACTGTTCCTCTGATCATTATTTAAAGAAAGTGGCCAACAGAAGTATTTGAGAATTGAATTAAGTTTGACAAAAGTATTCTTAATTAAATTCACATATTTATTCTATGCAAGTCTCTTCACTTAATAAAAAAAAGGAGAATTGTAAAGATGAGTCCATTTTCCCACAACTGAGGTTGGAATTAAAATGTCATGTTTTATTTTTATTGGAAAGCAGTGACAGTTGAGACAGAGTTCAGATATCTTTGGTTGACTGAATGGAGACCTTGAGAGTTTCTGGAAAAACTCACTCTTTGGAGATGCAGTAAAATTAACTTAATGGAAGTGTAGCCATAGGTCAACCTGACTGTAGCAGAATGAATTATACCTACAGGAGCCTTTGGATCTTTTTTGGAATAAGCCCTGAAATGGGCTTATAGGAGGTATCAAACTCTCCATGAACCTAAAACAGCTCTTTGGTGGGGCTTTCTTGCTTTTATTATTATTATTTTTTACTTAAAGATAGTTTCTGGTTTGTACTCTAGGAGCCATCTGAAATTTCTTTCAAGAACAGATTTCTTTAAAAAAAATTTTTTTTACACTACCAAGTTCTACAGATGTTTGTAGAATTATTCAGCAGAGTCGGTCAAGAACTCATAATTGGAGCAGGAAAATCCAAAGAGCGTGTGTGTGTGTGTGTGTGTGTGTGTGTGTGTGTGTGGCATATGTCTGTGTGTCTCTATGAAAAAAATAAAATGGTATGTGTACTAGTAGATGATTAGAAATTGTGGGGGGCCAGAGCGATGGCCCCCCTCCCCCTCCAATCCTGGGACCGGGGAACACGCTGTCACATGGCAAAGGGGAAGTAGAGCGCAGATGGGATTAAGGTTGCTACTCAGCTGACCTTGAGGTGAGGAGATGACCTGGGAGTGCCCAGATGGGTCCAGTGGGGTCCAAGGGCCTTTCGAAGGAGGAGAGAAGCAGAGAAGGGCTCAGCTTTTGCTGCAACTTTGAGGTGGAGGAAAGACCCCATAAACGAAGGAACGTGGGCGACCTCCGTACGGGGGCAAAAGCCAGAGGATGGTTCTTCTCTGGAGCCTTCAGAGAGGAGTGCAGTCCTGTCCAAACTTGGTTTTAGCCCAGCGAGACCCAGTTTGGACTTCTGACCTCGGAACTGTTAAGACGATCAATTTGGATGGTTTTAACCCGTGAAATTTGTATGAATTTGTTACAGTGGCCCCAGGAAGCTAATACGCATGTGAACTCTGATCTGCTTAGGTCGACTCCCTGTATTTGAAGATCACCTCGTTTTACAGCCAGTGTTTTCTGGTGCAGATTTTTTAGTTCTTATAGAAGATGTGCATTTAGAGTATGTATTCAGTGGTGAGCTGCTTACTGCTCCTTTAAAAAGTGACGCAGTATAAAACGACTTGTTGAAGAAAAATAAGAATTGAAAAGGCATCCTGTTATTTTCATAGGAAATAAAATCCTTAATAAAGTTCAGATCAGGGGTTTGGGATTCAGAGTCACTTCATGACTCCAGGATTTATAGAGTTCCCTTCATTCACTCTTGGGAAATACCTTTTAAAAAGTTTTCCTTATGAGTGGCCTGAATTGAAGCATTTGGGGATGCGGGAGATTCTGCTCCAGAATCTTGGATGGTATGTTTCCCTGCGGGAAATTCCATTGTAGCCACCCTTGCCCTTTGACATTCCTCTGAAAGTGGCCGGGTTTATCTTGATGGCACTGCTCTGCTGCCTGGGCATCCGAGGTCTCTGCTCTCAAGGTGTTTCCACCGGTGGGGAGTAATTACCATCAGTGTGTGGTACAGCGAGATGAGTAATGCAGAGATGCCGAGGGACCCCCAGGGACCCCAGCTACCTCCGGCAAATGTTGTTTCAGAGTATAAAGTGCTCATTCAGATTTTAAGAGAAACACTGTGTTGCTGGGGGCTCCAATACAAGTTGTAAAGCATAAATTCCAACTTGACACACCTGTTAAGAAAACCACTTACTTTCGTCCCCATTGGTGGTCTCCGTGAATCATTTTACTGTGTACCTATCAGTGAAGGATGGAATATTTGGTGACAGATATATTTTTTTCAAGAGGAACATTTTTAAATTATGTGAAATAGGGAATAGTTCTTTGCTTCTCATGTGCCATTTCAAATCTATTTAGTGTTTAATAAATTGAGTTTTTTGAAAATAGATTATCGATTGTTGTTATAGTCTAGTGATTCTTTAACTTCCTATTCTTTTTTTTTTAATTTATTTTTGGCTGTGTTGGGTCTTCGTTGCTGCGTGTGGGCTTTCTCTAGTTGTGGCGAGCGGGGGCTACTCTTCCTTGCGGTGCGCGGGCTTCTCATTGAGGTGGCTTCTCTTGTTGTGGAGCATGGGCTCTAGGCACGCAGGCTTCAGTAGTTGCAGCACTTGGGCTCAGTAGTTGTGGCTCGCAGGCTCTAGAGCGCAGGCTCAGTAGTTGTGGCACATGGGCTTAGTTGCTTCGCGGCATGTGGGATCTTCCCAGACCAGGGATCGAACCCGTGTCCCCTGCATTGGCAGGCGGATTCTTAACCACTGCGCCACCAGGAAAGCCCCTAACTTCCTATTCTTGTTAACATTTTGTAATTGGAATTAATTGAACTACCAATTCTTTTTTTATGTGTTTGTAAAACCAGTTTGGTAATTGAGGTGTGTACAACTTAGATTTAGAATTAAGGGTAACTAATGCTATTTTAACTCATTCAGTTTGTTACCCAGTCACAGTTATTATAAGGCTTTACCTTCATGACAGTTTTGGTGCACTGAATAAATATAGTTATAAAGATACACTTTCATTATCTACAGTAGTTTCCTATTAAATTGATGGTGTGTCATGGCCAAATATTTAGAAAGTTTCTGACCTAAAGCTTTTTGTTGTTGCTTTGTGCTGTTTCTGTACCTCCCTTTGGGGAGGGAAGGATGGTTAAATGAAGTTAGCATGAGCTATGATTTATTATCTCATTAATTACTTAATTCATCTAGGTATTCTGTTCTCTCCTGCCTTTTTTTTTTTTTAATGAAGCATCATCGAAATTTTCTGCCTTGTAGCATCTTGCGTGTTTTGCTTTTCACTGCTATGGAATGGGGGTGTTTTGGTGACCAGGAAAAACCTTGATATAGAGACACGACAACTATGGTGGAAAGCAGAATCCTTTTGATTTATGAATTTGCAGCTGAATTGTAATGTCAAGTGATCGTGAAAAACAAACCCAGTAGGAGTTTAACTTAATTTCAGAAACAAAATATACTCTTATGTTCAGCGTGTTTTGCCTTATCTGGAAGCTGCTTCTTCCTTCACTTACCACAGGTACTTAACCACCCACCTCTTTCCTTTGCATTAAACGCACAAAACGAGACAAGCGTGAGTCCCAGCCTGGCCTGTTCTGATGTCGTTACTGGGACAGTGGCCGTCAGGATGCTCTCTCCCCACCTTGGTGACGTTCAGAGTACGCTGCTGGCTGTCTTCTTTGTCTTGTCCCTTAGATGCATCGCCCTGAGGGTCCGTCTCTCCCTGACACCGGGGTCTTCCCTCTAAGCTCCTCGAGTTCATTCTCACACGACCTCTCCCCCGCCCTGCCCCTCCCTCAAGCTACCCCCGCCCCTTATTCCCTTCCTTTTGAAGCAGCTTTGACAAGCGCTGCCCCTCACCGGCGTCCCCCTCCAGGTGTCCCTCACCTGCGTTCCCCTCCAGGCACCTGTGCGTCTGACTTTGCCACACAGCTTGGTTCCTGAGGCTCTTCCTCCTCCCGTGCCAGCTTTCAACCCAAGGTTTTCTCTGCCGACCCCCCCAGGTGGTGATGTCAGTCTGTGACTTCAGTGGGGGCCGCCTTGCTGATGGCCGAGCGGTGACCCTGTGCTCTGCCTGGGCTCTGGGCCCACATCCAGCTGACTCTCCTGCTGGGGAGGCGTCTGGCCGAGGTGCCTGAGGCTGAAGCTGGACGCGCTGCCTTTCTCCTCAGGCCCCTCCTTCTCCGGGTCGGCTAGTTCGTGGCCTGTCACCCTGTGCCCCCGGGGGAGTCTCGGGTGGCGGGCATCACCCCTTGGCCTGTCTAGGTGGCGTCCTGCCCCCAGCCCCCCGGGGCTGCCGCACCTGGGCTCCCTCTGTGGTCTGTCGTCGTCCCTGCGCGGTGCGCACTGTGCTGGGGTCTCTGCTGAGAGGGGGCGATCTGCCCCGACATGCAGTCACCTGCGGAAGGCCGCCACGTGGCCCAGGCCGGCCCCGAGGGACTCAGGGGTCCAGCCTCCTCTCTGATGTCCCCTCTTCAACGCTCTGCCCCAGGCGGTCTCTGCTGGCCCTCTCTTCATGATCCGCCCCCCCCCCGCCCCCCGCTACTCTCCAGCACCCCTGCCATGCCAACCTTGTCCAGGCTGTCGTGACCCCCGATGACTGCAGTGTCTGAACCCCGTCACCCCAGGCTGCCCTCCCCTCCCAGAGTCAGGCCCTCGAGCAGCAGACAGAGACGTCTTCTGAGATAAACGTCTGGCCACAGCTCCAGAGGACAGACAGCGTGCTCTTTCCTCTGCTCCCAGCACTGCGGGCCTCTCGGTCGTGCTCAGAACAGAGTCACACCGACTCTTTGTGGCGGCAAAGCCACGTGGGATCTGGCCGGCCGTTCTCAGGGGCGGCTCTGCCCCTGTCCTGTCCTTCCCAGCAGTGTTTGGCACGAGGGTGGTTCCCTGATGGTTACAGGGATGGTCCTGTTGGCTTTCAGTGCCTCAGGGCCCAGGATGCTGAGTGGGACGGGACCACCCTCTCCTACCCCAGTGACAGCAGTGCCCTTGCTGGGACAGCACGCCCCTCTGCTTGCCTTTCCCGTGGCTTCTGTCTCCCGTCCGCTCGCTGGTTCTACCCCAGCCTCCCGGGTCCTCCGAGGCTCCTGCCGCCCTCCTGCTCAGGGCCTCTGCACGTGCTCTCCCATCCTTCCTTCCTCTGCCTGAGTCACTTCTCTCACTTGGTGCGGGTCTCTGCTCACGTGTCACCTCCTCCTTGGTCCTCTTGCAGAATCCCCCCAACATCGCTGCGCCTTTACTTCGCTTTGTCTTTCCTCTCGGTACCCCTCACGACCTGTCGTGAGCTTTTGTGTTTGCCCGCGGGTCTGTCTACCCATCTCCTGCCCTGGAGAACAAGCTCGTGAGCGCGGCGCCCGCCGGTCGAGTTCGCGGTGCACCCCGTCCCCCGCCAGAAGGCGCCCTGACCGCCTGGTGCCCGTGACCTGCGCTGACGCGTCCTTTGCAGAGGGGCGCTGTGGGGCGGGCGTGGACCGAGGGGGCGCGGCCGCCCTCGCCCCTGCTGCCCGCACCTGTTCCGGCGCTCCGTCTGCACCTCCACTTCCCGCCGTCTTTTGGGGGCCCTTGCAGCTGCGCCGTGTCCGATCTGGCGGCTCCTCAGAGCGCTCCTGGGCCTTTATCTGCCTACCTCCTCCCCCGTCACTTGAGTAGGTGCCCTTCCGTGTCTTCCTGGAGGAGAGGCCCCCCCTGAGGTGTGGGCCGGGAGGTGTGCATATGGGGGGGGGGACCCGGGCCACCTGCGGGGACCTTGTAGGCCACGTCGTGGGTGCCTCCCCCATGGGGGCTGTGGCTGCGCAGGCCGGCGGGCGCGTGGGGCACCTGGTAACCCACACGTGTCGGGCGCGCCGTCTACACCGCGCGCATCCTGGGGCTCCATCCACACCAACAGGACCAGGGGTGCCGTCCGCACCGCGTGCATCCGGGGGCTCCACACACACCCACAGGACCAGGGGCTCCGTCCACACCAACAGGACCAGGGGTGCCGTCCACACCGCGTGCATCCGGGGGCGCCGTCCCGCCCATTCGGGTTCTGGGTCAGCCCGTGCAGAACTTCCTGTCCAGACCGCTTTCTCAGCAGAAGTGGTGAGTTAGGGGTATGGTCGGGAGCAGGACGGATCTTGGGGAATTAACCCGTAAAAGTTAAAGAGTCACAAAGTAGAGAGTTGTTGACCCCAGTTCTCTCTCACTTTTAGTTGTAAAATGCAGTTTAGAAGGTGAAAGATTAACAAGGGAAACAGTAAACTGACTGAATTTTATCCTCAGATTATGATTCCACTTTTATTGAAGCAGACTTTGTTTTTATTTTGTTCCGGTATTTATCTAATGATGTTGTTAATTTGGAGTTAAACTCTATTATCTTAAATCCCTGTTAGGAAGGTGTCAAAATAGACAGAAAACCAATGACTTATAATTTAAAAACAGGTAATAATCGTTGCTGATTTTTTTTTTTTTAATTTATTTATTTATTTTTGGCTGTGTTGGGTCTTTGTTTCTGCGCGAGGGCTTTCTCCAGTTGCGGCGAGCGGGGGCCACTCTTCATCGCGGTGCGCGGGCCTCTCACTGTCGCGGCCTCTCCCGTTGCGGAGCACAGGCTCCAGACGCGCAGGCTGGCTCAGTAGTTGTGGCTCACGGGCTTAGTTGCTCCACGGCATGTGGGATCTTCCCAGACCAGGGCTCGAACCCGTGTCCTCTGCATTGGCAGGCAGATTCTCAACCACTGTGCCACCAGAGAAGCCCTCGTTGCTGATTTTATGTTGCAGAATGTTTTGCCTGGGAGGGAAACAAGTCAGCCTTAAACACCAAACAAATGGATCGGATATATGTTATTATCACACTTCATGATGTTACACGGAGGAGCTAGTGGTGTGTCCTTTGGGTGGAGGAAGGGAGAAAGGCTTACTTTTAGAAGGACGAATTGTACAGTTTATTATATTGTAGTCTGATTATCCAGTAAGCACTGTGGTTATGCTTTAGCTTCACAATTTAGTATATGTGCTATACAAAGACTCAGGGTCCCTCTGATAAAAAGCTATTGGAATTGTAGAATGTAGATATTATGTGCATGATGAAACATAAAATTCATGGCAAATTTTAGGGAGGAAAAAATGAAGTGTTATGTCATCTTGGATTTAACAGCTATGCTCTTTTTAAAAATATTTATCTATTCATTCCAGTTTCATTGAGTTATAATGCACATAGAGCACTGTATAAGTTTAAGGGGTACAGCATAATGATTTGACTTACATACATCGTGAAATGATTATCACAGTAAGTTTAGTGAATGCCCATCTCATATAGATTAAAAAAAATTTTTTTGTCCTTTCTGTGAGAACTCTTAGTATTTACTTTCTTAACAACTTTCGTACAGAACATACAGCAGTGTTAATTATATTAATCACGGGGTACATTACATCCCTAGTACTTCCTGTAACTGGAAGTTTATACATTTTGACCACCTTCATCCAATTCCCCCCTCCCTCCACCTCCACCTCTGATAACAGCAAATCTGATCTCTTTTTCTGAGTTTGTTCATATGTTTTTGAAGTATAATTGACCTATAACACTATGTTAGTTCAAGGTATACAATATAGTAATTCAATATTTATGTGTATTTCAAAATGGTCACCATGCTCAAACAGCTACATTCTGTTATTATAAGACATAATTGTAGATTGTGAGGTACATTACCAAGAGTATAGTCTTTATAGGCTGAAATGAAATGGTGTTGTGGAGAAGGTTTTAGCCTACTGCATATATTTGACCAAATCTTCTTTTCCAATGTCAACGTCTTCGAAATTTCCCCAGAACAGAGTTGTTAGTATAATGGATTATGGTAAAGCTTAAGTTATACATGATTTTTTTTTGATGGAGATCAAAACCAGCAATTTGGGCAGGTTTTGAGTTGTGTTTTTGTTTTTGAAGCCTTAAAAGGGCTTCCACCGAGTCTGCAGGGTGAGGACTCAGCTGGTTCACGCTTTATCACACTTTGTTGAAAAGACTGATTTTTTTTATGTGTTTGGAGGCTTCTCAGAGTTCTGTTTATAAACATTGCCAGGAGCAGAGAGTTAGGAATCTTCCGCTCGAAAGAAAAATGACAAAAGGAATAAAATCATGACTTGACTTGCCATGGTTTGGTGCCCCTTGTCTCATCCTGATGCCACTGGGGCCACTCCGGGTCCCCTGAGGCATGGAATGGGTGGTGTCAGCAAGTTGGAAGCTGTGTAAAAGGCAGCGTTATGCCTCTCATTTCTGATGAACCGCTCGGGGCCCTTTGGAATTACAGTTAAGTTGTGTTTAAACCATTTTGACGCGTGACGTTCAAATTTAACTGAACTTTTAACTAAACCAGAATTGTCTGTCTGTTAAAGTTCTGCCTTGAAGGCACATTTTACATGTGACTGGCCTTCGATCTCATTCATTTTCACAATAATCAGAGCCTCTGCTGGGACTTCGTTCTTGAGCATGATGATACTGACCTCGTGAAGCGTATGGATGGTAGTCGCGTTTTCACGGAAAGTCATGTTCCCTGTGTGTCACCCACCCCTACATGATAGGGGGCTGATAGCGTGGTCAGGTGGGTGTGCGTGATGGTGAGCTCGGAGCCGTGCGGTCAGCTGTCTGGCTGAAGAGTCCAGTGTCGTGGAAGCGACTCGCCCTGCAGCTGGGTGCCTAGGTGCCCAGACTGCTGGACGGTGGGCCAGACCTTGAATTGCTAAAATCTCCAAAGGCCAGACAGCGGCCGCTCTTGAAGCCGAGCAAGTGTCCCCCATTCCTCAAGCCACCCAAGCCAAAATGTGCGTTCCAGAAGTACTAGAAAAAGGAAATTTATCTTGTGGAAGAGAGGATCACACAGAAGTTCATTTGGCTCATTCATTGCTGACCAAGGAGAGCTAGTATAAATGTTTACTCCTAGAACTTGTCGAGTGACATGTATTCAGAATGAAATTTATTCTTCACAGTCTTCCTGTGAAGAGGCAGCCAGCTCTGGGAGTTTTTCTTCCCGTGGCAAGCAGTTCATAGTAAAGACAGAAAATCGTGTCAATTTCAATCTCATTATTAAAACAGTCAAAAGTATGTGCAGTCTAGAACACAAACTATTTCCTGGCTTAGTTTTCTCTAGTTGTAGACTGGCAGTGAGGCATACTGGCAGACTGACGATTCACTTTGAGTTGAAGTAATTTTGATATCTCTTTAAAGTATTAATGAAAAGTTCCTCTTTTTTCTTCTTTCCTCCCTTCTGCTTTTCCCCTAATTTAGATTAGCTCAAGCTAATTTGAATTGATTGCATGGGTGTTGATTGTTTAAAAAAAACCCAAAACTATCCAAGTATCATTTTTGTCACTGAGACAAAATTTAAATCTCGGAATAAAAAGCATGACATTTAAGTGAAGGGAATGCTTTTACACAGGGTGACAAGTAAACAATTGATTCTGGTGATTGCTGGCTTGATAAGAGAAGATAGAGGAGCACAAATGAAGAAATATTCCCACCTTCAACACTTATAAGCCCCTGGTTTCTGCAGCAGGAAACGCAGGACCTGGCTCTGGGTCAGGGGGCAGCTGTGTCCCGGGCCCCCGTCCGCAGTGGCCACAGGGGGCAGAAGACAGTGGACACAGGAGAGGGAACGCAAGCTGCCCTTGCTCACGTCCTTCCAGTACTTGGCGAGGGCTGTCGGAGGAGAATGTGTTCGTTTTTAGCAGGCAGTGTTTGATAGCCTTGAACTCAGGCAGTGGCTCCTTGGCTTGACATTGGTGGGAAAGAAGGTATCTTCATGGACGAATATTTGTCAGACTGTTGTTTATGACGTCTGATAACAGAACCCTTTTTCTTTTTGTAATTTTTATGAAGTCTTTCCTTAAACGCATCATGTGCTCCCTCCACTGGTTGGACAAAGACTGCACAGCGTGGACCGCCCTCCCCTGAGGGTTTGGGACCCCGCCCTGTGCTCAGTGTGGCTCTAGGCCTCCACCCAACTCGGACTCTGTCACCTCTTCCACGTTACTATCCTTGCACCTGTCAGACACACCTTCTAATCTTGTATGTGTTGAGAAACCAGGTAGCTGGGTTTACTGTGAGTTCTCTGCTGTGTAAGGAAGGTTATGAAGGAGTGTGGGTCTGGGGGCATTGTGGTGCGTGGTCTTTGGGTGGAGGAATCACGCTTCTGTGCTCAGAGCTGTGTGTTAGAGGGTGGATCTGTCCAAAGTCTGATTTCTAAATGCTCTAAATTACTGTGTACTTTTTAAGGCACCTTGGAAGAACAGTTAACCCCTAATTAGCCTGAGCAAAATCTACTTCTAGATTAGCTTTACTTACACTTTTTATTCTTACATAATTCCTCCCATTAATAAATTTATGTGTTTATTAGGCACTCTACTACCTACTTTGCGTGCCTACAAACACATCCCAGTATTGGCTTCAGCCAGCTATCATTAGGTAGTTAACGCTGCTCTAATTCCCAGATGACCAATAAATGACCTTGGCTTTCTCTGCATTTTGATCGTGGGTGGTGATGGTCCTTTCTGGTCCCTGCTCTTACCCTCCTCTGCCTGTGTCACAGTGGCTGCAGCCACATCCCCAGGCTCTCAGTCCCAGCTCCAGGGAAATGGTGAGGGGTTTCCAGGTCAGGCTGGTGAATTTCATGGGGGGGAGGGGGCAAGTGTTTTATTTAAATGTGTGTAGGTATATTTATTATGTATACATATATGTATGTATATGTATAAGTATGTATGTACACACACATTTGAAGTAAAGATGGCTGCATCAAACTTGATTCTGATGCAAATCCTGGCTACTGCTTATTCTCCATAAGGGTAAAGGCATTCATACTTGAATTAATTTCTTGTTGGAAGTTCAATCTGCAGACTATTCTTGCACTGCAGTGATTTGAGGGATCATAGGAATTTCCCAGGGTAGTTGAAGAGACCCAGTATTTTTGACTAATGATGATAGAAAGCATTCTTTTCCATCAGTTTTGAAACATTTCTTTTCATTGTAATAAAATATATGTAACATACAATTTACCATTTTAAGTGTAGAGTTCTCACGCATTAGGTCCATTCACGGTGTTGTGTATCTGTCTACAGAACTCCTCCTCTTCCACCCAAACAGTCACCCCCTGCTCCCCTCCCTGCTACCAGGTCAGTGTTTTATTCCTCACCGTCAATCACATCCGGTCTCATCCAGCCCAGCCCTGGTTAGCGCCCATCCAGATGCCCTCCAGGTCTGGGTTCGCTTTCTGTCTCTGGTGCTCCTTTCCTTCCAGCCTCCCCTGAGCTCTGACTAGTGTCTAGGCCCCTTCGCTGATGACTTCCTGACTCGGTCAGCCATCACCTACCCTGCTCCTGTCTTTCCGATTCACCGCCTGGTGACGGACACTCCTGATGGTGCCGCTTTGTCGGGTCGTCTCTGTGTTGCCCAGCAGTTAGCGCTGGTGTTTGCCTCCAGCTTTGAGACTTCTCCCAGGCTGCTCTTTTCTTCCTACAGCTGCCTGTACTGGCCTTGGTCCTGACCTGCCTGCCCAGCTCATGGTGGGTAACCAAGGCCTCCCGACCATGTAAGAAATAACAACAGGCAGATTTAAAATTCGACCCTGGGAAGTCTACTGTTCAAGGCACTAAATGGCACATTACTGTATTATAATATATAACATTGAAAAATGAAATACCAAATGTATTTCATTTACCAAAAATCTAAATAGCAGGAAAAGTACTGAAGACCATGAACTGCTTTTCTAAAAATAATTTTTGAGTTAGCAATTAATGGATAATACAAAAGCGATGGAAGAATAATTCCCATTAAGAAATTCGACGAGGTGCTGAAGAAATCTGTACTAACCCAGGTTATGAAGATACTTTCCTATGTTGCTGTATTGCTGTTTATTGCTGTGTAACAAACGACCACTAAAGCTGATGTCTTAAAGCAAGAATTTATCATTTCTCCTGGTTCTCGGGTTGGCTGGGCTTGGCTGGGTGGTTCTTTACCCCGTGTGCTGTCTGTGGGCGTCACCCTGTAGGCTGCATTCAGCTGGGAGCCTGGCTGGGGCTGGGAAGTCCACGATGACCCCCCCCTCACGTCTGGCCCCTCAGCAGAGGCCACCTGGCCCCTCTCCACGTGGCCTCCCGATCTATTACAGCTCCTTTACACTGTGACAGTACCCCAAGACAGTTTTTATTAACATTTTATTCTAAGATTTTAAAAACTTTATTCCAAACTTGATTTAATTAGTTTACTGTTAAGTCTTTTAAAGAAATAGTTAACTACACCCAAATAATTGTTTAATTGTTATATTTAGTTTACGTGTGTGTGTATGTGTGTATCTAGTAGATGAGAAAAAAGAATTTTTGCTTGGAATAACTAGGCAGTTATACTGTTTTGTACATGTAGATGTAATTTTCAAATGACTTGCCTTCAAGACATATTCTTCATATATTAGAGTGTAACATGAGTCTTTGATATGAAAACATGAGGAGAAAGCATTTCTTGTTTCTGAACAGATATGGTGGTCATTGTATAGATCTTATTTACACTCAACAACAACAAAATGAGTGAGGACAGTTATAGAAAAATTTATATGAAAAAATATATTTCAAAAATGAGAGAAAGCAATTAAAAATAGCTGAATGTCTTTAATTCAGGAATTGTGGAGAGGAATGCTAAACTAACTTTTTAAATGCTTAAACCTCTTAATTTTAAACAGTATAATTTCCAATTTTCCTAAACCTTATACAGAATATAGATTTTTAAAGGATTCTTTAGTTATTTGCCTGGCTTAGAAATAAAGATTTAGACACATAGTTAGCATACACTACATATACTGCATTACTTGACTATTAGAAAACAAGTGATTATCCTGCATATTCAATAATAAATCTATGAATTTGGTGTTCCTGAGAGAAATAAAATGCAACTTCCATAACAAACAAAAATGATGTCACTGAATAGGCAGTCTGAATAGGGCTGTATCTATTAAAGAAATTTAATCAGTAATTAATAACATTCCAAAACAGAAAGCAGCAGGCTCAGATGGGTTGACTGGCGAATTCTACCAAACATTTAAGGAAGAAATATCAACTCTCCACAATCTCTTTTTTTTTTTTTTTAACATCTTTATTGGAGTATAATTGCTTTACAATGGTGTGTTAGTTTCTTCTTTATAAATACAGAGTGAATCAGCTATACATATACGTATATCTGCATATCTCCTCCTTCCTGCGTCTCCCTCCCACCCTCCCTATCCCACCCCTCTAGGTGGTCACAAAGCACCGAGCTGATCTCTCCACAGTCTCTTTAAGAAGATAGGATATATTCTAACTCATTCTACAAGGCCAGGACTACCCTAACATCCAAATCAGACAAAGACATTACAAGAAAAGAAAACTACAGACCAATATTTCTCATGAACATAGATGTAAAAACCTTCAACAGAGTATCAATATTAGCATGTTGAATCCAACAGTGTATAGGAAGAATTATACACCATGAGCAAGTGGGATTTATCCTAGGTATGCAAGTCTGGTTCAACATTCAAAAGTGAATTAATGTAATCTGTCACATCAACAAGCTAAAGAAAAGAAAAATGCCATGATTATCAATATATGCAGCAAAAACATTTGACAAAATACAATACCCATTCATGATAAAAACTCTTTTTAAACTAGGAATAGTGAGAAACTTCTTCAACTTGATAAATATCTACAAAACCCCTACAGCTAACATCATACTTAATGGTGAGAAACTCGAATCTTTCCCACTAAGATCAGGTACAAGGCAAGGATGTGCTCTCTCACCACTCCTTTTCAGCATCATACTGGAAGTGCTTGCTAATGCAATAAGACAAGAAAAGGAAATAAGAGGTATACAGATTGGGAAGGAAGAAATAAAACTGTCTTGGTTTGCAGCTGCCATGATGGTTTATGTAGAAAATTCTAAAGAATTGGTGAAAAAACTCCTAGAACTAATAAGCAATTGTAGTAAGATTGCAAATACAAAGTTAATTTACAAAAGTCAGTTGCTTTCCTACATACTAGCAACAAAGAAGTGGAATTTGAAATTAAAAACACAATACTGTTTACATTATCACCTCCAAAAACGAAATATGTATAAATCTAACAAAATATGTGCAAGATCCATTTGAAGAAAACTACAAAACTCTGATGAAAGAAATCAAAGAAGAACTTAAATGGAGAGATAGTCCATGTTCATGGATAGGAAAACTCAATATTGCCAAGATATCAGGTCTTCCCAACTTGATCTCTAAATTTAATGCAATCCCATTCAAAATCCCACCAAGTTATTTTGTGGATATCAACAAACCGATTCCAAGGTATGCATGAAAGGCAAAAGAATCCAGAATAGCCAACACAATATAGAAGAACAAAAAAGTTGGAGGAATGATGCTACCTGACTTCAAGACTTAATATAAAGCTACAGTAACCAAGTCAGGGTGGTATTCACAAAAGAACAGACAAATTGATCAATGGAACAGAATGGAAGGCTCAGAAATAGACCCACATAAATAGTCAACTGATCTGTGACATAGGAGCAAGGACAATACAGTGGAGAAAAGATAGTCTTTTTTGACAAAAGGTGCTAGAATAACTGGACAACAACAGGCAGTGAAATGACCCTAGACACAGACCTTACACCGTTCATAAAAATTAACTCAAAATGGATCATAGACCTAAATATAAAATGTAAAATTATAAAACTCCTAGAAGATAACATAGGAGAAAATCTAGGTGACCTTGGATCTGATGATGATTTTTTTAGATACAAAACCAAAGGCATGACCCATGAAGGAAAAACTGATAAGCTGGACTTCACTAAAATTTAAAATTTGTTCTGCAAAAGACACTATCCAGAGAGTAAGAAGAAAAACCACAGGCTGGGAGCTAATATTTGCAAAGACATATCTGATAAAGGACTGTTATCCAAAATTTGCAAGAACTCTTAAAACTCAACAGTTAGAAAGCAAACAAGGGGTAAAGGGAGTTAAGTGTATAGTGACAGATGAAAACTGAACTTTTGGTGGCGAGCATGCTGTAGTGTACACAGAAGTTGAAATATAATGTATGTGATACTTACATAATGTTTTACACCAATGATACCTCAATAAAAAAAAGAAAAACAACCCTATTAAAACTGGGCAAAAGACCTGAACAGACACCTCACCAAGGAAGATACACAGATGGCAGATAAGCATATAAAAAATGCTCCACATCATATGTCAGCGGGGAAATGCAAATTAAGACAACGAGACACCACTACACCTCTATTAGAATGGCCAGAATCTGGAACACTGACAACACCATACATAACCTATTGAGGATGTGGAGCAACAGGAACTCCCATTCAGTGCTGGGGGGATGCAGAATGGTGCAGGCATTGGAAGACAGTTTGGCAGTTGCTTACAAAACTAATCATACTCTTAGCAGGCGGTCCAGCACTTGTGCTCCAAGTGAGTCAAAACGTATTTTCACACAGATGTGTATAGCAGCTTTATTTATAATTACCAAAACTTGGAAGGAACCAAGGTGTCCTTCAGTAGGTGATTGGATAAATGGTGGACCACCCAGACAGTGGAATATTATTCTGCACTAAAAAGAAATGAGCTATCAAGCTATAAAAAGACATGCAGGAACCTTAAAATTCATATTACTAAGGGAAAGAAGCCAATCTGAAAAAGCTGCATATTGTATCATTCCAACCATATGACATTCTGGAAAAGGCAAAACTATGGCGACAGTAAAAGGATCAGTGGTTGCCAGGAGTTATGGGGGAGGGGTGAGGGAGTTCTGGAGCAGTGAATCTATACTCTGCATGAGACTGTAACAGTGGGTGTCATTATATATTTGTCAGAACCCACAGGACGCTCAACAAGGCGGAACCCTAACGCAGACTTTGGACTTCGGGTGATCTAGGTGTGTCACTGTAGGTTCGTTGATTGTAACAGGTGTACCCCTCTGGTGAGGGTTGTTGATAGTGGGCGCTGTGTGTGGGGGGGGCAGGGTTGTATGGGAACTCTCTCATACTTTGGCTTAACTGTTTCTGGGGACCTAAAACTGCTCTAAAAGGCAAAGTCTATTTAAAAGGAAAAATATAGAAGGAAATGATGGGAAAAAATAAAGATATCTGCTTAAATATTAAAAAGAGTACTGAACTTATTGTGTCATTCTGTTGTTTCGGACTAGAAATTTTTCCTTTTTCTTCAGTAATGATTAAACATTTCAGAGGCTAATTTAGAAATGAGATAATGAAGGTATCACAGAAACATTTATTTCTCTTCAGTGCTATTCGCAAAAGGCTACGTCGTGGTATGAATGGTGGAAAGATTAGCTACATTTGGGAAAAAGTATCTAAAACTGGATTTTTGCCGTTTTTCTTGCATTTTCGGCGTTAGGATGTAAAATGTAAGTTAATACCACTTTGAAAAGCCCCATCTGTGAGTGGAGTCAGAGGGGTAGCCATCCAGATGGTGGCTTTGGGTGGCATCAGCACGATTTTGTGCCCGTTTCCTCGGCACCTGACAGATTCTCTGATATACATGGGAACAAAACTTCTGAACGCTTTTGTCTACCAACCACACAGATAGGTTTATACATTGGTTGTCTATCCTATAACTGTCCATGGTGCTCTGCGCCTTTAGCTATGAAACATGCTGTGGACGCACACAAGGCCGTCATTGAAATCGAGGTAACTTGCTGTCTAAGAAGGGTTTGACCTAGTTCCTCATCCCCCGCAGACCCAGCTGATGTGGGTGGTACCCAGCCTGTTCTGATTTTCCAGTGAATGATGGCAGCATGGCGACCTTGGACTTAGTTCCTTAGAGAATGGGTTGAAATAACCAAACCTGCTCAATTATGGACAGTAGTAGAGACTTTTTTTTAAAGCAATGCATAGATTTTAATATTTTTTCTTTGAAAAAATTATTATTTTTAATTGAAGTATAGTTGCTGTACAGTATTATATAAGTTACAGGTGTACAATATAGTGATTCACAATTTTTAAAGGTTATACTCCGTTTATAGTTATTGTAAAGTATTGGCTATATTCCCCTTGTTGTACAGGGTATCCTTGCAGCTTATTTTATACCTAATAGCTTGTATCTCATAATCCCCTACCCTTATTTTGCCCCTCTCCCTTCCGTCTCCACAGTGGTAACCACTAGTTTGTTCTCTGTATCTGTGAGTCTGCTTCTTTTTTGTTATATTCACTACTTGTATGTTTTAGATTAGTGGAGACTTTTTATGGGGCTTAGGGATAAGGATGTAAGTGTTTTTGGTCTTTTGTTCTTATTTGCATTGTCTTGTGAAAATAATTCTGTTTTGAGGAACGTGGTGGTTTTTCTTTTTTTTTTTTTGAGAACGTAACATTGAAGCAGCATTAAAAAATATAATAATTATGCAAAGTTGTGCATGTTATGAAAAGAGATGTTTTTCATAAACTACTTAGGCAAATGCAATTTTATTTCAATAGGCTTAAAAATTTTTTTTAAACACCCTATTAGGCTTACATCTTTTTTGGAAATAATAAACTGAAATCTGCATAATGTTTCTTTATCATTTATAAAATTAGCATTGCTTCATTATTTGCCTCATATTATGCATAATCATAGGTTGAAAGGTATCTAGAGAATGAGGGAAGGGGTCACACAAAACATTTTGCCTTAGTGTGAGTTAGAAGGTGAAGCTTGCAGTTTTCAGATGCAAATGATCCTCTGTGGTAAGAAGATGGAAATAAGCCGGAAGGCAAACACAGGAGGAGGAGCAGGAAGGGGAAGAAGAGGGAGGCGAAGGGTAAAAAGGCAGAGAGGCTCTGGTAGTTGGGGACGAGCAGGGGAGGGGTGTCGAGGGAGGAGGGCAGGAAGGAGGGAAAGCCTGGAACCCTCGCTGAGCCCGCCCGCCCGGTGTGTTACATACAATCTTATCTACCTTAGTGTCTCCATTTTGCAGGTGAGGAAATTTGAGTACTTCACGTCACAGCGTGAGTTAATAGAAGACACAGGGTTTGAACACATCTGATTTCCTTTTTCTAGTAATAGTGGCTGACTCATCATGGGCCAAGCTTGATATTGAAGCTACTACAGTTACAGGCTCCATCTGGCCCCTTTCCTCACTCAGCTTGAATCCCAGTGGGGAGGGTGGATTAGTGACTGCACGGTGACCTGCAGGGCAATACGTGCTGTAGACAGGGGAGTGCGTGGGAGGATTCAGGGTGGCAGCACCTCAAACAGACCTGGCATCAGGGAAAACTTCTTGGAGGAGGGGGATTCTTTTTGAGAACCGAAGAACTAAGGCAAAGACAACTCTCCACTTCGGAGTTCATTTTTATTTTGTTTGGTGTGGTTTTCATCTTTCCCCATTTCTATTTTTTTTTCTTTTCCAACTCCTTCTTATTTTCCAGCCATAGAAACCAGAGTCTTGAGGAAGTTCTGATACCGTTATTCACGCCTAGGGGTTTGTGCACGGTGGGGCTCACAGCCTACGTCTGGGCTCCGTCCCTGCAATTACATGTGACTCACAGCTAATGTCCGGGGCTCTCTAGGAGCTGGCTCGCAGCTGCAGGCCCTACGTTTGACACTGATTCAAGTCTGAGTGTCACCTCATTTTGTCCTTGGGTTGTCAGGACACAGCGGACTTGGTGTAGCTAAGATGGCTGATTGTCATTTACTGGGCCTTCAGGTGTGTGTGTATTAAGTAGGAATGAAAAATAATTGTTTACTAAATCATTAGGAAGGAAACATTTGACTTGATAGCAACATTTCCCAAGTTTTGTTAAAACTCACATAAAATACATTATGTGTATGTTTTTTAGAAACCTTTGTGTCTGTCTTCCTGAAAAGAGGTATAGCTTTATGCTGTTAAGATTGCTTTTTCGTCCTTTTTTTCTCTGCCCAGTGATAACTATGTGCTTCCTTGGTGGAGAGTTTCTTGAGGAATACAGTAAAAGTGGGCGGAGAGTGAGGCCCAGTGGGCTCCATGGGCACAAAGGATGGATGGAATTCCGGGCCAAGCCAGGGTGGGTGGGAGGGCAAAGGTCATTTCAACTCTGGGCAGAAACTGCCAGTACTTGGGGTCAGACAGCGGGGTGTGGATGAAGGAGGGTTAGTGAAGGAAGGTGGTTTCCTTTTAGGAGGAAAGCCCAAACTGGATGCCTTGAATAAGCACGTCTGAGCTTGGTCTGGACATTTCTAGACCCGCTTCCTCTGCTGGAGCGGGTGCCACTCGCTCTGGGGTGCAGGAGGGCCCGGCTGGCAGGCCAGAGGTGCCACTCGGCTTGGTTTGGGCCCTGCCATGCCTGCCCGCTCCTCTCCGGTGCAGGGTCCCCCCCGTGGTGTGGGCACTAGGCCTGTGATCTGAGTCCAAGCCACACAGGCTGGGTGCTCCCGGGGGTCCCTTTGGAGGGTGGCATGCGTGTCAGCAGCCCTCTGCTGCGTCCTCTGCTGCGTCTCCGTGGGTCCTGGCGGTAGAAGAGCAGTTAAAGAAGGGGGGGCTGTCTGAAGTGGCGTCCTCCACCGGGGTGGCTTGTGGAGGAGCTCTGATGACCTTGTGTGTGGACAGAGCCCCAGCTTCTCAGCCTCCCTGGGCGCGTATTGGTCCCGAGGCCAGAGGCGATCCTGAAAGGTTGGAGTGTATCGTGGCGACTTGGTTTAAAATGTAGGAACCCTGGTGTAATACCCAGAAGCCAGCGGATGCCGTGTCTTTTTGGATTACTGTCCGTCCGCTTTGTCCCTGCCCTGTGTGTGTCTGCAGCTCGGTGTGTCTCCTGCCGCACACCCGGTGTCCTGAGAGCTTGGGATGGGGGTTCGCTGTATAACCTACCTTCACCGCGCAGGGCAAGTGCTTGGCCCAGGTGTGTTTTGACTTCCTTTTTTAAATTTGATTGAATCCTGTGAGCGGTCTTTTTGGACATTAGACTCTAGGGCAGTGTTGATCGGGCCCCGGGTGAGGACTGGTCACGAAATTATTGCAAGAGGTCATGAATCCAGTGGACCTTCCAGCGTCCCTTGTGGCCGGAATCATGTATGATGCAAAAGGGTATCATTTTCAGGTAACTGGAAGTGTGGTGTCACTTACATCAGTTAGTGTCTCCTAGGTTTGGTCATGTTTCCTCCACGTTCTCTTCAAGTGGGATATTCAGGGTGCTCTTCAGATCCGCTCTTGCAAGTGCCTGGAAGGATTGATTGATCTGAGAGAGTTTGGGCGCGGTGCCTCTCAGGCTGCTGCATTGGCTGCGTTCCAGGTCCTGTCACTATTTATTCCATTTAGAAACATGAATTAAAAATTTATTTATTGTTCTTGTGTTGGTGGTGAGGGCAAGACCCAGTTGTAAAAGGCCCCAGTGGGCTGGCATTGCTTTTTCAGGGGCTTTTTCGCCGAAGCGGATTTGAGAACTCCTGTGACTGTGGTTTGCTTGTTTTCCCAAGTCAGGGGTGTGTGTGTGTGTGTGTGTGTGTGTGTGTTAAGAAATTCTTCACATATTCCTGGTGTTATCTTTCCTTTCCTTGAGTCAGAAAACTTTCACTGAGTGTCAGTGTGGTGTGTTGGCAAATTTCAAGAAAGGGGAAGAGCGAAATTTATGAGTCCAGTTAGGGATGCCACCGGGCTCCTCCAAGAGTTCCTGGCTGTGTTACTAAGTGAAAAAATATGCTGGGAGATTTTTCTGACAGGTGAGTATTTGTCAACACTTTAATGAGGTCAGATGGTTTAACAACAACCCCAGAAGGATGTGCTCAGTGCCTCCCTGTGCCTCTCTGTGCAGGGCAGTGTATTTGACAGGCCTGGAAATTGGCCTGCATTTTTGGGTGATTTGATCTTAGTTTTGCAAAATCAGAGTTATTAATATAAATGAGATAGTGCATGGGGGAGTTAGCCATGCTTATTACTGCCTTATCAGTGGGATTACAAAAATATAAATTAGTTTTTGTGATAGGACTCTGACAAGTCATTTCTTTTTCTCCAAGGTCACCCATGTGGTGTTAATTTTGACCTGATTCATAGGCCCTCTGATACCCTCCACACAGAGTGTGTGTAAAACAGCCAGACTTACTGGCATTCACTTGCAGCTCTTACGAACAAAGGAATACTGTGTACTAAATTTGAATCTGGTTTCAAAACAAATGTCAACATTTTCAAACGCTGGATTTACTGGAATGTAAATAGTGCATTTAATGAAGCAATTTCTCCCGACTCCCCCCTTATTCTGTCAGCATATCTGGTAACTGCACGAATTTCCATTTTAATATGTGATTCCCATCTTTCCTTCGTTCCCTGATTCTTGATTGGCACAGAGAAAGGAAACCCAGCCCTGTTATAAAGGCTTTTCATCATCAAATCAACTTCTCAGTATTACAGATTACTTCGGATTTCAGAAACAAGATAAACAGGAGCCCAGACTCTTTAAAGGGGGCGGTTGATATCTGACAGCTTGGCAAGATACAGTCTTTTTTTAAAAAAAAAAAAAAAATTATTTATTTATTTGGCTGCGCCAGGTCTTGGTTGCAGCAGCATGTGGGATCTTAGTTCCCCAACCAGGGGTCGAACCCGGGCCCCCTGCGTTGGGAGCACGGGGTCTTCCCCACTGGACCGCCAGGGCGGTCCCCAGATGCAGTCTTATTTGTGTAAGTTAGGTGTGTGCTCAATGCCCATCTTCAAACTCGAATTGTCGTTAGCGTATGTGCAGTGCTAAACTTGGCTTATTTGGGGACATTTTTAGGTGTGGAGCTGTTGGACGAAAGAGACAGTGTTTTATTGTGAAAACTGGCTGGTTTGATTTCGAAGTTGTGAAGCCTTCGACGGAGAATAGGGTGATTTAATGAGGTGATATGCTGGGAGTTTTGTTGAATTAGTGTGATAAAGAAGATGAGCACCTCAAGATTAAAAGACGCTCCAGCACTCAAGACCTTTAGGGAGGCGAACGTGGAGTAGTGTTACAGTCTTTGGAAGCGAATTCCTTCTTGTCTCGTATTTGATGTGGGATTTATTTTGGCTTACTCATCTCACTCAACAGTCCCCCAGGACGTTTTATTTATCCTTTGAGTTGCTGTTTCCTCGGGGTTTAAATTAGGGAAAAGTCCGTCAGAATGAGGGAGAGAGAAGGGATTGGTATATTTTGAATCCTTCTCTGTGCCAAGATCACGCCAGGCACTTTCTTCATAGTAGTCTGACGGGATAAAAACAGTTTTAATTCCTGTTTTGCAAAAAGTAAGCGCTCAAGGTCACACAGCCCTGTTTTGCACCAGGTCTGTGTTCTTTCTTCTGTCATGTGCTTGTAAGTGTGTGACTTCTTAGCATCCCTGGTCCCTGCTTCCTCTTAGGGAGTTTGGAGGGCAAGTCAGAAGAGCTATCTCTTGACTAGAATGAAGAAGAAGAAAGTGGATTATTCAGTCATCCATTCAACACGTATTTTTATATGCCAGATACTGTTCTAGGTGTATCCTCAACCAAACAGGCTTCCATTCTTTTATATCATTTAGCTGCGATTTACACATTTTTAGACCATAATTCTTATCTCTGGTGGAGGTTGTTAAACAACTAGAGAACAACACTAGGATGTCTTTATTTTGAGGGAACTACAAACAGCAAAATGTTTTGAGTGTCGAGTTAATATCCTGTGGTGCGCTTTCTATGTCCAGTAACTATGTTACTATGTGAGATTGGAAAGTATTCAACAACAGCATTCCTTCAGGTGTGTTCTGGGGGTATTTGGTCAAATATAAATAGTTTCTTTACTGCAGAACTTCTTGGAGCCCTTAATACACTCATGTGGATTGTCAGTCTCATGCAGTATTGCCAAGCTGATTTGACCATGAACCCTTTTTTTCTAAGAGTTTCTAGCCCAAACAGTGTTCAGGAGAACTCACATTACTATCTAGATACAGAATGCTGTGTTTTCCTCCTGTAGTTATTTTTTTTTTCCTTCCCTGCTCAGAAAGCACACAATTGTGTCTTTCAAAGTTCTTTTTATTGAAGACCACCTCAGTGTTTCTAATTTTTTAATTTTTCTTGGAGTATAGTTGATTTACAATGTTGTGTTAGTTTCAGGTGTACAGCAAAGTGAATCAGTTATCCGTATACATATATCCACTTTTTTAAAGATTCTTTTACCATATAGGTCTTTACAGAGTATTTGCATAGAGTTCCCTGTGCTGTACAGTAGGTCCTTATTAGTTATCTATTTTATATATACTGGTGCGTATATGTCCATCCCAGTCTCCCAGTTTATCCCTCCCCTCCCTTCCCCCAGGTAACCATAGGTTTGTTTTCTGTGTCTGTGACTCTACTTCTGTTTTGTAAATAAGTTCATTTATATCATTTTCTTTTGATCCCACATATAAGCGATATCATATGATATTTGTCTTTGCCTCGGCATTTCTAATGGTAAATTAAGCTTTACTTTAGGTGCACAGATTAAATATCTGATGACAAATGTATCTAAGCAACGTAAACTGCTTCTCCACTTGTCATGAAGTTGCCTGGTAAAATTATTATGTTAGGGCTTCCCTGGTGGCGCAGTGGTTGAGAATCTGCCTGCCAATGCAGAGGACACGGGTTCGAGCCCTGGTCTGGGAAGATCCCACATGCCGCGGAGCAACTAGGCCCGTGAGCCACAATTACTGAGCCTGCGCGTCTGGAGCCTGTGCTCCCCAACAAGAGAGGCCGCGACAGTGAAAGGCCCGCGCACCGCGATGAAGAGTGGTCCCCACTTGCCGTAACTAGAGAAAGCCCTCGCACAGAAACGAAGACCTAACACAGCCATAAATAAAATAAATAAATAAATAAATAATTAAAAAAAAAAATTTATTATGTTATTTCTTTAGAAATAGGCACTTCCACAGGCCTGGAATGAACTGATACTTTGGTTTCTAAAGGTAGGTATTTACTTCCATTGGGTTTTCAGAGGTTCGGACAGTTGTCCCTGGGCCTCAAACCCAAATAATAATTATAAGCTGGCTGCAAGCCGAAGACTTTTGTTCATTTTAAATTCCCCTCCGAAAAGAACCACCTCCCCTCCTTCGGAGGAGATGGTAAATTGAAATAGTCCTGTCCACCCTGGACTCCATTCTCGTCCACACAGAGGCTCACTGTTTCAGTTATAAACCTGTGCTCTATTTGCCTGGATGTGTGGACACAGGAGGAGATGGGGCCCAGAACCAAGGTTGATCTCATCCCAGGAGCCAGCCTCCTGCAGAGGAGGTGCGCATTAAACTGAAGAAGTGGGGGGAGAAACAACCTTTGTTGTGGCCACAGCAAACGCACGGCCCTCCCCCTTCCCGGCCCCCGGGCACTGGGTGATGCAGACCAGGCACACAACTGGTATCTCCTGAGTGACTGAGCCCGTAGCTTCCTCTTTAATTCTGTATCTGGAGGTCAGAGATCACTGAAAGTTCCGGGGAGCCCAAGGTGGCCTCTGACTTAAGTGGACATTTGCCAGGCGCTGTGCTGTGTCTCATTTATATCATCTCATTTAATTCTCAGAACAATCCGATGAGGTCCTTGGCCATTTTACAGATGGGTAAACGGAGGCTGAAGACCATTGGATACAGTGCCCGAGGCCCGTGTCTCAGAGCCGGGGGAGCTCGGGTACACATCCAGGAGCTGGCTTCTGCTCCTTACAGCTTCACCAGGGTTCTGGGCTGCTGGGTTTCTTCTTGCCTCAGTGGGGATGGTAGGTGGGGTTTCGGTGTTAAGACCTTCTCCCCAAAACTTTCAATAGTAACCCTCTTATTTACATTGGAAGGAGTAAAATCAACGTATGATTTGACGGAGGTGGGGGGGAATCGGGGCTGCCGGAGGGACTCAGCTGTGTTTTCTCTGTGACGTCGCAGGAAGTTACCATGGCAACGATGATGGTGTTATGAATGCAGAACTATAACCTCCAGCGGGAAATTAGCAACCTAAGGAGACAGAGGCTGAGGAAAAGCAAACAGATTCAGCAACATGAGGTCTAAATGCCTGCTGCTTTCAGCTTTCCTGAAACACCCATGTGAAATGATTCTTTTTACTCTCTCCCTGGTTTTGTTACCACTTTCAGAACTTGATGAAAGTAAAATAATTCCCATGTGTGCGTATGTGTTTTTAGTTTAGCAGATACTGGGTTTTTTTTTGTTTGTTTTGGATCCTTCCTGCCCAGCCCCCTCTAATCCCTTCTTGAAGATATTCCCAGTGGAGATAAACTGTTTCCTGGGGGGTGTTTTTGTTTTGTTTTTAAAAATTTTTTTTTAAATTACATTTTATTTATATTTTTATACAGCAGGTTCTTATTAGTCATCCATTTTATACATGTCAATCCCAATCTCCCAATTCATCCTGGGTTTTGCATCACCAGATTCCCTATGGAGTAAGTTAGCATGGGTATTTGTTAATTGATAATGCTGATTCTGGCAGTTGGATGGAGGGGGTTCATTAAAAAAACATTCTTTTCCCAGTAGAAACTTGAATTCCAAATTCCAATGTTCCTGTCGCTGTTCAGTAAAAGTAATCCTTTCCAGGAAATGCTTCTTTCAGAAACATTGGTCATACGCCTTAAATCTTGTCATAGAAAATTTTTTTAGATCGCTGGGAATTGGAGGTGGCGAGAGTTCACCACCTACTTTGTGTGTATTTGGAATCCTCGCGTGCTCTGTCTCTAACCGGCCCTGTGTCTGCCTGGCTCCAGGGCACCCTGGAGATGTCTGTTCTCTTCTGCTGTCCTTTTACTGCGACAGGAGCCTCACCGTGGTTCTGGCCCCTGAAGCTCTAGAAGCTCATCAGCTGACTCACTTGAGTTAGTACCACAAATTCGTGTGGGATCAGAAGTATCTTTCGCCCTAGTCTGTTCTGGGATCTGAAGTATTTTCCTAATCTGTGATTAGGAAGAGACTAGTGAGTAGAAGTGGAGCTTTCTTTTAAATAAAAGAGGATTTCAAATGACGAAAGGAGTACGTAGAGAGTTGAATTGGTCACAGGTATAAGTGCCTGTTATCACCTGATGGTAACACGTGATACCCAGGAGAGACCGTAAGGTGTATGTGTTATGAAACTTGCCTATATGATGAACCTCTTCTGTTGAAGAGTCAGAGTGTGTGACCAGTACGAGTGAGAGGTGACGTGTGTTCTTTCACTGCCCCATTCCTCTACCAGGTTGTGTTTATCATTCACTCGTCTTGTAAAAATAGAGTTGCGTACTTTACCAAATTAGTACAAGTAGTTTCGAAGAAATGGAAATACACTAGTCATAATGTGTTTTTTTCACTCCGTATTGTGTTTCTTATTCATCCATGCTGTTGTGAGCTGTGTTTCATTCTCACTAATCTATAAATTTCCTTTCCAGTCTTTACTTTCACTTATGGGTTATTTAGAAATGGTAAAAATTTTTTCCAAGTATAGGTATTTCAAATTTATCCATGTATTACTGACTTTTAACTTAATTGGTTTGTGATTAGGGGACATGGTCTGTATAATAACTAATCTTGAAATCAACTAATCTTGAGAGTTGTTCTGTGGCTTAGCACATACAAAGTTTTTGAAAACGTTTATGTGAAAATAATGTGTACTCTTATTATTGAGCATACTGCCTGTGTTTACTACATTGAACATGTCTTGGGATCTCCCACCAAATGATGGGTTTATTAGTTTCTCCTGTGTTTTTATTAAATTTTATATCTACATAATTGAGGCAACTTTAATAAATATACAATATATAGATGTGTTATACCTTCCAGTTAATTTTTTGTCATTATGTAGAGGCTCTCTTTTTTTATTGAAGTATGATTGACTTACAATATTACATTAGTTTCAGATGTACAACATAATGATTTGTTATTTTTATACATTACAAAATGATCACCATGGTAAGTCTAGTTACCATCTGTCACCACACAAAAATACAATATTATTGACTCTATTCCCTATGCTGTATATTACATCCCCATGACTTACTTATTTTATAACTGAAAGTTTGTACCTCTTAATCTTGCTCACCTATTTCACTCATCCCCCCCACCCATCCCATCTGGCAACCACCAGTTTGTTCTCTGTATCTGTGAGTCCTTTTCTGTTTTGTATGTTTGTTCATTTTTGTTTTTTAGTTTCCACATGTAAGTGAAATCACACAGTATTTGTCCTTCTCTGTCTGACTTATTTCACTTAGTGTAATGCCCTCCAAGTCCATCCATGTTGCTGCCTATAGCAAAATTTAATTCTCTTTCATGGCTGAGTAGTATTTCCTGATATATTTATATACACATACATACATACGTATATGTATATCTCGCCACATCTTCTTTATCCATTCATCTGTTGATGGACACTTGGGTTGTTTCCATATCTTGGCTATTGTAAATAGCCAAGTGCTGCTATGAACATTGGGGTACATGTATCTTTTCAAATTAGTGTTTTTGTTTTTTTCAGATCTATGCCAGGAGTGAAATTGCTGGCTCATATAGTAGTTCTGTTTTGAATTTCTTGAGGAACCTACATACTGTTCTCCATAGTGGCTGCACCAATTTACATCCCCACCAACAGTGCAGGAGGGTTCCCTTTTCTCCACACCCTCTCCAGCATTTGTTTTTTTGATGATAGCATTTTGACAGATGTGATGTCTCATTGTGGTTTTGATTTGCATTTCCCTGATGATTAGTGATGTTGAGCACCTTTTCATGTGTCTGTTGGCTGTTTGTTTGTCTTTTTTTGGGAAGATGTATATTCAGGGTCTCAGCCAATTTTTCGATTGGGTTGTTTGTTTTTTGATGTTGCATTGTATGAATTTTGTACATTCTGGATATTAACCCCTCATCAGGTATATCAGTTGCAAATATCTTCTCCTATTTAGTAGGCAACCTTTTTTTTTTCCTGTTCATGGTTTCCTTTGCTGTGCAAAAGCTTTTTAGGTTGATGTAGTCCCATTTGTTTATTTTTGCTTTTGTTTCCCTTGCCTGAGGAGACATATTCAAAAAAATATTGCTAAGACGAATGTCAAAGAGAATGCTGCCTATGTTTTCTTCTAGGAGTTTCATGGTTTCAGGTCTTACATTTAAGTCTTTCATCCATATTCAGTTTATTTTTGTGTTTGGTGTGAGAAAGTAGTTCAGACTGATTCTTTTGTATGTAGCTGTCCAGTTTTTCCAACACCATTTATTGAAGAGGTTGTCTTTTCCCCATTGTATATTCTCACCTACTTTGTCACAGATTAATTGACCATTTGTGTATGGATTTATTTCTGGGCTCTGTATTCTGTTCCATTGATCTATGTGTCTGTTTTTGTGCCAATACCATACTGTTTTGATTACGGTACCTTTGTAGTATAATTTGAAATCAGGGCGTATGATACCTCCAGCTTTGTTCTTTTTCAAGATTGTTTTGGCTATTTGCAGTCTTTTGTGTTTCCATACAAGTGTTAGAATTATTTGTTCTAGTTCTGTGCAAAATGCCATGGGTATTTTGGTGGGGATGGCATTGAATCTGCAGATTGCATTGGGTAGTATGGACATTTTAACAATATTATTTCTTCCAATCCATGAACACAGTATATCATTCCATCTGTTTGTGTCATCTTTGGTTTCTTTCAACAAAATGTTAAAGTTTTCTGAGTACAAGTTTTTTTCTTTTTACCTCCTTGGTTAGATTTATTCCTAGGTATTTTATTCTTTTTGATGCAGTTGTAAATGGGATTGTTTTCTTAATTTCTCTCTGATAATTTGTTGTTAGTATATAGAAACAACTGACTTCTGTATATTAATTTTGTGTCCTGCAACTTTACTGAACTCATTTATTCTAATAGTTTTTTTGGTGGCATCTTTAGGACTTTCTATATATATAGTATCATGTCATCTAAAAAGTGACAGTTTTACTTCTTCCCTTTCAATTTGGATTCCTTTTATTTTTTTATTTTGTTTTAGTTTTTGTCTGATTGCTGTGGCTAGGACCTCCAATACTATGTTAAATAGAAGTGGTGAGAGTGGGGCATCCTTGTCTTTTTCCTGATCTTAGAGGAAATACTTCCAGCTTTTCACCATTGAGTATGATGTAAGCTGTGGGTTTGTCGTATATGGCCTTTATTATGTTGAGGTATGTTCCCTCTACACCCACTTTGTTAAGCGTTTCTATCAAAAATGGATGTTGAATTTTGTCAAATGCTTTTTCCACGTGTATTTACATGATCATGCTTTTTATTCTTCAGTTTGTTAATGTGGTGTATCACCTTGATTGATTTGCCAATACTGAACCAACCTTGCATCCCTGGGATAAATGACACTTAATTGTATGATCCTTTTAATGTTTTGTTGGATTCGGTTTGCTAGTAATTTTTTGAGGATTTTTGCATCTATATTCATTAGTGATATTGGCCTGTAATTTTCTTTTTTTGTGGGGACTTTGTCTGGATTTGTTATCATGGTGATGCTGGCCTTGTGGAATGATTTCAGAAGTGTTCCTTCCTCTGCAATTTTTTGGAATAGTTTCAGAAGGATAGATGTTAACTCTTCTTTAAATGTTTGGTAGAATTCCCCTGTGAAGCCATCTGCACTTTTGTTTGTTGGGAGTTTTTTTTTGGTTTGTTTTATTTTGTTTTTTATACTACTTATTTAGTTTCATTACTGATGGTTTGTTCATCTTTTCTATTTCTTCCTGATTCTTTCTTGGGAGATTATATGTTTCTAGGAATTCATCCTTTTCTTTTCTGTTATCCATTTTCTGGGGTGTATAATTGTTCTAATAGTCTTTTATGATACTCTGTATTTCTGTGGTATTAGTTGTAGCTTCTCCTTTTTCATTTCTGGTTTTATTGATTTGAGCCCTCTCTCTTTTTCTGATATATACTAAAGATATATTATTTTTGTTTATCTTTTCAAAGAAGCAGCTCTTAGTTTCATCAATCTTTTCCTTTTTTTTAAAATCTCCATTTTACTTATTTCTGCTCTGATCTTGATTATTTCTTTGCTTCCACTAACTTTGGTGGTTTATTGTTGTTGTTGGTCTTCTTCTGATTCCTTTAGTTCTAAGTTTAGATTGTTTACTTGAGATATTTCTTGTTTCCTGAGGTAGGCTTATTTCACTAGAAAGTTCCCTCTTAGAACAGTTTTCACTGCAACCCACAGATTTTAGAACGTTGTGTTTCCAGGTTTTTGAAAATTTCCTCTCTGATTTCTTCGGTGACCAACTGGTTGTTTAGTAGGATGTTGTTTAGCCTCCAGGTGTTTGTGTTTTTTGCAGTTTTCTTCTTGCATTTGCTTTCTAGTCTCATAGTGTTTGTGGTGGGAAGAGATTCTTGATATGATTTCAATTTTCTTAAATTTATTGAGGCTTGTATTGTGGCCCAGCATGTGATCTATGCTGGAGATTGTTCCATGTGCACTTGAAAAGAATGTGCATTCTCTTGCTTTTGGATGGAATGTTCTATATATATCCATTAAGCTGATCTGATGTAAAATGTCATTTAGGGCCAGTCTTTCCTTATTGATTTTCTGTCTGGATGACCTATCCACTGATGTAAGTTGGGTGTTAAAATCCCCTACTATTATTGTGATTCTGTCAGTTTCTCCCTTTATGTTTGTTAATATTTGATTTGTGTATTCAGGTGCTCCTGTGTTGGGTGCATATATATTTATAATTGTTATATATTGTTGAACTGATCTCTGTATCATTATGTAATGTTCTTCTTTATCTTTTTACAGTCTTTGGGGGTTTTTTTTGGCGGGAGGGGGGGGTTTGGCCTCACCAAGTGGCATGCAGGATGGGATCTAAGTTCTCTGACCAGGATCAAACCTGTGCCCACTGCAGTGGAAGCGCAGAGTCTTAACCACTGGACCACCAGGGAAGTCCCTTTACAGTCTTTATTTTAAAGTCATTTTGTCTGCTAAGTATAGCTACTCCAGATTTCTTTTTGTTTCCATTTGCATGGAATACCTTTTTCCATCCCCTGACTTTCGGTCTGTGTTTGTCTTTAGCTCTGAAGTGAGCCTCTTGTAGGCTGCATATATGCTGTGTCTTTTGATTGCAACATTTAGTCCATTTACATTTAAAAATAATTATTGATAGGTATGTACTTATTGCAATTTCATTGAATCTTTTCTGGTTGTTCTTTAATTCTTTTTTGTTCCTTTCTTATTTTGTTCTTTTCACTTATGATTTGCTGACAATCATTAGTGTTATGTTTGGATTCCTTACCCTTTTTTTGTACCTGTATCTATTATAGGTTTTTGGTTTGAGGTTACCATGAGATTCATATAAAACAACATATACATAAATTTAAGTTGATGATCTCTTATGTTCAAACACATTGTAACAGCACTGCATTTTACTTCCCCTACCCATGTTTTTGACATCACATTTTACATCTTTTTGTTTTGTATATCCCTTAATTACTTATTGTGGATATAGATGATTTTTACTATTTTTGTCTTTAACTTTCCTACTAGCTTTATATTGGCTGAGCTACTACCTTTACTGTATGTTTGTCTTTACCAATAGATTTTTTTCCCTATTTTAATTCTTTCCTACTTAGAGAAGTCATATTTGTAATTCTTTTCTACTTAGAGAAGTCCCTTTAACATTTCTTGGAAAGCTGATTTAGTGGCGCTGAGCTCTTGTAGCTTTTGCTTGTCTGTAAAACTCCTTATCTCTCCTTCAAATCTGAATGATAGCCTTGCCAGATAGAACTGCAAACTTCTGGTCTGCAAAGTTTCTGCTGAAAAGTCAGCTGATGGTCTTATGGGAGTTTGCTTGTACATAACTAGTTGCTTTTCACTTGTTGCTTTTAAGATTCTGTCTTTAATTTTTGCAATTTTTATTACAGTGTGTCTTGGTGTGGTCCTCTTTGGATTCATCTTGTTTGGGACTCTGTGCTTCTTGGACCTGGATGTCTCTTTCCTTTCCCAGGTTATGGAAGTTTTTAGCTATTATTTTTTCAAAAAAGTTCTCTGCCCTTTTCTGTCTGTCTTCTCTTTCTGGGACCACTATAATGCACATGTTAGTATGAATGATGTTGTCCTAGAGGTCTCTTAAACTATCATTGTTTAAAGAAAATCTTTTTTTTCTCTTCAGCTTGGGTGATTTCCACTACTCTTGTCTTCCAGTTTGCTGATCTGTTCCTCTGTATCATCTAATCTACTGTTGATTCCTTCCAGTGTATTTTTTATTTCAGTTATTGTATTCTTCAGCTCTGTTTGGTTCTTATTTATAGTTTTTAACTTTTTATTAAATTTTTCACTGTGTTCATCCATTCTCCTCTTGTGTTTGTTGAGCATTTTATGATCATTACCTTGAACTCTTTATAAGGTAGATTTCTTCTCTTTGTTTAGTTCTTTTTCAAGGGTTTTGTCTTGTTCCTTCCTTTGGAAATACTCCTTTCTCCTCATTTTGCCTTTCCTTTGTTTATTTCTGTGCGTTCGGTAGGTCAGTTACGTATCAGACTTGCTTTCTGGGAACATTTTCCTTCTTGAAGTGCCTCCTTTAGAAGCTCTAGTGGATAGAACTCTACTAGTAATAAATAATCTCACATTTTGTCTGTGTGACTATGTCTTTTTTTTCTCTTATACTTTTAATTCTAGGTTTTAAGTGTGGGTTGATGGCTTTTTTTTTTCTTTTTCCTTTCTTCCCTTTTTTTTTTTTTTTTAGCACTTTAAAGATATTTCCACTAACTTTCGGTCTCCATTGTTTCTGTTTGGGTGGAAATTTGTTTTCAGCCTAATTGTTATTCCTTTGTTATATGTTCTACCTTTTTTTCACTTTTAAATCTTATCTTGTGTTTGATGTTTTCCGATTTTATTATAATGTGTCTCGGCGTGATTTCTTTTTATTTATCCTCTTCTTTTTTTTTCAATGAAAAGAAAAAAAGAATTTAAAAAGGAAAAAATTTATCTTTGTGATGAGAACTCATAGGATTTACTCTCTTAACAACTTTCCTGTTTATCATCTGACAGTGATTGCTATAGTCATCACGTTGTACATTAATCTCTAGCAGTTATTTATGTTATAACTGGAAGTTTTTACCTTTTGGTGACCTTCCTCAAATTGCAATCTTCCCCCCACCCCCACCCCCAAGTCTCCACCTTTGGTAACCACATGTCAGATATATTTTTCTAGGAGTTTGGTTTTTGTTTTTGTTTTTAATTCCACATATAAGTGAGACTGTGTAGTATTTGTCTTTGACTTATTTCACTTATATGAGCATAATGCCTTCAAGCTCCATCCATGTTGTAGCTTATGGTAGGATTTCCTCATTTTTTTTATGGCTGAATAATATTACTCTTTGTGTGTTTGTGTGTGTTCTCATAACTTCTTTATCCACTCATCCATCAAGGAACTCTTAGGTTGTTTCCATGTCTTGGCTATTGTAAACAGTGCTGAAATGAACCTTAGGGTTCAGCTATCTTTTAGAGTTAACGTTTTTGTTTCCTTTGGGTTTATGTCCAGAAGTGGAATTTCTGGATCATATGATAATTCTGTATTTAATTTTTGGAGGGTCCTCTATACTCTTTTCCATAGTGGCTTCACCAGTTTACAATCCCACCAATAGTGCATAAGGATTCCCTTTTCTCCAAGCCCTCACCAGCATTTAAAATGATGGCCATTTTAACAGGTTAGGTGATACCTCATTGTGGTTTTAATTTGCACTTCCCTAATTATTAGTGACAGTGAGCATCTTTTCATGTAGCTATTGGCCTTTCATATATCTTCTTTGGAGAAATGTCTGTTTAGGTCCTTTGCCCATTTTTAAATTGGGTTATTTGTTTTTGGCTATTGTTTTCTGTTTTCTTTATATATTCTGGATATTAACTCCATATCAGATATATAGCTTGCAAGTGTTTTCTTCCCATTCTATAGGTTGTTTTTTCACTTTGCTGATGGTTTCTTTTGCTATGCAGAAGCTTTTTAGTTTGATATAGTTCCACTTGTTCATTTTTTATTTTGGTGCTTGTGCTTTAGGTGTTATATCCAAAAAATCACCAAGACCCATGTCAAGGAGCTTATGAGTTTCATGGTTACAGTCTTACATTTTCATCTTTAATCCATTTTGAGTTAATTTTTGTGAATGGTGTAAGATAATGGGTCCAGCTTCATTCTTTTATATGTGAATATCTAATTATCCTAGCACCATTTGTTGGAGAGATTGTCTTTTCTCTATTGAATATTCTTGGCTCTTTTGTCAAGTATCAGTTGACTGGATATGATTAGGCTTATGTCTGGGCTCCTGATTCTGTTCCCTTGGTCTATTTCTCTGTTTTTATGCCAGTAACATATTGTTTTGATGACTAGCTTTATAGTATAACTTGAAATCAGGAAGTATGATGCCTCCTGGTTTGTTCTTTTTTCTCAGGGTTTCTTTGTCTTTGATGTCTTTTGTGATTTATAAACTTTAGGAATTTTTTTCTACTTCTGTAAAAAATGACATTGGAATGTTGATAGAGAGTGCACTGAATCTATAAGTGGCTTTTGGTAGTATTGACATTTTAACAGTTTTAATTCTTCCAATCCTACTTATTATCTTTAATATTCATTTTTGTATAATGTATTTATACATTTATAAAGATTTATACAAATTGGGATGATCTAAAAAAGGTCAATTTTAAAATTTATTTCCATAGGGAATGCATTATTTCTAACAACACAAATTTCTTTCCAAATATTGTACAAATCAGGTTGCATGTGTTGGTATGTATATGTGTGTGTATATATATATATATATATATATATATATATATATATATATATTACATTGAATATGATATTAAAAGTAGGGGCAAAACCAAATACATGTATTTTTGGGACATGTACAAAGGTGTGTAATTTTAAATACACATTTATATTGACCAGCCCTATGGAAAATTACAGCATATAAAGAGTTAAGAACTTGGTGTTTTAATACTCTGCTATTTGTAGACATGTATGCATTGCAGAAGGAGAACACTAATATGAATATAACTAAGGATGTTACATATGTATAAAAGTATTCATTTGCTGGAGGTCTAAAAATGAGGCCTTTCATTTGTGGTTTAAACTGATGAAAACTACAGTAGCTTGACAGTCAATTTTTGATTATAGAAAGCAAATGAAAGGAGGGGACAGAGGACCTTGTTTTTAACCTTTCCATTAGGTAATTTAACTTTTTCTCCAGTTCAAAAATATTGCCAGAGAGGGTGGAAAATCTTATTAGATGCAGTAACTTTGGGCCATTTGATTTTTCTAAACCACTATTATGGAACATTTTTATTTTTCCTTCAAAGGAAAAATAAAAATTTTCCTTTCTCATGTTGAGGTGTCAATTTTTATTTAGCAGTTCCAGCAGGCAAATCAACTGTAGTTTTCTTTTTTTTTTTTATTTTATAAATTTATTTGTTTATTTTTGGCTGTGTTGGGTCTTCGTTTCTGTGCGAGGTCTTTCTCTAGTTGTGGCGAGCGGGGGCCACTCTTCATCGCGGTGCGCGGGCCTCTCACTATCGCGGCCTCTCTTGTTGCGGAGCACAGGCTCCAGACGCGCAGGCTCAGTAATTGTGGCTCACGGGCCCAGTTGCTCCGCGGCATGTGGGATCTTCCCAGACCAGGGCTCGAACCCGTGTCCCCTGCATTAGCAGGCAGATTCTCAACCACTGCGCCACCAGGGAAGCCCCAACTGTAGTTTTCTTATACAGCAAAGAAAACTGTTGGAACTTTTTATATTTTTCTCTTCCTCAGTGTCCTATAGTCAGGAGTTAACTTTTATTCATATTTTAAAAGGATATAATACTATTCTAACCAAGAGGTGCTAGAAAAGTTTCATCATTTATTTGTGGAAAGAGTACCAAGTCTGTGATTTTAATATAAAATGTTAATAATTTCATTTATATTTAAAGGATTATTATGCCATTCCAAATTCAGTTTGTTTTATAAAACATAATACAAGCACAGTTATTCTGCAGTGGGCCTTCGTGTAATTAAAAGTAAAAGTTATAGAATTACAGATGATTTTTTCTTTTTCTTTTTTTGCTTTCTTAGTTCTGGAGACTAAAAGTCCCAGGTCAAGGTGTGGGCAGGGTTGGTTTCCTCTGAGAGCCTCTCTCCTTGGCTTGTGGGTGCCACCTTTCATGGCTTTCACTTGGTCTTCCCTTTGTGTCTTCTTTTACTTGACTTTTGTTTACTTTTGAGTGTTTCTTTTTCAGTGTTTTTAGAATAAAATGGTCAAAACTATTTTAAGGACTTTAAATAGTTGATAATAACGTCTTGTTCAGTAAGACTAAAGTTGGACAAAACTAAAGTTGAGAATAAATGTCTTGTTGGATAAAACTAAAGCAATCTTAGGCAAATTCATGGGTGAATATATGGGTTGGCTTTGAGGAGATATAGTAAAGATTCAGCTTGTTAAAATAAAACACAGGGCTAGGGCAGTGGGCTAGGTAAGTTGGGTTAACCCTCTTGCTAAGGAAGACTAGGAAAGCAAATTAAAATATAACTTGTTGTTGGAGCAACAAGATGTCTTTCAGTAGGTGCATGGAGAAATAAACTCTGGTACATGCAGGTGTTAGAATATTGTTCAGTGCTGAAAAGGAACAGGCTCTCAAGCCATGAAAAGACAGAGAGGAATCTGAAATGCATATAGCTACATGAAAGAAGCCAATCTGAAAAAGCTACTTACTGTATGATTCCAACTCTATGATGCTCTAGAAAAGGCAGAACTATGGAGAGAGTATAGCGATCATTGTTTGTCAGGGGGTGAGGGTGGGGAAAGAAGAATAGGTGGAGCACAGAGGATTTTTCGGGCAGTGAAAATACTCTGTATGATAGTATGATGGTGGATACACGTCATTGTACATTTATCCAAACCCATAGAATATACAGCACCAAGACTGAACCTTAATGTAGACTATGGACCTTGCATGATTATGACGTGTTCACATAGGTTCATCAGTTGTAACACGTATCACTCTGGTACGGGACGTTGGTAATGGGGGGGGCTATATACATGTGTAGGGGTGGAGGGCATTTGGGAATTCTCTGTACCTTCCTCTCAATTTTGGTGTGAACCTAAAACTTCTCTTTTAAAAAGTTGTCTTTAAATTAAAAAATATTCTACTTAGAGGCATTGGGGAGGTTATAAGATAGTGAAGAATTATGGGGCCAGGATCAGGGAGGATGGAGGCCTAGCTTCAGATCATCTCTTTCCCTGAAATGAGATGGAGGTGGTTCCAGAGTACTAGTCCCATAGGCGTCCAGCAGAAACAAGCTTAAGTCCCCTTTGGAAGAATTTACTATTACCCTAACCCTCAAATTATTTCTACTAACAATTTGCCAAAAACAACATCTGACAATCAGAAATAAACACTGGGTGAGGAAGGGCAACATTAGCACAACCCAGAAAAACAATAGCAGTGGAAAAATGCAGAGAAGCGTCACAAATTGGTGTCATGAGAAACAGACTTCAAAATTATTATGTTCACTATTTTCGAGGAAAGACAAGAATTCAAGAGAACTGGAAAGCATAAATAAGAATGAAGTGAGAACTCTAGAACTGCAAATTACAATAACCAAAGGAACAACTCAGAGGTTAGGTTTAACAACAGATTAGATATAACCAAGGAGAGATTTAGCAACCTGAAAAATAGGTGAAAGAAATATGCAAAATTAAACACAGAGAGCGAAAGGATGAAAAAATACACAAGAGAGGTTACAGGATGTGGTGAGAAGTTTTAACGTACTTATAATTGGAATCTTAAAAGGAGATGAGAGCTAATACGGAACATAGCAATATTTGAACAGAAAGTGACTCAGAGCTTTCTAAATGATAATCTCTATCTACCAACTCAAGGAATTCTGTGAACTCCAAGAAGGATAAATAAAAAGCAGGTCCTTCCAAGTCATATCGTTGTAAAACTGATAAAAGCAAAAACAGAGAGAAGGTTATTAGAAGCAACCAGAGAACAAAAGACAAATTACTTTCCAAGCTACACTTAAATTAACAACTGACTTCTTAACAGAAACAGTGGAAGCTAGAAGGCGATGGGATGGTATCTTTAAAGAGCGGAAAGAAAATACCTGCCAACCTAGAGTTCTCTGTCCAACAAAAATATCCTTCAAGTATGTGGGTGAAATAAAGACGTTTTGGATGAACAGAAATTGAAAGGTTCTGTCGTGAGCAGATTTTAAGGTTAGATTAGAAGGTGTTATTTAGGTAGGAGAAAAATTATGCCAGCTGGTCAGAAATATAACTATAAATATGACTATGCAGAGAAATCGAGAAACTACTCACTATATAAAATAGTAACAATGTCTTGTTGGATTAAAATATACAGAGAGTTAAAACACATGACACGTAGGTTTTGAAAATGTGCTCAACGTAATTTATTACAGGGAAATGGGAGGTACAACCACCATGAGATGCTAACACACTCCTCCAAGTGTGGCGAGGAGGGGCAGCTGGCGCTTTCTGGCTCTGCTGGTGAGGAACGTGAATTGCTAACCACTTTAGGAAGTTGGGGTGATCTACAGACGTTTATACCCTGTGATCCAGCACTTTCACTCTGAATATACACTTAACAGAGTTGCATACAGAAGACACATTCAAGAATGTTCATGACAGCACATTCATAATGACTAAAACCTGGAAAGAATGCAAACGTCCGCCAAGATGAGACGGACAGATTATATATGCGTACAGTGGGCTATGCATGGATGTAAAGGGATAAGCTGACGAGTACGTGTAACCACACTGATAAATTTCACACACGTAACGGGGTGCAGAAGCAGCCAGACACATAGGAATACAGACTGTGTGATTCACTTAAGTAACATTTTTTAAAGCACCACAGAGCCTTCGTGCTTAAGGATGCAGACTTAGGTAAGAGGCAGGATGGTGGAAGCCTTTAGGAAGGGGAAGGGCTGTTTGTCACTAGGATCATGGGGAGGCAGGGTCCTGGCAGGGTCTGTCTCTTGACCTGGTGCTGGTATGTGAGTGTTTCCCTTTGTGGTCAATCTTTGAACTGCATCTCTTGTTTTGCACATGTTTCTGCGGGTGATTTATTTCACAACAAAAAGGTTAAAATACACACTCAGTCATACTTGAATTATACAGAAAATATTTTAGATGGAGAACTGTCTTGATTTCATTTTCTCTGAGTGTGTGTGTCTGTCCCTGTCTGTCTGTCTGTCTTTGAATATTTTGGAGATTATCTTGGGACAGGTTTTCAGGGGCTCTTGTGCTCGCTGCCAGGAGTCGGCCTGTCCCCTGGTCCCCTTTACAGCTCTGGCCTGAATATGAACAAAATCCACATCCCTTAGGTTGCCTTAGCACAGCGGATAAAGATTTTTAAAAAGAGGATTTTACCAAACATCCAGGGAGGAGAGGGCAGGAAAAAAAACCCCAGTAACGTCAAAGGAACATAAACCTGGAAAAGACTCTTTCATTCAGATTTCCAATCCTGCAGCAGCTGTTTTCTTCCCAAGCCTCGTGGGCTGTCCTCTTCCATCCCCGAGCGAGTGTCTGTTAACTTCTAAACAGAGACCTTGTCCTCCTCGGTCCAGTCCCCAGGCCCAGGAACCTTCTCTTCCGGTGACGGGCAGGCCGTGAGGAGACCTTTCCACCTCCCTGTGTGCGCGGTGGGATGTGCTCGCTGACAGGGCCCACGCTGTAATGATCACTCAGCCACACAGCAGGCGCAGCACCCTTAGTAGCGGGGCAAAGTCTGTCTGTCCCAGAGGGAACAGTTCTGAATGACAGCTTTAACTTGCAGGCTTAATATTTCTATATACTGAAGCGGAACCTAGCAGCTCTGGAATAGCTACCGGCACTTACTTATGTGAAAGGAAAAGATATCCCTCAAATAACTCCAGGGGAGGAGTCCTCGTGCTTTGTCTGCTGGAGGCTGACACCGTGTTCCTGCTGAAACTTAAACCTGAATGTGGCTGGGGGAGCACAGCGGCAGTCCGTAGCCTCGGGTGCTTTGCATGTTCGTCCTTGCTTCAGCCTAACAACACGAGCATGAAGAAGCTCAGAGAGGTTGAGCGGTTTGTCTGAGAGCGAACAGCTAACTAAGCTTGGTGGAGGGGGTCCACGGCTCGTTCTTCCCCTACGCGCCCCACTTTCTATGAAGGCACAGGGAGATACTGGTTTTATTTTTAACCTGGGGTATTGTGCTGATGGCCCTTGAAACAGAAAATCTGTGACTCGAAAGATCCGTAGAAGAGAGGCCGGTAGGGGAGCCGCAGTGCACATGCCGTGACCGAGTCCTCCCCCTGCCCGGATGCTGCCTTGTCTGGCTCTGCAGCCGGAGCTGTGATGGGCGGGGAGCTCGTGCTGGTCCCCTGGCTCTGCCCACTCGGCCCCACGTGGGGACCAGCTCTGTAAAGGAGGGGCTTTCATGGGACTGAATACCAGCAGAGTATCAGCGCTGGGTGCTGCCGGCCGGGCTGCTCTACCGTGTACCTGATTGCAGAGAGCCTCTCCTGAGTTGATTTAGGTGGTCTGTGGAGGGCATTGCGTTCATTGTTGTGATCAATGGTCACTTTATTCTGAGGGCACTTGAATGTTGCATCAGTGGAAATAGAATTGAGAAAAGCACAGAGTGCTTAGACGCTTGGCAGAGCTTCTACTTGAACCGGTAAGAGCCTCTTCAGAATAACTCCTTAAGCCAAAGCTATCTTTACGAGAATGAGACAGTTTAAATGTCTTCCCAGAAATTTGCATTTGTGTGTGTATGTATAATTTTTTTTCTTTTCCACAGTTCCTAATTTGTTGAAAATGTCAAGGTAGCTCCATAATTCCATTGAAAAAGTCAGTTACAAGTGATACATTGATAAACTATTTCCCTACTGATGCAGCCACCAAAATATTGGAGGAGAAAAGAGCCTGTGTTTCACACTCCTTGCTGAAAGGTTGACGCACACACTCAAAACTCATGCAGGGAGTATGGAAGAAATTATTTTGCCACTTTGGCCACTTCTGCACAAAGCTTTTCACTTAGAATTTATTGAACTGTGGCAGGCAGGTTGAAATTATTAAATAAGCCAGAAAAGCTTTAAAGATTTTGGGTGTGTTGATGTTTTGGGATGTGGGCTTTTTTCCTGTCAGATTTTCAGTGACTTTTAACGATTAAAACTACGTTTCCGTTCCTTTTTGTACTGTGCGCTAAGGAAGGGCTCCAGAAGTGGTGAAGGAGACGAGTGTGTGGCTCCCCAGCGGTCCTGCTGCTGGAAGAACAGGCTTTGTTCAGCCCCTGGGTGTCCGAGGCCCCGTGGGCTTCTCCTCTGCAGCAGGGCAGGTGCACAGGGTTGCCTGGAGGGGGGGAGCCCACGGTCTCCGGTGAGGGCGGTGGTGGGAGGGGAAGGATGGCATGGTTGGAATACTTGGTGGGGATTTGCACCACGCGAGGTATCTTTGTTGCGTTAGGATTTCACTTGAAGAGTGAGCGGGTCCTGGGAAAGCCGTTTTCCTCCAGTCATGCCTTGGAGTCAAGGACGTTATGGTCGTTTCCGAGGGCTGCTGTCTTCAGTTCCTGCAGACCGGGCGCCGTGAGACCACAGGCCCACAGGGGAGAGGCTGAGATGAGGCGGGCAGGCCTGCTCCCTCGGGAGGCTCTGGGGAGGGGTCCTTTCCCGCCCTCTCAGCCCTGGGGCTCATTGCCAGCCCGCGCTCCCTGCGTGATCTCTGGCCGTCCTCCACCGCTCCCCAGCCCCTGTCCCTCTGCGCGGCCCTTCTTTCTCCACGTGGCCTCCGTGTCAGGATACCACTGCTTGGATTAGGGGCCGCCGCACCCCACTCCGGGACGACCTTATCTGGACAGATTGCATCTGCAGAGACCCTGTGTCCAGACACGGCCACACTCTGAGACTCCAGGTGGACATGGATTTTGGACTGTTTAACCCAGTACAGATACCCTTCCTTATTTGTTCCAAAGCACATTTACTTCATTTTACTGACACCTTATTTACAGCTTAACTTAAAATTTTTAATGTATAGGCTGCAGATGCCTGATTAGATGATTAGTTTTCTTTTAAAATTTTTATTAGAGTATAGTTGATTTACAATGTTATGTTAGTTTGTGCTGTACAGCAAAGTGAATCAGTTATACCTATGCATATATCCACTCTTTTACAATTTTTTTTAAATTTTAATTTATTTTTTATACATCTTTATTGGAGTATAATTGCTTTACAATGGTGTGTTAGTTTCTGCTGTATAACAAAGTGAATCAGCCATATGTATACATATATCCCCATATCCCCTCCCTCTTGCGTCTCCCTCCCACCCTCCCTATCCCACCCCTCTAGGTGGTCACAAGGCACCGAGCTGATCTCCCTGTGCTATGCGGCTGCTTCCCACTAGCTATCTATTTTACATTTGGTAGTGTGTATATGTCCATGCCACTCTCTCACTTCGTCCCAGCTTAGCCTTCCCCCTCCCCGTATCCTCAAATCCATTCTCTACATCTGCGTCTTTATTCCTGTCCTGCCCCTAGGTTCTTCAGAACCTTTTTTCTTTTTTTTTTAGATTCCATATATATGTGTTAGCATACGGTATTTGTTTTTCTCTTTCTGACTTACTTCACTCTGTATGACGGACTCTAGGTCCATCCACCCCACTGCAAATAACTCAGTTTCGTTCCTTTTTATGGCTGAGTAATATTCCATTGTATATATGTGCCACATCTTCTTTATCCATTCATCTGACGATGGACACCTAGGTTGCTTCCATGTCCTGGCTATTGTAAATAGAGCTGCAATGAACATTGTGGTGCATGACTCTTTTTGAATTATGGTTTTGTCAGGGTATATGCCCAGTGGTAGGATTGCTGGGTCATATGGTAGTTCTGTTTTTAGTTTTTTAGATTCTTTCGCCATGTAGGTCATTACAGAGTATTGAGTAGAGTTCCCTGTGCGATATGGTAGGTCCTTATTAGTTACCTATTTTATACTGGTGTGTGTATGCGTCAATCCCAGTCTCCCAGTTTATCCCCCCCCCCGCCCGCTTTCCCCCGTGGTAACCATAAGTTTGTTTTCTACATCTGTGACTCTATTTCTGTTTTGTAAATAAGTTCATTTGTACCATTTTTTTTAGATTCCACGTATAAGTGATATCATATGATCTTTATCTTTTTCTGTCTGACCTACTTGACTTAGCATGACCATCTCTAGGTCCATCCATGTTGCTGCAAATAGCATTATTTCATTCTTTTTTATGGCTGAGTAATATTCCATTGTATATATGTGCCGCATCTTCTTTAGATGATTAGTTTTCAGTAAGATCTTGACTACTTTGTTATTGCTGGATACAGTATATGAAATGTATTCTCATGAAAAAGGAAATAAGCTTAAACATATTGCTTGTCAACCAGAAGAGAGAGTGAAAGAGATTGTCATAAAGAAAATAAAACTATGTGAAACAAGCTAATTTAAACTTTAACCAGAAACTAGAACAGTAGTTGCTAGTAGCTCTCATAGTTAAAGAAATACCAAAAAGAATCCTTTTATGTAAAAGAGAGACCTTGAGATTTTAGAGAGAATCTTAATTTACCCTGGAGTGGAGAGGGTGTATAAACCAAATGTAAAGAACAGATTATTTATTGATAGGAGAGCATATTTTAATAGCCAAGAAAACTTACCTGTGGAAAAACTATTTTTATTAATAACGTTGGTATTTTCTAAAGAATGTTTTGGAATATATAAAGATAAAGGGTTCCTTTTAAAATTGTAAGTGCAGTTTTCATTATTTCTTCAGCCTGAAGGAACAGGATACTTGATAATAGAATGAGAAAGAAAATAGAATATGATATAAACAGTCATTTCATAGTCAGTCTTGGAGAAGAAATAAATTCAGTGTTATGAAGAGAGACACCTAAACTGCACAGATTCCTTGCAGTGAGTCGGGCATTCCCAGCGCTCTCTCTTAGGGTAAGCACTCGGGAAATAGGGCCATCAGGACCCGTGCTGGAACGGGGAATCGTTGCTTTATTTGCACTAAGATTTCTGTATAACCTCCAGATCCCGACATCTCTCAGCTCTGTGCTCTTTCCTTCCTAGTTACAGAAAACGGCTGGAGTCCCCATCCCGTGGAGTTTGGGCAGCCCAGTGTGTGACTCGTTTCTGAGGCTCCGGGGAGTAGGTGGCTGGAGGGCCCGTGTGGTGTTTTTCTGGCCTCTGTGGCCTTGGACCCCTGCTCCCGTGGGGCCCTGACTGTCCTGTCCCGTCTCCCCAGCCATGCCGGCGGCCCTCTCTCAGCCACACCGCCTCAAGCAGGGGAAAGCATCCCCTCTCCTTCCTTCCCAAAGTACCACTCGCCCCAGAGCTGTTGTGTAACAGACTCTACTGAGGGCTTGGGGATACAGGAGGCTGAGTTAGAACCCAGCTTAGAACAGACTCCTGGAACCTCGGGCTGGAGGCTGTGACCCTGGTGTTGGACTCATTCCCCCCCGATCCCCACCTTGACCGTCCTTCCCTAACTCTGGGCCTCGTCCTGCCCTCCCTCCCCCAGTCCTCCCCCACCCGCCCCCCGACGTGAGCAGCGCCTGGCCTGCGTCCTCTTACCTCATTATGTGGATGCCAGCTCTTTATTCATCCCTCTTCTTTCCTTTCCACACCGGCTTGGAGAACGAGGGTCAGCAGGTAGTAATCACCGTTCAATTAAGATATTTTCCTAGAAGAAAAGAATGATGCTCCCTGAGAGTCATAGTTCTTTTCTGTGCCTCTAAAGAGGTCAGCTGAGACTATAACTCACTTCTAAATTTTTAGAATTCTTTCTCTCCAGCATATCTAGAATATTTCAACTGTTTGAGAAGGTCTGGAGTCGAAAGGTTCCGTTTCCTCCCGGCCCTATCTCTCCTGGGATTTGTTGCTGCCCAGTTGTGGGCTCCCACCTGGAGAGGCCGTGTCTTCCTCATCCATCATTTTATCTGCAGAGTCCAGCATGGGGCTGGGCACCCAGTGGACACTTGTGGGATGAGTGGGAAACATGAAAGAACAGCGTCTTTATATGTAGGAAAGGAAATCTTGAAATTCCTACCCAAGCTTGTCCCTTTCGATTGAAACATCATTGTAGGAAGCAGATAACACAAACAATGCACTTAAAACATATTTGGAATAGGGAGGCTTTTATCTTGGTGGTCCTGCAACATTGCTATTTGAAAACTAGGAGCCACCAAGAAGTTGAGTCAGGAAGTAAAAGCCTTTATCTTGAAGATAATCCCTCGCATGTGTGATCTTGTCCACTGCTGTCTGTTTTCTGCTGGTTTAGCTGGAGGAGGTGCTCTCCGAGCTGTAATTTAGTGCACATCCCGGGACACAGACTGTGTCTTGGCATATTCCTTGTGGAGCCAGCGTGCAAAAAATAGCAAAGCCTCCCAGCCCGGGTGATTGGGAAGTTAGGGATCCTTTCTGGACCAGCCTCATCATCCAGAGATAGGCATCTCCTCCTCAGTGGCTCACAGGTCATGAGTGGTGGCTGTGGATTGATGGTGAAGGTCGGGAGCCTTCACTGTCTTCAGGATGGCCTCATGTTGTTAAATTTGAATGAATGGCTCAAAAGGAGAAGAAGAGCTCCCTTGCATGAGGCCAGGGAAGTGAAGAAGTTGTGATGGGGTGAAGCCGAGGTCTAACGCCCACCACTCGCAGCCCGCGTGGGTTCCCTTACAGGCCTCACCGTCTGGTTTTCTAGAATCTTCCAGGTCAGACCCGTGTCGGTATGTGAGGTGCCGATGGAGCTGGAAACACGTTAAAATTCAGGGTTGAGCGCAGCGCGTTGCTGTGACGCGTCCAGCAGACAGTTTGCTGGGAAGACGCAGGGGGCCTGCGGGAGAGCTCCTGCTCCAGCACGTGGGTCTGGGAGGCGGGCTGGGGGTGACGGTCCACCTGCTCGTGGGGCGCCCGGGTCTGGGGCCTCCGGGCGGGGCTCTCCGTGTGTCACCGAGGGCCGTGCTCGGGCTCTGGGTGCCTCACCGCACACCCCAGGCCTCAGATTTGGGCAGAAGGGGTGACAGGAGCTATTACTGCTTTTAACAACAAACAACCCTTCCTGTGAGCCCTGCTGATGGAGAAAACCTGTCAGCTTGAGCTTTGTACGCTCATAAGTTGGTGATTTTACAGAAATGAAACATCCCTTTTCTACATACCTCTTCTCTTGGCCGAGGCTTCCAACACACAGTCATGTCCTAACTCACTTGTTTCTTGTTGACGTCAAAAAAAATTTTCCGCAGTTGTTAAAAAGTCTCGAAAAACCCTGCTAAAAGTCACCTTTCTCCTTTCCTTTTATGGTAGAAAAAAGCAGTGCCTTGCCTACTGACCTGTGTCACAGTGTGATGTCTTTAAGGAGGTGGACGGGCCATCTGAGGTCTGGACCACTGCCTCTTCTCTGTCCTTCTGCAGCAAGAAAGGAGTGGGGTTGTTAACAGGGACTCAAATCAGTCACTTGTGTTCAGGAGAAACCTTTCCCATAAGCCCTTTGTAAGTCATGTTAGACCAAGACTGCACCTAAAGATGCCAAATGAGTCTGTGATAGAAACTATTAAAGTGTCTCTTATATTGTAAACTGTGGAGGTTGGTTTTTCTGTTACGTTAGTTTCCGTTCTCTCAAAGTCTCCGTCATCATATTTTTGAGGAATGTTGAACTTTAAGGTAATGTTAGGAAATTAAGAACACTTTGGAAGAGAGAATGTTTTGGCATTCTTAATTATCTGTGTGTTGAAACATGGTCATGCTACACGGGTCCTCATGTCCAAGCACTTGCTCGAGAAGTGATTTTCTTGGTCAGCCTCTTTTGTAAATGATTGTGTTTTACCTGATTTGAACATGAAAATCAGCTGTATCTAACAAATCAGTTGTAATAACGTATTATCTTTTTTTTAATTTATAGAGTAATGCACAAGTAACTTTAAAATTATTAAATTGATTGTATTCAGTCAAGGATATGTAGTGTATGTGGTTTCCTTTGCTGTGCAAAAGCTTTTAAGTTTAATTAGGTCCCGTTTGTTTATTTGCTTTTGTTTCCATTACTCTAGGAGGTGGATCCAAAAAAATATTGCTTCGATTTATGTCAGAGTGTTCTGCCTGTGTTTTCCTCTAAGAGTTTTATAGTATTGGGTCTCACATTTAGGTCTGTAAGCCATTTTGAGTTTATTTTTGTATATGATGTTAGAGAATGTTCTAATTTCATTCTTTTACATGTAGCTGTCCAGTTTTCCCAGCACCACTTATTGAAGGAATTGTCTTTCCTCCATTGTATATTCTTGCCTCCTTTGTCGTAGATTAATTGACCATAAGTTTGTGGGTTTATTTCTGGGCTTTCTATCCTGTTCCATTGATCTATGTGTCTGTTTTTGTGCCAGTACCATACTGTTTTGATTACTGTAGCTTTGTAGTATAGTCTGAAGTCAGGGCGTGTGATTCCTCCAGCTCCATTCTTCTTTCTCAAGGTTGTTTTTGCTATTTGGGGTCTTCTGTGTTTCCATACAAATTTTAAAATTATTTGTTCTAGTTCTGTGAAAAATGCCATTGGTAATTTGATAGGGGTTGCATTGAATCTGTAGATTGCCTTGGATAGTATGGGCATTTTAACAATATTGATTCTTCCAATCCAAGAACACAGTGTATCTTTCCATCTTTTTGTGTGATCTTCAATTTTGTTCATCAGCAACTTATAGTTTTTGGAGTATGGGTCTTTTGCCTCTGTAGGAAACCGTAAACAAAATGAAAAGACAACCCACAGAATGGGAGGAATATTTGCAAATGATATGACCAACAAGGGATTAATTTCCAAAATATACAAACATCTCATACAACTCAAAAACAAAAAAACAACCAACCCAATCAAAAATGGACAGAAGACCTAAATAGACACTTCTCCGAAGAAGACATATAGATGGCCAACAGGCACATGAAAAGATGTTCAACATCGCTAATTATTAGAGAAATGCAAATCAAAACTACAATGAGTTATCACCTCACACTGGTCAGAATAGCCATCAGTAAAAAGTCTACAAATAACAAATGCTGGAGAGGGTGTGGGGAAAAGGGAACCCTCTTGCACTGTTGGTGGGAATGTCAATTGGTGCAGTCACTATGGAGAACAGTATGGAGGTTCCTTAAAAACCAAAAATAGAGTTACCATATGACCCAGCCATCCCACTCCTGGGCATATATCTGGAGAAAACCATAATTCGAAAAGATACCTGCACCCCCGTGTTCATTGCAGCAGTATTTATAGTAGCTAGGACATGGAAGCAACCTAAATATCCATCGACAGAGGAATGGATAAAGAAGGTGTGGTACATATATACAATGCAATATTACTCAGCCATAAAAAAGAATGAAATAATGCCATTTGCGGCAACATACATGGATCTAGAGGTTATCATACTAAGTGAAGTCAGAGAAAGACAAATGTCATATGATATCACTTATATGTGGAATCTAAAAGAAAATGATACAAATGAACTTATTTACAAAACAGAAATAGACTCACAGACTTATGGTTACCAAAGGAAAAGGTGGGGGAGGGATAAATTAGGATTTTGGGATTAACATATACACATTCACTACACATAAAATAGGTAACCAACAAGGACCTACTGCATAGCACAGGGAACTATATTCAGTATCTTGTAATAACCTATAATGGAAAAAGAACCTGAAAAAAGAATATATATATGTGTATAGCTGAATCACTTTGCTGTATACCTGAAACTAACACAACATTGCAAATCAACTATACTTCCAAAAAAAAAAAAAAAAGGATATGTAGTATAAATGTGGCAATCAAATACTTGGATTTTCTGGAATAGTCTCCATTTCACATATTCTATTTCCTTCTCCCACAAAAGCCACAAAAACTCCATTTATTAATTCAACAAAAATGATTTGAATATTTGCATCATGCCAGGCACAGCTCTGGGCTGGGGATACAGCGATAGATAAAACAAATAAGGTCCCTCTCTTCCTTCTTTTAATAGGCGAGACACAGTAGACAGCAGAAATAGATATGTCACAGAGTGTCGTAGGTGTCTAGATAGACACGCAGTGGACTCTGAGAGCTGTGAAGAAAACTGAAGCCCAGCAAGAGGATTTGGAGAGTGGGGGGGATGTAAATACCAGACCAATTCTGTCAGACCATGCAGCTTAATTTTGAGTATGAAAAACTTGGTCAGGAAGATGGCTGGAGAGCTGAATGGAGAGATGGCCTCAATCAGGCCCCAAGGCCACTTGCAGGAAGGACCGACCAGCTGGGTGACCTTGAGGTCCCCGGGGTCGTGGTCTCGTGCTGGTCTCCTTCCCCTCTTCTTCGCACCACAGTCATAGAAGAATGGGAGTGAGTGGACCACAGCCGCAGAGTTTCGAAAGGACCAAGTGGGCAAGGACGTGGGTTTGAGGGTGCACAGCTTCAGTGATGCAGGAAGGATGGTTCTGGGGCTGCTAAACAGACTGTGCCCTTTGTTATCAGGACTGCAGTGTGTGCTTGAAAGTGTGTTAACAGGGTAGATCTCATGTGAAGTTGTCCTACCACGATAAAATGAAATTAAGAACAAGAATTGGGGGAGTTCCCTGGTGGTCCAGTGGTTAGGACTCGGTGCTTTCAATTCCAGGACTGGGGTTCGATCCCTGGTCGGGGAACTAAGATCCTGCAAGCCGTGCGGCACGGCCAAAAAAATAAAATAAAATAAAATGAAAATCATCAACTTGGGATGTCTGTTTAAAAAAAAGAATAAAAATTGAATGACATAAGTAGTTAAATTTACGAGAGTATGATAGATAGTTGTCCACATGCTATAGGTGGAAGAGAGCTGGGACCGAGGACTCTTCACACTCACACATCGTCACGGTGCCTCAGATTTCACCATTAGTTTAATTTCTTTGGTACCTAAAAGATCTCATTAATCTTGATGAGTTCTCTATTAAAAGGTTTGTCTAAAGTGAATGCTTGTGAAAAGAATTTTGGATGTGGGACACAGGTAGGGAGCGGGGAGAAGACGGGGTACCAGGCAAATCAGGGAGGAAAGAAAGAGGATGAATTTCCCAGAGAGGCCATTATTTTCAGTGTGGCTCTCAGGATGGAGCCGGGGCCACAGCGCTGTTTCTGCCCTTACCTGGAGCAACTCAGGAGGGTCTGGCCCAGCCTGGAAGCCTCCAAGTAGTAGGGGTTTGTGGCTGAATTGCAACAGGGTGGAAAAGGTGCTGCACTTGTGTTTCTTCTGTAAAACAAGAGGAGTGGAAGAGGTGGTCTCTGAATCTCCTCCCACATAGGAGAGGCATGGGGCCGTGGTCCCAGACAGTTGTAAAGAAGCACCCCGTGTCCCGGTGGGAGGACTGAGCCCTCCTGCACAGGGGGTGCTTTCCCTGAGCACCTGGGGTGGGCTCCTTTCAGATTTGATTCACTTCACCCAGGAAAGAGTGCCGCTTCCTCTGTTCCCTGGAGTGAGTGTGTGATTAGAGACAGAAGCAGGGTCGTGGGCAGGTGAGACTCTCTTGAGCTGGTGAGGAGGATGCCCATGGGTGCCCGAGTCATTGGAAGATTTGTTTAAATTGTTTGTTTGTTGAGATTAGAGATTAAGAGACTGAGGAATGAAAGTGCCTGAAAACATTGGGTTTCAGTTGTTTCGGGGGGCGGGGGCAGTGGTTATGTTAAAATTTACGGAGGGGAAGAGTAAAGTGTCTGGGTTTGCTTCGACTGTGCACGAATCTGATGTAAATTAGTGTTTTCACTGTCGCACAGTGTATTTGAGGTGCTTTTGCCGAATCTTACGCGCTTGAGTAGGCGACAACCGAAGGCTGAACCAAGTAAATAATAAAAACAAAATGAACGGGGTCGGGGAGAGGCTGGGGGCTGGACCGTGTGGTTCAAAAGAGCCTGAGGCACCTGACGCCCTCTGACTCTGCTTGGAGGCTCTGACCCGGGCAGTGGTTGGTAGCATCCCCCGTTGTGCGGTGTGTGGAGCGCCCTGTTACCACGGGGAGAGGCTGGGGGCTGGACCGTGTGGTCAAAAGAGCCTGAGGCACCTGACGCCCTCTGACTCTGCTTGGAGGCTCTGACCCGGGCAGTGGTTGGTAGCATCCCCCGTTGTGCGGTGTGTGGAGCGCCCTGTTACCACGGGGAGAGGCTGGGGGCTGGACCGTGTGGCTCAAAAGAGCCTGAGGCACCTGACGCCCTCTGACTCTGCTTGGAGGCTCTGACCCGGGCAGTGGTTGGTAGCATCCCCCGTTGTGCGGTGTGTGGAGCGCCCTGTTACCACGGTTGCTGGCTGGTTGGGCGGTGCCCACAGCTCAGCAGGTGTTCAGTTTGATTCTTCTCCCCTCACTGCTTTATTCTTCGTGAACAACCCCGTCCCAGACCGAGTTGTCTTTGGCCTGGGCCCCCTGCGGCCTGCTCTCCCGGCCCGAGCCTTGCAGCGCTGCCCCGTTATCCTCATGTGACCCGAGCACAGACGGGAAGTTCCGCACAGGCGGACGTGATGTGAGGCGGGGCCCGTCCCCTGTGGCCTTGGACCTTGGACTGGCCCGGGGATGCGAGTGGTGGCTACGGATTCGCATGGTGAGTTAGTCTCCTAGGGCTCCTGTAACAAATCACCACAGACTAGTGGCTTAAAGCAACACAGATGTATGTTCTTACAATCTGGTAGGTCCGAGGCCCCGTGAGTCTCCCTGGGCCGACACTGCAGCGGCGGCAAGGCTGAGCGCTCTCCCGATGCTCCCAGAGAGTTTCCTGCTGCTTCCACTGTCTGGAGGCCACGTGGGCCTGGACCCTCCTCCACCTTCCCAGCTCGCGACGGGGCAGCCTGTACATCCGTGTCCACGGCGGCAGGGTTCACCCTAAGCACAGCTGCCACTGACTCCCAACGCAGCCGGGGTGCTTCTGATTCTAAGTACCCTGTGATTACATTCAGCCCACTCAGTCCAGGATTAAGCACCCCGTCTGAAGGCTCTTAACTGCCTCACACTTGCCAAGTGTCTTTGGCCCCATAAAATCACATCTTCTCGGGTTTTAGGGTCCTGGCTTTGGCACTGATCAGCTGCGTGATGTTGAGATAAGCGTCACCTTTTTTGTCTTGACGTGCCAGAGTTGGGCTAAGTAATCTTGCAGGTTCCTTCCAGCCCCAGCACCCTGTGATTCTACGTCTCAAAACAGGGGTCAGGCTCAGTGTTTCTAAAATTTGTTTAACTCTCAAGGACCCCATCTGTGAGAACCAAGGCTTTAGCACCTTTACCCATCAACTTTGTGAGTATCTGTCTGGATGTGTGTTCAGCCCATACATACACACGGAATGCTTTCTATTCAGTCACGCAGGGAACTGTATCAGTGAACTATATGTTTAGGGTTTTTCCTCTGTCTTCTCACCGCTTACCTCCGTGGAAACTAGTCTCCATATATGTAAGCAACTTGAAAATACAGAGTTATTTTAAAACATTTGAATATTTAGTTTACTTTTAAAATAATAGATTACATAGTTAACACAGTTAAAATGTGCCTCATTATAAAATTATTAACATGTAAAATCGCTTATATTAGAGTAATCCTCTTAGTGATATGGACATATACAGTGGATTATGAATGTTCTTTCATGTTTATTTCATAAACTTTCCTTGCATTTACAGATTTATTGTTTGTTAAGATCAGTGTGGAGATCTTTCAGTGCTTGATTTTATAACTCTGTTTTTGTTCTTGCAAATGCTGTCTTTTGTTTATATCTCCTTATTTAATTAGAGGATGAAAAATGTCTCCTTGGTCCAAGTAGGTGTTTATAAAGATCTGTAGCGTACAGGCTGAGGAAATCTTTAATAAAAGATCTGTTTTCCAAAAGAATTTGAAATGGGAGGACAAAGAGATGAGCAAATGCTCCTTACGAGAGCGTCTGTGTCCAGCAGGTGGCTGGTGTAGGGTGACATAGGACGGCTGACATCCCTTGTCTCATAATAACTAAACACCCTTGTCTCATAATAACTAAACGACAGACAAGCGCTGTACTTAGACATGGCTTGTTGTCCTTTCCAGTGTACCTGGCTGACACCACTGTGAAGAATTGGAAAAATGACCAGTGTTCTTTTTTGTGGGTGTGGAGTAGATGTTTGGATGGAAAAGGAGGCATGTCTTGTTGAAGAATAGTGCTGAGAGGGGCCCAGACCGCATTCGGGGCAGGATGCTGATGAGCGGGCAGCCTCCACCTGAGCCCTCACCTGAGTCCTTGCTGCTGACCAGGAGCCGTAGTTGGGAAAATCCTTCCTTCCACTGGCAGTGAGCTTGGCCCATCATGATGTCCCTTTGTTGTTCTAGGTTTAGGCCTGGGAACTATAAAGAATATCTTATTATAAAGAATAAGTCTAATATTGCTCTGTTGCATCAAATGGTCGAGTTTTTAAAAGCTCTGTCCTGATGTGAGCGTGAGCTTTGGGGTCGAACCGCACCAGTCACCAGGGTGCAGCCTTGGTTTCTGCAGCCGTTCAGCGGGAGTAGTGGTGATTCCTGCCTCGTTGGCTGTTGTGCGTGTGAGTGTGTGCACCGCACGTTGTCAGTGCTCAACTACTCCTGTTGTCATCTTCCCTTTCTACTTGTTTTCCCCAAGTTAAGTCCTTCTAGCATGATTTCTAGACCATTCACCTTGTGTGTTTAGAGATCGTGTTCCTAATATTCCCATTAAACCGCGATACACAGAACCAGCAAGGTTCCCCCATGCCATCGATGAGTCAGTCGTGGAAGGACTGCCCCTCCCTGATTGTCACCAGCATCTCACTCATGCAGACTAATGTCCTGATTAACATCTACATGGTACTGGTGGCTTATTTTGAACTTGCTGACAGCAAAGCCCTTGAGTCTTTTTCATTCAGTCTGCTGTTCAGGCAGGTCTTCTGTAGTTTCCTGTATCTGTTCGAGTGGTTTTAAACGATGAAATACACAAATTTACGTTCGTTCTAGTAAAAACATTTGCTTGGTTTGGCCCATATTGATCATCGGTGAAAATCTTTCTGTCGTCCAGCGTATTGGCTGGCCCTCCCTGCTAGGTGTGTGTCACAACAAATCCATCACACACTCAGCACCTCCATTCACAGCATCGATACAGATGCTGGCCACCCCAAAGGATGGGCAGGTACAGGGCTTTGGGGCAGATCTCAGCATTCTCCATCCGGGTTTCTTTCTGACGACTCATTCATTCATTTCACCAGTGTCTTCCTCTGTTCGGGCTGCTGTAACGAAGTACCACAGACTGGATGGCTTCCACAACAATTCTGGAGGCTGGGGGTTCTGGTAGATTCTATCCTTGGCGGGAACAGAGTCTTCCTGGCTTGCAGATGGCTGCCTTCATGCTGCTCACATGACCTTCTTGGTGCCCACGTGTGGGGAGAGGAAGAGGAGGCAAGCTCTCTGGCATCTCCTCTTATAAGAGCACTAATCCCATCACGGGAACTCCACCCTCGTGACCTCATCCAAACCTGTCACCTCCCAAAGGCCCCTCCTCCAGATACCATCACACTGGGCATTAGGGCTTCAGCACATGAATTTTGAGGAGGACAAAGGCATTTTGTTCATAAAAGCCAGCGTGCACCAAGTGCCCACAGCTTGCCTGGTACGGACACAGGCCTGCCATCCTGCCTTGAACAAGACAATGCGCTGTCTTTAGAGCTTACTAGCCGGTAGGTGAGTAAGCAGTACAGCTTGAGGCGTGATGAATGCGGGGCAGGTGGAAGGAGCCAGGGGAGATGGGGGCAGGAGGGCTCCCCTGCGGTGCCCTGTGGGAGACCCAGATGGTCTGGGGTGGGCCCGGGGGAAGATGCGGGCATGCAGGAGTCGGGGCAGAAGAGCCAGCGGAGATGGGGGCAGGAGGGCTCCCCTGCGGTGCCCTGTGGGAGACCCAGACGGTCTGAGGTGGGCCTGGGGGAAGATTCAGGCATGCAGGAGTCGGGGCAGAAGAGCCTGGGAGGTGTCGGGCGGGAGCGGGAGCCAGAGGGGGCTGGGGAGAGCCAGAGAGGTGAGCAGGGCCGGGTGTGGAAAGCCTCCCGGTGGGAAGGAGTTTGTGTGTTGTTTTCAGCGGCAGGGAGGGAAACCTCGGGAGGCTACCAGGCAGGACAGCGTGGGCAGCAGGCTCCGTTAGAGCGAGTGTCGTCTTGGCTTAGGCCGGTGGCACTGGGCGTGGTGCCGAGCGCACTGGCTTGGGATGGAGTCTGAAGGCAGAGCCCCAGGCTTGCTGATGAGTGGGGTGTCGGGGACAGGAGCAGAGGCATCGTGGTGAAGCGTCTTCGGGCCCGAGCAGCTCAGGGAGCCCAGGCGGGAAACACAGGCGGGATCAGGTGTTGGAAGCAGGCGGAGAGCAAGGGGTCTACCTGCAAACCTGGGGGCACCTGTTAGACACTCAGCAGGGAGGCGGGAGAGGCGGGCGCCCAGGGAGAGGTTGTGGCTGAGGTCACGTTGGGGAGACATCAGTGTATAAACCAGCAGGTCTTGGCCGTTTACATGAGAACCATTATGGAGCTTTAAAAAAACCGACACTTCGGACCCAGTCCTGGAAATTTTTATTAAATTGGTTTGGGGTGGGACCTTAAACAACTTGAAAAGAAGGAAAATAACTTTCTACTTGATCCTAATATACAGTCAAGGTTGGTTGGTAACAGCAGGTGTACGTGGTTTTAGAAGGGAACAGGTGAGATCACCTGGGGGTGAACTTAGAAAAGATTGGGCTCGGAGCAGCTGAGGAAGGAGAAGCAGCACAGGAGGCTGGGAAGCAGCCTGACCCAGATTCCCCCGCCCTGTGGGGAGCATCGTTCCTGGACCTGCAGCCCAGCCCCGCCTGGGAGGCGCCAGCCCCATGCAGCCGTGTGTCCGTGACGGCAGCGCTCGGTGATGGCCGAGCCAGGCCTGTGCTGGCTAACGTCTGAAAAGCACCAGGTTTTATTTATTGTGTTATCAGGTACGGCAGCTCCGGGTATGAGCCCGGGCCCCACTTCTCTGTCTCTGTGTCTGTCTTTCTCTCTCTCTATATATATGTGCATATATACACATACGCATACTCATATATATGTATATATAAGGTATACACAGAATATCAGTAACATTCCCACTTTGCCCCCTCGTCATTCAGGCTCTGTCTTTCATAATAAATACAGACTTCTTAGTTTGCTGTCCTAAGTTCCTTGATGGGTATAAAAAAGGAGCACATGTATACCGTAAGTCCAATTGTTTAAGGAAAGAAAAGGACCTAAACTGTGTCTGCAGCCACGCTCCTCGCTTCTTTACAAGAACTTGTGATGCGCTTATCAGTGTGATTTCACCCTGAGACTCAGGAGAGATTAAAATGAAGTGCGATGCCGTGTCCTTGCAGTCAGATCAGTGATGATGGTGTGCTAGGACTGCTCTTACGTTTCCAAAAGACTTTGTGAGAAAATAATGGCTTTATTTTAAACATATAGAAATCTCGTCTCTCTGGTGAATCAAGTTTCTGTGACTGTGGTTCTAAGAATTCTTACTCTGTCACCTTGCTAACAACCCCCCGACCCCGCTGTTTGAAAGTAGCTTGTCAGTGAGTAGATGCCCGGTCGTCAGGAACACAGTTTGATTTCTTAAGTTCACACAAGAAGTAGGTATTTTTGAAGGTGACACGTCAAGTGACCGCCACGTATTTCACCGGTTCAGTAAACTAACCCTTTTTCATTTGAGGGAAGGTATTGATATTTAGGTTTTTATTTTCTCCAAAGCGAACGTGTTAACTCTGCTGCGTCTCAGGGTCACCATCAACTAGACACACTCTCTCGGGGTGAAATCACGCTGATTAGCGCACCAAAGTTCTTGTAAAGAAGTGAGGAGCGTGGTCGCGGAGATAATTTAGGTCCCCTCCCCCTTCTTCTAAACTATTGGACTTACTGTATACATTTACTCCTTTTTTGTATCCGTGAAGGAACTTAGCACAGCAAACCAAAAAGTCTGTATTTATTATGAGATAGAGCCTGAACGACAAGGGGGCAAAGTGGGAATGTTACTGATGTTCTGCCGATACTGCATTAAAGTATGACAGTCGATTATTTATGCGACTGAATATCCTTATCAGCGAGGGGCGGGCCTGGGGCTGGCAGTAGCGGGGGGTGGGGGGTATTTAGGGTTTACATAGCTTTTCTTCTTTTCATTTCCTTTTTTTTTAAAAAATTATTTATTTATTTATTTATGGCTGTGTTGGGTCTTCGTTTCTGTGTGAGGGCTTTCTCTAGTTGCGGCGAGCGGGGGCCACTCTTCATCGCGGTGCGCGGGCCTCTCACTAACGCGGCCTCTCTTGTTGCGGAGCACAGGCTCCAGACGCGCAGGCTCAGTAGTTGTGGCTCATGGGCCTAGTTGCTCCGCGGCATGTGGGATCTTCCCAGACCAGGGCTCGAACCCGTGTCCCCTGCATTGGCAGGCAGACTCTCAACCACTGCGCCACCAAGGAAGCCCTTCATTTCCTTTTAAAGGCTACATGTGGTTGGTGAAGAAAAATATAGGGGCACACTGCATTCCTTTTTCTTATGCCTTTTATTTTTTTATTCATGGTAGAAAATATGCAGCCACACAGAAGAGTCTAAAATAAAAAGCACAAGTGTCTATCCTTTCATAGCTAGGCCAGCTTCCCGGAGGTAGGGGCACGCACTGTCTTCTCTTCTGTAGTGCTTTGGCTGGTTGCCTTTACAACCTCAAACAGTGTTTCCATTTCTTGCTTGCTGAGCCTTAGTATCAATTCCAGATACCCAGTGATAAAACTTAGATTTCTTCTTCCACCTCCCACCTCCTCTTCCCGAACTTCTGGTTTTTGTTCAGCATATGATTTTTTATATTATCAGAGTTTATAACATTCCCTTCTGTAGCTATAATTAATTCTTCTTTGCTGTGTGTGGAGATGGATTACAAAAAACAGCATTTGCGGTATTGCGGTTATATAACCGTTCGTCACTGCAGTGGGTCTGAATCCATGAGGGAGGACATGTAACCTGTGTCAGGGGTCCTGCCCCACTGCGTGAGGGATGGGTCCAGCTCCTAAGTCCGGTGGGTCCTCTTTACATTTCTTTTCCATCTTCGATCATACAGGGCCACCATGTTTCTTGCATCACATGTCATCTCTCTAGGAGTCTTCTGTTGGGGGGTGGATCCGAGGGGTTGGATGGGAGGTACCTCCTCCAGTAATTTTTTTTTTTTTTTTTTTGAAATGCACAGGGCATGAACCTTCTGAGATTTTGTGTGTTCAAAGATGTCTCTGTTTTGTCCACACATACAAGTAACAGGTTAGCTCGCTAAGATTTTCTAAATCATGTTCCCTTAGAAGTTTAAAGGCATTGCTCTGCTGTCCTCTTTTATCCAGTACTGCTGCCAGGAAGTCAGACTTTAGTTCTGCAATGATAAAACTCTTTTGCCCTAAGTCTTTTAGAATTTATTCCGTATCTTTGAAGTTCTGCAGTGCGATAAGCTGTGTCTGAGTATGAATCTTTTTTACCCTTACTAATCCTGCTCGGTACTTCGTGAAACTGTTGTAGCTGAGATCTTGGGTGTCTTCAGTGCATGAAAAGTTTTTTTCCATTCCTGTATTTCTTTCATGATGCCCCTTCCCCTTATTGCCTGTCTTCCTTCTTTGTGGATACGGGGCTTTGTAGAGCTCTCTTTCATCTCTCCTAGCCCCCCTCCCTTTGTTTGGGGACATACCCTTGACTCCACAAGGAGGGCCATCATCTTGGCTGTTAGCCCTGCCTTATACATTTTTCACTCCAGCCAGTGAAACTTTTCTGATTTCACTTGCTTTCATTCTTCTCGAAGTTCCTAAAATTTTCTGGTATGCTAATGGATGTTTTCCCTCTTTTTTAGAACTGCTATAGTTTATTTAAAGAAAAACAACTTTTAGTAAATTCAGTATGACCTTGGTGGGAGGTCACTCAGGCAACTAAACGCATGTGTTTAACCACCACTGCACACCACTGATTTACGACGTCTCTTCCTTTGATTTCCTTGCCTGGATCAGGTAAAATAACCACAAATACAAGCCGGCGCCCGTCTCGGTGCCCTGATCTTCTGTTTGGTTGGTACGTATCGGCAGATACCACCCAGGCCGTCCCACTAACTTCCACCGCAGGGTTCCTGGTTGTAGGGCACCAGACGCATGCTGCCGCCTTGGACACAGGGTGCGGGGTGGCGGCAGGTGAGGGAACGTCCTCTTCTCTTTTAGGTTTGTGTGGCAGGTGGGAAGGGGTGCCTGGAGGAGGGAGGGACCTAGTCATTTCAGTAAATGCGCTTACTGTGAATAGGGCCCAGGGCTGGACCCTGCAGGTGACTCAGGAAGGCATCAGAGACCATCCCTGCCCTCAAGGCGTTTTCAGTCTCATACTGTTATCAGTTAAGATCTCAAATACATATTTTAAAGGTGCAGTAAAGCCAGCAGAGAACTATAGGCAAAACCCTGTGGGGTCCAGACGGAGAATATACATCTGTATTAAGGAATAAGGAAGAGGTTGGACAGTGTGGTATTTGAGTTGTGTGTTGCAAGGTGCATAGGCTTCTGACAAATGGTCTGTGGAAGAGAGCTCGTTAGGTGGAGAGAATGCTGGAGAAAAGTCCCAGGGCTTGGAAAACAGAGACCGTATTAGGAGAACTAGAGGGACTCTAGTTTGGTTAGAATACTGGATACTTGTTGAGAAGGAGGGTGAGGTATTTGAGATAATCGTTTGGGGTCTTAAGTGCCAAAGAGAGGGGTTTGAACTGAGTTTGCTAGAAAGGGAATTAGAAAAAGGCTGATCAGACAGGTAATCTGATAAAAGCTATTTTTTAAGACGATTAATCTGGTGGATCTCTGTAGGATGGAGTGAAATCTAACGGGTTGATTTTGGGCAGCCCGGTCGGCTGTCAGGATGTGAAGGTGAGACCTGGCCCCGACCTCAAGGGGCTCACAGCCTGGTGGACATGAAAACCTGGTTGCTTTGCCCAAAGAAACATTTATTTAAACAATTTTTGAAAAAGCATATAGATGTATGAAAAAGATTATATATATATATACAGTATATATACAATATATATATAGAAGTTAATCACTCTGCTATATAGTAAAAATCAACTATACGTCAATAAGATAAATTAAAAAAACATATAGATGTAGTATATTACATTAGTAGATTTTTAACTATAATTAATCTGTTACCATAGCCATCTCTAATGATCAATTTTCTCATTATCTCAAATTATCTATTTTTATGAATGCAGTTAGAATGATCTGTTATCTTTTTATGCCATATATATTAAATGCTTATTAGAAGTAGTCTTGCTTAATTTTGTATTCACTGCTAGATGTTTAATCATCTAGAAATATAAAAAATTATATATCTATTGATTAATGGTTCATTTTGGTTAAAAATACCTGTAATTCATATCCTACTGTTTAGTTATTTAGAAAAAGATAGAAGAGTTAGATTTGGGCTTATCAGGAGTGGCTTAGTTAGTAAATCTTTCCCCTTAAGTTTCTCTTATTTCTTATTTTTGGAGATCAATATACTTGAATTGGATTACTGTTTTTTTTTTTTTCTTTTTTTGAGGGAGCTTCAGTAAAATTGCTTGTTTCAAAATAATTATCTAGTGGTATAATTATTCATTGCAAATGGATATTTCTTTTCCTCTTACATAGTCAAATATTTGGAGAAAGTAGGGAATAAAGGCAGCTACTGTTTTTCAGTAACACTCATTTCACTCACAGAATATTCTCAAGTACTTTTCAAGCATCTTTTCACAACAGACTTAGTCAAAGGTGAAAGAGCTTAGCTGAAAGGGCCATAAGATTGTACTTTTAATGCTTTTTGAGAGTCAAAATCCCAAAGCGTATGGGCCTAGGTAGGGTTTGTTTGTTTGCTTTTTAAAGACCTTGACTGCACCCTCTGGGTTCACAGGGTCAGCTCTCTGTCCTCATAATAGATTATTTCCTAGTGAGAGGGTGTCCGTGCTCTGTGATCACATGCCATCTTTACGCTCCATCGGCCATCAGAGCGGTCCTTTGGAGAGCAGTGACAGTGACACGCAGGTTACGTGTTACTTTTTCACGGAAAGCGAAGGCCGTGAGAGGAAGGGCCGTGTTGCCTCTGCTTTCCTGTGACCTGGACCCCGGGGCGTTGAGGCCCTTGCACTTGGGTCCTGCAGCTCCGTCACATTCCCAGATGTCTTCTTCCCAAACGTGTCCTCTGTGTCCCCCTCCTGCACCTCGTCCCCCTCCTCATCCTGGAGATTCCGCCCCTAAAAAAGAAACAGAGACAGAACCATCAGGAATAAAAGCAGCCTTTCGAATGGTCTGGTGGCTCAGAAGTCATAGAGATCCTAAGTCATCATCTCTTCCTTTGCCTTTGGGCAGAACCCACCTCGTGAGGTCGGATTTTTCAGAGTCTCCAGTGACAGAGGTGTCATAACCCATTGCAATATTTAACAGCCCTCGCTGTCAGGACACGCTTTCATCCCACTTCAATAATGCATGCATCCGTGTTAGCCTGTGTGTTTTCTTCAGTGAATACGGAGCTGACTTACTCTCCCTGTGTGAGACTTTTCTGTTGTATTGGAAGACCGACTGCCCCACGGATACATCTCAGCTTCTGCAGCTCGTCTGTCATAGTATTTTCAAATATATGTATAGAGAATAGTTGAGGGACTTCCCTGGTGGCGCAGCGGTTAAGAATCCTCCTGCCAATGCAGGGGACACAGGTTCGATCCCTGGTCCGGGAAGATCCCACATGCTGCGGAGCAACTAAGCCTGTGCACCACAACTACTGAGCCTGCGCTCTAGAGCCCGTGAGCCACAACTACTGAACCCACGTGCCTAGAGCCCGTGCTCCGCAACAAGAGAAGCCGCCGCAATGAGAAGCCCGTGCACCACAACGAAGAGTAGCCCCCGCTCGCCGCAACGAGAGAAAGCCCGCGCGCAGCAACGAAGACCCAACGCGGCCAAAAATAAATAAATTTATAGGAAAAAAAAGAAGAGTAGTTGAGATGTAGGCAAAATCATCTGTACCTCTCTCTCCGCACCGAGAACCCTGCAGTTGTGTGTTCCTTTCGTTTGTGGGATTCAGGCTGGTTCCCTAGTTGATGGATTCCTAGCCATCTGGTGAGAGGCCCCCAGTGCTGGTGTGGGATCAGATGACAGTGGACACTTACTTCTGTGCCTCGGGGATGGGTCTCCTTCCCGCTGGGCCCCGATCTCTGCTTCTGGACTGGGTTTCTTGTTTTCCCAGTTTTGCCCTTCTCTTGGTGGCCAGTGTGGCTTGTTACTCACTGTGATGCTAGCGTGGCTTTTCCTCCACGTGCGTACATAGCCATGTATCTGGCATATGTGGTCATTTCTAAGGTTTTCCCTCAGTGCCGCCACTGGTTATTTTTTAAACATTTTAATATTGAGGTAAAATTTACATTGTGTGAATTACAGTGTGGAAATCCTTAAGTGTGGAATTACTGAGTTGTAACACATGTCTACGCCTGGATAACCAACATCCCCGTCAAGGTATATAGAATGCATCTGTAATCTCAGGAATTTCCTCATGCCCTGTGAGGATTTATTTCCAGTAGAGTAGCTTTACCTATTGTGGAAGTCATATAGATGTAATTTGTATATATTTAGTCTGATACATGTTTATTCTGATTTCCCACTTGTACGCATCAGTAAGTTGTTCTTTCCTTTATCTACTTTAAATAGCTGAGGCGTCCAGTGCTCATCTCCCGCAGATGGACGTTTTGGGTTTTTGGTTTGGGGTGTTGTGAATAGTTCTGCAGGGAGCATTTCTGTGTGGCTCTTTATGTGGACATGTCTTCATTTCTTGGATTAACACCCAGGACTGGAATTGTTGGGTTGTGAGTAGGTGTGTTTGTAACTTTAGAAGAAACTGTCAAGCAGTTTTCCAGAGTGGTTGTACCATTTTACACTCAACCTGTGTGAGTTGTTCATTCTGTGATATTGACAACATTATCTGTTGTCAGTCTTTTTAATTTTAATCACTCTGATGGGTGTGAAATAATATCTCATTGTAGTTTTATTTTATATTTCCCTGATGACTAAGGATGTTGAGTACCTGTACACTTCCTTTTCGAAGTGTCTGTTCAAATCTTTTGCCTGTTTTTCACTTGGGTTTGTTGGTTGTTGTTTATTTGCAGTTCTTTATATTTCTGAATTCAGGTCCTTTGTCATGTATATGTATTATAAATATTTCCCCTATATGTAGCATGCATTTTTATTTTCTAAATTGTCTTTTTTGATGAACAGAATTTTTCAGTTTTGATGAAGTTCAATTTATAAAGTTTTATGGTTAGTTAAGATTTGGGGGGAGAGGTGAGGGAGGTCTGCCTCATCACTAAGATAGTATCCTGTGTGTTCTCCTAGAAAACTTACAGTTTTAGATTTTACATTCGATTCTGGGATCCATCTCACGTTATTTTTTGTATGTGATGTGAGGTAGGGATCAAGATGCCTTTTTCCTCCACGGGCTGCTAAGTATTCCAGATCCAGTGTTGAAAAGACTTTCTTTTCCCCAGTTGAATTGCCTTGACACTTTTGTCTAATTGTCCATATATGCGTGGGTCTATTCCAGTGTTGTTTCAGTTCTGAAACTATGAACTGTCTTTCACATTTAATGTCATGTTTAAATTATGTGAGCATCTCTCTCCACTGCATCAATGAAGACACTGGACACAAACATCTAAACCAGGCGGTTGAACTAGAGATCTCACCTGACCTTCCCGTTTAGTATGAAAACCTGCTCCTACCCCCGCCCCCGCCATGTTTCTGGCTCTCCCTACCTCCCTGGGTTTCTGTGAGGGTTGGATGGGGGCTGTGCAGAGCCCCTCATGCAGGGCCGTTCTTCCCCACGACTCCAGTGGCAGGTGGGAGGTTTAGGCAGGGCTGGGGCAGGGGCCTTGCCAGGAATCCAACTGTCTTCCAAATAGATAGAAAGTTGACTTTTTACCAGGAAGTGTCCCTCATCCTGCCATGAATCCTCAAGATGGCAGCTCAAGTTACTGTAGCAAATTTTCCCAATAAATTTTCCTGCTCTCTGCAAAATATTATCATAATTATTAAATGTGATGAAACAGAGAAACTAATATTCAGGGCAATGAGCGACATGAATTTCTTGCATTTTAGTTCAGTGACTGCATTCTCAAGAGCTCTCTGCCCTTAGAAACATCCATAAGATTTGTTTTCTTTAATGGTTTGTCTGTCAGTTGGACACTCCTGGTTTAAAGGCCATCCAAGAAAAAAAAAGCTATATATCAGCTGTGTGACTGTTTGCTTATAACCACCAAAAGAGCCTGTAAGGAAGATACTTGTTTGCTGTGGTGTGCTGCAGACTTTGCTTCGCATTTTTCAAATGCCAACAATTCACTCAGTCCAAAGCCCTCAGCTGCCCTCTTCCAGGGCATATCGTGGTTTTAGCTATGTTTCTAGCACACGCTGAAGTGGACGCCAGTGAGCGGTAGTGGCTCATGCTTCTCCAGGTTTTCCTTGTGCACCTCGGTGTGCCAGGCTCCCCGGCAGCCCCAGGGGACGGGGAGTGACAAGCCTCCTTCCTCCTGCTGTTCCCCTGTATCTACCTCGCACTGTGCCCCAGAGGAGGTGCTAAGGACAGTCCACAAGGGCGGGTAGCCGTCCCCAAGCAGCACGACACACGCCTGGAGGCGTGTGGTCAGTGTGTTCACAGCTGGTGAGCCTGACCCACTGTAGAATCGCCTTTTAAGCGGCTTTTCCTTTGGCTGTGGTTTTTCCCACTTTGCCATCCACACTTCAGCACTCAGCCCACTAGCGATGACATTCATTTTTTCATGTATTCATCTAGCAGGGGTGTAATCACAGGCACCGAGGTGGGTGCTCATGACGAGAGATGGCCATGCAGCTCAGGTGCACAGGTGTTGCAGTCTCGTGGGGACCAGGCTGTGAGCCAAGTGATGGGTGGATGTGAGAACCGTGTGCCCGGGTGTGGGATGAGCAGCCCCTTCTCCAGACTGGGGGTAGGGGGTGTCCTCCCCACGGAGGCCACGCCCGCTCTGGTCCTAAAGCAGACGTGGCTTCTGCATCTGGGAAGCGGTCCGTCCTGTTGACCTGCACCCTGAACTTGGTCTTATTTACGTCTGATTCCAAACAGCAGAGGCATCCGTCCCAGACAGAAAACTGTAAGTGGGAGAAACCCGACCTCCTTGTCAACTAAGCACGTGTCCAGGTGCTGGGGACCCTCTGGGTAGGAAGGTGAGGTTGAGGGGGGCTGCCCTGTGGCCTTCAGTGGAGGGCTGTCTCAGTCCGTTCGGGCCGCTCTCATAAAATACCACAGACCGGGCAGCTTGTAAACAACAGAAATGATTTCTCACAGTTCCAGCGGCTGGGAAGTACAGGATCAGGTGTCTGGTGGAGGCCCCCTCCCGGGTCCACAGCTGGTACCTCTCACCGTGTCCTCACAGGGCAGAAGGGATAAGGGATTTCTCTGGGCCTCTTTCATTAGGGCACTGATCCCACTCTCGAGGGCTCCACCCTCTTGACCTAAGCACCCACCTCTACACCATCACCTTTGGGGGGTAGGGTTTCAGCATAGGAATCTTGGGGGGGACGCAGCCAGGCAGACAGTAGCCAGGAGGCGTGGCATGTTTGAGGCCGGAGGTGATGAAAGCAGACTGCTTCGCTTGCTGAGGGTGGAAAATACGACGTGAAAGCGTCCAAATGGAGGGCCGTGAAAGTCATGGTTTAGGACATTAATCTGATTGAAGAGGGTAATTGGGATCATCTTCAGATTCCAGAGGCACAGGTGGTGTGGCCAGGCCCGCGCTTCCAGAATTACTCCCGCTGCTGTTGTTGTGTCCCTTTGGTTCTCTTCCTCCCTCTCTAATTCTTAGGGGTTTTAATCCCCTAAATACAGGTCTTTCCCTTTGGCCCCCGTCTTCCCTGTAGCACTGCCTATGACACTGTGCTCTGGGTGCCCCCAGGCTCTCCTGGACAAGTAGGAGAGGGGCCGGGGGGTGGGCCTGACTGCACCCCACACAAATGTATTTCTTGACCCTCAGTATTATGGTTCCTGGAGAAACAGTTAGCAGAGTCTCATCTCAGTTTTTCTTAAGTTTGGAAAACTCTTCTCTTCACTTTCTCCCCGGATGTTTGAACATAATCACTTGACTCGAACTAACTTTGTTATGTCTTTACATTTAGTTAAGTCTTTGGTTAAGTACTGGTTAAGTAGACAGTTATGTATCATATTCGATTCTGTAGCAGCGAGAGTGCAGTCCAGGGAAATTGGTGAGAAAGCTGCTGCTTTGTCGTCTCTCTTTTTACCTTTAGTTTTTTTTTTTTTTCCGTCTCTCTCTCTCTCTCTCCGACCCTTCCCTACAACGTTAATGCCACTAAAACAAGGCTGGAAACTGTCCCCGGCTGAGTGCTGCTTGGTCAGGAGATGCTCCAGGAGGAGAGGAGGGTGGGATCGCAGGAGGGGTGTGAGGAAGAGGAAGAGAGAGGGTGGGAGCAGGAGGGGCAGCCGCGGGCCACAGAAGCAGGCAGGCTAGCCTGGGCAGCCCTGTTCCATGGCGGGTGGAAGGGGGGCCAGGTCTGGGCAGAGGAGACGGTTGGAGGCTGGGAAGGGGACACTGGCCTAGCAGAATAAGGACAAAAAAGAATAAATGTGAGTGAAGAAAACATGGTTTTCTTCATTTCTGTCTATTCGCAGCTGCTGTCCTCCAAGTGCTGGTAGATATGGTTGAAGTCAGTGTGATGAGAAAATGTTATGTGGCAAATTGAGGTGGAGGCTTAAGAAAGTGATTAGATCAAAATGCCCCAGCAGGGCTTCCCTGGTGGCGCAGTGGTTGAGAATCTGCCTGCCAATGCAGGGGACACGGGTTCGAGCCCTGGTCTGGGAAGATCCCACATGCCGCGGAGCGGCTGGGCCCGTGAGCCACAATTACTGAGCCTGCGCGTCTGGAGCCTGTGCTCCTCAACGGGAGAGGCCGCAACAGTGAGAGGCCCGCGCACCGCGATGAAGAGTGGCCCCCGCTTGCCGCAGCTAGAGAAAGCCCTCGCACAGAAACGAAGACCCAACACAGCCATAAATAAATAAGTAAATAAATAAAAAATTAAAAATAGCTAAAAAAAAAAAAGAAAAAAGCCCCAGCAGAGTGCTGTCCACATAGAAATATTAAAGGAAAGAGCAAGTAAAACGATGGGCTTCTGTGGGATTATGGCATTCACAGCCCCTTCTGCTATTGTCTTGGAAAAATACCTTGTAATGTTCATCTTGGGTGTTTGTTATATTGAAGTGGAGGCATTTCAAGTGATGATCGAGTCGTATTTGAGTGGTAATCCAACCCAGAGTTTCTGAGAACAGCACTTAAGACTTATTCACTATTAAAGAATCAGTATTTTAATGAAGTGCTGCTATGTCCAGAGAGATATTTCACTTTGGCGGGGGGGGTAGGGAAAAGCCAACATGTATTTTGTGTACAAGGAACATTTTAAAACAAATCTTTTCCTAAAACCATTTTGCTACTTGTTATTCTGTGTGCAGTGCTTAGTGCTTCCTATTTGCTTATTTCCTGGGGCCTCAGTTCTTTCTGGAAAGTTTTTGAAAGTCAAGTTGCACGCAACCGGCTAGAGTTTATGCCAATTGAAATACAACTAAACTATTAAATTATACACGTTTTATGGCTTTCCTATGACAAGTATATCTTCTAGATGTTCTTTTTAGTAGGTCTTTGAATCTTTTTTTACTTAATGGAGCAGTAAGAAATGCATGAAGGAATTTGAATTTAGAGAGGCTGTCTTGCATGTGTATCTGGGCACTGGCATTTAGCGTCTGTAAAATCAATTGGCAGTGAATGTTTTATTTACCTGTTAGGATCTCAGCTAGATCATCAAGCAGCGCTTTGCCAGATATATTGGAATACACTCGATGGAAATGGAGTGGAAAGCAGTGAATCAGAAGTATTTGTGTGCCGGTCTCATGAGGATTTTAATGCCCTATAAAATACCTGTATATATAATGGAGAAGCAAAAATTATTGGAAAAGTAGAACTGGCGCACTGGCATAGTTATTACTGTTTTGTCCATGAGCAAAATAGTCACTGTTTACCGAAATGTATTTTGGATTAAGAATCGTTATCAAACCTCAAATTGCCTAAACTGCCCAGCTCTTTGCCGAGGCCTGAGCGGCAGCTGCAGAGCAAGGTTGGCCGCAGTGCCGGGTTCTCTGCAGCCTCTTGGCTTCTGAGCCTCCCTTTCATGTGTAGCCAAGTGAAATGTGAGCTCTGCAGATACCAGGGCCTTGGCCGGGCGGCAGTTTGGAAAGGCTGCCGAGGGCCCGGAGGCCAGGGGCCGGGCGAGGCCACGACTCCCAGGCATTTCCAGGGCGGTGACCGAGGGGCTCTGAGGTTCCAGGCACGTTTCCCTGCGAGACCAGGCCTGGGCTCTCAGGCGGTGGTTTTGGCTTCATCCTTCAGACGTTGCATGAGGAATACGCAGTCTTTATTGCTCTTCAGCCGCTCAACCGTTTATCCTTCACCTTCCACAATCTGTGTGGCGGTCAGTCTTTTAAAAGATCAGTGCATTTCACTGGATTTGAAATCAGGGTGGGGTTCGTTTTATTTCATACGGGAAGCCTTCTTTGGGGAAGTCTGACACAACTGGCTTTTCAGCCTCTTGGAATTTAATTGGAAAAGCACAGCAGAGGAGGACAGGGCAGGGTGTCTGCTGGTGGGTTAGGTGGCCGTTGACCTCGGGATTCTTTCTCTGTGGCTCCCGGTCGCTGGGAGAACCCTATTCACAGGTCGGTGTGAGTTGGTGTGTTTCTGGTTGCAGTCAGGGATGTGACCAGGCTGACCGCAACACACATCACTGTCCCCTGAAGTTTTATTCTTGCTGCTCATCGTGTTAAGAATGTTGGATGATTTTAGGAACACCTAGTAGATTTGCTTTGATGGGAAGGTTAGTAAGTCCGTCAGGCCGCCGGTGCGTGGAAATGATCTACGGATAAATAAATTCCTTCCCTCCCACACCAGCATATGAGAAAAGAGCCGTCCTGTGGGTCCCTGGGGATCTGACAGGTCTCCCCAGGGAGCAGTCCAGAGCGGTCCTGAGTGCCAGATCTGGGTCTCGGTGCTGCGTTTGGCTGGCCAAACAGAGCTAATCGAGGTGGGGAGAAAACCAAGAGGACAGGCCCTAATGGTGCACAGAGCTGTCTGTCGCCGAGCCAGTAATAGGATCTTCAGTTAATTCACGCAGCCTTCCAGCTCCCTGCACTGGCCCTGCCAGGGTGAGATACAGCCTCGCACAGAACGCCACCCCTACTAGACAGGGCGTGTCGCTGCGTCTGTAATTTCTTCTGTTCACCCAGAAGATGAAAACAAACGTGCGCTTCGGAAATGCCCCCTGTGAAGTCCCGACGCCCCCCTAGGAGGAGTGGCCTTTGGGTTGCTACACAGGGAGTGTGCCCTGGAAATGCCAGTGCTGTGTGAATTCGTGCAAAAGGAGGAGCGTCCGGCTGCAGAGACGGACATGTTTTCAGGTGCCCTGTGTCCCTGGTGACCGGCCCTTCCTGCTGGGCGGTGGCAGTGGTGGCACTTCTGCCCACCGGCCGCTTGCAGTGGTTTACATGCTTTACTCCTCTTGGTCCTCACGGCACCCTGAAGATGAGATTAGGCCCAGAGAGGTTCACCTGCTCAGGATCACACAGCAAGTGAGCAGCTGGGCCGGGACCCCGGCTGCAGGGCTACCCGTCATGTCCCGACGGCTGTGTTCCGAGCGTCGCTTCGCTCCGGGACTTGTCACTCCTCCGGCTCCGTCACTCAGAGCGCTGTTTACTGCTGTTTATTTACTGTCGTTTCCTCCAGTGTGTCTTAGGAAGTATTGTTGAACTGTGACTACCAGACTTCCAGAAACACACAGTAAAGTAGAGGACATGGCGAGGCCCTTCTGTGAGGGGGGACGGGACCTACGACCCTTCCCCGAAGCCGGCACGGCAGGACTGCGACCCCGGTTCAAAGGACCGGGCGGCATCGGCGTCCTGCAGGGGAAACCAAAGGGCGCAGCGGAGTAGTCGACAAGGTTCGGTCAAGGCTGGGTGACGGGGGTTGTGTCGTTAGAAGCAGGGTCCGAAGGTCAGAGGGCCCTTGAGGGGTCCAAGGACTTCTGGAAGGCTCGGCCCCGGTGTCCGCCGGAGCAGCTCCTGTTAAGCAAACCCAGCAGGACACAGACGCGGCTGGCCAGGCCCCCCGCCCGCGGCGGTCGACAGCAGCAGCCGGCTCTTCCTCTGACGCCAAGCAAGAATACCTCACCAAGAAAAGTTTGGCCAGACTCTGAATCTCTGACTCGAAGCTAAACTAATTTTGCAAAACTATGTTAGGAAGTTCTGTTGCCATCAGGGTTTGATCCACTTTTTTGGAGGGGGCGGGGGCAGGAGGAGACTTTAAAAAAGCTTTAAAAAAACCCATCGCCGTCCCCCTGCCTGCCCGCCCCCTGCCCATTTTCTCCCCCCGACCCCGGCCGGACTCGCCTGCCTGGCAGGGTTCTTCCCGCCCGGCGCTGCCTGAAGGACACGGCAGTTGAGACGCTTCAGCCTGGCACTCGGGGCCCCTGTAAGCTGCCTGCCCACTCACACTCCCGCCCCCTCCTGAGCATCGCGTTCTCTGCCCCGCCGGTCCCTCTGCCCCGCGTGCTCCTCGCCTTTGCGGGTGCTGCCCCCAGCGCCCCTGCTTTTCTCTTTCTTTCTTCTTTTCCGGCTTTCCTGCTGGCTCCTCTTGTCTCCTTGAAGACGTAGCTCGTGTGTCCCTTCCTCCGGGAAGTGTTTCATTTTCTCACCCACTCCACCCCAAGACCTCTGCCCTCTGCTGCTGTCACAGCTCGGTCCCTGCGTCCCCGGGTCACTCAGTCCCTGCCCTGTGGCCTAACGACTTCTAGAGCCTTGTCCCTTAAGGGGAATGGCTGTGCCTGCCCCTCTTTCAATCCTCAGCACTCGCACACCACCTGGGAAAAAGGGAAAGCTTGATAAATGTCTTCCGGATGATGAATAAATGAGTAAGTATGTAAAAAGCAGGAGCTCAGGAATCTCCTTCATGAACTACTTTGGTTGTTTGACGTGCTGTTTATCCTCTGAATCAGGGGTAGGCAGCAGTGACCCGGAGAGGCCAGAGGTCGTCTTAAAGTGACACGTAATGCTCAAGAAGGGCACCTCCAGTGCCACCGGAGAGGGAGTATCTATCCAGTCCATTTGGTGATTAGATTGCCTGGGGGCACACGCACATGTTAAAGCTGTCATTTAAAACCATAATGCAGTGTGGTCACATCCAAAACCCCGTCTGTTAGCATCTCAGCCTGACAGTGGTCTCTAGGCAGGAGAGAGCAAAGGGGAGTGATCGTATGTAGGTTGAAAAGGCTATGTCTGTACGATCACGGGTTATAAACTCTGAGCGGCCGGCAGCGGTGACTGACCTACTCACGGCCATTCCAGACCCCGGCACAGAGCCGGCCCCAGCTCATCCTTGAGTCCGTGAAGGAGAAAGAGCTACTGCCCACAGTGAAAGCCGTTGGAAAAGTTTTCCCCAAAAGCCAAACTCTGATTCTTATCTGTCAAGCTTAAGAGCAGTTAGTAAATTAATGAATTGTTCTTCTAAGTTTTTCCTCCTCTTCTTTTTTTTTTTTTTTGGTGCTTATCATTTATCCTGCTGAGTAAAGTAGTTAATAGCGGAAATTAAGTTTTTTATGAGTTTTTGAGTTTTACACCAGGAAGCCAGACACAGCAGTACTTCCATGTACTAAAAACCCCAAATAAGGCAAAAGCCCCACTAAATTAGCCTTAGGAACAGAATGCCATCTCAGGGGCCGGGGATGGTCTACTGTTTGTTTTGTTTTCTCTTGGTGACACGTACATATACAGTTTTTTTTTTTTTAATTAATTTATTTATTTTTGGCTGTGTTGGGTCTTCGTTTCTGTGCGAGGGCTTTCTCTAGTTGCGGCGAGCGGGGGCCACTCTTCATCGCGGTGCGCGGGCCTCTCACTGTCGCGGCCTCTCTTGTTGCGGAGCACAGGCTCCAGACGCGCAGGCTCAGTAGTTGTGGCTCACGGGCGCAGTTGCTCCACGGCATGTGGAATCTTCCCAGACCAGAGCTCGAACCCGTGTCCCCTGCATTGGCAGGCGGATTCTCAACCACTACACCACCAGGGAAGCCCCATATACAGTTTTTTAATGTGAGACTTTCTTTGTAGGGCAAAGTGTGGAGTTGACCTTGACTTAACAACCGTGATAATACAGTTGAATTTTCAGACATTTTGGGACTGTTCTTTCATGAAAACTCTTCTCTTTCCTTCAGGGAATACCTCAGTTACCATGTGCCAAAGCATTATACAACTACGAAGGCAAAGAGCCCGGAGACCTTAAATTCAGCAAAGGTGACATCATCATTTTGCGGCGACAGGTGGATGAAAATTGGTACCACGGGGAGGTCAGCGGGGTCCATGGCTTTTTCCCCACCAACTTCGTGCAGATTATCAAACCGTTACCTCAGCCCCCGCCTCAGTGCAAAGCACTTTATGACTTCGAAGTTAAAGACAAGGAAGCCGACAAAGATTGCCTTCCGTTTGCAAAGGTAAAGTGAGAACAACACCGCCTTCTTTTTGTCGGCCCTTCTCTGTACCTGGCTGCATAGACTATGGCTTCTGTTTCCTTGTGCAAAAACATATGCTAGTTTCATGTGAACTATCTCACTGTGCTTCTAAAAATATCTGGAAGCAGGCTTCTCAGAGTCACAAAGACAGTAATTTTGTGCACAGACTGTTCTCTGTGAAAGATAATTTTGGTTGATGTGCTGTGTGGTATCATTTTCGTATTTAGGGCCTAAATGTAATTCTAAGCTACGTTTCGGGGGGTGTGTGCGCCACTCGGGGATTTTAATTCCCTGAATTATGGATAACAAAGTGAAACATCATTACTTCCTTATTTTATATGAAAATTTCTTTGCTGAAAAGCACACAAGACTGTATCTACTGAATTGATAAAATGCTTTGGGATTTTGAGCAGAATGCTGTGGTTTTTTGGTAAAGAAAAACAGTAGGGTGTACACTTCCATGGGCATTTGGTGTATTATCAGAGAAAAAGTGAAAAGAGCCTGAAAATTAATCTGGACCAGGGGTTCAGGGGGTCTGGGTGGGATTTGAGGTCGCAATTTGTGGGTCTAAACGAAATCAGCCGTCAGCCCCTCGGTGGAGGGGCTGGTAGTTTACAGCTGTCTGGTCTGAAGGGGATGCCAGGCTGACTGGTAATTACCATTCAGTTCATCAGCTTCTTCCGTTCACATCCTGAAGACACGTCATGGAACTTTAATCATGCACTCTTGCGACTTGAGTCCCATATTGAAAAGGAAATTAGGCGGCGAGCTTCCTGGGATCGGGTGGAGTAACGTTCGTTGTTTCTTCAGGATGACGTTCTGACTGTGATCCGCAGAGTGGATGAGAACTGGGCTGAAGGCATGCTGGCAGACAAGATAGGAATATTTCCCATCTCGTATGTTGAGGTAAGTCAGTCTGTAGAAACGTCAGTTGCGTTAGTATTCTGCTTTGCAAATCAGTCTTCAGTGTGCAGTGTGAGTGTTCAGAAGTCCTCAGGATCACTTCTCAGTATGTACCTGCATCGCATCGTTGTTGCACGCCTTAAACTGATACAGTGTTACATGTCCATTATGTCTCAATAAAACTAGGGGAAAAAAAAGAAGAAAACCTAATCGATTAAAAAAAAAAAAAAAAAAGCCCTCATAGCACAAAGCCCCAGGAATGCACCTGTTCTAAATCCTGGGATGGAATTCCTCTACCCTGCCCTACAATTCCTGATCACCAGGAGACTGTGAAACGTTTGAACTCTGTACTTTGTCCCCTGCTAAGAGCATCGGTGTGTCTGTTGAGTGGGACCCTGGGCTCCCTGCCGGCCCCTGTGCCGTCTGCAGCCGCTCTTTTCTTTTGGCAACTGTGTGGTCAGAGGCTGGTGAAGGTCCCGACTGAGGTGGGAGATGCGTGTTTCTGTCCGTTTATGCGTTTCTTCCGTGTGCCCCACGTCTCAGAACTGGGGCAGTGAGCTGCACGGTAGCCTGCAGAAAATGTGAAATAAGCAATGAACTGCCTCCACCCCATCCCAGCAATAACTAGCCACGCTGCCCCCTTTAACCAGCTTTCCTCGGAAAGGTATGGCCAACCCGATTCAGCGAAGTCTTCAGCGAAGTCTTTGTAGGAATATGTATAAAGTAACATGTATTATTTTAAAGAATAACACAAATTAAGAATGAACTAGGAAGTTACAATTTACATTCAGCCTTATTACATCATATATCATAAACTTTCATGTCCTTTAGCCATAAGACTTTCATGCCAAAAACAAAATTAAAGGGATTTTCAAAGAACAAAAGACCAGCCCAAACAACCGCACGAGGTTAGCTGAGGTCACAGAAGCCTTCTGGGAAGAAGCGATTTCTTGGTGATGTCTGTGTCCTGGGCAGATGTGCATGGAAAAGGTGCGTTGTTATGGCAGAAAGGGCACGCATGCAGCAGCAGCCAGCATGTGCACAGGCCAGAAAGTAAGAGACAGCACAGGTCGGGAAATTGAAAGTAATTCTCTTGTTTAAGATATCAAAGCGTGCATCTTCAGATGTAAAAAAGAAAACCCACACCACTTGTGTTCCCGTCTTTTCATCTGAGGCATTTATTTTGGCGTGGTTCTGAGGACAAAAATGACAAATTGTGTCATCGTAGCCAGCGTTCAGTCTCCCCACAGACTGTGAGATGGCCAGCATTTTCCTAGAACTCCCCTGGACTACCGTGTATCCGTGGAAAGGTAATTCAGACCATGTAAAAGCCTTGAAGTTTATCCGTATCCTTCAGGTGTTCCTGTTTATTAAAATATTTTTTCCTCCTTTGAAAGTAAACAATAGAAAAAAAAAATGCTTAGCTCTCAGGTAACCCTTCCTGCACATTATTTACATATTCTAACTGCGGTCACGGAAAGTTACACGCATTCCCAAGCATCTGAATCGTTACAGTGAGGAGCGTGGGTACTGCAAGCTTAGTCGTGTGAGCCTGTCTTCACTTGCTGGGTATTAGCAATATTACGTGCTAGCACTTGGCGTGTGAGGCATGGAAGAGGATTGCTGTGCTTTTGTTACTGGGCAGGTGTAGAATTGCATGATAGGCATAAAAGATCCACCCACGGCAAACCCAGAGTCACCGAGAGTCACTTGAGTCATGAGGATTATTTACTTTGACTTCGGTTGGAAAGATAAACTTCTGCCCAGGTGGAAAGTACTTTCATTCTTCTGCCTCTTTTCTTTCACAAGAGTATTTTCCTCATTTGAACCACAGTTTTGCCAGTTGAGACGAGGTGAACAAATCATCTCTCCCGGGGAGACCGTGAGCTTCCCTTTGATGTCAGGCCATCGGATGGAAGTTTCTGGCACCTGGGGATTAGCATGGGGGTTCAGCCTTTAGGGGAAGAAGGGCTGGCAGATTTCAGTAGCAACCTACCGAAATTCAGCCATTCAGGTAAAGCATAAACTGTCTTACAGGGCAGCCTCACGTGGAGCGAAGCCAGCTAACCATGGGAATCAAAAACCAGGGCTTCTTCCTGAATAATGTCTTTCTCTTGCTCTGTAAAGCCCTTTAGGGTCCAGACCATACCTCACTGTAAAAACAGACTGTGTTACAAAAATCCACTTGTAAGTTATTTTCTTATACCTTGTAGATATACATTTAGGTTTCCACCAGTGTTAGGTGCTTTTGCTTTTTTCACGGTGCTTCTCCCCCAGACTGTTACCCCCTGAGGTGTGAGAAGCTTGTGTGTGATGATGTGTCTCAGAGGGCCTGGCCCTGCTGTGTCCTGTGCACCGTGGTTTGGAGCTCAGATTGGACCGTGACCCAGAGGACAGCAGTGGTCGTATAAGAGAATCTCAGCTCCACGTCTTGTGAGGAAGTGAGTTCAGAACTGAGTCTGCAGAGTGGCGTCTGGGCTTGTCACAGCGGAAGCTGGAACCCCGACTCCTGCTGGGTGGCTGATTCGTGGAGATGCCCACGGAACTTGCCTGTGGCAGAAACTCTAAGCAGGATGGGCTAGGGGATGGGATGCAGGCCTGGAGCAGGACCTCTGGGGTCGAGTTGGGAGCTGAGTGTCAGCGGTGGGTGAGGAGAGGGCTGAGTGGGGGGACCCAGGGCATGAGAGGCAATGCTGGGGTGCTGTGCCCTCCCCGTCCCTGCTCCCCACCTCCCTTCCGCCTTCCCCTCCAGCACCAGGACTGTGCACCGGGCTCCCCACCTGTATCACAGGAGGTGAGAAAATGGTGACTTGCCGATAAATGACCACTGATTAAAGTACCAGATTCTTCAGGGTTTGAGCAGAGAAGAAGAGTCTGGTTGGGGGTGACTAGGGAGAGAACGGCCATGTGAATGTCCTTGAATTCTGCCCCTCGGGTCTCTGTAAAGATGAGGGGTCTCTTGCCTTGATCACCATCACTCTTCCCCAGAGACTCTCCCATTAGAGCCCCGAGGCTGTGGGTTCTGTTCTGTAGGGAAGATAGATGTTTCTTGGGGAAACCCAGGGGACTCTTGGAGACACCGTGTCAGGATATGTGTAAAAGGGTGTATTTGTCAAGGAGTGAGTGCAGTTGTAAAGAGGAATCAGTAGCTTGCTATTTTCTTTGTTCAAAAATATCAGGCTTCTCCAAAACCGAATGATTTTAACACCCTCATTAATTCAGAGCTGACTCATTCACATTTCGTGGTCATTTGGACAAAGATGACATAATTCTTAGCAAGCCAAAAGTTTGAATGAAGTAAGTGCTAAATATGGCATTTTGGATGATTTTCAAACATTGTTGTGTGTTGTAGGCTTATGAGCTATACATTTTTATTAAATGTGTCATACAATATTTTGATTCTTAGTCATTCATGTAAACTATCACTTACCCAGTTTTTTCAACGAAAAAAATTGTTTAGCAACTCTGCTGCAGATAGAATGTAAAAGTGAGCATTCCTCGTGTGCGGGTGGCGTGAGGTGGGCGTGGCCTGCTAGGCAGCTGTCTGGCTCTGTAGTTACTGCCAGAAGGAAGGGCTGCGTCCTCGGGTTAGATCGCTGCCCCGATGTCACCTCTGTGGGCACACCTGCCCTCACCACCTCGTCTAAAGAGGCTCTTCCTCTTCCACCTGCTTTGCCTCACCCACCAGGTGCTGTGATCCTGGAAAACCTTGGGCTGGACGGCCTGGATTCCAGTCTTGGCTGGACCGGTGATGGTGGCGTGACTGGTCTCCTCATGTGTAAAATAGTAGAGCCCTCAGGGTGAGTTCGTCCGGTGGTGCTGTGCGCTGCCTGCGAGTAGTGAGAGGTGCGTAGGGGACACTGCGGCGGGCACCACCGCTGTCATTGTAATCACTCCACCGCGTCTTGTCCCCTGTAGCTGTCTCATCTGTGGATGTTACTGTCTCCCAGTGTCCGCCCTGCATGGAACGTGAGCTCCCAGGGTCAGCATCTTGTCTGGTTCACCCGCTCTCCCGAGGTCCCTGCCTGTCACCTGCCCCTGGTTGACCCTCAGTAAACGTGGGTTGAATGAATGAGTGAGCAACCCAAGGACCTTTTGGGCCGACATCAGGAATGAACTGGTTTCAGATGTGGCCAACTTTGACATTTTTCAGCTAGGACTCCCAGCATTCGCTACCCAGCCATGTATTTTCTCATCGGTTTATCTCAGTGATACATCCGGACCCCACCACCCTCAGAGCACAAGGTCTCTCCGGTGACTTTAGGGAGATTGTTTTTTAATGAAGCTGGGTGAATCTTTGGTTATGCCTAGTTTAGAATTTTCCAGACTAAAATAACGGTGGCCATACTCTGTGGATTAGATTCTGGAGCCTCTACAGATTATCTCCCTGATACGTTCTGAGATGAATTTTCACCTGCTTGACGCTATTCCTTTGGCTCACTTTGAGCAGATGTAGGGTGGCCTAATTGTTAAGGATACTCATTCTTTTAAAATAACTTTATGGCGTTATCAGTGACGTATAATAAACTGTGCATATTTAAAGTGTAAAGAGGTGTGCTGTTTTCAACTTCCAGAATCAGACAAATCTTGGGAGATATTTCTATGGCCAGGGAACAGAACGGTGTCACCAGCTTTAACTGTGGAAAGTCACGTGTGTGGGTCTCCCGGAGCACCAGCGGCCTTCAGGGGGGTGATAGCTTCCTTTTCTGTGGACACGGGGACTTGGGAGACGTCATCTGTGTTTCAGGGAATTACAGGTGCAGGTTTAGGTATCGGGTTTGAAGTTGCCAAGGTGCCCCTTGAAGGAGCTAAGAAGAGCATTGTTCACTTTACTTGTTAGAGTCTTTGTGCGAGAACAGCGGTCCCCAACCTTTTTGGCACCAGGGACCGGTCTCGTGGAAGACAGTTTTTCCATGGACTGCCGGTGGGGTGGGAATTGTTTGGGGATGGTTCAAGTGCGTTACATGTATTGTGCACTTTATTTCCATTATTATTACATTGTAATATATGACGAAATAATTATACAACTCACCATAATGAAGAATCAGTGGGAGCCCTGAGCTGGCTTTCACTTGCCGCTCACTGATGGGGTTTTGACGTGAGTCTGCAATTGATTTATGATGGTCTCTGCGCCGTCAAACCTCTCTGCTAAGGATAATCTGTATTTGCAGCCGCTCCCCAGTGCTAGCATCACTGCCTCAGCTCCACCTCAGATCATCAGGCATTAGATTCTCATAAGGAGCGTGCAGCCTAGATCCCTCGCACGCACAGTTCACAGTAGGGTTCGCATTCCTGTGAGAATCTAATGCCACCGCTGGTCTGACAGGAGGCGGAGCTCAGGCGGCAATGAGAGCTATGGGGAGCGGCTGTAAATACAGATGGAACTTCGCTTGCTGGCCCACCGCTCACCTCCTGCCGTGCAGCCTTGTTCCTAACATTCAGCCAGTTGGGGACCCCTGCTCTGGAGAGTAATGAGAACCGAGGATCAAAATCGTCGTCTTTGATCTCTTAATCAGAGAGAGCTGATTGAACAATGTAAAAAGATATTCTGTCATTCGTATTTTGGGATGTATTCTTTTCCTTTTAAATGCAAAAGTGAAATGTTCAATTCACTGTAATCTTTTCTTTTTAAATGAGAAATGTAGGAAAATTGGGGGGGGGGAGTTGGAAAGAGAATTACGATATTGCTTGGCTTCCAAATACCCGTTCAATTCTGAAGTGAAGTAATTTTTATAAAATACATTTAGAGACGTTGGGAAGTCAGGAAGGCAGTTGGTTGCTGCGCTAACTTTCTCCCTCCATTTTGAGGTAAATTAATTTCTATAAATGAAATCTAGAGATGCTGTTGAGGAACCGGTGAGGGAGACTTACCCCGTGCCCAGTGTAATACATTCGTTCACCTCCAAGTCTACACCGGCCCTGCTTTGAGTAGCGCTTTCAGCCCCATGGGCTCTGTCCTGTGCTGTGGGTCCTCGTATCCTCTGAGAGCTGTCAGCTTGGTGCAAGTAATAATTGCATTTCGTTTTGCCACGATGACAGAAGGGGAGAGGATCTCTAGATTCCGAATTTCTCAGGGCAGAGGCAGGTCTCTGGACTCCAGGAAAAACCCCTACTCACTGCAGACAGCTCGAGGCAACCTGGCCAGACCCAATCAGAAAAGGAGCCCTGTAAATTAGGTAAGGATTTATTTAGGGCAGTTTGCACCCCATCTATTATGCAGCAGCCTCTTTCCAATTTAAGAGTTTCCTTTTGTTTTCCATCAGGAAAACATTCCGGGAGCTGAGATTCTAAAGATGGGTTAATGTTTATCTACTTCTCACTTCATGAGCAGGCAGTTTCCAGCACTCTGGGTAGTTTCATAGAACAGAAACCTGCAGGCGTCCCGTGGAGCCTGGAGCAGAGGCCAAGGGTAATGACCAGTTGGTGTCTAATGTCTGCAGCACTTTCCCCCAGGAGTCCTCAAATTCTTTAGCCTGGCCGTATTCCCCTGGGCCCTCACTAAGTTGGTCTGATGATTGTTCCTGGAAAATTCCATACCTGGGAATTTTCCATACCTTTACAGCTCATCGGGGATGTTTCTTGGTCCATGTGTCTGTGGAAAGCTCACCCTTTCTTCAGGGTCCTTATGAAAACTATCATTTCTCATGAAGCCATTCTTCCCTGATTCTCCTTTGCAGAAACAAAACAGAGCAACCCCCTCCTCGTGTCAGACTTCCCTGGTACGCAGCTTGTCCATTCTTACAGCCTGGCACGTGCCAGGAGTGCAGTTTTGTGTGTATAGGATTCAGTGTTTTCCTGGGAGCCACATCGTAGATAAAAAAACATTTTTAATGATTTTATTTCTACGGTATAATCACATTCCAGAAGAGTTGGAAAGGAAAGAAAGAACCCTTAGGCCCATCACATATAATTTTGGTAAATATCCCTCCATTCTTTTGCCCTGTGCTTTATTTAATGAGACCACACATATGATTTTGCCTTTCTCTACACTATTATAGTGCTACTAACCATCAGTTTTTGTGACTGCATAATAAACATTTCAGGAGCTAAACTGTAATTTAGTTAATTATTTTTCCATTTTTTAAACAAGTGTCTTGTTTAGGGACACCCAGCCAGTAATTGAGAGGTGAATTGTGGTCTTTCTCAGACAGCCCATGTCTGCCCTAGACCCCTGCCCTGCAGTTGCCTCCGAGGACATGTGATGATGATGGCTAGTCTTCCTAAGGTTGGTACAGAATCACTGTTATTACCAAGCTTCGCTTAAGAAGTGTTTAGTTCATTTTGATTTTTCATCAAGACTAGTGACAACGTTTCAGGTTTGAACACCCAGAAGGTTAATTTTCAGAAATGATGAACTATTCAACAATTTCAAAGAACTGAGGTTGCCTTTTTTAAGAAAAAAATCACACATTCATTAAAACCACAATATTTTAAGGTCTTAAATTTTATTATTTGAAATTTTTATCACATTGCTTTGTACACCCTAAATTTGGTAGTAACTAAGGCTTTTTAAGAAGTGAAGTAGGGACTTCCCTGGTGGCGCAGTGGTTGAGAATCTGCCCGCCAGTGCAGGGGACACGGGTTCGATCCCTGGTCCGGGAAGATCCCACATGCCGCGGAGCAACTAAGCCCGTGAGTCACAACTGCTGAGCCCGCGTGTCACAACTACTGAAGCCCGTGCGCCTAGAGCCTGTGCTCCACAACAGAGAGAAGCCGCCGCAATGAGAAGCCCGCACACCACAATGAAGAGTAGCCCCTGCTCGCTGCAACTAGAGAAAGCCCACGCGCAGCAACGAAGATCTAATGCAGCCCCCCCCCCCAAAAAAAAGCAGTGAAGTAGGTGCAGTTTAATTAAGCAAGGCTTGTCTTGTGTCCTGGAAGATGCAGAATTAGTGTTCTGCGCATCTGTGGCATCTTGATGATGAAGCTCCGGGAAGAAGCTTTCCTGTAATGAAGTAGACGTGTTTCAGGAAGAGTGTCAGGAGGTGGTGTGGAGCAGCTGCCCTGGTGACAGTGGAGTGGCCTGTCCCCCAGGCCTCACGGGTGTGCAAGCAAGCATCTCTGCAGGCGGGAAGGGGGAGGAAGGTCCCAAACCCCTGTGCGGGGTCGCCGCGTGTCCTGTTCTGTGCCAATTCCTTCCTGGCGGTCTCTCTGTTTCCCACCCGCTACCCCCAACACTTTGGGGTCCAGGGGAGGGGGGCAAAATATCGTTCACTGGTTTATTAACTGATTACATATCAACGTGGGATTTCTGTCCGTGTGTCCTGTCACATCAACAAATGCTTGCTTAGAATTTAATGGCAGTTCCATATTCTTAACCTCCTGAGATGTATGTGTGTATATTTCTTCCTGCATCTACTCACGAGGTCCTTGAAGATGGAATGTGTCGTTGAACGTATCCTTCGGGTTACCAGACGTTTCTTGTTCACGGTGTGTGTTTGGTGAGAGAGAAACACACCCCAAACCTGGTGTCTTGTCAGATCCAGGAGCACAGGGAAGTGAGCTGGCCCAGGTTTTAAGTCATCCACTGGGCTCTCTCCTGGGCACCGCGATTGATCTGTCGCTGCTGAGGTAATGGTGGGCCTGCCCTTCAGCCTTGACCTTTGGGGTCCAGCTCCCCCTGCCATCCCTGCGTGGTCGCTGTTGGCGTCTCTGTCGTCCTGGGGTCAGGGCTGTCCCTCCGCACCTGCTCTCCCAGACAGGGCTGCGTCCGTGCACCTTTCCTGGTTTCCATTTCCAGTGTTTGCTCGCCCGGGCTCCCCTTCCTGTTGGAGGAGGGTCAGCCTCTCGCCGTCCTCGGGCTGTACGCTGTCTGCACCCCGCTCAGTGATAGTGCCACCTCCCTCCTCCTCTCCTGCCAGAATCCCCAGGGTCACTCGCTCAGTCCATGCGGTCATCGCCCTCCTGGCTGCCGGCTAGCTTCTGTCGTGCTTTACCCTCCCGGCGACGGTGACCCCTGCCATGATGCTTGCTTCTTCCTCTCCCTGCAAGAGCCCCCCGGCCCCGCCCCGGCCCCAGCCGGCCCCGCCCCGCCCCACCCAGCCCCGCCTCCCTGGTCTCCTCCTCGCCGGGCGGTCCTGGGCGCCGTCGCCCCCTCCTGGCCCTGCATGTTCTTCACGCTTCCTGCCCCGTCAGAGCCCCCAGCTGGCATGGCCTGCAGGACTTCCGTGCTTGGCTTGCAGGGTGCTTTTGTTTTAATTGTTCAGGTGGAAAATCAGGAGATTTTACATAGGCTTAAATGTCTAGCTTTCCTTTAAAAAAGAATCAGCTGACACTGGCAGCAGCTGCAGAGAGAGAGAGAGAGGAGAGAGAGGGGGAGAGGGGGGGGGAGAGAGAGGAGTGGGGGGAGAGGGAGAGGGGGAGAGAGGGAGAGAGGGGGGAAGAGAGGGGGAGAGAGGGAGAGAGAGGGGGAGAGAGGGAGGGAGGGGGGGGAGAGAGAGGGGAGAGAGAGGAAGAGAGGGGGGGAGAGAGGGAGAGAGAGACAGGAGAGGGGGAGAGAGAGAGAGGAGAGAGAGGAAGAGGGGGAGAGAGGGAGAGAGAGGGCGAGAGAGAGAGAGAGGAGGGAGGGAGAGAGGAGAGAGAGGAAGAGGGGGAGAGAGGGAGAGAGAGGAGGGAGGGAGAGAGAGAAGGAGAGAGAGCGGACAGAGAGAGAGAGGGGAGAGAGAGAGGAGAGAGAGGAAGAGGGAGAGAGGGAGAGAGAGGAGAGAGGGAGAGAGGAGAGAGGGAAAGAGAGGAGAGAGAGGACGAGGGAGAGAGGGAGGGAAGGAGGGGGAGAGAGAGAGGGAGAGAAGAGAATGGGGGGGAGAGGGGAGAGAGAGAGAGAGAGAGACCCTCCCTAGGTCGCTGAACCGTGCACCGTTGCTGCCGGCGTCCCCTGACCTCACCTGCCCCAGCTGTGCAGACACATGGCGGCACAGTCCCCGATTACTGCTAGAAACCCAGGTGCCGCTTCCCTGGTCCTCTTCTCTCCCGAGTCAAGGGGATGTTTCTCTCCCCGCAGCCCGGCACTGCGCCCTGCTTATAACAGTTGCTCAGAGAAAGTAGGGGCGAGGGAAGGTCTCCTTGAGCTTTGACTCCGGTCACCGTGGACCCGAGGTCTCGGCCTCTGCCTACTGTGAAGGGGGTCTTTCTGTTTGGTGTTGAGAAAAGGCATTTGTCCCTTGTATGGGCGTAAGACTTTCTAGATCGCCAAGTCCAGCCTCATGTGACTTCTGAGAAACGGGAGACACGCACCCGCATCCCCCCAGACGACGACGGGGCAGGTGAAGGGCAGGCTGGGCCTCGAGTGATGGTGAGAGTGAACCACATTCGTGTGGCGCATTGCAGGTGACAGGCGCTTTCCCCGTGCCCCCTGGGTGCACAGGACAGGTTCCTGTCCTGGAACGGGGCGTTCGAATGGCCCCCGCTGTTCCTCAGCCGGTTAGGATGGGGGCCTGAGACCCCCTGGGCCTTTCACCTCCAGGCTTGGTGGTCCTTTCCTCAGCTCCCCTGAAGCAAAATTCTTTCAGGCTTTCGATGATGTGCTCCCTCCCTTCATCCCTACATTTCATAGTCAGAAACCCGGAAAAGAACATTCTAGCGTATTTATTTTCCAATCACCAGGGCCACCGGAGGGGAAGGTAGGGGACTGGTCCGCGAGGCAGGTCCTGCCGTGCGTGGGGCTGGCAGTGCTGTGTTCCTGGCCAGCCGTTGGGGCTCAGGACGCTGCAGAGATGCGGCATGGAGGTGCGTGTTGGTGTCCTTCCCGTTCCGCACGTTCTTTGAGCTTGATGAACCTCAGGAGATGCCCCCCCCCCCCGCCGTGAGCTCCTGCGCCTCCGGGGACACTCTCGCTGTGCCCCGTCCCAGCTGGGATGCAGGCGGGTGGCCAGTGCCCAGTGGATGGCAAAACTCATACCAAACCAAGGGCGTACCTGTCTCTGTAACTTTATACTGATTATATGCCGAAGGGATAACATCTTCAGTATGTTCAGTAAGATATGTTATTAATTTTACCTGCTGCTTTTTATGTTTTAAAATGTGACTACTGGAAAATTTCACGTTACACTTGTGGCTCTTGTTCTACTTTGGTGGGACAGTGCTGGTCTTGAGGCAGTGCTCCCTTCCCTCGGTGGTTCTGAGAGGCCAGCATGTCTTTATTCGTTCAGCAAATCTCTACAGACGCCTAAATGGAGCTGCAACCTGGTGGAGGCTTCCGGATCCATTAAAGAGACTTCTGACTACGCCCTCCAGTCTCTCCGTTTATTCCTCTGCTGTGGGGAAGTCTCCTTTGATGAATGAAGACTAAGCTTGCTTTTGTATTTAGATCATCCAAAAACAAAAGCCTTGTTACCCAAATTGCAGGGAAGAATGGAAGACTGACGGAAAAGCAAATTCCCCATTGCCGTTGTGTAAAAACACTTTGCAGAGGACTGTAACGTGAGGCAGACACTCATTTCTACTTTGAAGGGGTGGTGGCATGAATTTCCACCCAGTAGCATCGTCCCTGGGGACTGGGCACCGGGCCTGGCAGTGCAGCAGAGGGTTCTCCCTTTGACCCCGGCTTGTGAAGGTGGCTTTTCAGAGCCGGCAGGACAGGATGGATGCTATATAAGCTGCTGGGCCACTGGAAGAACGAACGCACTGTCTCTGCTTCAGTCTTTACACAAAACCAAACATCCTCGTGGTTCAAAGACACAGACGGACAAAGGGAGGAACCATAAATATACTAGGAGAAAAGTGATTTTATTTTTAAAAATGATTGTAGAAAAAAGATTTTTACAGCATGATGTTAGCTTGAGATGCCATAATGGAAAAGGTGAATACATTTGCACATCCAAGAAAAATGTATATATGACAAACATATCAAGTTAAAAAACAAATTGGAACAATGTTTCTAACTTAATGGAGATATATACACATTCATATACATACATGCATACATAGTATATTAAAGAATGATTTTTGTACTTTGTAGAGAGCACTTATAAATCTATAAGAAAAATACAGCTCAATCGAAAAATGGATAAAGTGTGGGAATAAGCAAATCCTAGGAAAAGAAAAAAGACGCTTAATCTCATTAATAGAGAAATACAAATTAAAAGAAAATACAAATTACCTCTTCAACTGATAGAGTTTTTAAAAAATGATTGATAACACCTAATATTGTAACTGATAGAGATTTTAAAAAATGATTGATAACATGTAATACCGTAACTGATAGAGGTAACACCTAACACTGTAACTGATAGAGATTTTAAAAAATGGTAACACCTAACACTGTTACCAATGTGGGGAACAGGGACTTTTTATTCGCTCTCAGAGATGATGAAAACTGGCACATTTTTGGAGTGCAGTTAGGCACTATCCTTCAAATATTGCTTTAGGCTACACTTTGACCTGACAGCTTCCCTTTTGGGAGTTTGCCTTGCAGATATGGTTGTTCGGGCAGGATGCACAAGAGGGGGATGCAGCGGGTACCATGCGACCAGCCTGCTCTGTTGGCAGGAAGGGCTTTTCATGAGATGCGGTGAGAGGAGAGAATGTATGTGCTGCTTGGTTGCATTTGTGTTAAAATTAATCAAGCAGGTGCTTAGTTAACAAGATCTACATAGAAAGTACATGGAAGGGTATGTTCCAAACTGTCGAGTGTGAGAGAACTGGGAAACAGGTCGGCGGGGGAGACAGAGGCAGAACCTGGCTGAGGCCCGTCCCCTTTTACTCACCATAAATCTACACTATTTCCTGTTTAAAGTAATGAACATGTATTACTTTTGTAATATATATTTTAAAGTCTTTATTTGCCTTTTATTGAAAAACCATCGTGTTGAGGAACAAACATCCTAGTGGGTTATGAATTAGAAAAGGTCCCTCTGCACAGACCTACTATGTGTAGCCTCTGATACTCCGAACCTAGAGGCCGATTCCTCTGCAAAGCTTTATATAAAACGGTGACTATTCAACTTAGTTCTCATTAAATTTTCTTGCTCTCTTTTAGAAAAATTTAAGTACTGTATTTTAAAAAGACTGTATTCTCTTTAGCAAAGAGGCCAGCTGCACACACAGAAAATATCTTGATGTTTCTTAAATTGCCTTGTTATTACTGTTGTTATTACTATTATTATGTCAGTATTTCCTTTCTCGTGTTTATTCATGCTTCGCATAGTTATCAAAGACTAATTCCTTCTAAATTTCAGGGTTTCCCAAAAAGGGACCTTTACAGTTTTAAGATCGACAAATCCTGCTGGTACCTGCTTTCCGCTCCAGGCTACTGAATGGCCTGGTATCCACCCTGAGTCTTACCAGCCAGTCGTCACCCAGGGCTGGGAGGAAGGTGTTTTCGGGCACAGATTTGTTTTGTGGGTGGACGGTGAACTTAGGGGCTGCGGCTGGAGAAGGTCGTGGAAAGAAAGCCACACTGGAGCTCATACAGAGTTCCTCGAAATTCCATGAAAAGCCGTCGGGTCCTTGCTTTCCTGTCAAGGTGAGCTCACCCTGGAAGGAGGCATGCCCAGACCGCTGAGCTCTGGCATCGCGGTCCTGGTCTTCCATCTCACTGGGTGATGGGTTTGGGGTGAGGGGAATGAAGGGACGGTCTGTCTGCTCCAATTTCAGACCCTTGTCCCCAGCCTGTGCAGGAACAAGGACCCTCGCCCCACACAGTCTGCTGCTCTGCCCTGAGGTCTGGGCCACTCCTGCCATGAAAACAGAGCATGGCCTTGCTTCCTTGGGCATATGATTCTCTTGGGACCAAGGCAGCATTGTGAATACGGGGTCTCCGGGCCAAATGCCGCCCCTTCCCAGCAGCCCAGCCTTCGTCCCTAACACCCGCCGGAGTCATGATTCCCCTCCCCCTGCCCCTGGCACTCGGGCATCGCCCGGCATCACCGGGGCGTTACTGCCTGCGAGTTTTGAAAGTTTTTACGTGGATAGAATCCCTGTGGTCTGAAGGAGGGGTAGGCTTGTGATAGAAAAGCTGTCAGGCCACGTGACGGCAGGTCCCCAGGAAGCCGCAGGAACCCTCTTAGTCGGTTTTCCTCTGGAAGCACTGGCTTCAGGGCTCAGTCACCAACTTCCGGAGCCGCTGGTGCCAGAGCAGGTTCACATCTTTCAGTATCGCGACAGGGTTTCCATCCTTCTGGGAGGACATCCTCGTCCACGGTTGGGGAGACACAGTTGTAAACCAGTTAGGTGCGAAAAGAGCATTTGATGAAAGAGGCATTTGCAAAGTGCTGGGATGGGAAAACTCCCACTGTCCTTAATGTTTCCCCAATTCTCTTTGAGGAGCTTATTGTTTTTCATCTTCATGGTTGTTAAGAGGTTAAACTATGCCTGATGTTTCCCGTTACTGTACTATCTGGGTAAGTACATATGCGGCTGCTTGTCATGGAAGCTTTCTAGAAATGTTGTATTTGACCTCAGGGAACAGAAACACCCTGTGTTCTTTCTTGCTGGCGTTCCCAACCCCGTGGGCAGCTTTTGACAAACCGTCGGGCCCCGACTTTACACTCAGACAACTTTTCAAACAGGCTAAGTTCACTTGGCAGCAGGACTTGGATTTCAGGTCTCAGCGTGTTACAATTCAAAATTTAAGCTCAGGAAAATCACGGGCATATGACGTGACAAAAAGTAATCAGGAGTTTCTGCTGACACTTCTGTGAGGGTCCCCCCCAGGACGGGGAGGTGGGGGTGTTAATTCCCGTGGAAGTGTGCCAGGTTCACGGTGACGGCCTCGCCCGCAGTCACCGCCGGAAGTTGCCCTGTAGGTCCGGCCCTGAGCGGAGCCCAGCTGTTACCAAGCAGTAGAGGCTGCCGTGCGACCTCGCACCCTGCGCCTCACTGGTCTCTGCATTTCCCCAGGGGCCGAAACAAATCTTCATTTGTCACTGGCGACGTTTAAAATCAGATATTCTGAAGATTCTTGGGGGTAAAAATGTTCTTGATCTTGCTGGTGTTGCACTGGAATTGTTTGTCCTTGGTTTAGCATCTCCCTGTGATGTACGTACAGTGCAATCCTCGTATTGAGAGAAAAGACATCTCGCGTGGGGAAAAAGGTGTCCTTGCACCTGCAAACTTTAAAGTGATGATGTTCAGCTTTAGATATAAGGGTGTCGAGAACACCTGTCACCTGACCTTCTCGTGTCCTCTGCTGGTTTGCAGTTTAACTCGGCGGCCAAGCAGCTGATCGAGTGGGACCAGCCTCCCGCGGGGGGCGTTGGCGCTGGGGAGGGCGCCCCGGCCGCTGCCCCAAGCAGCGCAGCCCCCAAGCAGCCCGAAGCCAAGAAGAACACGAAGAAGCGGCACTCGTTCACCTCCCTGACCACGGCCAGCAAGGCGTCGCAGGCCACCCAGCAGCGCCACTCCATGGAGATCAGCCCCCCGGTCCTCATCAGCTCCAGCAACCCCACAGCCGCCGCGCGCATCGGCGAGCTGGCCGGGCTCTCGTGCAGCGCCCCCTCTCAGGTACCCGCACTGCCCAGCCCCGGGGCCACCGTGGTGTCAGCCTTCGGGGGACAGCAGCTCTCCCAGGGCAAAGCCCTCTGCGTTTGTGGGTGGAAATGGGGCGGGGGAACCAGCCTGGATGTCCCCAGGTCAGCTCAGTCACCTCCAAAGGGCAGAGCGGCAATTACAAGATGGCTCCAGTCATGCTGAGTGCTTTCCCCATCCGGCCCCCACTCAGCGGGACAGAACCTTCTCGCCCTCTGAAACCTCACCTCCACCCAAACTGCAGGTGCCGTGGTCACAATGTGGAGTTGCAGCTGCCTGCATCTGTGTCACTTACCGTGGTGTTCAGGCTTCCAGTCAGCGTTACGGGGAAAGGACGGGAAGAAACATTTAGTTTAAACTAGAAATTGGCCTAGCATTATTTTTTTAACTTGTTAGTTCATCAAGACTTTGCATGGCCTTAAGACATAGCTATATGTTATTCTTGTGTTAGTAAAAATACACACGATGATTGGGAACATTGGTAATTCATCTGGCAGACAGGTCTCGAGTGCCTTCTTACAGATGCTCTGGGCGCCGTGCACGCACCGTGTACCCAGGACGGAGAAGACGTGGGCTTCTGTGTGTCAGACCCTAGTTATGGGCAGACTGAGCCCCGGGCCGGGGGGCCACCCAGGTCACAGGCAGCTGCAGTTACCCAGGTAGAGGACAGCTGTGTCCTCTACCACCAGAGGCCAGAGAGCTGGGTCCTGAGCAGCCTGCCACAGCGGGAGACACTGCTTTCAAGTCTTGTGTTTCATCTTAAAATTCATTCAGGTTTTATATACATTCCCTGTGCTTTGTAAAAACAAGCATATACTACACAGGTTCATACATGCCTGTTTTGGACCACGGAATAAAAATGTGCAGTGCAGCGTTTGGCATTCCTTACCAAGGTTATTGAAATGCCACTTGACCCCGTCCTGCAGGTCCACACTGAATCTCGTAGTTTCTGAATGGGATTGTGGCTCAGCAGCTTTTTTTTAGGTGGTGTGGCCATGGCACGTGACCCTGCAGGGGAAGTAGGACACGGACACGCACACAGAGATACACACGTGGACACACACACACACACGTAAGAGGGCTTTGTCTGTTCACTGCTGTTCCCAAGCGTCAGACAGACAGTAAGCAGCATAAACATTTTTTGAGTGAGTGAGTCACTTGGACAGTGTGTAGAGGAGAACCAGGAAGGGATCAAGCCTGTGGAAATAGACCCGGTTCCAGGTCTGAGCAAGGAGTACAAGGGGGGTGATCCTGGAGGGGTCAAAGCTGCAGGTCCCTCTCTGAGGGAGGCTCTGACGGGCCAGTGACGAGGGCTCTTCCCTATGGAAAATCGGGTCACAGGACTGTGTTTTTCATTTTGTGACCTCAGCAGCATTCACAGTGACGTTTTCTTGAAATAAAAGATGAGCTTCTGCGGGACTCGGGGCGGCTCAGCAGGGCACAGACTTGGAGGTGTGGACAGCCGTCTGTGGCCGTGGAGAAGGTGTAGGGGAAGGCGGGTCACCCAGCGTCTGTGCCAGAGACCCCGGTGTCGGGCACGGCACTGGGCATGGGCACGGGAGGGCGGGGCTGTTTGTGTCTTGGGCGCGGTAGCTGAGGAAGCTTTCGGGCTCCTCTCTGTTTCCATGAAGACAGCCTCCCCGTGTTCTAACAGGTCCTGTTCTCAGTGCTGACGTGTTGCCTTAGGGAGAGGTTATTTCTAGAAGAGATGGGAGAGGTTTGCAGCGCTGCCTGGGTTCTCCAGCCTCGGCTCCAGCGCGCACTCCCGGCCCCGGGTCCTGGTCCCGTCACCGGGCTCTCCGGGCCACAGTGAAGCAGGACCAGCCCGGCCCAACCTAGGACGGACCTGCTGTAGACGTGACGGGCCCTAGGCTGGATGTGTCTCCTGCTTTGGGCCTCGTGTCCTTCTCGCTTTTGCTTCATGCGGTTTGGTTGCTTTGATGAGAAAATCCAAAGCACGGGGCCTGCAGCAGTGAACGTTCGTCCTCTCGCACCCGAACGAAAGCCACGTGGAGGGGGTCAGGCCACCGTGATGTTGCCTGCGGGTCAGCTCCCCTGTCCGGGCTCATCTTCGTGTTTCCGGATGGCACTTACAGATCACACTGTCAGGTCGAAATCCTGCAGGACAGAAGGGAGCAGACAGCTTCCTTGCTGTCATGTTGGTGACTCTGGCACCGTCAGATGCGAGAACCGGAAGGTGATTTGTAGGCTGTGCTGTCAGGCAGGTCCCCAGCACAGGTGTGCACAGATGTCTGTGATGGGCGTCTATAAAGCACGTGGTGTCACAAGCAGCTAGGCGTCTGTCTGCTCCTCTGGCCGCACCCTCGATGTTTTGTGCCCTCTGCCAGCTGCAGGAGTGATTCATGACGTTCAGTGCTTTGTAGCGTTTTTGTGTTGCCAGCAGCTTCAGGGGAAGCAAGAAGGTCCACCCACTCCCTCCTCTTTGCTTTCCCCACTCTCCACGTAGCCCTTCCCCGGGGAGGAAACCAAGCCAGTGTGCAGCCCCGCAGGAAGGAGTGAGCGCGGTGGAAAGCCAGCCTGCCCCGCCTGCTCAGGGCGTGAACGTTCTGGACCTGTCCCGCTCGGCCCGGTCACTCCTGCCGCTTGCTTCTGCCTTTAGTCATCCTTTGGTGACTCTGTCTCTTCCTTTACCCACGTGGAACTGGGGCCTGCAGGGTCCTCCACGTCCAGGGCCGTGCGGGCAGAAACCCCAGGCGGCCTCTGGTCTACCCCACGCCCTCACAACGTGACTATCCAAGTTCACGGGCTCGTTCGAGCTCATCACCCTGCCTCCCGGTCTGGGGCTCTTGGAGAGACGTCAGACACTAGTGAGGACTTCCTCCGCGGCTTGTAGGGTCAGGCCCTGGAAGCTGAGTTTTGGTGAGTTTTTACCACCCCGAAGGTTCCTAGGTAACAGCGTGCACTTTGAACGGAGCCTCATTTATCTTCGAAGAAAGACTCGTCTTTTCTGTGATGCCAACTTGCATCAGAGTACGTACACAAACAGGTTTCTTGAATAGGATAGCTAGAGGCCACTAGGTTTTATCCTAGGATGAAAAATCCATGTGCGTCTCATTAGAAATTGAGTGGAGGGCTTCCCTGGTGGCGCAGTGGTTGGGAATCCGCCTGCCAATGCAGGGGACGGGGGTTCGAGCCATGGTCCGGGAGGATCCCGCATGCCGTGGAGCAACTGAGCCTGTGCGCCACGGCTGCTGGGCATGCGCTCTAGGGCCCGCGAGCCACAACTGCTGAGCCCACATGCCACGGCTGCTGAAGCCCACGCGCCTGGAGCCCGTGTTCCGCGGTGGGAGAGGCCACTGCAATGAGAAGCCCGCGCACCGTAGCGAGGAGTGGCCCCTGCTCACTGCAACCGGAGAAGGTCCGCGCACAGCAACGAAGACCCAACGCAGCCAAAAATAAACAGAAAATTTAAATAAAAAAAAAAAAAAGAAAGAAATTGAGTGGAAATAGACATTGGTGCACAGGAGAGACAGAAACTGAGGTTTGGGGCAGAGCCTTTGTGGAGGTGCCCCTTGGCTCTGCTTAGGTTCAGTCAGTGTATGAGCTGCCAGGTACAGGTGTAGCTTTACAAGGATGTGGATTCCATGCAGCTCAGACTTGACCTGTGAAAATCAGCTCTGTGCTGGGATGCTGATTATCCTGGCCTCGGCAGGGCCTTGCCTGGCAGGAAATGAAAGTTCCTTCAGGCCGTCTGGGGGAACTGATCTCTGAGCCTCTCTTTGTCCTGATAATCTTTTTCCTAATTATTGGGACTGAAGAAACTAGGTTTGGGGTTAAGTTTTTGTTACAAAAAGCCCAGCAATTTTGGTGGAACATTGTTTCCTGGGGAGACAAGGTAGCAGCCAGCCGCATTCCTTTAGTAGTGGAGGAAAGACTTCCCGTTTGTGCAGGAACCCACGCCCTCGGCCTGTAGTCACACCAGGGGTGCAGCGGGAGCGAAATTGATCAGGTAGCCGAACACCTGCCATGAAATGACCTGAATAACTGTTTCTTTCTAGTGGATTAATCTTGGGTAGTGTCGTGGATAACACACCTGTTGTTTTTTTTCTTTAAAGATTTTTTTTTTTTGATGTGGACTTTTTTTTTTTTTTTTTTGCCTTTATTGAATTGGTTACAATATTGCTTCTGTTTTTTATGTTTTTGGTTTTTTGGACCCGAGGCTCGTGGGATCCTAGCTCCCCGACCAGGGATCGAACCCGCACCCCCTGCACTGGAAGGCAAAGTCTTAACCACTGGACCGCCAGGGAAGTCCCGATAAGACATCTTTGAAAACCGCTAGTTTGGCTTGACCCTGTTCCCTGAAAAGTTTTGTAAATAATTGCCTGCGATCGGCAGTCCGGGCAGCTGCATTTTAATTATGCATCCCCATGGAAGGGTACAAGTCATGAGAAATGATCCTAAAGATGGCACGATACCTTAAGCATGTTGTGTAGATTTAACGTGTTGGTGGACTGATGAGCATTCAAGACAACCCACCGGAACGGGATCCTCGGGAAGGTGTTAATGGGCTAGTTGCAGGCCAGGCAGGTCCCAGCAGCACTCATGTGAGGCAGCGGCCGTCGGGAAGGCCAGCAGCCGTGGAGTCTGTACGTGAAATGTTGTCATGACCAGTGTTTATCAAGGGGCTCCCTGGCCTCTAGCACACATTAGGGCCTCAGTACGTTTGGGCTGGATAACCTGAAGGAGATTCTGCCTTCCCCCAGTGATGGGAGCTGCGGGTCTTGGATGTTTAGCCGTGACTCGGTGCCCGGGGCTTAGCTGGTCTCATCTGTTGTGCATGCATCCTCTTTTATTCACTCTTTTTTCCTTGGCAGGTCCACATAAGTACCACCGGGTTGATTGTGACCCCACCCCCGAGCAGCCCAGTGACCACCGGCCCCTCGTCCACGGTCCCGCCAGAGGCCCCCTACCCGGCCGCCCTTTCGGTGAGTGTGCACCACCGCCTCACCCCGGACCCCCGTGCCTGCCGCTCGCAGGTACGCAGCCCTGTGGTCTGGCTGCCCCCCTCCTGACACCACAGCTCACGATGACGCTTGGTGAGGGTGGGGTCTCTATCTCTCATTCTCTCTCTCTATTCATTTTAGCAAAAAATCACAAAGTCTCAGGCCGGTAGCCAGCACTTTATTTTAATGGCAAGGGTTGGCGGCCTGAGGCTACAGGAAGAGCTCCGTGAAGTACTTTTAATTTTTACTAAAGGTCACCCTGATTTTCTGAAGGCTTAACCTTTGCTTCTTTTGGGTTTCTAGACCAGGCGTATTTATCGAAGTACTGAGGGAGCTGGGATCCTAGAGGCCGTATGGTTTGCCTCGGGTCACGCGATGCGTGGATTCCTGTCTCCGATTACACTTCCCCTTTTGGGTTCCTGGTCTTCTGTTGGTCTGTGTGACTGGCCTCCCTGGAGGTTACCAGATGTGTGGCTCTCCAGAAAGCCCCGCAGCCTGCAGACAGAGTCTGAACAAAACTGCTGAGTGCTTTCAGACAGCCCAACGGGGAAATTAACAGGAAGAGTGAGGGCAGTCGAGGGAAGCTGATACAGAGAAGAACTCTGTGGGGAGAAAATTGAAAAGGAAGAAACAAGAAATTCGACCTTGGGAAGCAGCGACATAATGGCTTAAATCCATGTTTCCTAAACCTGCAGGGGAACTGCTAGGAACCAGCCTCTCTCGTCCAGGCCGCTGCCTCGCTATACTTTCAGACTGTTTCTTCCAGGGCCGAGTTGAATGAGGATAGAAAAGGTCACCACATCCCTTCTCCCCAGTGGACCCCAGCCCTTGGCTTGCTTTACAGAATCTCTCCCAGTGTGATGCTCTCAGAGGAAACAGTGTGGTCGGTGATGGGGGTCCAGCCCAGCCCCTCCTTTGTGATACGGCAGTGAGGTCACTCAGCCTCTCTGAGCCTCTGGTCCTCGCCTGTAACGTGAGAGTAATCGTATCTGCTTCGGGGAGGCGGCAGAGCCTGGAACTCAGGGAGGTGACGGTGAAGAGCGTCAGCCTGTGTAGAGGGCCACGGCGGGTGCAGCATGCCCGCTGGTTTCCTCAGAGCCCGGGGGTCGGTCTGGCTCATTGCTGGGGTTTTCTCCACTGTCTGTAGCGGGAGTAGGGAGGCTTCTCCGCGCTGGTTTGTTTCCAGGTTGTGGACTTCGTATATGTTGCAGAGATTCTGTTTCCCTCTGCTCAGCTGCTTACAGACAGATTTGCACCTCCCGCTACCCCCCAGCAAGGACCTCACAGCGTGGTAGTCTGATTGTTGCGTCCATCTGGTCCTATCGTCCTCATTTACCTTTTGCCTCGTTTTCTTATGTTGTATTTATTTTGTCTTGATACATTTTATGAATAATTGAAAGCTGACTTTGAAATACGGTGGGATATATAGTACCTAGCTTGATGTAGACTTTTGAAAGCTTTTCATAGAGTTAAGCATGTTCCTGAACTTAAATGGAAGTTAATAAGTTCCGGTTAGAGGTTAAAGTTTTTTGTTAATGTTTCTGGAACAATGACAGCTTCCTTGATAGTACAGCTGTTTGGGGTGGGAGAAGTTGCATTGATTCCTGTAGGGAGAAGGTGAAAGTCAGGTAATTTTTATGAAAAGGTGGTTCCCCTGAGGTTCTCTTGGCCCTGGGTGTTTTGACCAGAGCCAAGTTGCCCAGTCTTCATGCCCTGTCATCCCCAGAGAAGACCCTTTCCTCCCTCCCTACCTCCCTCCCTCCCTCCCTCCCTTTCTTCCCCTTCCCACCCCAGTACATTCACAACCTGTTGGGAGTTTCCGTTTCCAGATGACTACTTCACGTGGAAAAATTCCGATTTCATTTCTTAAGGGAAAAAAGACTGACTTTTCTGTCTTAGAAAAATTAATTAGTGGAAAAGACGAAGAGCTGTCTGAGTGTCAGCCCTTGTGGGCTGACAATTTTACGATACAGTAAATGGCCAGTTGCTCTTAGCTGGGCACACTCTAGGGCATATAGATGCGACAGGTCACGAGAGAGCATGAACACACAAAAATTAATTTACATTCAGCCATTTCATCCCAGGATTATACAAGAGAGCCTGCATGTTCAGCAAGAGGATGGTTTATGAACGCTGCGTCTATGCCAATTCCATTTAATGGAAAACTAATTATAAGCAGATCTGTCGCCTGTCATCCCGGGAGATGTCTAGATCTCAGAGTCCCTGGTCGGCTGGCAGGAATGCTTTGGATTTAATATGTTAGGTTTAAGTGGAAAAATCTCAGTAACATGTGCCCTCTGTGTCTTCCATCAACCTGGCAAGTGTCCTGTTTAAAATGTGAAACCTTTCCCAAGACTTTGAGTGCGATCACAGCAAAGCATAGGCGGCGTGGTGGGAAGGAAACCAGGCTTTTCCTGGTGTGGATTTTATTTTATTCATTTATTTTAATTATTTATTTATTTGCTTTGGCTGCACCGGGTCTTAGTTGCGGCGTGCATGCAGGATCTAGTTCCCCGACTAGGTATCGAACCCGGGCCCCCTGCATTGGGAGCGTGGAGTCTTGCCCGCTGGACCACCAGGGAAGTCTCCCGGTGTGGATTTTAGGTGATAAGTACCTCTGCTGGACTAGGACGTGAACATTATTTCTAGCACTTTTTTCGTAAGTTGAGACTTTTTAATCTTTTATTCAGAGTGGAATTATGAGCATATTGTCCTGTACATCTCACAAGTAACAGTTAAAATGTTAAATATTTAATAATAGAAACAAAACTGGAATTACATGTATCTCATTCAGACATCAGACTGTTCATGGCAGGGAGGATTTTTTCCCAGCTAATTCTGTGAGGGGCGAGGATGAAGAGCTTGCTCTCGTGTCCCGTGCACAGTGGCAGAAGAACTTGTGAAACAAGGGATGGGTGATCCCTGATCCTCTGGACCAGCTGAGAGGTGTTTAGCTACAAGATGTCACAAGGTAGCCAGGTCAGAAAAGGCCAGATACAGTCCGTGGCCAAGTTGAAATCAGATTGCACCCAACAGTGTGTAACCATAACTAAAACAAGTGTGTGTGTGTGCGTGTGTGTGTGTGTGTGTGTGTGTGCACTTAAAGAAACACAATTAAATGATGTCATGTTCTCAGGATAGCCAAGACGTACTGAGTCCATTGTCGCCCGTGGTGGGAGGGTCCGGAGGGTCAGGGCAGGATTCTGGACGCAGGGACGGGACCGCCCAGCTTGGTAGCATGAGAAGCAGAAGTCAAGCGTTTGGAATCGGCAGCAGTTCTGGCAAGCAGAACGGGGGCAGGAGATGGACAGAACCTCCGTAGCGACCACAGAGAAGGGCCCTGGCATCTCAGGAGCCAAGGCCTCCTGATCCATATCAGACTGCCCTGAGGGCGGCAGGCGCACAGGACGCTTTCCCGTTCGTGAAGCCCTCGTTGAGGGTCCGTTACCTCCCGTGGACAGAGCTGGGTGACGGGGACACAAGGACAGACAGCGAGACGGTCTCTGACTCTGCAGCCTCGTGAGTTCTAACAGCAGCCTCCATCCCGAGCCTCCGCTGTGCCCAGGGCGCCAGAGGGCTGCTTCCCTGACCTGCTGCCGCTGAGAACCCCTCGGATGTCATTTCTGCAGAGTCAGTGAACAGTGTGGGTGTGTCTCCTCACACGTCAAAGGCAATTGGTGAGAGAAAGTCCATTCCCAGAGAGGTTTTTTTAATTTACCAAATTCTTAATTACATCTCCCCTTCCGACATCATCTTCCAAGCATCTGTCTCTGGCATTTTAAAATATACTCTTTAATTTTTTTTCTTTTCTTCATAGCTGTGCCCACGAGTGACTGACTGAATTCCAGGGAGTGTCCAGATGAGGTGAAAAACTCACTTTTCCATCTTCTTAATTTTACTGCATTCTGACACCTGAGTGTTTTTTTGAATCGCTGGTATCAGTGCTTCCGTTTTTCTGTTTCCTACTCATTGTTTAAAAAAGGCAGAATACTCAAATAATTGCACACGTGTGGCCGTGTGCAGGTGGTGGTGCTCTGGGAATTGGTGGCACCGTTGCCCCGAGGAGGGATGACCAGCCGCCCCTCCTGCTGTCCCCTCGGTGGCCGAGCACCTGCGTGAGTTCATGGCACAGGAAGACCCTGGAGAGAGGTTGAAAGTGGGTTCATTGGAATCGGATGTTCAGGAAGAAATGATGACGGGATTGGGGGATATTACATGGTCTTTGCTCGGAGGACCCAGAAATGCCCAAAGTCTATGCCAGCGGCCACTTTTCTACCCTGGAGAAGAGGGAGGGGCACACGTGAAGGACGGTCGGAAAGAACATGGACCTTTTACTGTCAGAACCCCAGGCTCCATCCAGGCAAAGCACTTTCCTGGTCAGCGGCCTGCAGCCCTCGCCCAGGGTGAGGACCTCTTGGAGCTCGGCCCCCAGGCACCTCGGGGCTGGGTGCAGGGAGGGGAGAGAGGAGGGGGCCACAGTCCGTCCTTGAACTCTCCCTCAGTGTCCACTAGCGGATGTGGCCCGTCGGTGGCCTGGAACTGGTCACTCATACAGGACACTTCTTTCTTGGAGGGAACCCGAGGGTGGCCCTCAAAGGCTGAGCCAGGGCTAGAATCTGCGTTTCTGACCCCAAACCCTAGGCGTCCTCCACGGTGTAAAGCTGTCTCTTCCGAGAGGTCAGTGGGTCAGGGACAGAACCTGGGCGGGGCGGACGTGACCATTTCCCACCACAGACCCTGCCCCCCGAGTCCTGGTTTTAAGCAAAGTATTATTCAGAGACAGTCGTTCTGGCCTCAGACCATCGCCCCGTGGAGAGGGTGGGAGAGGGTCTGGATCTGCAGAAGCACAAGCAGAGGCCCGCCTCAGCGACAGCGCGGCCGACGTCCGGTCCCCTGCGTTGGACCCCGGAGGCCCGGCCCCGCTCTCCTGGCCCTCAGCCCCTCCACGCGGCTCAGCACGGGCCCGCTTCCCAGCCCTGCTGCTTTAGATCAGTGTCTGGTGACGGCGGTGACAAGCGTGGTGTTGGCTTCTGAACGCGGTCATGACCAGAGGTGTCCTGCGCTCCCAGCAGCCCACAGGTGCCTTTGCTGCGGCAGGAGGGTGTGTCCTGGTCCCCGGCGCCCAGCCGTGCGGTGACGGGAGGACGCAGTTGCTCCCGCGCGGCCACGTCCCCAGATTCTCTCAGCGTGGGGTCTTCCCCAAGCGGCCCACGGGACCTCCTGGCCGGCCCGGCCCTGGACACGCTGGGGCCCTGGCATCTGACCGGCCCGAGGGGGCAGCCACACTGGGAAACCTGAGTGTAATCGCTAGTCTTTCTGTGTGCTTATCCCGCCACGAACGCGCACGCACGTGCACATTTCTCCGAAGATACGCAGCCCAGCAATGGGGAGAAGTCTGCCCAGTTTTACCAGCACCACCCGTGAGGGAGAGAGCTGCGTTCTGCCTGCAGCACCCCCGTTGGTATCTTTGAGACCCTCCTCTCTGTGCCAGATCTCAGATGCCTCCTGACTCACTCTTTGTAAAAGTCACCTACACCAAACATTCCCTTACTGCGTTCTTTAACTATAAGAGGTCATGTGTTCTTACATTTTGTCACCACCAGCGTGGCCTGTGTTTTTATCAGGTGCCTAGATGGTCTCTCCTTTTTTTTTTTGCCTTTTTCCGCGTAGGGCCAGTTTAGTGCAGCCTCTGTGTCACTGACGTGAAGATGTAGCAGACAGTTTTCCTCTCCTCTCTTTGCCAGTGGAATTCTACTCAGAGAGCCGAGTGGGCCCTTGGCTCTGCTCTGAGTGATTCCAGGGGTGGGTGGCCTGGGCTCCTTTTGTCCCCTGTGTCACCTGCCCCCCACGGCTCCGCGGCTCTGAGGTGAGGCCTGGGGAGACTGGAGGAGACGGCTCAGCGGTGATTTCACGCCCTCCAGCTGCTGTTCTGTTCAGTGTCCTTGCCCAGGACCCGCCCGGGTCACGTGCGCTGAGTCTTCTACCAGGATTATCTCGATTTGTCTCCACTTTGTCCCTGAGACCAGCGGCATGAGTGCTTGGCCTTCTCCTGGTTAAAGGTGGTAAAGGCTGCAGGCCCCGTGCGTGCCTCCCCGGAGCTGCCCTGGGGCGCAGGGTGGCCTGCTCTTTGACTGTCGCCACGACCCCGCCCGCCCCGGGACCGCAATGCGCCGTTTGTCCTGCACTGAGTGTCCTGCTGCGGCTGCAGGGTTGGAAAAAGCCTTCTCCGAGGTCGAAAAATTAAATACAATGTGTGAAAACAGTTGCAGCGTGTGTCTGGAAATTTGATATCCTTTTCTACTCAGTTGATTTTGTTTCTGGAACTGTGTACATTAACAGGCAGATGAAGGAAATGTTGATGAGATTAAATTTTTTTTCCAAAAAATAGAAACAAATTGCTGCTCCCTTTGTTTAGAAACCGTGGGGTTTTTTCTTCTTTTAAGCTGATGTGGAGACGCCACGCACACCTCCCAAGGGGCAGTCTTCAGCCTCCTTATTTCTCCTTTGATTCGGTGTTTACGTGGAATGGTTCAAAGATTTGGGGAGGGCAGGCGAGGTAGGGGTTTGGGCAGGTCTTTGTGTGCCTGTTTTCCCAGGAGTTTCGGTACCCAGACCCTAAAGAATTATCCGGGGTGTATAGATCAGAAGGTAACAATTGCTCTATTGATTCTGAAAAGGCACGGAGTCCTGTAGGCAGAGCCCATAAAGGAACCAGCAGCTGCTTGCGGTGTACTTGTTAAAGATTACCAGCCTCGATAGTCCTAAATTTCAAAAGCTGGCAGAGCTAAGAAGAGAATAAACAAAGGTAAAAACAATGGCCCAGTGATTGTGGCTTGCTATTGTGTGTGGTTTTGGGAAACCAGGCATCAAAGGAAATTTTCTTTGGCGGGGATGGTTTGCGATACAGTGCAGCTAAATTGTTTTCCGCGGTGTTTTAAGTTTCGGGTTGCAGAAACAATCACAAATTAATTCCTAGCAAGCAGGGTGACATTATAGCCGCCCCCTTGAAAGGCATTTGGATCCTGGTCCTGGTTTGCACTTAAAAGTGCCATCAATCTTAAAATAACACGCAGTTGTGTCATTTTTTTCTTTCCCTTCTCCCAGGTGTGATGACCTACCTGTTTGGGGAAGGGGTCGCTGTGGCTCTAAGATCTTAAAGGGTAACAAAGAGGTCTCTTTTCCAAGGAGGCTTTTGCACAGGGCAGCTGCTTCATGATTCTTTTTTCATGGGTTTCTGATTCCTCTTCCCTCCTCTTTGCTGTGAAAGAAGTGCATAAATCATTTGTTTCTTCTTTTTTGTCTCTCTCTCCAGACTATGAATCCCCCTCTCCCCCCGCCCCCTCTCCAGGCGGCCACCCCCATGGGCGCTGTTGCTGCTTCCGGGATGGGCTCCAGACCCGTGGCCGGACCCACTGACCAGACCGCACACTCACGGCCGCAGACGCGCCCCAGCATGTAAGTGCGGCGTCCTTTCTGGCCGCGGGCTGAGCCCGAGCAGAGACGCGGGGAACGGCTTTCTGGGGGGCGCTGGTGCCAGGGTGGGGTCGTATACTCGGTCGTGCGTGTCATTCATTAGGAAACGGAAACTAAGTGGGTCTGAGGATGGGCCACCGGGCAGCCAGCCTGCTGAGTGTGGGTCTTCCCGGCCTTCCTCTGCCACTCCTGCCAGGGCTTTGTCCCCACCTTCATCCCCTGCGTAAGGATGCTCAGGAACAGGGAGGGGCCGAGTAGAGGCCAGACCTAGCAGAGTGTGCGCGTGAAAAGCTGCAGGTCCCCCACCGTGAGCCTCCGGAAAAGTCTGGACATTATCCGGTTCAGGGGCTCCCCGTGGCCGAATGCAGCTCGGCATCGGAGGCTTTTCCCCTGTGTGGACTGACCCAGGAGTCGCTCGGAGCCTGGGTCACGTGGCCCGCCGATCTGCGGGCTCCGTGTATTGGGGGCACAGTCCCGCGCACGGGGGAGCTGTTGGGGGCTCTCTGCAATCTGCACTTGCCTTGCCTTTGACTCTTGCAAATTCAGTGTCTTCCCTGGCTGAGCGCACGGACGCGGGTGCGGCCGGCCTTCGGGTTCAGCCATGTGCCGAGCTTCCCAGCGGGATTTCGGACCGTATGTTCCTGCCGGGGCTGCTCCCCAAGTCTGACCAGGGCCATCTGAAGGGCTCAGTTTTCCCAGTGGGCATCTAACGCCCCACAGCAGGCTTGCACCCTGGGAGGCTGCATTAATTCCTTCGCACCCACGAGTACCGTTTGGAGGGATCGTTGCCTTCACACCGGGAGGACCAGGTGGGCAGTTCTGAGTCAGGAGGTCTCTGCCTTTTCTAGGTAGGTGGCAGTTCAGTGGACAGTGGCCAAGGCTGCCCACAGCTTGAAGGATTGTACTTTCTGTTTACTTTTGTATGAAACACCCAAGGCTTCATGCCAAAGAAGGGTTTTGAGCATCCTGGGGTCTGTCTGTTACTCAGCTTGAAATCAACTGTTTTTTCCTCTTCTAGGTATGTTGCCATTTATCCCTACACCCCCCGGAAAGAGGATGAGCTGGAGCTGAGGAAGGGGGAGATGTTTCTCGTGTTTGAGCGCTGCCAGGACGGCTGGTTCAAGGGCACGTCCATGCACACCAGCAAGATAGGGGTCTTCCCTGGCAATTACGTGGCCCCCGTCACGAGGTAGGGCTCTGAGTAAGTGGTTGCTGAGTCCTAAACAGAGAAGCTTTGTCCTTTCCCGTGGTTTTCAGCCTGTCCAAGATTCCTCCTCCCATTAGAGTTGCTTGTTACACAGCCGACATTTTAAAGATCCCTATCTGTATTTGCCGAAATCCCTTCTAATTCTCAAAATTTTAGCTTACTCTTCACATGGATATATGTGAAATTGTAGGTTTCTACCAGTAAATGTACTGGGTTTTAAATTATTTGCTTTAAGTTACATGTGAGAAGACTCAACTACACCATTTTCAATATTTTTCTGCTAGAAAATTTAAAATGTAGCATTTAAATAAAAGCGATATTATTAATACTCTTATGTTTATGTGATGCTGACGAGATGCCAGACACGCAGATTTCTAAGTGCATTACACACGTTAATGCCACGTCCTTAAACAGCTCCCTGATGTATGTGCTGTTGTGATCCCCACTCAGCAGTTGAACACGTGGAGGTGGAGAGGTTAAGCAACTCGTCTGAGGTCACCTGGTGAAGAGGTGCTGAAAGCCAGCCATTTATTCCAACAGCTTGGCGGTCACCTCTGAATTCTCACAATTATTTTCTGTAATACAGTCAAGAAACAGAATTCCTTCAGTATGACATAACTCCTTCACCCTTCTCAGATGAGGGCAGTTTTTCTCCCCAGGGGAATTTGGCAATGTCTGGACACATTTTTGATTGTCACGATGCGGGGTGGGAGTGCTACTGGTCTCCAGCGCACAGAAACCAGGAACGCACAGGACACCTGCAGGGCACGGCACAGCCTGCGCAGGAAGGAGCTCTCTGGCCCCAAATGTCACCAAGGTTGAGAAACCGTGTTTGAGGGCAGTAGGAAGCAAGAGCTTTAGATGTATAGAGATATAGTCTTCACTTTATTTAAAGGTAGTCCCCTTTCTGGGCACTGAGGAAAGTAGCTTTGGAACGAATGCAGTGACCTATAATGGCATCATCATTGAGGAAGCCCCAGTTTTGGGCCACCTGGCTCTTCATAAATGGTCCAGCTTAACTGTGTTAAATCATTTCTCAAAGTCCCTGATTTTAAGTAAATGGTGTAAGGAACTGACATGTTGTCAGCTGTTGGCCTTGATTCAGAGGCTGGCCAGCAGCCTAATCAAATGAAAATCTTTCTCTTTGCAGATGGTGACAGAATGTTAGCTTTCATTTGACTTGCAGATTTTTCATCACTGTAAATCTTCTTCTCGGTATATGTTAAAATCTACATTCACATCCAGAAGACGGCAGCTAGATCTTCCCTGGTGGGAAGAAAACAAACAAAAAGCCACAACAACTAAGGGAGATAAACCAAGCAACAACAAAACATCAAGTTAGTGAAGGAAAACATTCTCATAAGATTCAAATACAAATTATCAAAAAGTCTCTGGAGAGACGCTTACTGACAGTAAATTCTCTGTTATTCCTCACAGTAAATAATAAGGAGGTTCAAGTTAATGAAGTATTCTGCTTGGTAGAAAGTTACTATCTATAGAATTGTTGTTTAAATGAATTTAGAGTATTAAAAAAATACGTTACATAAAACTACACTGAACCTAATTTAGTTAAATTCAACCGGTAAATATTTGTTTACAGCTGGCTGTACCTCTATAACTGTGCATGTACAAGAGGAATGGAAAAGAACCATTGCACATGGCCCTGCTTTCAGGGAACTTTTACTGAGTCAGGAGTATTTAATAAGGAATTTACTAAAAAATAACACATCGTACTTTGTAATCAAGGGTCATAGAAGGAAGAAATCCACCTGAAACAGAGTAGAATCCTGAGATCTTAGGCCTGAGCCTTCGGCCAGGCTGCTGGGAATGACAGGATTGAAACATGAATGAGATTAAGGTAGTTCGAAGGAAGCCAGAGGGGACATTGCAAAGTGTGTGCACACACGCACGTGCAGATGGGGCAGTTAGGGAGGAGGGCAGGGCACACAGCTGTGACCACATAGACGCTGTCATCCAACAGACCGGCTTCTCCAGGGCCCGGAAGCTGGTGGGGATGTTTAGCTTCAGGTGGGAGCTGAGACCAGGAACTGTATGTCCTTGAGCAGAGTGACGTGTGATTTTCTCCGACTCAGTTTCCAGACCGTTCTCTGCCTCAGGGCCATTGTTCTCTGAATCTGCTCTTCTTACCCTTGGGCAGATAGTTCCATTCACTTCCTAACGTGTTCGGTTTTTAAGCTCTGCATCGTTTTTCTGGTCGCCAGTTGTTCTGTCTCCCGTCTTGCTGATGGGCTGGGCTTCTGTCTCGGCAGGGCAGTGACCAGTGCTTCCCAGGGTAAAGTCCCCGTGTCGACCACTGGCCAGACAAGTCGAGGGGGGGGACCGGCCAGCCCTTCCCCCGCAGGAGCGCCTGCCCAGAAGCCCCCGGGGAACGGCATGGCCGGCGGTCCCGGGGTCCCCACTGCCGTGGTGTCAGCAGCTCACATCCAGACGAGTCCCCAGGCCAAGGTCCTGCTGCACATGTCCGGACAGATGACCGTCAACCAGGCGCGCAGCTCTGTGAGGACAGGTAGGGGGACCGGGCTGGTGGCACCAGGAAGGGGGCCCTGACCAACATCAGACCTTTTACAACAGATGCTGAGAAGGACAGATGGAACTTTAAAATAATGAATAACGTTAGGAGACAGGCAGGCACACTCTAGTCACAGCCACTTGGCTCTGCCTGCCCGGCTCGTGAATTCAAGCCTGATCTACAGATGGAGAGTCTGAAGGAAATTAGGTGGACCCTAGCGATGTCGATAGTACTTGAAAATATGACTTCTGTGCTCGAGATCAGATGATCCCGAATCCCGCTGCTGCAGCGGCGTGGCGCCCTGAGGATCGCCGCGCTGAGTGTCTGGTATGAGCTTCATCACAGCTCTGTTTCAGACCCAGCCGGACCTTAAATAGCTTTCTTCTTTCTATAGCATTGAAAACCTCCCAAGAGTCTTAGGTAACAGTGGTGGAGAAAACTGTTCAGTTCTATCAGAATAACCAAAGGAAGGAAAATGGTTAATGAGAAAAGGGAGAATGATGATAATAAAAAAGCTCTGGGGCCAGCCTGACCTGACCCTGTAGGAGTGTCGCTGGGTCCCTGGGTGAAGTGGGCTCGCAGGCCCTCAGCAGACTTGGGGCTGATCTGGGATCTGGAAGGAGGGTGTCCAGGGGCCCCGCCAAGACTAAGTAAGTGCTCCTAAACCACCATGGTTTCTTACCGTTGTGACAGGCGCGCTGGTCTGGCGCGGGGTCGGTGGGCAGCACGCATCCAAGTCACACTTTGCTCTTCTCTCCCGTCCTCCAGTCTCGGCACACAGCCAGGAGCGCCCCACGGCGGCCGTGACGCCCATCCAGGTTCAGAGCGCCGCGGGGCTGCCCCATCACCCCCTGGCCTCGCCCCAGCCCCCCGGCCCGATGGGCCCTCCTGCCCACGTGGCTGCTGGCAGCCTGGGCCGGGTCGGCGCCTCCCTGGCCTGCGCTGCGGCCCCGCCGAGCCTCCCCGCCGCCTCCCTGGAGACCGAGCCCGGCGGTCGCCCAGTGACCATGCTCCCCGGGCCGCCCACCTCTCCTGACAGCGGCTCAGCGGCCAAGCCAGACAAGGACAGCAAGGTGACCACCCCAAGGGCCTGCCCGGCGACCGGGGCCCGGCTCTCTGCGGTTAGACCCTGGTGTGGGAAGTTGGGGTCTGCCTCCGGGGGCTTCCATCTCCCCCACTCACTGACCTTAACTCCTCCTGTTTAGTGAGCTTTGCTTCTGGTTAACAGTTCTGCAGAAATGTACTTAGTATACTAAGGGCTAGAAACGGTTGATCAGAAGTGTTACTTGTGGATTTATTGTTCCTACACTATGTTTGATTATAATCTGTGTGGGTAGTTTTTCTCTTGACTTGAAATACAGGGGGGAAATTATTTTCTAATTTGATAGATCTTTTTAAAACCTCTCCTTTGGGCCTGAATTTGAAAGAAGATGTAAGTGGGAAGCTGTGTTTGAAAGACTAACTTCTGGTTGCGTTTGGAGACAAAGGAAATGCCTGGTGATTAAATGTGCACAGAAAGAGCAGAGTGACAGCAGATTCTGCGCAATTGTATTGTAATCATGACTTTCCCCCCAGGGTTCGTGCCTTTTCCCCAGAGCTGGCCTGCAGCTCTAGGGTCATCACCAGGTTCCGTGGTCATGTATGTCGCTCTGTTTAAATGGCTAGGGAAGCCTGTAAGCAGGGGTTTGTAAGGAAATAAACCTTACAGCCTACTAAAAAGTTAATATTTAATTGTTGAGTTAACATGAGTGTTTTTGCAAAAGATTGGTATCTGTTCAGTGTTTATAATTAACTACGTTAAACTTGTACTCAAGCTGACATGGTCAACTTTGTCAGTATATTCAGAAGAATTATTTTACAGTTTAGATTTGAAGGTTCCGGGACGGTGTGTCAGGGCCATTGTCACAGAGGAGAATAGACTCTGCAGCCGCAGGCCTCCCAGGGAAGAATTCATGGCATCTCTGAGGCTGAAGCATGCCTGTGCTAGACAGAATAATGGCTCCCCAAGGATGTCCGTGTCCTGATCCCTGAAGTTGGAGAATACGTTTCCTTACATTGCAAAGGGGATCTTATGGATGGGATTAAATTAAAAGTTTAAAGATGTTTGAATTATCCGGGTGGGCCCAGTATAACCACAAGGATCTTCATATAGGGAGGGAGGATCAGGGCCCGAGGAGATGTGAGGCCGGAAGCAGAGAGCAGAGTGACCTGAGGAGGGGACCACAAGCCAGGAAATGCAAGCATCTCCTGGAACCTGGAAACGGCAAGGAAACATTCTCCCCTGGTGCCTCCAGAGGGACCCAGCCCTGCTGACACCGGGTTTTTGCCATGAAGTTTGGGGTGATTGGTTACAGCAGCAACTGATAAGGCCCTTACGTTTATCCTGCCGAGTCCCCATCCTTGACAGGTGGCCACTGGCCTCTGCTTGGACCCCTGTGGCCCCTGTGCCCTGGCTCCACAGCGTCCTTGCTGCCTTCAGGAACCTCCAACTCGGAGAAAGTTTCTTCAGCACACACCTGTCTTCTGTGACTTCAAACCCTTGCTGTGTTTTGAGGGGCTACATAGAAAATGATGATCTCAGTTCCTTGGTGGTCCAGTGGTTAGGACTCCACACTCTCAATGCCAAGGGCCTGGGTTCAGTCTCTGGTCCGGGAACTAAGATCCCACAAGCTGTGCAGCGGGGGGAAAAAAAGAAAAGAAAGAAAAATGATGATCTCCTTTCTACATGACCCCGGGAGGTAGTTCAGGGTTATGTTCTTTTTTGAAAGGCTACGCTCTACGGTTTTTTCCCCTATTCCTCATGTCACAGATTTCAAATGTCCCTTTCTAAATCTGCCACCTCATTTAATGTTCCCAGCTCACTAAAGAGACTGTCCCAGTCACTCTAAACTCAGTGATCCCATGATTAGCACAAGGAGTGTCACTTTGCCCCCATCGCTCCATCCTGTTGCCCAGGACATCCAGGGGGAGCTTGACGGATGCCAGATGAGATCTGAGCGTCTCTCATTCTTCCATCCAGACTGTTCCCCGGCTGCCCCATCGTTTCTGCTGTAACTGACTATAGCCAGCATCTCCTGGAAGAGACTCTTCCTCGGTCTCACTTCCTTTCCTAAGTCAACCTTTCATCGAATACACTGTTCTAGGATTTTCCAGATGGTCTGCAAGGCGTGTTGTTGTCTTCTTTATGAAAATGAGGACTAGACATGCCCTTCTTTGGCCTGTTGCGTTGACCCTGGTCCCAGGTTCACCAGGATCTGTCAGATTATTGGTTGCATTTCAGCTGTTCATTTCCTCTGTCCGCTGGGGTGGATTCAGCCTGTGGGGAGGAGTGGTTTGATCTCTAAATCCCAGTCTCCTCCCCCATTTCCCTCCTGTCAAGGGGCTTTGTTCTTCCTTTCCCGTCGGAAGGTGGCCCTTCCCTTTCTTGCTGTGTCTGAGGACCGCCATCCACCCCAAACGGCAGCTCCGCGTCTCTCTTGTTCTTCCTTTCTCAAGCGTGACTTTAAGCAGCACTCCCTACACACACACACTTTTTTTTTGGTCATTAGCATTTTTGCCAGTTTAAGCTCATTCTGGTCTTCAGCTTCTTGAATTGCCACGGCTGTGATATGTTCTTCTTAGGGCCCTTCTCCCGATCTTTTTGTGGAGTCCTTTTGGCCGCTTCCTGGGGCATCACATCAGTGCCTTTAGGTGCCTCTGCATTTTCATCCGCTGAGGTAGTTCGCATTTGTGTGCTTAGAACCTCATTCTGGAAAGCCCTCCCATTGCTCTTGAAGCATCTTTCCTTTTGAGTTTCAGGTCATGCGTATATTTTCTTGGAACTTTTAAAATCAGTTCTTTTGCACTTTAGAGTTCAAGCCTGACCACAGGCAGTCTGTCTTGTGGGCACTTACTTCCGAGTCCTCACCAGCTGGACATCTCTGCCCCTGGGCTCTGCCTTTCCCCCAGGTGATCAGAGTTAGACCCTACGTTGCAGTTAGCTCGGCTTTCTGTGAGATTAAATTATCAGCAAGTCGGGGATTTCCCTGGTGGTCCAGTGGTTAAGAATCCGCCTTCCAGTGCAGGGGATGTGAGTTTGATCCCTGGTTGGGGAACTAAGATCCCACATGCTGCGGGCCAACTAAGCCCGAGCGCCGCAACTACTGAGCTTGCGCCCTAGGGCCCGTGCACCACAACGAAGAGCCTGCCCACCACAACAGAAGATCCCGAGTGCTGCAACTAAGACCCGACGCGGCCAAATACATAAATAAATATGAAAAAAAAATTATCAGCAAGTCAAGGGAAAAGTGTATCCGAGATTCTAAGTGCATCAGAGATTCTAGTTTTAGTTGGGACTTGCAGCCACTATCTAGGTTTTTCACAATTCCCTCATTATTTCTGTCTTCCTTGTCCTTCTGTGATCGGCATCACCCATGTACATAAGCTCTCCCCCAGATGAGGGCCCATCCATCGTGCCCTTCTCTGCACACGGGGGCCCTTCGGGGGGCTGCCAGGCTGCCCCACATGGCGGGTCACTCCCACGTGTGCTCAGACCTGTTCCTCTTGAACAGTATTTTGTCTGGAAGTCCTCGCTCACCAACTCTCAGAAACGTGTTTTTGCCCCGACGTGAAATCTCTAGCTAACTATGTGGGTAACTGTGTTGTGTGGTTTGATAAATAGGTATTGGAAGCTCTGTCATATGTTTCCAAACATCATCTCAGTTTTTTCTTGTTTGAAACTCTGGGCGTTTCTACCACTGTTTTTCTTCTTTCTGTTAAGACCTCTGATAGCTTTTACGGTTATCAGTTTAACCGCTTATCTGGACATTTTTCTAACTTCACGCTCCATTTAAAGCCTTCATTATTTGATCAGCTTGTCTCCAGGCAAATGTATTTCTCAGTCCTTATGAGATACTCATGTATATGTATATACATACATTTTTTATTGTTTTCTAATTATAAATTTTTTTAACTTCTGCATATTTATTTAGAAGTTAGAGAAGATCCAGACATCTAAAACCTAAATGTGATCCAGGGTTTCAAAGAAAACCACTAATATGGTGGTGTATAAATGCTTTTTTCCCCTAGGTACCAAAATATAGCAAATATTATTTTGGTCTATTAAGCTTTCATCTAGAAATAAAATCTATTTCATTAGCACCAATTATGTAATCGGCTGTTCTTATAAACTCTGAGTTCTGTTGAAACATAACTGAGGCACTTAAAAAATGTAAGAGTTTGATTTGAGCAAAATTCTGTTCAAATCAGGCAGTGCCACAGTGGGAGTGGTCAGGAGACACCCGCCAGGAGCTGAGGGCCAGGCTTTTATAGAGAAGATGCAGAAACAAAGCAGGGAAATTATGTGATTGGCTACAGGTTAAGTGTCACCTTATTTGGGGAGGACCAGTCCTCTGTGACTGGTTGTCCTGGGTGTGGATTTCTCAACCCTGAGGCGTCTGCAGGCGGAGGGCTGGTTTGCTTAGAGCTTGTCTAATGGCCTCTAATTAAAGCCTGATGGTTTAATTAGCTCAACTGTCCTAATCTCACAACAGGAGAAGAGAAGAATCCATCTCTGACGCTGCCTCTTCCTTCCGCCCACCTCCCTAGTCCCCTCAGGTGCTGGGAGCTTCTTCCCCATATTGTCCTTTGTTCCCAAGTCCACCAGCCGAGTGGTGCTGGTCCCCAGGCTCCTGGAACATGTCCTGGAATGTTTCTGGAAGGTGGCTTTCCTACACGTCCAGTTTAGTGCCCCAGATCCCTAACAACTGTCCCCTTCTTTGTCACTGTGCCGATGCTTGAGGACCCTTGCTGTTATTCTTGGGTTTCCTTTTTTTTTTTTCTTTTTTTGAATTTTATGTTTTGCCATCTGGATCTTAGTTCCCCGACCAGGGATCGAACCCACGGCTCCTGCATTGGAAGCGCGGAGTCTCAACCACTGGACCACCAGCGAAATCCCATTCTTGGGTTTCTTAACTGGAGCATCCATCTAGGGTTTAAGTGCCCGTTTCCTTCTCTCCTGAACACTCATCCTGCAGTCCCTGCTCGTGGCTTTCTTTGCTCCGCGATCTTCCTTCCTCCCAGCTCGTGTTTCGCTGTCAGAAACAAGGTAGTCTGTGGCTTGGCTGTTTCGTTGAAGCAGTTTCGTCTGAAACTGTTTTGTTGTCTTAAGGAGAAGTTCCCTCCCTGCCGAGTGGTCTGAATCACAGTTCCCGCCCGCTGAGCCGGGTCTGGAAGGTGCAGACCCGCCCACAGAGCTCGGCCCCCTGGCCTCTGTGGCCTGCAGCCCGGGTGGACGGTCCCCGGAGCAGAGGTGCTTCCAGAGATGTGGCCGCATTGAGCTCACCGGAGAGGAGAGCGGGCTCGGGTGAAAGCCCACGTCACCCCTGACAGTGATGACCACTGGTGAGCCTTAGGCAATGAGGACAGTACTGATTCCTGTTCCATCAGGTGGGTGTCAGGAACAAACGTGGAGACTTGTAGAAGCATTGAGCAAGGTTCTTGAGCCCAGTGGTGTTTAACCACGTCTGGAATCTCACGTGGCCTTTCCCTCTCTCCATGCACGATGCCTCTTGAGCCGCGCGTCCATTGGGGCCAGCACCCCGTCGTCCTCCCCTGGCCCTGCTGGGTTTCCTGTGAGCGCCTGTGTGCCTGCAGGGCTGCATCTCTGGCGGAGGGTGTGAGCTTCTTGCTGCAGGTTCACTGCTGTGATCCCAGAGCCCAGGGCACTGAGGCATCAGATTCGATGCTCAGTAAATACTCGCTTAAAAAACGAGTGATTATCATCAGACGATGGTGTGAGTTAGGTGTCGGAGGTGCCTTACCCATGAACAGCACCTCTTATCGTTGGGAGCCTGACGACGTAGATTTTTGATACCAAAGGCCCAGAAGACTCCCTCTTGCTACGTTCTCTGTGCATCTCGGCACGGCAGACCAGACAGGAAGACAGGCTCGGGTGTGGGTAATGGTGAGTAGTTCAAATGCAATTTATTTCTGCTTGGGAAGGAGCTCTGACGTGGCGTTTCCATAGTGTCCCCAGCCTCTGCTGTGTGACTTAATACAGACTTAACTTTATGTTCAGACATTATGTTTATATATGAAACTCTTTCTGGCTATCTGGTGATGATTTCCTGACCCAAATAGCTTTTTGTTTTCATATGAGATGTGATTTTAAATGATGAAATCTTCTGAAGAGGAATTATGACTGCAAAAACATTATACATCTAGGAATAGTTTCTTGGAAAAACCCACAGGAGAAGAATTATGAAGATTTATGTTAAAAGATATGCCCTTTCCCGTGCATGCTAACATGACATTTTAAAAATTGCTTTGCTGAAGTGTAGCTGTTATTAATTCATCCGTAGTTTTCATTTCTGCTGTTGTATTTTGAGAAACAAAGGTGCCCTTAATGATACATGTCTGAGTTTGCAAAACTCTCTCAAGGGGCTCAGTGTCCTGCTAACATGGAAACACTGGAATATGGTATTCACAGCCCGGCTCCTGGACCCGGGGCAGCGTCCCTCCATGCCAGTGCCCCATCCCTGCCCACATCCCCCCATCCCCATCCCCATCCTCGCCCCATCCCCATCCCCTCCCCACACATCCCCTGGAAGTCACTGGAGCTGCACTTCATGTGTGTGACCCTTTAGAGGAACAAAGTCATCTTTCTTCTTAATCACTTTCGAGGCTGTTCCCCGAGAGGCATCCAGTTAACTGTTTTCCTGGCATCGGGACTGAGCTTTTAGGAAGGGTCTTTAGCGGTGGTTTCCTGAGACTGAGTTTATCACCGGCCTGTGTTCTCGGTAGACCTGTGGGGCCCCGGGGCTCTCATGTGCCTCCTGATGTCCCAGCGGGGACCGCTGAGGACCTGCAAGGCGGGACGTTCTTCCCAGCTCATTGATCGGCCCCGAGACCCCGGGCTCCCTCAGAGGAGGGGCAGATGTGCCGGCAGGTGTGTCCTTCCCCCTCACGGGCCGCCGTGTAGGTGGAGTCACCATTGCCCTGTGGAGTGCAGACTGTCCTCTCCTCCTTCCTCAGCCCTGGGTCCGGCCAACTTGCTTCCCATCCCCCGTCCTCTGCCAGCTCATCCGCGTCCTGCTCTCTGCACTGGCACCGTAGGACATGCAGGCTCGGGTACCTGGCCAGGGATGTGGGACTGTTCACTGCAGTGCACACATGGCCCTACAGAAGGTGAAGGGGTGAAGCAGAAGCCAGAGAGGTGTGGCTGAGGCCCGGCCTGACTAAAGATGCAAGAGAACCTTCCCCAGGAGGGAGGGGAAGGGGTGGGGGGCTGATGCGCCAGCTCTGCAGCCTGAGTCCCCGACAAACAGAAATGGTCCAGCACAGCCCTCACTTCCCCCCTTCATTCCTGCCCCGGGGGTTACAGGTGCTGTGGGCAGCCATAGCTAAATGGGGCCTGGGGGTGCAGACCCCCTGGGATGCTTGTTCATCTGATACATGATTACTTTTGTTTCTTCGTCTTTCTGCCAGCCTGCCTCTAATGAAACTGTTATTATGCCTCCCCCAAGGGACTTTTACTGAGTCTGAACTAGCTCAGTATTCAGAAAAAATTACTCAGTGTTCTATCTCCTTAAGGGCCCCTCATAATTCTGCTTCCCTGTTAGTAGACCTTAAAAATCCCAATTTGCCTAGGGAGTGTTCTAAAGAATTATTTCTCTGAAGTGTTTTATTCTCAGGCCATGTTTTGAGTCAGAGGACCTGATGATGTAGTTGACATCTTAGTAAAACAATTTAAAGTGATGATTGTTAACCTATGCTTGGGCATCAGAAGAACAGTGACACGTGGGGTCTGGGCACGGAGGAGAGCCAGCCCTCTATTTGGTTTCCTAGCAGAGCAAAGACCAAAAGCGTCAAGAGAGACCAAGAGCCACGAGATGGCTTCTGTGAGATGGCTAGGAAAAATTCTTATTTGTATGCTTGCTTGCAGAAAAGAGACATAAAAATGTTTTTTATTATACTGAAGCATTTTTTTCTAATTTTGTGGAGTTGTTTTTGGCTTTTTAATCAAGGAAGTACTTGCACAATAGAAATGGTTTGACTTCTGTTATTATTGGTTTGTTTAATTTCATCAGGGTGGTGACAAGTAAACACTTTGATCAAAACATCACCCATCCCCTCCATGGACTTCCCTGGCGGCCCAGTGGTTAAGACTCCGTGCTTCCACTGCAGGGGGCGCGAGTTCGATCCCTAGTTGGGGAACTAAGATCCCGCATGCTGCGCGGCTTGGACAAAAAAACAAAAAAGACATCACCCCTATAAATGATAAGCGTCAGGTCTGTGGCTGTAGAAGTGGGAACAGGTTTATGCTAATTCAGCACACAAGAATTAGAGCTAGGGTAGGCAGAATTTCAGGAAATTAAAGCCATAATCTGAAATTTCCATTTTGTCCTAAAGTGCTACTTTGCCTTCACCAGGCCTGAGAAGTGAATAGGTGGGATTTGGGTTTCACATCATTTTTCTCTGCTTGTCTTACCTCCTCCGTGGAGGATGCTGATGAGCAGTGGAACGTCCAGAACTAGGGAAAATGCCCGGGCAGGTGAGGGGAAGGCCAAGGGCAGGTGAACACACGGCCCCCGGGATCCGGACCGAGAGTCCCCAGACACCCACAGGCGCCTCTCGAAGCTCACATCAGAGCTTGAAACTGCAGCAACAGAACCATGTCTTCGACTCACGTGCTTTTTTCTTTTTTCTAGAAAGAGAGAAAGGGGCTGTTGAAGCTGCTCTCCGGGGCCTCCACCAAGCGCAAGCCGCGGGGGTCGCCGCCAGCCTCGCCCACCCTGGACGTCGAGCCGGGGGCTGAGCTGCTGCCCGGGGCCCCCGGCGCCCCCTGCGCCTGCCCCGGGCCCTGTGATGCCGACCCCCCGGCCCCGGCCCCTGGCCCGCAGCGCCGGACCTGCTCCCTGGACTCGGCCCCGGTGGCGCCACCGCCGCGGCAGCCCTGCTCGTCCCTGGGCCCGGCGGCCGGTGACGCGAGGCCTGCGGTCTGTGAAAGGTGAGTCCGCGGTCACGGCTGCCTGGGAGCCGGCAGGTCTGCGGCGTCCGAGGGGCCTCACGTCTCCTTCACTGGGTCCGTGGTGACGGCCAGCCTGGCCCCTGGCCCCCCTGGGCTGAAGGGCTCCGCCTCTGCCGTTCGCTCCGTGGTCTCGCCCCGCGGGGCTGTGACCCCCTTTCCGTCCGTGTCTCCAGCACTGTCCCCGACGGGGCTGTGGGTCGCCGCCGCCCCGGCCCCGCTCCTTGTGTTCCTCGTTCGGGGCCAGCCCTCCGCCCTCGTTTCATGTTTGACCTTTTCATCAGAGGTTCAGGTCACCACCTGCTAGTTGTAAAGCACCTGGAGGATCTGCCCACTCACCGTCCGCTTCGGATTCTTCCTGAGCCAGAGGGCGGCCGAGTTCTCCCGGCCTGACCCCCTCCTGACCCGCTGACTGCGTTCCGATACCCGCAGAATGACGAGCCCCGTTCCGTGACTGTGGCCCTGAGTCACCGTAATTTACACACGGGAGCCAACCTGTCTGATTCCGCTGCTGGGGCTCTTAGGAGCGCATTAGGAGAGAAAACCTACTAAACAAGACAAAAACCTACTAGGATCGTATGAATTAGAAACACGGCACAGTTCGTTGCCCGGGAAGACACCATGAAGTACACTAAAAATAGGGGACTGTTTTCCCATAATGCAGAAATATATAAATGCGTGCTTTAAAAGGTGCCGTCTGTCTCTGTAAGCTTTATTCCCTCTGTCCCTGCATCTCATAAATAAAGCAGGTTTCTAGTTTGTGGAGGTGTTGCCTTTGGGGCAGCATCTTCTGTTGCTCATTCGAAAACTACTATAAAGTGTTATACTTTCAAATGACTTAAATTCACCTTAACTCTGTATTTCAGATGAACACTTGTACCCACCAAAATCTGAGGCTTTCCTTCAGACGACTCGGGGGGGCATACTTTATTACTCAGAAATAACCTGGGAAAGAATTCGTCAAACAATCTATGCACCTTGAGTACAAAGTACACAATTTACTGTGTACTTTTATGGTGAAGTGAAATAATTTCGTGTACTTCTGACCCTTACAAAACCAGTTTTGAAATGAGACGTTACCCTAAAAAGTGTTCCTGTCCCGCCAATAAAATCGTTGTGTCTTTCCCCTCATCTGTTGGGCTCTCAGTAAAGCTTTGAAATCCTGCACCAAATTCACGTCATCCTTTATTCCGAGAGTCTCACTCTTCCCTGCGGTGTTTCTCTGCTTTCCAGGGATCGCACCTCTGTGCCAGTCCAGCAGCTTGTTTCCTTTCTTTCAGTCCCAGAGGCAGCTCTTCACCTCCAGGCACTGATGTGCGGTTTCCCCCCGAGCCCTGAGCCTCTCCCCTCTCCCCTGTCATTTGTGGTGGCGACGTGACTGTTCCGAGTGACACTTTACTTCCCCGAGCACACGTTCCTTTCCAGACGCCAGATGTGCCCAGTCTGTGAGCTTCTGCATCCCAGCCCCTTCCTCTTCAAGGAGCTCCTTGCTCACAGCAGGCTCTTGCTGTCCAGAGCGTCTGCAAAGGAGGGGCCGCGGGTGCAGGCAGGTGACAGCGGTTCAGGGGCAGGCTGCCCCCCAGACAGGGAGCGGGGAGGATTTACGGATGGGACAGAGGGGGCACGGCGTGCTGGAATCCTCTTCCGGGTGTTGTATAGCACCATTCCCATCTTTACAAGTGGGAAGGTGCTCTTGGGAGAGAATTTCTGCCCCGCGTTTATATTTTTATAATCTATGTGCTCACTGGAATATTGAATATAATAGTCAGCCTGACCGACTTTACCCAGCCCTTTTGCCTTCATACAGCACGGGTGATGTTATGTATCTAACTTGGATTCTTAGGTCTGCCTGACTATAAAAACAACATGAAAAATGTGTGGAAACAAGTAGACTAGGGGAACAGTCTATTATCCTGTTGTCCACTGGGAATGAAATTTTTTGGTTACTCAGAAGCTACCGAGGACATCATTTAGGGATTGCCTGTTTCGGTATTTCAAAACTTTCAACATAATAAAAAGTACTTCATGCTAAAAATGCAGGGAAGATTAACTGTCACATCAGTCTAATTCAGGAAGCATTTCAGGATCTCAGAGGCCTCGATTCACAATCTAAAAATCACGACTCCAGCCCCCGCAAAGCGCGGAAGCCTGAGGTTCTTTTGGTAGAATTTTTCCTGGTAGAATTTCACTGAAATATTTTTCAGTGTCTAACATCGGTCCAGTATGCAATAGGATTCATCTACAGATGGGAATGAGAACAGGAATAAAATTTCCTCTCAAGCCATGACCCTGCCCCATAAATCTCAAATGAAAGAATGGGACCAGGGTGCCCAGTGCTGTCAGGGGGAAGAAGCATTCTCAGGACAGAAAGACAGAAGCATCTCACAATAAGGAAGGAGGAGCCTGGAGGTGTGTTGACAGATCTTGGTGTCAGCTGAGACTGTTCTCTGAGGAACAAAAGGATTCTTTTGTGTTTGTTAGAGAGACTGAAGAAAACAAGCAAGAAATGTTATATCCTGGAGGCAGAATAGAATTGATGACAGTGGAAATAACAGAACAGATGTTTTAGGCTCTATTTTGGAGGGACTGGGAAAAAAATAATTAGGAAATTGCAAAGAGAAAGTAGAAATAAAATATTTCAGAAGGGATGGCAAATAAAAGAAAGGGCATGTGACAGGTTTTTTTCCTACTAAAAAAAAAATTACAGATAAAGGGCTTAAGGAGACACAGCAAGTCATCTCTGTATATTTTTAAGTTTAGGAATTAAACTGATAACCACATACCTATAAGCCCATCTGCTAAATTGGCAAAGAACCTCTGATCTTTGATGAGGGATTATGCTAGAATTCTTGGAAACATACAAATTGGATAGAGAGAGATTTACAGAAAGGCGGTTGGGCTTAAACAGCATGATTAATTTGAGCCCGTGACAGTGAACCCACTGGGCGAAGCAATGGACATAATTCACTCGGACTTCAAGCAAACTACAAAGTGAGTGAGTTTGGTTTTGCCAGTGAAGTACGTAATTGGATAGCAGTTTGCTGTCGCAACTGGCAGAAAGCAGTGAAGGGCACCCCCAGGCCAGGGAGCTGGACAGGGTGCTTCCCAGAGTCACAGGGGGTGCAATTTGGGCTAAACCAGGAGAGGTTAGAAACAAAAATGCACGAACTACAGAGAACATGAGAGAGACCAGAAAAATTAAGGAAATAGAAAATTCGTGCTAATAAAAGACTGCAAGTGCTCATCTAGTCAGAAGCCAGATACCTTAGCCCAGAGCGGGAAGACTGCCCTTGGGATGTCAGTGAAGCTTCTTTATACAGCGGGCATCTTTTTCTCGAATTCCACCCTGGTCATTATCACCAAAAATTCATTTAGTGTCACACAGCCACCAAGAGGCCGAGGCCTATTTAGGGCCAGGTCTGTGAGCCACTCTGTGCGTCCCACAGTGACCCCAGGGCTCTGTCCAGAGGGAGCAGGAGCTGCATCCCAGCAGCCAAGCACTGCGCAGCTTTGGATGGTTTTCCCTCTTTCTCGCTTCCTTTCTTGCTTTCTCTCTCTCTTGCTTTCTCTCTCTCTCTCTTTCCCTTACCTTCCCTCCGTTCCTCCCTCCCTTCCTTCCTTCCTTCCTTTTTCTTTCTTTGCTTTCTTTCATCTTTCCATTAGTTTTTAAATTCTTAAAATTATCTTAATTTTTAAATTGTGATCAAATACCATTAAAATTTACCATTTTTTCCAAGTGTACAATTCAGTAGCATTAAGTACCTTCACATTGTTGTATAACCATCACCACTATCCATTTCTAGAGCTTTTTCATCATCCCATTCAACACTAACTCCCCGTTCCCTCCTCTCTCAGCCCCTGACAACCCCCATTCTGCTTTCTGACTGTATGAGTTTGTTGTGCAAACCTCATAAGTGAAATTGTATATTTGTTCTTTTGTGTGCGGCTTATTTCACTTAGCATGATGTTTTTAAGGTTCATCCACGTTGTAACCTGTGTCTGTCAGAATTTCATTCCTTTTTGAGGAGCTTTGTCCATTTAAAAAGTAGTTTTCCTATACGATCAGGACTTTTGTCATTTGGCATGCTTATTAAGAATGACCATATGTATGTACTATGCTCGGTGGTGTGAGGCGTATACGGTGAGTTTACCATCACTTCACCCCTGAAACAGCTCATGTTCTGGCCGAATGAATGAGGCAGGGATGCAGCTGGTGGTGATGCAGTGTAGACTGTGCTAAGTGCCGAGGCTTCTGGAATCTGGTCAGGTGTGAAGTCACCTGCAGCCGCGGGGCAGGTGGGAGCCAGGCTTTGAGAGGCCAGTCAGGCGTGGGCGGGCATGGAGGTTGTCTGAGAGAGTCCCCAGGGGACCACGTGAGCCAAGACATGGGGTGGGGAGAGAGGCCACGCCTGGGGGAGTGTCCCCCTGTGGAGGCGTGCTTGGCACATTTGTGGGGATAATAGTAGCTGTAGCTATAAAGAGAGATTGAGGCTGGTCATTGAGGGCTTCACACACCAGGCTGGGGAATAACCTAACTCAGAGGCGCTGGGAAGCTGTAAGGAGTTTTGAGCCAGAAATAGCTACAAATAGAGCTGGCAGTTAAAGTTAGTATTTCGGTTCTTTGCAAAATGGAATGGGGACGGGAGGAGATGTGAGGCGGGAGGACAGGCAGGTTGTTTGGTCAGGTGGGAGGGGACACAGCGGCGTGGCCGGAGTGCAGACTTGGAGGTGGACCGCAGGTCCCGTGGCGGTCATGGGAAGGAAGTCTGGCCCCTGCGGCTCAGGGCTGCCCAGCGTCCCTGCTCAGATCAAGCCCAGCATCATCCAGGGGCCCGGCGGCTGTGCTCACATCTGCCGGGGGTTGCCGAACATCCACTTGGCAAAGCTCCTCCGCACCTGAGCCGGTGGCCGCCGGGGCCCGTTGTTGGCCTGGAGCGTCTGCATTGGAAACCTGGTGCAGACCTCCTGGAGGCCAAATCCAGCATCTGAGCAGGGTCTCTGCTGCACCGGCTGGTCTCCCTACAGCCCAAGGTCGCAGTTCCCACTCACATCCGCCCTGGAGGCCCGTCACTTAGCGGTGAACATCCACTGCCCTGGGGGCTCGGCAGGAAGATGGTGGTCTTAGCCTAGCAGCAGTTCTAGTTCAGAAAATGTTCGACAAAATTGGTTTAGTACAGTTTTTAAAATGCAAATATTAAAACTATTCACTTTTTTCAAGAAATGTTTCTGTTCCATTTCACCTGTAAGGCAGCTGGCAGAGGACCGGTGGGGATACATTTCATCAGAGAGCTACTGTGAATATGATTTGAGTCACTTGTACGCTTCTTTCCATAATTATAAAGCTTTGCTCAAATTTCAGCTTGCCCCACGTGGCAGCATGGATTTTTTTTTTAATTTTAAATATGTATGTATGTATGTATGTATTTGGCTGCATCGGGTCTTAGTTGCGGCACACGAGCTCTTCCTTGTGTTATGCAGGCTCCCCTAGTTGTGCTGCACGGGTCCCAGAGCTCCAGAGCACACAAGCTCAGTAGTGGTGGCGCGCGTTAGTTGCTCCGCGGCGTGTGGGATCTTAGTTCCCCGACCAGGGATCGAACCCGTGTCCCCTGCATTGGAAGGGCAGAGTGTTAACCACTGGCCCACCAGGGAAGTCCCAGCAGCATGAGTGTTTACGTGGACCTTCAGCCTGTTGGCATCAGACTTGAGAAGTCTTCTCATCTGGATTCCTTCCTTCAGATTAGTCCACAGTGGGAAGCTGTCAGAGAAGGGGTTCCAGAGCCCTAACTCTGTTGTTCTAAAGTTTGTCAGTGTGTTGTCAGGACGTTCTCCTTCAGGGTGTGGTCTGAGTCGTTCCTGGGTAGAGGCGGCTGTCGGTCACCTCGTTGAAGCGCCAGGCCCCCGCCCACTGTAGCCTGAGCCACACGATCGTGCTGGGGGCTGGCACTTGGGCCGTCAGCTCTGTGACAGACACCATCCTGGGTGCGTCCCGCCTGTGTTCTCCACACATCACCTGATGCTACCTGCTCCGGCCCCTGCAGTCCTACTCCACAGATGAGAAAACCAAGGCCCGAGCGGCGATGGCCGCCCACAGTGAAGCTGCTCCGAGTGGCCCCAAAGGCTGCGTGGACCCCCAGGCCCACTTCTCCCACGAGGCCAGGCCTCCCCCACCTCCTCCAAGCTTGACTGAAGCCTGTCAGTACTCGTGTTTCAGTTCTCTGGACCTTTCTTGGAGATAATCAGGCAGCCTCTGTGCCATGCTTCTGCTCCAGAGCCTGGAGGATAGTTTGGCTCCTGAGCGCAGGGTTGCTCGGGAATGGGGGGGGGGGGTGGCCCCTGGGCCTTTGCAGAGATGCCTTTTTCAATAGAGTCATAGCCTGGGGCTGTTGCTCAGGTCTTCACATGAGTGGATTCTGGTTTTTATGGAATGGAGGCTGGTGAAACTAGCAGTCTTCCAAAAGGACTGGGCCCAGATGGCTTTCCTGAGTTTGGGGCGGTTCTGTAGAATCGGTTCTGATGACCAACTTTTCACCCATGACATTCTCTACTTGCTGTTAAGAGTAATTCCTGTGAGGCTATAAATTCATTTTCTGACTTCGAGACCCAAATGAGAGTAGAAACTCAACCACTTTTGTAGCTGAAGACTAATTAGCATGAGACAGGGAGAGATTATTTATTAGTTATCTTTTGCTGTATAACACATTACCCCCAAAACTCACTGGCTTAAAATAACTGTAAATATGTATTATTTCATAGTTCTGTGGGTTGAGAATTTGGGGATAGCTTACGTGGGTGATTCTGGCTTAGGCTATTTGTTAGGATGAGTGTCCAGATGTCAGCCTGAGCTGCAGTTGTGTAAAGGTTTGACTGGGGCTGGAAGACCCCTTGCAAGGTGGTCCCACTGGCTTATGGGAAGAGACGCCTGTTACCCGGCGTGTAGTCCTGTCCACAGGGTGATGCATCAGCTGACAGTGTGGGACTGGTTTCCCGGGAGACAGCCGGGTGGGAGCCGCACGCCCGTTAGGACCCCACCTCAGGACCAGAGGCCGTCATTGTCACAAGACTCTGTTGGAGTGGGCGGAGAGCACACGGAGTGTGAAAGGCAGCTCACCTCCCTCTGGCTTCCCTGGCTCCTAACCATAATTTTGCAGAAGGAAACGAAGAAGCATGGAAGCAGGGGGTAGATGACCTTAAACCAGCAAGGCTTCTGGAATCTTTCAGTAATAATTACATCTTTTCCCACTGATACCTGAGTTGAGAACTAGTGGAGAAATGGACACAGATGTCAGACCAACTGAGTTCTGGATGCCGGCCTCCTTGCTGGTGGTGGTGGATTGAACTGGTGGTCTCGGTCCTCCCCACCCTGTGTGGACCTTGGGACAACCTGCCCCAGGGAGAATTGGGGTGTTTAGGGCAGGATTTCCTTAGTCAGCCCCTGGTCAGTTGTGGACCATTATGCACATCCAAACATTGTTCATGCCAAGTCTCTACTCAACAGGGGACGGTGGCATTTTGAGTCATTTTACCAACATTATAGGCAAACTTGTGCTCCGTCCCGTTCTGTCAGCGTCTCAGGCGCGTGCACTGGCTTTGCTCAACTCCGAGCAGCTGTGACTAAGCCCACTCTGTCTCTCCCCCCCTCCTCCCTCCTGCTTCCCCTCCCTCCTTCTCCCCTCTCCCCCATCTCTCTCTCTCTCTGTCCCCCCATCTCTCTCTCCCCATCTCTCCCTCTCTCCCCCATCTCTCTCTCCCCATCTCTCTTCCCCCATCTCTCTCCCCATCTCTCTCTCTACCCCCATCTCTCTCCCCATCTCTCTCTCTCTTCCCCCCATCTCTCCCCACATCTCTCTCTCCCCCCATCTCTCTCTCTTCCCCCATCTCTCCCCCATCTCTCTCTCTTCCCCCATCTCTCCCCCATCTCTCTCTCTTCCCCCATCTCTCCCCCATCTCTCTCTCTTCCCCCCGTCTCTCCCCCATCTCTATCTCTTCCTCCCATCTCTCCCCCATCTCTCTCTCTCCCCCCATCTCTCTCCCCATCTCTCTCTCTCTTTCCCCCCATCTCTCTCTCTCTCCCCCATCTCTCTCTCTCTCTCCCCCCATCTCTCTCTCTCCCCCATCTCTCTCTCTCCCCCATCTCTCTCTCTCCCCCATCTCTCTCTCTCCCCCATCTCTCTCTCTCCCCCATCTCTCTCTCTTCCCCCATCTCTCCCCCATCTCTCTCTCTCTCCCCCCATCTCTCTCTCCCCATCTCTCCCTCTCTCCCCCATCTCTCTCTCCCCATCTCTCTTCCCCCATCTCTCTCCCCATCTCTCTCTCTACCCCCATCTCTCTCCCCATCTCTCTCTCTCTTCCCCCCATCTCTCCCCCCATCTCTCTCTCCCCCCATCTCTCTCTCTTCCCCCATCTCTCCCCCATCTCTCTCTCTTCCCCCATCTCTCCCCCATCTCTCTCTCTTCCCCCATCTCTCCCCCATCTCTCTCTCTTCCCCCCGTCTCTCCCCCATCTCTATCTCTTCCTCCCATCTCTCCCCCATCTCTCTCTCTCCCCCCATCTCTCTCCCCATCTCTCTCTCTCTTCCCCCCATCTCTCCCCACATCTCTCTCTCCCCCCATCTCTCTCTCTTCCCCCATCTCTCCCCCATCTCTCTCTCTTCCCCCATCTCTCCCCCATCTCTCTCTCTTCCCCCCATCTCTCCCCCATCTCTCTCTCTTCCCCCCGTCTCTCCCCCATCTCTATCTCTTCCCCCATCTCTCCCCCATCTCTCTCTCTCCCCCCATCTCTCTCCCCATCTCTCTCTCTCTTCCCCCCATCTCTCCCCACATCTCTCTCTCTCTCTCCCTCTCCCGCTCCATCTCTTTCTCCCTCACTCCCCCCTCTCTTGCAGGCACCGGGTGGTGGTTTCCTACCCCCCGCAGAGTGAGGCAGAACTGGAACTCAAGGAGGGCGACATCGTGTTTGTGCACAGGAAGCGGGAGGACGGCTGGTTCAAGGGCACGCTGCAGCGGAATGGGAAGACGGGCCTCTTCCCCGGGAGCTTCGTGGAAAACATCTGAGGAGCCGCCGGGGGCTGGACCTCGCCTATCATCGCATCCATCACAAGGCCCACAGGGACCCGGGGCGGCGGGACCAGGGTGCGTGCCATGTGCCTGGTCCTGTCTGATTCACTCCACAGAGGAACCTTTTCTAAAAAGATATCTAGCTGAGACGGAGAACTGTTTACAAGGCTTAACTAATTTATTTGCTTTTTTAAACTTGAATTTTTCTTGTAATAGATAAATTCTTTGGATTATGATTTTAAGAAATTATTAATTTATGAAATGATAGCCAAGGAGAAGCTGGATGATCCCCTGTCGGGAGCAAGAGTGTGTCCTTGATGCGGATGCAGCCCCTGCCCCCCTGGGCTTCACCTCGGCTTCTGTGAGTCAGAGCTGCCTGTCCTCGGGTTTGGTTGTCTCTTTGGGAAACCAGGACACACAGGTGAATCCGTGTCGCTGAGGGACCCCGGGGTAGCGAGGCAGGAGCCTGTCTCTCCGGTTGGGTCGGGAATCCCTCCAAGACCGAGTCCTCAGTTTAACCTTGAACGTCTCTGATTCCCTAGAAAAGGAAGAATAAAGCACAGCCCTTGGACAGAATGTGTTCAGAAATAGATTTAGTTTCCTAACAGAAGCGGCTCAGCTCGGTGGCTGGAAGTTGAAGAACCGAGGTTGCCACCTGTCTGAGGATGGCTCTGAATGTCATCGTGCTGTCACCCTGGGGACCTGCCTGTGCAATCATGCAGGAGGGACCCTGCGAGGCGGCCCAGGCGTCCGTGTGGCTCTTCCCACACCCCCGCCCCCGAGGGTGGTGGACCCCCCGCACAGAGGCCACGGGCGATGCCCACCCGCCTGGGCTGGACCGGGCAGCCCCCCCTCTGCCCCAAACCAGGCCCTCCCTGGCTGTGACCCGGGCTCCCCGTCCCTCCAGGTGGCTGCAGGCGGGGCCTCAGGGTGGCGCCCCCGCTTGCAGGCTGGTGGGTGCAGGTGGGCGGAGCCCGCATCCTGCAGCCCGGCCCTGACAGCCCACCTCCACCCTGTCTGGCCGCGCGGCCTGGGTCAGGGCTGCCCTCCAAACAGAACCAGGGAATTGGGCTTGGCGACGTCAGAGACCATGGCCACAGTTTTCTCATGAAAAAGCAGACGCAAAAGCCTTTTTCATTTTTTACTTTTAAGAATTATAGCTGGGGAATCAAAATGTAGACTGTGAGTCTTCTCACAGTAGCAAGCGGTTTCATGGTCTTAAAGAGATATATTATGTGGTTGAAATGAAATCATTCCTAAATTAACCATTTTTTTTTATAAGACACTGTACATTATGTTCCTGTGTATTGAATTTTTTTAAAAAATACTTTACTGGGATATTCATGTAATATATAAAGTTTTGGTGAAATGAAATTTAGCTAGAAACAAAGCTGCCATCAGCTTTCATCTGTGTAAGTTGACACCAATGTGTCATAATATTCTTTATTTTGGGAAATTAGTGTATTTTATAAAAATTTTAAAAAGTAAGAAGACTACTACTACAGGATAAGATCATTTTTTACCTGTCTTTTCTCCATATTTTAAGCTATGTGATTGAAGTACCTCTGTTAATAGTTTCCTGGTATGAAGTTGGTTAAAATTTCATCTGTTAATAGATCACTTAGATAATATAATGTATGGGTTTTCTGTTGGTTTTTTTGGGCACAGTAGATGGAGATTTTGTAACAAGGGCTTGTTACACGGCGATTAAGGTAATGATAAAATTGCAATTTATTGTTCCTTTTCATGTTAATAATTTGAAGACTGGAGAAAAGGTTCAAGATTAAAATTTGATGTTCAGCCTTTATGCGTCCATTGTGTCCATCCTTAAAGTTTTTCTTTTTCTTTTTTTTGTTTTAAACATGGCATAGTTTCTACTTCATAAAACTTCTTTGCATCTTCCTCAGACAGACGGCATCTACAATAATCAATTTGGTCGTTATGATGCAGTTAACCTCTCCAGCCAACAAACCTTATTTGTTAATAAGGTTTCCCCGGAGAGTTTACAGTCTTCTTAAAAGAGAACGTGCGGAGTCTCAACCAGGGGCTGGGTGACTCGTCTGCTCCCCTGTCCCCCTTCACGGTGGCTAAACCGTCCGGTGACTCTGGAAGTTTCTTCTTGGCCACAGAAGGGAGTACCAGACCTAAACCAGCCGTGCGGTAGCCTGCAGGTCTCGCAAGGCGTGGGCACATCATCTTCACACTCACTGTGATATTAACCCCCATGGAAAGCCAGCAAGTCGTAAGTTTAAAAAGACTGCGTCTATCGGGTTAAAAAAGTATTTTCCTAATTTAACTTTTAGTTGCTATCAAATTGTCAGAATTAAGAATCAGGAGTTGTAGGTTGTATGAGAGCTTTTGCCGAAAGCTACCTTTGTAACCACCTGGGCAAGTCGGTGATCATTTAGTTTCCCCCTGTTTCTGCCCTGTCTCCTTACTGGGCGAAGGTGAGGAGGAGGAGGCCATTTCCCTGTCTTGAAAAGCGCTATTTTAACATGTGCACTGTTTTCACCTCTGCTTTCAGATATTTCACTACACTCTCCTGGGGTGTATGCACGAGCCTTTGCTGGGTCTAATCAGATTTAGAAAGAACAAGTTAAGGTGGTGTTCCCAACTGTGGTGCATGTAATTTTCTATTCCTAATGAGAACAGGACAGTGTTTTCATGCCTCCAGAAGCTCAGGTGAACATTTCAGTCCAGAGCTCTATACAACATTAGGATTCAAGTTTGGAAAGCGCTTTTAGTAGATGTTAGACTAAGTTGTACAACTTGTTGTGTGTATCCATGTGAAATTTAAAAAAATTTTTTGAACCAATTAAGCTATGTTCTTATCGAGGTAGCATCCTATTCGAATTGCTTTTTTCCGAGAAAAAGAATGCGCCAACCAACCGCAGTAACGGAGGGGGAGTCACACGAGACTCGCCGTGTCCAGCTGAGCACAGGCTTGCCCTTCCCTGACTCCTGTGAACGCCCGGCTCTGTTCTTGGCGGTAAGTGATTCTCACCAGAGACCAGAAGGAGCTGGTGGGGTGGCCTCTGTGAGCTATGAATGCCTTAAAATACCCTCCCTCTTTCACAGAGGAATGTTTCTCTCATTTCTCTTGTCTTTCTGTTAATAACTTGTAATAACTTTCTGACTTGGCTATTTAAATTTCCATCCTAAACAGCATCTTGATCTCACTGGATACAAATTCTTGTTGCTCTGCAGCCACCCAGACCCCAGGAACCTTGATGGAAAGACCTGCGTGTGTGAGTGGTCTTCGAGTCACCATACTATGGTTACAGGTCAGACTACTTGAGTGATGTCCTTAAGTCTCCAGAGGTAGCAGAGTGGTCAGTGCGCCAGCTGCCACTGCTATGGCCCACAACTTAGAGAGGAAATTCGGTTCCAGAAGGCTTTGACCTTGAGTTGAATCTTTCCGGGTATGAGACCTTTGTAAAAGTCCCAGAAGAAACCAGGAGAGACCTTCCTATATGTGACTCAAAAACCAGAAGCCATACAGAAGAAAACATGCATACCTTCAACTACAGAAAAAATACTTACGTGACAAAAGACCTTAATCAAAGTCAAAAGAAAATAATAGAAAAAAATTTTGTAACTCCTGTGACAGGCAAGGAGAATTTCCTTCATATATAAAGAGCTCCTGGGACTCAATAAGAGAATGAAAACCCAAAAGTAAAACTGACCAAGAATATGGGACAGAAACTGCCAGTGCCCTCCCAATACCCAATACCCTCTTCTCCCTTATTAACTGATTCCCGGGCAACGCCCTCAGTTAAAAAGCCCCATTTTCCAGTTTCCTTCAGACACAGCCACGGTACTGAGTTGTTGCTGAAACAGAAGCTAAGTGTCAAAGGGGGCTTCTGTGAGGCTTCTTAAAAGGGAGGAGGCACACACCCTGTGGCCGTTTTCTTTTTCCTTCTTGTAGCCTGCAGTGTAGACATGTTAGCTGGTACTCCAGCAGCTATCTTGAGCCTAGGTGACCTTTAAGATGGAAGCCACATTTTAATATGATGGGGGGAAAGAAACGAGGAGCTTGAGACCCCGATAACCTTGCAGGCTTCGTGCCTCCTGAACTACTCATCTCCAGACATGATCTGTGTGAGAATAAACCCCTTGACTGTAGTCTGGTCTCTCACCCACACCAACCTGATGCCAGTATTAACTGGCAGTTCCTCAAAAAAGAAATGCCAATATATTAAAAGGTGTTCTACCATATTTCTAATGTAGATGCACTTAATAACTATGAAATATTTTTCACCTATAAAGTTGGAAACTTTAAAAAAAATTAGGGAATCCGCCTTCCAATGCAGGGGACATGGGTTCGATTCCTGGTCGGGAAACTAAGATCCCACATGCCGCAGGGCAACTAAGCCCGCACGCCTCAATGAGAGAGCCCGCATGCCGCAAACTACAGAGCCCACACGCCCTGCAGCCTGTGTGCCACTAGAGAAGAGAAAACCTGCCCACCGCAACTAGAGAGAGGCCCACTCGCCACAACGAAAGATCCCGTGTGCCTCAACGAAGATCCTGTGTGCCACAACTAAGACCCAACGCAGCCAAAAAACAGAAAATACATAAATAAAATAATAATAAATTTAAAAAATTAGAAATTAGGAGCACTTATTTTGCTGATGAGAACGTGATTTGATGAAACATCTAGGGAGAGCATTCTAGAAAATATCAAAATTGCAAATGCATTCACCATTCTAAGAATCTGTCTTCCAGAGGCACTTATTCATCAAGTGTAAAATGCCAGTACCTTATCCATTGCAGTGTTGTTTATCACAGCAAAATACCGGCAACAGCCTAAGTGTCCATCGGTGGGGCTCTGGTGACATCTGTGCAGCAGAAGCTACCCAACCATGAAAAGCATCCCCGCGGGGAAGTCCATGACGTGCGGATATGGAGCATCTCTGAGCTGCACAGGTAAAGGACAGATGAGGTAGAGTGTGCTACCGCTTAGGGAGCCGTCAGGAGGGGGAAGGACGCACACAGCACGGCTGTTGGCTTGTGTTTGACGCAGTGTCTCTGGCAGGAGAGCGGGGAACTGCCGTGGTGCTGGCCTCCACCGTTCAAGATGGGTCTGTGCCAGCTTCCTTCCTTTGTCTGAGTCTCCCCTCGGATGGACAGAGGACCTAAGGCCCCGACCTGTGGGGGTCACAGATTTGGAAGGGAGGAGCAGACATCCACAATGTTTTAGGAAGATGAGAGCTTGGAAATTAAGTGAGAGAGCAAGGGATACCCACTTTGGAGAGAATGATCACTGCTGAGTTCAGGAGCAGGTGGAAAAATGAACGTCGTTTAGGAAGAGAAGGGCCATCCCATGTTTCCACCACTGCTGAGTGTTCAGAGCACATTGTCTTCAAGAACCCAGGATAGGGGCTTCCCTGGTGGCGCAGTGGTTAAGAGTCCGCCTGCCAATGCAGGGGACACGGGTTTGAGCCCTGGTCCAGGAAGATCCCACACGCCACGGAGCAACTAAGTCCGTGCGCCACAACGACTGAGCCTGCGCTCTAGAGCCCGCCAGCCACAGCTACTGAGCCCACATGCCACAACTACTGAAGCCCGCACACCTAGAGCCCGTGCTCCACAACAAGAGAAGTCACCGCAGTGAGAAGCCAGTGCACCACAACGAAGAGTAGCCCCCGCTCGCCACAACGAAAGCCTGCACGCAGCAACGAAGACCCAACACAGCCAAAAATAAAAACAAACATATAAATAAATAAATTTATTAAAAAAAAAAAAAAAGAACCCAGGGTAACCCTGACGCTGATTTTCCATGAAGGATTGACTTTTACTTTGAGAACTTGAGAACCAGCTGGCCTGTTTCATGGTACAATGGATCCCGTGAAAAAGTCCCTACAAAATAGAAGGTACGCGTACCTAGATCAATACTAAGGTTCTGCTGGTTCTTCTGTATGAATCCTGATTGCAGGACCCCTAAGAAACTCCCGCCATGGTGCGAAGCCACGGAAAGATCAACCAAAGAAGAGTCTCACGGTGCAGCCTGCAGACTGGGGTCTGGTCGAGGGCATATGTGAACCGAGCAGGGCTTCTGCTGGTGCCGTCACTGTGTGCGTCCTGGTGTGGAAACCGCCGGCCGAGTTGTTGGGAAGCCCGCCCCCTCATCACCCAGGAAACGGAGCAGGTGTGCAACACGAGCTCATCGTCCAGGTGAACCAGAGGTGGTTCTCTGCTGGGCAGATTCCACCTCCCAGGCCCCACACGCTCCTGTAGCTTCCTGCAGAATCAAGGGGCCTTCGTGCCACACCCTCTCAGCAGAGCCACTGGGGCTAGAGGATAAGGAGCGGTAAAAAACCCAAGCCCTCCTCACGGAGCAGAAAGTGAACAGGTAAGACGTAAAATTCATAGTGTCTTTGCTGGCCCTGTCCCTCCAGCTCGCTCTCTCTGCAGGTTCTCTAGTTCACCTTTCAAGGAGTTCCATCATCTTTGCAGGTGGAGTGTCTGAAAAACCCTCTTAGGAAGGAAATCAGTCTGCCACAACCAGCTGGCCTTGAATTCACAAGACTTAGTTGATGAAAGAGGCTAAAGGCAGCTGTACAGTTATCTTTGGATTGCTGGTAAATGTTTGGGATTCGGGATATAGGTGAGCGTAGGGGAGAAATAAACGTATCAGTGTTTATTCTCTAGAGCAGTGCTATCCATCAGAGCATCTGCTCTGGGGAGTGATGGGATGTCTCATACCCGTGCTGTCTGGTACGGGGGCCGCTTGCCACGTGTGACTGCCGTGACCCAGGAACTGAATCTCTAATCTGAGTGCATTTTAATTAATTTAAGTTTAAATAGAAATAGTCACATGTAGCCAATAGCTACTGTAATAGTGCAGTTGAAGAGAATAAAAATCTGTTTTTAGATGATCACCCAGAAAACAGAGAAACGTACTATACTGGGTCCAGCTTCTCATTCAGGGGCACCAGCCCATGATTTAAAGATAAATCATATTAGAAACCCTCTCAAGGGAATTCCCTGGCAGTCCAGTGGTTAAGACTCCACGCTTCCAGCGCAGGGGGCGCGGGTTTGACAACACTTGGTCGGGGAGCTAAGATCCCGCATGCCATGCAGCATGGCCAAAAAATAAAAATAAAAAAATGAAAGTAGAATTAGAAATCCGCCCAAGATATGTGAAAGCATCGTAACTTTAGCAGTAGAGATTACTGCTTTGCTCTTGTAATAGCTTCTTCTTCCCTCGTCATCGAAGAATTGGGCCAAGTGACAGATTCGAGTCACAAAGAGAATTGGGGTCCCCTGAGGCCTTTGCTGTGTGGAGGGAACGCCGCTTCTCTGCAGGCAGAGGCCGGTGAGTCTTCAGAGGTCAGCCCATGTCTTCCAAGTGCGTCTTGATGTAATGCTGAGTCCACGAGGGACCAGCAGGATGGACACATGACTCCCTGGGCTGTCAAGGTGATGGTCAGGGGCTCTGCCTTCTGTGAGCTAATGAATATTCTCAGCAGATTGGGGTCGGGGTTTATAGAGAGAAAACACAGAATTCGAGCCCCGTAATTCAACATGAAATGACCCCCAGGAACAAGGCCGTGCTTCTCATCCCATTCCTGGCGAGCCACATTCCTTCTGCCAGTGAAAACTGAAAGCTTGATAGAATTACCTTTTCCCTTTTTTTAAGCACTCAAGGGCACTACAAGACATAAAGCGAAAACGTCCTTTTGGGTTAAGCCAATTTCCTTATCAATGATATCCCAGGAGCACATTCAGTAAACCCCGTAAAGGCAGATGCAAAGCGAGGACGGAGGCCCGGCTGCCAGCTCCTTCTCAACACCCGCGAGCCCAGGCTCGTTTGTAAGCCCCCCTTCTTCCTCTCCCTTGCACACGTGTAGTGAGCTTTCTGCTGGGACCTGATTCTGATGGAGAACCCTGGTTTGGGGGAGGGAGGGTCTGGGGGTAGGATCCTTCTGAGCTTTTACGAGATGCCAGGCAGCAGGACCACCAAGTCTGCGAGTCCTTTCTGTGGATCAGCGACCAGCTTTAACCGCTCCATTTCAATAAGCCCACCATGGCTGTTGAAACCCTCCATGTCCAGTAAATAAAGACAGACACGGAGAATAATTGAACAGACGCGGTGCTTAAAAGCAGCTCCCCTATCATGTGGGCCCCACGGTGCTCGAGCAGTGGGGTCCACACAGCACAGGCACCTGCGAGGCCGTGGGGTGAGGACGAGCCCTCCATCCCGTCCAGGAGGAGATTCCAGGAGGGGGACGAGCTGCCACGCCCTCTGGCTCTGGCCACGTGGCGCGGGGGCCGTGTCCACATGTAACCTCGCTGCTGGTTCCTCTGGGGCAGCAACTGTGGGGTTGCTGTGATGTGGCGATGGTGGCAGAAATCAAAGCTGGGCTCGAGTTTCTACCCTCCAAGCTGAAATGATCCCGCCTGTGATTTATTTACCCACTGAGACAGATGCGCAGGACTGACCTGTTATCACTCGGCCCCTGTAATCACGCTGGAGTGAGTGAGGCTTCCAAGAAGAGGGCGTCGCAAAGGAAACGTGCCACACGAGCAGAGCTGTAATGATCTTGCCCACTGGCTAAATTCGCCCAGTGGCTTAGGCATGAGAGAACAGACACAAAACTTTAAAAATCAGAGTCTTAGCCTTTGATCCTGAACTGTTCCTTATGCCAGAGAATGCATTTTTTCTTTCCTTAAGAAAAAAAGATCCTATATACACTAATATGTATAAAATAGATAGCTAATAAGAACCTGCTGTATAAAAAATAAATAAAATAAAATTCAAAAAAAAAATCCTGTTTTGTATTATTTCTGTCCTATCGCCCTGTCTCTCTGTGTGCCTGCGTCTCTCTACCTGCCCTGCCCTTCCCTTCCCCTGCTCAGCGTGGGTGTTGGGCTCGTGGAGCCTGGTGTGTGGAGCAATGTCCCGTAAACTCGTGTCCTCATATAGAAATGATCTACCAGCTATCCTCTTTAAATTTATTTATTTTGGGCTGTGTTGGGTCTTCGTTTCTGTGTGAGGGCTTTCTCTAGTTGCGGCAAGCGGGGCCCACTCTTCATTGCGGTGCGCGGGCCTCTCACTATCGCGGCCCCTCTTGTTGCGGAGCACAGGCTCCAGACGCGCAGGCTCAGTAATTGTGGCTCACGGGCTTAGTTGCTCCGCAGCATGTGGGATCTTCCCAGACCAGGGCTCGAACCCGTGTCCCCTGCATTGGCAGGTGGATTCTCAACCACCGCGCCACCAGGGAAGCCCAGCTATCCTCTTTAAGCTCCCATCTGAAGACACTTTGAGTTTTTTGTTGTGCTTGTTTGATTGTTTTTACCTTTTCTCTCTTTTCAGTTTTAGTCGTATCAAGTCATTATCAGAGTACTGGGATATAATGAAAAACAGCAGAGCTGAATCAGAATGGGGAAAAAGGCCTAAATGATTCCACTTAAATTCAGATTCTTAAGGGACTGAAATACATTTTTTAGTTGCTTGAGATTAATACACATGTACTCTACTATATTTCAAAATCAACTCCATATTGAGTGGGTTCTCACAAACCACCTGTGTTTAGCTACTACAACGATGGGTATTATGAAAGATACAGAAGAAATTATTTTTTTATCCTGCAAAAGTTTGGGGATTGCTTACAAAAATGTACACAATAAAAAATGGTAAAAGCAAAATAGGTAAGATGTGGGATCATGGAAAACAAGTAGGATACCAGGAGGAGGGGATAATTGGAAGGAAGAAATATAAGACACTGTCCCTGCCCTCAAGGAGAGCACAGTCTGGATGGGGAGAAACATGCAAGCTGAAAATTCTAAGAAATATTAGAAGACAATGCATCACTCTAATAACTTTGCGGCAGAGATTACAAACCCGACATGAGCTTGGAGGAGAGGGAGGCAAGAAAGGCGGGAGTACGTTTTAGATAAAAAGGTGATGGGGCCTGAGCGATGAAGATGGAGAAATTTCGGAGGAAGCACAGGACAGGCGGGCACAGGAAGGACTGCAACGCAAAGGCTCAGCGGCAGACACGAGGCAGCTCATCCGCGGGGAGACGGAAACCCAGGGCTTGCACAGCAAGTGCGTGCTTTGTAGCGAGCCTAGGGCCAGATGCCTGCCTGCAAGTCAGGAAAGGCCAGCCGAAGTGTTCACCTGATGCTGCTGAAGGTTTCCCGATACAGAAGTGACGTGGAGGGAAGACCAGCCCGGCCATTGTACGGGAGACCAGATGCGGAGCTGGGGGCCCGGGAGTCAGAGATGAGATGGGAGCTACCCGCCCCGCCCCCCCTGCGCAGGGCAGAGGGGACAAAGAAGCTGGAGGAGACATTTAGAGAAAAGTGCCGGTAGGAATTGATGGCTGAAGAACAGAGGAGATGGAGGAGGTGGGACAAAAACAGCATCTAAGATGTGCATCAGGGTGACCATGGCAACCGCGGAGCCTTTGAGAAGGATGCAGACGTCAGCCGGAAGTGTAGTTCCAGGTCAAGACGGGAAGTTCCATTTTGGAAACGGTGAGTTCAAAATGATGGCGGGACTTAAAATTTCTTCCTGAAAACATGACATTTGAGCTCAAGTGGGGCAACAGTGGGAAAACGAGCCACCAGGTGCTTTGAACTCCTTCAGGGACAACGGGTGTGTGAGGTGGACAAGCCAGGACCGACGGCTGCAGTTGGGAAAGGCTCGCAGGACAGCGTTGTCGTCTGGTGACGGAGCGAGAAGAGGGTCAGGGTAAGGGTAAGTCACAGGACGCAGCAGCCCGGACAGCAGCTTCCAGCAGGAGGGGCCAGCAGGACCCACCACGGCAGGCGGAGGAGCCGAGGAAGGCGGCGTGGTTCCCGTCTCCTCTGCACGGAGCCCCTGGGGGGGGGGGGAGGGGCTCCATTTGACCTTAGCGAGTTCTGTTCACAGTGCTTTGGAAGCAAACCAAGAAGTTCTTGGCAGCCATGCTGACCCTTTTCCCTCCTCTCTTAAAAAAAAAATTTTTTTTAAAGCTATTCCTCTTTGAGAAAAGAATACAAAGGCCTTGTAGACCCAGTCAGAGCTGAAATAAAATCCCTGTGTCCTTGCTCTAATGTAACTGTGCGATGGCGTGGAAATTCTGCCGGCAGATCAGATGGGGATTGACGTGTAGGAAAGATATCTTTAAAATCACAAACATCTCAGTGAACACAGCCCAATAGTTGATATATAAACATGAGGGTGTTTCCTTACATTGATTTTTCGTGTGCAAAGTAAGGCCAGATCCTTTCTGAGACAGGCACCCACCCCACTGCCCACTGTGCTGTTCATACAACTGCGTGCGGAGAACCCGCAGCCCGGCTACGAGGAGAGATTGCGGCAGGTGCCACAGCATAACCTACAAGCATCCTACTTGCTGTCTGGCCCTGCATCTTGTCTGGGCCTTCTCCCCTGATGCAATTTCTTTCCATCTCTAATCCTTTTCTCTGCTTCTTTCATTGCATCCCTCCACCCTCCCCGGGCACATGGCCACAGGGAGGGAAGAAACTCATGTTGTTGATGATTCTATTAACTCTGCTGGTGATTTCTCAAGGTCGGAACCCAGGGTGACTTGAAAATGTTTCCCTCCTAACAGGACAGAGGGAGGAGAAGGACCGAGAATTGTTTGTGTTTCTCCCTCGAAGAAAGGAAACATCCTGGGAGCCAGATAACCACGCAGATCCTCAGAGATGGCAAGTCCAGACCATGGATTCCTGTGTCCCAAAATGCAAAGATAGACTTGGGGGAGGTGTCACCTGATGTGGCTGAAGATCGTCCTGGGCTGGTACAGACCCCTCCGTCCTCTGTCCTGTGCTGACGAATCTCACCCACAACCCAGGCATAGAAATAGAAGGGCAGTCAGAGATCACAGGTACCCGTCCCTGCAGTGCGGGCGGCGTGGAGGGGAGGCTGGGCAGGGCAGTCCCGCCTGAACCCAAGCCCCCAGGCTGGCTCTGCTCCTCTGCTGGTGGGCGAGGCCGGGATCTGAGCGGGAAGCTGCTGGTGGGACCCCCAGAAACGCTGCCCCTTGTGATCGTTCCTCAGGAGGACGAGCGGGTCTCCCGTTTCTTGCCCTGTTCTCTTGCTGTGTCGGGCCCGTCTCCTCTGCACTGTTCAATCTGCTCATGTGCCTGCTGACTTTTTTTTTTTTTAATTGGAGTATAGTCGATTTACAATGCTGTGTTAATTTCAGGTGTACAGCAAAGTGAATCGGTTATACGTATACAGGTATCCACTCTTTTAGATTCTTTTCCCGTATAGGTTATTACAGAGTGTTGAGTAGAGTACCCTGTGCTGTACAGTAGGTCCTTGTTGGTTATCTATTCTATATATAGTAGTGTGTATATGTCAATCTGAAACTCCTAATTTATCCCTCCCCTTTCCCCTTTGGTAACCATAAATTTGTTTTCTATGTGAGGCTGTTTCTGTTTTGTAAATAAGTTCATTTGTATCTTTTCTTTAGATTCTGCCTATAAGTGATAGCATATATTTGTCTTTCTCTTTCTGACTTCACTTATATGATAATCTCTAGGTCCATCCATGTTGCTGCAAATGGCATTATTTTGTTCTTTTTTATGGCTGAGTAATATTCCATTGTACATATGTACCACATCTTCTTTATCCATTCATGTGTTAACAGACATTTAGGTTGCTTCCATGACCTGGCTATTGTAAATAGTGCTGCTGTGAACACTGGGGTGCATGTGTCTTTTCAAATTATGGTTTTCTCCGTCATGTACTTGCTGACCTTTGTCTATGATTTTCCTCGTTCTTAAAGGTGGCAGGGGGTGCGGGGTGTCCTGTGTGTCTCTGATCACGGTAGTTAAGATGTGTTCTTTTAGAATGGGGTGGATCCTGCTGCAGACCTTTGGGAGAAGGGAAACATTTAGATTTATTGCAGTTTTTGTTTGGCATCTTACCGACAAGGATGAGAGTAGGTGCAGGACTGTGGGAACCTAAGGCTGTTTGTTTGGGGCTTAAAGGTGTGGAGGAATCACAGGACCCCTTCCGCCCCTGCAGCGCGAGTGCTCCAGGTCCCCTCCCTGACACCGGAACACGGGTGTCAGTCTTCCTGAGACGCGCCAGCCCCTTCCCCCCACACCTGACCGTGAACTTCTGGTAGCCTGGGTGCAGACGTGGGTGCAGACGGGCTGGATCGTGGGTCACTAAGTGATCAGGGCAGAGAGGAGCTGGTGGCTGAATAGGGCCTGGTGGTGGCGAGTTGGGACCAGCGCCCGGAGCTGGGCTGGGGGAGGAGGCGGTGGGTTCGGGCAGGGTCTCCTCCCGCAGCCTGGCGGGTCTCAGAGCCCTTGCCATCTCCTCCCGTCTCACTGGCCAGGGACCCTCTGGGCATCCCTATCTCAGTGAAGGGCGTCCCCGCCAAACTGGCCCAGGGATTTGGAGCCGAGCCCCTTAATCCCTGCAGCTCCCGGGCACTGGGTGAGGTAGTGGTGGGCACGGCAGCTGAGGCCTGGGGCTGGGGGTCTTCTCAGTAGCAGGGGAGGGAGAGGGGTGAATGTGTCTCTGCGTCTTGTGTCATCTGCCCCCATTGCTCCACTGGGCCAGAGCAGAGCCCTTTGTAGAAGTTCTGGGAACAGTGACTTTCTAGGGCTGGCTTGGTCGGGAGGCCCTCACGCCCTCCCTGGCCCGAGCCCAGGGTGTTACAGCCCCAGGGGCCCGGGGCCAGGGGACAGAGCTCCCCTCTCTGTGACAAGACCGCCACCTCGCTGACAGGAAGCCCGCTCCTTTTAAACACTCAAAGCACAGGGCCTCGGGGGTTGGCCCCTTGCCTACAGACCATGTGGGTCTTTAATGCCCCTCAGGCTCCTGGCAGGGGGCCTCCTCCACTCTCCCCCGACCCCCATTTCTAGTGGTCTGAGTAGTTCATTGACTGAATAGTGGATGTTTGTGCACAGATACACTGAACTCAGTGCTGTGCTTTTGAAGACTCACGATTCTAACAATTTGAAATAGTCTTGCTTTTGTTGCCAGAGATACGTAAGCTGTATTAAGTGAGACTAAACGGTGATGCTTAAGAAGGTAAATAAGGCCCAGAGATTATGAACTATTTTACGTGGTGGCTCCTGTGTGTTTCTGTGGTGGAATCTGAGTCGCCAGTGATGGACGTGAAGCTTGCAGGGCAGCAGGTGTCTGGGGTGGGCTGCAGCCACTGGTCAGAATGCCCACCCCATGCACAGTCTCCTCCGGGCACAAGGACAGCGTGTGTAGGCTGCGGGGCACGGGGTTTGGGCTCAGACATCGGACGCGCAGACAGACGGCTGCGCGCTGCCTCATTCTCCAGGGATGTGCGGGGCTGAGGGGGCTGCCGTGGAAGCTGGGTGGGGGGTTGTTCACAGGTCACAGAGAACGTGCAACCCCTCAACCCCTGCGTGGCTTCTGTCTTCTCAAAGAAGAGTCCTCTGCAAACTAAAAAGTGCAGATCAAACAGCCGAGAGGATTGTATGAGAGCATGTTCCTAGGCAGGAAAAGGAAATCCCGGGATGCTGAAGAATCCACAGGTGCAGTTGAGAAATCCTCGGGATAATCTCAGAGGAATCGTGAAAAATAACGGAGTCCCAAGAGATGGGGAGATGGTAGTTGTAATTTTCAAAAAGAGAAAGAGGGCAGGTTCTATGAAGTTCAGATGAGTGGGCTTGATGTTGACTCTTGGCCAGCATCTTGAAGAACGTCCGCGAAGATGGTTTCCAAGCTCTTGCAAAGGGCATCAGTGACTCTGAAGAGCCAGCCCAGGTCCCGAAAAACACACGGTGTCAGTCTGTTTTCACCTCCTTTTCCGACAGGACTGTCCGACTGGCAAACGTGTAAGGGAGGTTGGTGATGACGGCCCACAGTCCAGGAAGGACTCACTCCCGGGCCGTGAGGATGAGGGAAGAGGCAGGTCTCACTGGCTGCTTTTAGGTCAAAACAACAGAGACAGATTCTAGTTAGTTTAAGCAGAAAAGGGATTTTATTCAAGGATATAGAGCTGCTTACCGACTCTCGGGAAGGGCTAGACAGCCGGGTTTGGACGTCACACATCAGAACCATATCCAGAAATCACGGGGCTGGTCCTGTGAGGACACAAGAGCTTGTCAACACCAGCCTGGGCATCACCTTTCCCACTGCCAACACCACGACCCTGGTGTCCCCAAGGGCATGAAGCTGTCCCCACCCTCTTGAGCTCCTGGGTCAAAGTTCAGCACGATGCTTCCAACCGCTGGGGCCTGGATCCCATGGCTGTACCCGAGCTGCAAAGGATGCTGAGAAAGCCAGCCGCTGGCATTTTCTGCCTTTCATTCTGGGAGGTGGTCTTGGCTCCCGAAAGACTCATAAGGTGGGTAATTGCCCCACATAGAAAAGGGCCTCAGACGATGACGGCCATAAAGACTGGCTAATGTCCTGCTCCCAGGGGTTGAGCGAGAGGGTAATTGGGTAGGTTTATAAATGGTCGAAGGATCATAGGGTTGTTAATTAATCAATCCTTTTTAACCTAAAAGAAGGTTGTTATTGGCATACCGCAGGACTCTGCGTTTTTGTGCTACACAAGATTTTTTTTTTTTAATCGGTGGCTTATTTTATCTGCAGGTGACACAGAACTAGAGTGGAATGCTAATACATTCAAGGGAAAAATCAGAATCACAAAAGGTCTCTGAAAGTCTGGAGAACCAGCCCATAGGACAGGACAAAGTCTATCAGTAAGTAAATGGCGGGCTCTGTTTTTGGGTTTTAAAAACCCAACCGCTCAAATGCGTAGTTGCTGCTAAGAAACAAGCCATTGTTTAATGTGGTTGCCAGGAAAGCTAATTAAACTCTAGGCCTCGTGAATAGACCACAGTGTTTAGAACAAAGCGGTCCTGCTCCGCACTGAGCGGCCACAGCTGAGCCCCGAGCCAAGCCCTGAGCACCACGGTCCGTGAGGGCCTGGCCGGTCGTAGATGCTCCCAGGGGCTCCGGGAAGGTGAGTGGGCTCAGCGCCGGGACAGGAAGAGGGGCCTTGGAGGGAGGGATACGAGAGGGGTCACCAGTCACCCAGTGAGTGTGCACGTGGGAGAGGGGGAGATCTCGCCCACAGGGTGTCAGGGGCTGAAACTGAGGCCCAATCCAGCAAATTATAGCGTGTCCTCAGCAAAAGGAAGAAACCGTTCTGTTGCAGGAAGGGGGACCCCTTCCAGGGCCTGAGAGTGGGCTCTTGTCTAACACTCAGAAATGAACTGTCCGAGGAGACACACGTGCTGACAAAGCAAGAGACGTTATTGGGAAGGGGCGCCTGGGCAGAGAGCAGGTGGGTAAGGGAACCCAGGGGCACTGCTCTCCACGTGGCTCTGTCTCGGGTTTTATGGTGATGGGGTTAGTTTCCGGGTTGTCTCTGGCCAATCACCTTGCTTGGCTCATATTTGGTCCGACTCAGGGCCCCTCCTGGTGGCACACGCATCTCAGCCAAGATGGATTCCAGCGAGGAGGATTCTGGGAGGTTGGCAGGACATATGGACTGGAGTCTCTCTCCTTTTGACCTTTCCCGAATTCTTCCGGTCGGTGGTGGCTTGTTAGTTCTGCATTCCTTACCAGGACCTCCTGTTGAAAGAGATCTCACGCAAGCGGTTACTCCCGGGCCTGGCTGGGGCCGGTGGTTTCCGTCAGTGGTTCCCCAACAGTTCTGCCTGAGCTAGAAGAGTCTGGGGCAGGGGTGGGGCGGGGCGTGTCACACGTACCTGTCACTGGAGGTGTTCAGATGAGAGGTCGTGGCCAGCAGCAGAGGCACTGCTGAGGGGCCCGCAGCTAAGCTTAGACTAAGTGAACGTCCAACTTCTTTTTAGCTTTAATATTTTTTTTTAACATCTTTATTGGAGTATAATTACTTTACAATGGTGTGTTAGTTTCTGCTTTATAACAAAGTGAATCAGTTATACATACACATATGTTCCCATATCTCTTCCCTCTTGCATTTCCCTCCCTCCCACCCTCCCTATCCCACCCCTCTAGGAGGTCACAAAGCACCGAGCTGATCTCCTGTTAGCTTTAATATTTTTATTTAAACATTTTATTGAGATGTAATTGGCATATAACACCAAATCAGTGTCAGGTGTATAATGATACGATATACGTATATATTGTGAAATGATCGCCACATTGTCGAGGTAACATCCTTTCCCATACAGTTACAGAATTTTTTTCCTGTGACGAGAACTTTTAAGATCTACTCTCTCTGCAACGTTCAACTCTGCGGTACTGTGTTGCTAACTATAGTCACCATGCTGTACACTGCATCCCAGGGCTTAGTCATTTTATAACTGGAAGTTTGTACCTTCTGACCCCACTGTTGGCAACCGGTATTTATCTTTCTCTGACTCATTTCACTGAGCATAATGCCCTCCAAGTCCGTCCCTGTTGCTGCAAATGGCAGGATTACCTTCTTTCTCGTGGATGAGTAATATTCCATTGTGTGTATACACCACATCTTCCTTATCCATTTGTTTATTGATGGCTTAGGGAGCTCCCAAGTCTTGGCTCTTATAAATAGTGCTGCTATGAACCTAGGGGTGCATGTATCTGTTATAGTTAGTGTTTTCTTTTTTTTTTTTTTAATGTATTTATTTATTTATTTATTTTTGGCTGTGTTGGGTCTTCGCTTCTGTGCGAGGGCTTTCTCTAGTTGCGGCGAGCGGGGGCCACTCTTCATCGCGGTGCTTGGGCCTCTCACTGTCACGGCCTCTCTTGTTGCAGAGCACAGGCTCCAGACGCGCAGGCTCAGTAGTTGTGGCTCACGGGCCTAGTTGCTCCGCGGCATGTGGGATCTTCCCAGACCAGGGCTCGAACCCGTGTCCCCTGCATTGGCAGGCAGATTCTCAACCACTGCGCCACCAGGGAAGCCCCAAGTGTTTTCATTTTTTTCGGACAAGTACCCAGGAGTGGAATTTCTGGGTCAGATGGTAGTTCTATTTTTAGTTTTTTAAGGAACCTCCATACTGTTCTCCATAGTGGCTGTATCAGTTTACATTCCCACCAACAGTGCAGGAAGGTTCCCTTTTCTCCACACCCTCTCCAGCATTTGATATTTGTATTCTTTTTGATGATGGCCATTCTGACAGGTATGAGGTGATATCTCACTGTGGTTTAGATGTGCATTTCCCTGATGATTAGTGATGTGGGACATCTTTTCATGTGCCTGTTGGCCATCTGTATGTCTTCTTTGGAAAAATGTCTGTTCAGGTCTTCTGCCCATGTTCTAACTGGATTGTTTGTTTTTGCTATTGAGTTGTATGAGCTCTTTTGGAGAGTAACCCCTTACCAGATACATGGTTTGCAAATATTTACTCCCATTCAGTAGATTTCCTTTTCATTTTGTTGATGGTTTCCTTCGCTGTGAGGAAGCTTTTAGTTTGAGGTAGTCCCACTTGTTTATTTTTGCTTAGAACTTTCCATTTTAAGATTCTATTTTCTATGGAAATATCCGGCATTATGAAGGTAATATAAGTAGCTCTAATATATGCATGAGCATTTTAAGAGATTTGATTTAGTCTCTGCTGAATACTTGAGCTGCACCCAACTTACAGTGGAGATGGGAGATAGCCTCGTTCTACCTGCAAGGTTTGTAATGCTTTCATTTCAGTTCTGCATGAATCGTGACAGTCACGCCAGCCTGGAGCCGCGCGAGGGGGGGGGGGGGTGAGTGAACAGCGTCCAAAGAAAGCAAACGAAGACGTTCAGCTTCAGGGCACTTGGAGAAGCACAGTCCGGGCCTCTCACCCACATTCCAGAAGAGAAACCACTCAGGGGACAAGCGAAGGGAATTGTGGTGCTCAAGCTGGTTGCTCCGGGTGGACGGGGAGGGGTCCCGAGGGACCCTGAGCACAGTGGGTGCCACGTTGGGAGGACAGGATAGCTCATGCTTACATGGTCATTTTCTGCTTCCCAGATAACAGCAGGTGAAAGGGGGGAGAAACAAAGAAAAAGCAGACCCCATACCACTTACACAGTAAGTCCCCTACATACGAACGAGTTCTGTTCTGAGAGCACGTTCGTAAGTCCAATTTGTTCATAAGTCCAGCAAAGTTAGCCTAGGTACCCAACTAACACAATTGGCTATATAGTACTGTACTATCATAGGTTTATAATACTTTTCACACAAATAATACATAAAAAACAAAGAAACACAAAAAATAGAGAAACGCTTTTTAATCTTATAGTACAGTCCCTTGAAAAGTACAGTAGTCCAGTACAACAGCTGGCATCCAGGGGCTGGCATCGAGTGAACAGGCAAGAAGAGTTACTGACTGGAGTGGGAGGTGGTAGGGCTGAAGGATCGTCAGCAATGGGAGACGGAGGGCGAGCTGCAATGTCACTCACGCCTGACGCTGATGGCACAGGTTCTGGTTCCTTGCTGGAACCAGATGCCTATTTGCATCTTTGAAAGTTCACAACTTGAAGGTTCGTATGTAGGGAACTTACTGTGTTTCTTACCTTAGATTAGGCCAGCATGGTGGGAACTGTGATGATGAGGATGGCAAGGCTAGCAGTGTTCCTGGCCTGTGACCTGTGTGAGAGACCACGTGTTTCTCGCTCCCGAATCCTTCCCCGAATTAGGGTCAGGAAGCACCAAGGAGCACTCTGATAGCAGCAGATTTCTGGAAGTTCAGAGTATGTCTGGTCCAGGTCCTGCTAATCCCACCCCAAAGTGTAGGCGAATCCTCAGCACACGAGGCGGCCTTTGTGATTGGACTCTTCGGGGGACATGGGGCCGGGGGCAGGGATTTCCAGCGTGTACAGTGGGTTTCAAATGTATGGTGACACCTCTGATGTGCAAAACGGGCCTTTATTCCTCTGGAACTGCACCGAGTTTGCTGGTGAGGTGGTGAAAACCCAAACTTGGCCCTTGAGGGTAACAGACCCGCTTCTGGCCTAAAAGCCTCTTCTGGGCAATTCCTCGGTCAGTTCAGGATTTGAACTCGTTCGGGGCAGGTCTCCCTCGTCCTCTCCACCGCTGACCCTGGGGTGAGGTGTGTGCTTTCTGTGCTCCTGCCCCCAGCCCATCCCCTTGGAGACGTCTTGTCACCTTGCTGTCGGTGTCGGCCTTGGTCCCGTGCCTTCACCGCTGACCACCTCCACCCCGGCCGGGCTGCTCTCACCAACCCTTCCTCCCCCGCTGCCTTCCTCCCCCTCCCGAGGGGCTGTGACTTCCGCACTCGGAGACAGAGAGCTGAGGGGGCTCAGGTGGGTGGTCGGCTGCCGCCCTCCATCAGTCCAGACCTGCCCTCCCCGCATCCCTGTAGGGCAGGCGGCCAGGGCGGTGGAGACACAGGCCCCAGGCCCTCCGCCCTCACCCCGCGTTCTCTGCCCCAGCCCGCAGACTCTCAGTGCCGGGGATGCGCCCCCCCCCCCCGCCCCGCCCACGCCTCCTGTACGGCTCTCCCCCCACCTGCCTGTCTAGGCTCCGCCGCCACCCCCAGTCCTGTGTACGAAATACTTTCATTGCTTTGTTTCTTGATGGGGAAATGACCTCGTACCGTGACCTGCATCCTTTAGAAGGTAACACCTACTCTACACTCTCCTCCTCCAAGGTCTTAGCATCATCTTAAAGCCAAGCCTTTTTGAAACTCCAGACCAAAGCACCACTTCTCTTTCTCCCGCCCCGCCCCGCCCCGCCCCGCCCCGCCTCGCCCCGCCCCGCCCCGCCCCGCCTCGCCCCGCCCCGCCTCCATCTTCTCTTACGCACGCACACGCACACGCACACGCACGCACACGGACGCGCACGGCTAGCTTTGCCCAGTGTCTTCAGCTTCACGTCGTAAATTAGGACTCCGCTCAGCACCTCCCCTGACTGCTGTGTCCGGGCCGTGTCCTGAGCACATCAGCGCCGTTGGACCCACGGATGGACAGCCAGTAACTCCCCGAGGTAAAGAACCTCAGCTTAAAATTTTAAAATGTTATTTGAATCATCGAGAACCCCTATGCCTCCACGCCACATAAGTGAAGATGAAAACGTGTGAGTAAAAGGCAGGGTGACGTGAGTGTGACTTGCCCCCGTCCTGGTGGAGCCCGGGTAAAGGAGAAGCGGGTCCCTCGTGACCGCTCAGAGCACCTCACCTAGTCGGCGAATGTTTCTCCGTTTCCAAACCTTCCCACAGAGGAAACAGGGAGATGACACTGCCGCCCCGCAAATCCAGTGGAGGCTCAGCCCACCTGCACTCCTGCGGTCGTCCGTAGCGACCGGTCGGTTTGTAAGCTGGCACAGTGGTCATGACTGCCCTGTCGCTTCTCGTCGGAAAGGCTTTACGTTTTAGAGGGAAGCTAGGTTTCTGTGCTTCGAGTCTGCCTGGGCCCATTAGGTGTTGTCTCGGATGTACTTCCCGTAAGTGGCGTGTGGGATGTCGGTGCCGGCTTCACAGCAGGGATCGCTGGGGGGCTGTTCCGACCCCAGGCCCTCCGTGTGCAGCTGTCCCCAGTGGTCCCCCACCTCTGGAGGCCACCTTCTCCCGCGCCGCCAAGCCCGCCACCCCCCGTTGCCTGGACCTTGTCAGCGCTGGTGGCATCTCAGCAGAGCTGACAGGCGTTTGGCGGGGGATGCTGACGGCAGGGGCAGGCGGTGGCCTGGAGGACGCAGCTCCGGGGACACAGCTGGGGCCGCCTTCTCGGGAGGAGGGAGAGAGGAGAAAAAGCAGAGGGGATGACTTTCACGAGGAAGAGGGAGCGGCGTTGAATTCGGTGAACATTTAGACGATATTTAAGCATTTCCCCTGCACTTCTCCACGGGACTTGGGGGCAGAGGTGGAGCCTGAAGTTGACACGATCCAGGGGGCCTCTTTAAGGAGAAGAACACGGAGACACTGCTTGGGGAGAGATCCCCAGTGTTCTTACTTGCTGCAGGTGATAAATCCTTTCTTCTCCTGACAATAAAAAAGAGCAAGAATGCAAAATTAGGTTACAAAATTAGTTATGACATAACGAGTAAAGAAATCACCGCAAATTATTTTTTAAAAGCTAACAAATAATACAAAATCACAAAATCCAGAAACATAATACAATATTTGAATTAACTAACTGGCTGCTATACTTCTATAAAACTTTTCCTCCCTAACTCCTTTGCCTGTATATTCTTTGGTCATGTTTTTAAATAAAAGATTGAATATCATTCAGTCTTTCCTCTGGCCTGGTTGGTTGAAGTGGATTTATGGATAGTTTGAACGTGTTGTTCTTGGCTAAAGCCATTTAAAATTCTGGGGTGGTGTTAAATCTGGGATCACATCTATCACATTCCCTTTACTTTTTCTTATTTTAAAAGATTTTTTTGATGTGGGCCATTTTTAAAGTCTTTATTGAATTTGTTACAATATTGCTTCCATTTTATGTTTTGGTTTTTTTGGCCACGCGGCATGTGGGATCTTAGCTCCCCGACCAGGGATCGAACCCTCACCCCCTGCCTCGGAAGGCGAAGTCTAAACCACTGGACCGCCAGGGAAGTCCCTATCACGTTCCCTTTAAAGATAAGCTGTGGACTCGAGGAACCACCCGCAGACTGGCTTCCGGCTCCCAGTGTTCTGACAGAGCTGTAGGATTGCGATCCGAGCACTTGGTGCCAGAAGCTGCAGTGCACGTCTACACTGCATGCAGAGCCGGGCCCTGCTCCTCCTCATCGTGAGGCCGGGCAAGTTGGCACAATGGGTGGTGGTTTTCCTGGAGGCCGTTCCTGCATCGGGCGACTGGCAGTGACTAACTATCCACAGATGCGTCTGTGATCCAGGTGGATGCGGCCCTAACTCGGCGCCCGTGGCTGCAGCCCCAGAGGGCTCACGGCCACCTCGGCGCCACCTGACACGAGAGGCCCTTGAGTTAAACTCTCTTACGTTTGTACGTTTTATTACTAACAGATACACGCACAGCCAGGGGCCTTCCTAGAACCTTGGAAGGAGCTGTGAGTCTGAGGGATTCTGGGGCTTCGGAGCAGCCGCATCTGAAGGGTGAAGGGTGCCGGGCATCAGGTCCTACCCGAGAAGGCTGCCCGGAAGACCACCCGCCTCAACGGCCAGTTCCGGGACTTGCTGACAGTCATTTTGAAGGAGGGGTGAGGCGTGGGCGATGAATGCAGCACGAGTGGCAACTCGGGGGGGTTCTGCAGGCTCTCAGACCGCCCCCACCAGTGCCCACCAGCAGAGTCCAGTGCCCCGAGCAGACACAGCCCCATCGTGATGAGTTTTAGTAGGGTAAGCAGTGTCTCTGCCTCCTTAGCTTTCTGGATATTCAAGTGATGTGCTTTTTGTTGTCACTGTTTCTCTTCTGTGCTGTTCCTGCCGTGAGTGGGTGGCCGAGCGTCAGGGTGAGGGTCGTCTGTGGACTGAGATGGGGGGAGCGCGCTGTGGCACACCTGGACCGCGGTCCCTGCCACCCAGGGCGCAGGAGGAGGGGCAGTGCGTGGGCTGGGAGCCACCAGGGCAGCATGCAGCTGAGGAGCTAGCTCTTCCTGCTCGGGCGGGAGTTACTCTGCCCGGACCGTCCACGTGTTTCACGGCTGCTCCCCGGGACGGACGGACGCCCTGGAGACCCTGGATCAACAACGGCTTCTTGTGGAGCAGAGACACCAGCTTCACGGCCACCTTAGGAGCCGCGGAGGGGCATCACAGGAAGGACACAAGACAGTGTGTGGGCTGCCCTCCTGCCTCCGACTCAGAAGGAAGAAGCCACACCGTCCTGGGGCCAGTCATCAAGGCCAGAGTGATGACAGAACGTCGGGACGGACAGTGAGTGTGTGTGGTTATGAAGTGATGCTCGTCCTGTTACTGCCGGGTCCGCCCGCTGTGACCAGGGCTGTTTCCGAAACACCCTTCTATTCAACGCATCAGAATTTGAGGAGTGATGCTTGGGTCATTATCTTTTTTCTTCCCCGTCCCTCTTCTCTCTTTCCTCTGAATTGCTGCCAAAGCTACTTGAGTTGTATAACTTAGAGCCGGGAGCTCGGTAGGGGTGGGGAGCGGTTTGTATCCAGATGAGCCGAATGTGGAGGAAACTCAAGAAAATGTGGGTAACCCTCAGGTGTGGACCCCACGCACCTAGCGCACGTTAGCTGGTGTTGGCCGAGGATAGAACTTGAGGGAAGGGGCGTTGTTCCAGTTAGAAAGGCTCTGGTTTCTGTTTGATGTGAAACAAATCATGCCGTTTACAAGTCCTGTGACGCTCAAAGGTTTAACCAGCATTTACACTGTGCTGTATGGGGTCCGAAGCACAGATGACAACACGGGGCCTTTGAAGACAAGACACATCTGTAAATGATACCTACCCTTTGGGTGTTCCACCTGTGGTTGCTTTTCTTTCTATTATCTTGTTTAATATTAATTTTGTTACGGCATCCTCTTTTTTTTCCCCCTTTTTTTAAATTGAAGTATAGTTGATTTACAATGTTGTGTTAGTTTCAGGTGTAGAGCACAGTGATTCAGTTATACATATACATATATTCATTCTTTTCAGATTCTTTTCCCATATAGGTTATTACACAATGTTGAGTAGAGTTCCCTGTGCTATACAATAGGACCTTGTTGGTTATCTATTTTATATATAGTAGTATGTATGTGTTAATCCCAAACTCCTAATTTATCCCTCCCCCTGTCCCACGTTTCCCCTTTGGTAACCATAATTTTGTTTTTGAAATCTGTGAGTCTGTCTCTGTTATGTAAATAAGTTCATTTGTATCATTTTTTAATTAGATTCCACATATGAGTGATATCATATGATATTTGTCTGAGTTACTTCACTTATATGATAATCTTTAAGTCCATCCATGTTGCTACAAATGGCATTATTTCGTTCTTTTTTATGGCTGCATAATATTCCATTGTGTGTATGTATGTGTGTGTGTGTATATATATATATGTATATATAACCACATCTTCTTTAACCATTCCTCTGGGTGCATGTATGTTTTCGAACCATGGTTTTCTCTGGATATATGCCCAGGAGTGAGATTGCTGGATCATATGGTAGCTCTATTTTTAGTTTTTTAAGGAACCTCCACACTGTTCTCCTTAGTCGCTGTATCAACTTACACTCCCACCAGCAGTATAGGAGGGTTTCCTTCTCTCCACACCCTCTCCAGCATTTATTATTTGTAGATTTTTTGATGATGGCCATTCTGAGCAGTGTGAGGTGATATGTCATTGTGGTTTCGATTTGCATTTCTCTAATAATTAGAGATGTTGAGCATCTTTTCATGTGCTTTTTTGGCCATCTGTATGTCTTCTTTGGAGAAATGTCTGTTTAGGTCTTCTGTCCATTTTTGGATTGGGTGGTTTGTTTTTTTTTTTTGATGTAGAGCTGCATGAGCTGTTTGTATATTTTGGAGATTAATCCCTTGTTGGTCGCTTCATTTGGAAATATTTTCTCCCATTCTGAGGGTTGTCTTTTATACCACTTTTTCTTTATCCATTCATCTGTCAATGGACATTTAGGTTGCTTCCGTGTCTTGGCTATTGTAAATAGTGCTGCTGTGAACATAGGGGTGCATGTATCTTTTAAAATTGTAGTTTTCGTCTTTTCTGGATACAGGCCCAGGACAAGCATCCTCTTTTTGTCCCTCAAATGTATTTGCCAAAATGTATATAATGGGGACAAGAGGAGCATTGGATGATCGTGGTCTGCCTGGTTGGCATTGTTCCCCGATCTGTGGCCTTAGTTTAACCAGCAGCTGTGTCTGTGGCATCATAAACCTCATCCAGTGTAAGGGATGGATTCACATGAGGATATTCGGTATTTTTGAGCCGGAAAGCCCACGATACCAGATGCCTCAGTTGACAGCTAGGACCCAGCTCGTGCACTTCCTCGGGGCTGCGGGAGACGCCCCATTTCCTCTCTGCCTCGGGCTGTTTCCCTACACGTGCCCCCAAACAAGAGGCAACACCACCGCCGAGAGGACGACTGGTGTGCCTCGACTGACTGTCGTGTGGGCGTGTGGACCTGCTTTGCGCCCAGCAGGCCTCCGTGGCGACGGGCTGAGGCTCCAGCACTGTGCCTGCTGGACAGAGCCTGGCCGCAGAGAAGAGGACCCGGGCTCCTTACGGTTGTCCTTGAAGGAAAACACAGAGCCACGGGGCTCACAGGTGCCGGGGGAATGGGCCTGTGGCGGTGATGTTCCCGGTCCCTCGACTGGAAACAGAGCCCAGCCGCCAGGAGGCACTGTGACCCCGGGGTCCCAGGATGCTGGGAAGGAGGGATGCTCTCAGTACGACCTTTAGAATCTCTGACCTGGTCTTCTCCCACAGGAGGGTCTGGGGCTCCAGCACTCTGATGGAAACAAGCAGATTTTAGGAGGTCTGGTTTCGGGGGCGCTCCCAGAGCTGAATGTTCAGTCTTCCTTGTTCCAGAAAGTCCTGGCAGCTTGGTGCAGGGAAGTCACCAGCACACACGCCCGGCTGTTGGTAAAGAGGGGCAGCTGGGGCCCCTCAGACGGCACAGCCCCATGGGAGCAGGTGCGGGGCTCCGGGGACCTTTCTGGGAGTGGTTCCCGAGGGTGGGAGCTGTGGGCTGGATGCTGACTGCTTTCAAGGGTTTGAGAGCCAGAGGGAGCTCTGCTTTTGGTTTGTTGAAAGATACTTTATTGGGAGGATTTCCACTCGGGGTCTGGCTGGAAGGACATGTCCGCTCTTTCCCCTCCCCCTTGCAGAAGTCTAAAGCCCACAGGGGGTCCCCAGGATCTGGTTCTTTCGGCGGTGTTGCCGCTGTATTTGGTCTTAAGAGCTGATGCGCTGGAGCCTTGCTGTCCCTGCAGTGGGCCCACCACGTGGCTGGTGGTTATGATGCTGGGTTTCCGACACGGGCCTGAATGCACGAAGCCGGGGGCCGAGGAGGCGTCTGTCAGCTTCGGGAAATGCTGGATTTTCCGAAGCCTCGGTCGTAGACAGGCTTCTGCGACGCTGCGGAGGAGGCGCTCGGCTTGTCCAGAGGAGGGAAGCAGAAGGCTGGAAAGCTTTGGGGAGCTTGGAGGAGCTGCTGCCACTAGGGCGTCTCCCTGGCCACGCAGCCCCGGAGGAGACAACGATCCCCAAGACTCACAGCTTGGGTGTGTTTGCTGGGAAGGGCACCGTGACAGCACGTGACATGGTGGCCCTGTCCTGGGAACCGAGCCGAGCTCGGGGACACAGTGTGGCCTGGCTGACGAGGAAGTTCCTCTGTCACTGTGCTGGGTTCCGCGTAATTGTCAAATTGGGAGTGTGTCATGGTGGGTCTGCGACTTCCCAGGCTGGCGGTGACCTCACAAGGACTGTTACAGACCCGTGGGGCCCACAGCCAGCGGAGAGAGTCGCTACCTCCCTCTCTGTCCCATGACCTCGAACGTTCTGGTCACCACCATGGCCTTTTGTTCTTGGAGAGGACAGGCACTTTGCAAAGTGGGGTCACTCTGTTGCTTCTGTAGGTCATCTTCCCAGACGTGCCTGATTCTCAGAATCTCAGTCTTTGGCTCTGTTTCGCATATCTGTTTTTTGAAGTGTTTTTTAAAAAATAGGATGAACTACTGTGTGTCAAGCATACAGAAGAGTGCAGAAAATAACATAATAGGGATCCAAGTATCCACCGTCCAGATTTAACAAATACTAGCATTTTGTCCCATCTGTATCAGACATTTTTAAAGTTGCATTTAGCATTAAATCCCCTGCGTATCTATTTTTGGTAGATGGGAAGCATCGATAAGTTCAATTCTAGTTGGTTGCGGGCCATGCACAGAAGCTCCTCTGAGTCTCCGGATACTGGAAACTTTGCATGTTTGTGCAGAGCAGTACTGCCCCAGCCATGTGCCTTAAGCAGAAGGATTGTCCTAAAGACTGTCTCAGCACCTGGGCAAATTTTCTCCAACTTACACTGTGTACATTTTCCCCACCAGTTTGCCGTATGTTCACAGGGCTAACGCCCATCCCCACCAAATGCAAGAACCCTCTGGCTCCAAAGGTTCCAGGTGTGAAAAAGTGCACCCAAACTGCTGAGTTTTGCCCCACTGAATAAAAAAGGATACTAAATATTTTCATAAAATTAAACAACCCTTTAAACAATGTTCAAAAACATTTTGATGTGCGCATGAGCCAAACTCCTGGAAAGCTAAGTGTTCATTCTCCTCCTGGGACAGAGGCTGGAGTATTCAGGCTTTACAGAGAGAGAGACATCTCTCCGAGAGGTCAGCCCTGAATCTCCAGTTCCGTGCATTCTTACCAGCCTGTCCTGAGAATGTTTCGGACCTGAAAGGCCTGGAGACAGACTTGTGCTCTTTGAGCCTAATTATGCCATCTTTGCAGTTTCTTCGTGTTTCCATGAAAGGCACCGCTGTTCTTCCAGCCACGTGATCCGGCCTCAAGTGCCTTGCCTCCTTTGTCCTCAGCATCCAGTATCTTTCCTCCAAATGTTTCTCACTTCTGTCTACTCCTCCCCAATCCCCTTGCTGCTGTCCGAATTGGGGTATTTCTCCTCATGTGGTTTGGCTGATTCTGTCTTCTTGCTTTCCCCTTTCAGTCCAGTTTCAGTACCAGATTATCTTCTGTGCCGTTCTGCTCAAAATCATCCAGTGGTCCCCACAGCTGACCAAAGACCAGTTTTCTACCCAGAACCTCCCATGTTTTCCTCATCTTCTCTGTCCGCACATACATGTCTCTCTGTGTCCCACGCAACATCCCACGAAGCCTCTGCCCAGGCACACAGCACTGCTTGCCCTCTCTGATCCTCTGAGTCTTCTTCGATTATTTCCTCTGCCTCAGTCTTCCTTTCCCTCCTTCATTAAACGAACCAACCCTCACGGGGCGCCTACTAGGAACCAGGTTATGTGAAACAACACCTACGCATACAGACCTTGCAACCTAGCGGAGAAGACAAAAGAATAAACAGGCAGTCAGCAAGCCAGGCTGTGCAGGAAGTACCATGACAAGGAGGGACAGGGACACCAGACCCAGGCGTGGGAAGTCAGGGCAGGCTTCCCAGGGGAGAGGCACACAGAGGGTGATTCGTTCTTTAGGATGGTTAGCGGGGGGAAGGGGAGGGGGACGGGAGGCAAGTAACTCGGGGACATGGCAACGTTGGCTTGGAGGAAAGCTGGGGAGAAGTGGTGGGTTCTGGGCACATCTCAGAGCGGGACCATCAGGACTTGCCATGGATTGGATAGTGGGTGCAGGAGAGGTGAACAGATTCTGTTTTTGCAGCTGGAAGAAGGGAGTTGCTCTTTGCAGAGCCGGGGAGGAATTGGGGAAGAGAGAGGTTCAGGCTTTGACGTGCTGGTTTTAGTGCGGAATGATCTAGTAAGGTTTCAGTGAAAGAAGTCCGTTCAGTAAATACTTGAAGGAGATGAGGAAAGAAAACTTGGGTGTTTGGGGAGCACCAAGAAGACGCAGAGTCAGGCAGGCTCAGTCCAGTGGGGCCCACTGTCGTCCCTAAAAGATCCTCCATCTCCAGGGGCAGCGGCTGGTGCGCACTCATCCTGACAGCCTCCCTCCAGCGGGGAGACTGTACCACGTCCACTGCAGTTGCTAAACAGTATTTGCTGGACGCATGAGAGGAAGGAATAAGCTTAATTCGTAAAACAGACTGTTCCAACCGTCTTCCCTTCCAAGGAGGAGATCCTTGCCAAGATGCTGTACATCTGGGGCACAGGACCTGGAGGTCTGCACCCTCCGTCTCAGGGTTACCAGAGCCGCCTGCCATAGAATCAGCACGCACAGTGGTAAAATGCACCTCTGGACCCTTCCCCAGACCTTCTCAAGCTGAATTCCTAGGGGAGGAGCTGGGACCTCTTGGTTACAGACTCATTGAGTGATTCTTCTGAAACTAAAGTTTAAGAACTGCCGACCCTCCAGAAGATGACCGCTGTTGACACTTTTCCTTGGAGGCAGATAATTTCTAGCCGTGATGGGGTGAGTTACAGCCACTCTGCGATGTTATGGTACTTGGTACTCTGTGCTCATCGCCTCATCAAGCTGCCGCAGTTGAGTTGGAACCGGGCTGGCCCAGAGCCCCACGCGCTGTCCGGTGACAGGTTAGGCAAGGGAAGCCTTTTGCCAAATACCTCCCAGTCGAGCTCTGCAGCTTGAGAAGAAAAGTACGAGAGAACACGTAAATGCCAGATCTCATTAATCTGGGAGTTTTCAAACAATGACTACACATCTGTCTCACTCTCAACTATAATGAAGCAACAAGCTTGTTCCTTTCATACTGTCTGAGCCACAATAAGGACTGAAAGTCACACGTTGACCTTGGACATCATGTTTAGTGAGACCGTTATGACCCGTCTTCAACACCAGGAAGAGGTCAGCTCCACGAGGGCAGTGGCTGCCCCCTCGGTGCCTACGATGCCTGGCACACAGTAGCCACTCAGTCAATATCTGGATGGATGGCGCACTCGTCCCGCTTCCTGATGTGAAGGGCCAAGTGCTCACAAATCCTGTCTGTGGAGTTTCACTGTTACCTGTAGCTTCCACATCCCTCGTCCCACCAGTTCCCTACCCCTGTAGAAATCTGTGCAGTCTTCACTTCAGATGTAACTTTCTGCTGACCCCATAAAAAATTGGCAGGAATTCTCAGAAAGGATGATATTGTAGTTGTTCTTGTGGGGCTCCACGGAGGGATAAATTTCACATTATTCATGTTTCCAGATGGACTTTTAGTTCCCCAGGGCAGTCATTCCAGAACCTTTTCTCAGCCTTAAGTTTACTCCAAGAAATAAAACTAGTGATTTAGGGCTTGATCGCTCCCACAAGAGGCTCCCCTGTTTTTGGTGCAGAGCCCGAAGTAGGGCAGAGGGGAAGGCAGTTGGGAGACAGGATGAGGGGCTGGTGCCCACAGGGGCCCCGTGGGTCAGGGAGACACTGCCTGCCCGGTTTCTGGAGGGTGAGGGCCTGGAGGGCAGGGGGACAGGCCAGAGATGGAATCGTCCACGTGGTCAGGCAGTCCCAGAAGCTTGGAGCAGCAGTAAGCGGTTGATGCTGGCGCCCCGAGGCTGGAGTAGTGGTGGATCCGTCCCACTGTTCCCCGCAAATGGTGTTCACACCCCAGGGCTAGTGTCCAAGGCTACTTAATTTAGCTGGTTGGGATGCTGTACTACCGAGGTTTAATCGTCGTATTTCTTGAGCTTTTACTAGGCTAATATATGAACTCTTTCAACAAATACTTATGTGTCAGCCTCTGTGCTGGGTGCTAAGGACACAGCTGTGAACAAGGATGGGAACTAAGGACCTCTGATCCGTGAATGCTTCTTCTTAGCCTCAGATTCAAGCCCTGGTCCCAGGCCTGTTGTTGTTTTCAGAGGGGCACATTCAGAGTCAGTGGATCACAGTGAATTCTTCGGGAGTTCTCACGACGGGTCAGGGGGACCCCCTGTTCTAAGGATATAATGATCTAACGCGTGACTGAGAATCAGCCCATCAGACACGCGCCAGGCGTTTGGCTCCTGTAAGGCTCAAAGTTTCAGTGTGAGCTGACGGGACGGCCACTCCTGGTGCAGAGGGACCTGGCGGGAGGCTGCCTGGCCGGTGGCAAGGCCCCTGCTGGACGTGCCGCGCCCTGGCTCTGTGGCCCGGGCACCCTCGTGACCCGGCTGGACCCTCCCGGGGCTTCCTGCTGCAGGGGGAATACACCCCGTGTCTCACCGGGCTCTCCTCCCCGGGGTCTGCTCCTGCTCTGAGCCCTGGATTTCTCTAGAAGCTTTTTCTGGCCTCAGAGCTGGCCTGGAACCAGCTCTTCATCATCCCGGGCTCAGCTCACACACCTCCCGGGAGGGGCCCGTCCAACCACCCATCTGAGGGCGCTCTGATCTTCATCATTAGCATGTGCCCTACTCTTCAGAGCAGGCACTTCAAGCGGGTTGGCTCACTATTCATTTGGTGACATCGTCATTACCATCTCTCCCTGCTAGAATGTAGGTTCCTTGAGAACAGGAGGGTAAGTGGCACTCAGTAAATAATTAATGTGGATCACGTTTCCTACACGCCCGCTGGCTCTCTGGGGACGTCTGTAACTGTTGCCAGGTTGCCAAGGGCCGGACAGCACTTTTTTTGGCTGCACTGTGCTGCTTTCGGGATCCTAGTTCCCCAACCAGGGATCGAACCCGGGCCATGACAGTGAGAGCGCCGAGTCCTAACCACGGGACCGCCAGGGAATTCCCCAGACAGCACTTTTGAAATCATATCTGGAAACACAGTATATGACCCAGAGCCTCAGCACCCAGGAGTAACCTAAGGCTTAAGGTCTTTTTGTTAAATGGAACTAAATTATCACCAGACCAGTAACTGGGAAAATGGCGTGTGACCCAAGAATCCCCCTGCTGGGGCTGGACAGCGGCCCAGGAGGACGCGCTCACAGTGGCCGCTCTTCACCCATGTTCCCTTTACTAGGACGGAGGCTACGGCAGAGCCCAGGGAGCTGGTGCCACCCAAAAAAGAAAGCCCCTCGCAGGGGCAGGCTGATTGAAATGTGATGGAGGGAGATGGTGCCGCCATCCTGCACTCCGTGTCATGTTGAGCCGGGGCGTTGGCAGGGCGGGGTCCTTCTGCAGCCCGTGTGGTAGCCGTGCTTGCTCAAGTGACAGCCTCTCTGTTGAAAACTGACAAGGAGAAAATTAAAGTCTCTCCTGTGTTCTGTGTCACTCAAATGCCCCATTGCTTGGTAGCTGGTTAAAATACGTAGTTCCCTTGTCAGGCTTTTAGCAGCTGTGAAGATCCAGTTAATGTAGGTCTCCCTGCCTTTGCTCTCTTGGCTAACTAGCTGGCCGTACTTGCTTTTCTTTTTGTATAAAGTTTTTCCTTCTGTCCCTTTGACAGCACAGTGTCAGAAACGATGTATTGTCTTCACAGATGTTCCGTGTTGCAGAGCATTTGCTCTTCAGTAAACATAGTGACGTGAAGGGACACGTTGCATGTGTCCAATCCTTTTAACGACTTAAGGTCCAAGATTGTTTCTGCTCAGTGGAATGACCATCGACAGAAAAGACTGGTCAACTACTAGCAATTTGAGAGTTTGCTAATCCTGCCGGAATGGGAAATTCTAAGTGTTTGGAAATAGATGTTTCCATCCGTCGAGATTCACTGGCAGATCCCGAACCATGCAGTTCTGACTCGGGGAAAAGGAAGGCTGATTGTGCTTCAGCGTGTTTGTCACGCCTGGGAAACCCCTGGCGGTGGTGTCCTTTCTCCTCCTGGCGAGGAGAGTGGTCCAGCCTCAGAACTGGGGAGACGGGCAGTCTTGCTCTCACCCTCTCCTGCATCTCTTCTTGGTCCGCAGCTGACAGGGACTTGCAGCTGAGAATCACTCACTGGCAGCTGCAGCCTCAGACCTTCTCCCCGCGTCGCTGGGAAATCGCCGAGAAGGCAACTCAGAGACTCCCAGCTGCACAGACGCTGCCTCAGGAGCACGCGGCCACCACCCTGCTCAGGGCTGAGAACCCGGAGCAGGATGTGAATTTCCCACCCACACAAACCCAAGGGAGCTCCCTCCTGAGGTCTGTAGGAAATTTGTTTCTGACCCACGGGTCACAAAATAGCTTGCTATGAATTTTGATTGGCTGCCAAGTCATTGCTAATTCATGTCTGACTTTGACAGAAAAAATATTAAGTGTTAAAGAAATGAACTGGGGGCTTCCCTGGTGGCGCAGTGGTTAAGAATCCTCCTGCCAATGCAGGGGACACGGGTTCGAACCCTGGTCCGGGAAGATCCCACGTGCCGCGGAGCGACTAAGCCCGTGCGCCACAACTACTGAGCCTGCGCTGTAGAGCCCGTGAGCCACAGCTCCTGAGCCTGTGTGCCACAACTGCTGAAGCCCGTGTACCTAGAGCCCATGCTCTGCAACAAGAGAAGCCACCACAGTGAGAAGCCCACGCATCGCAACCAAGAGTAGCCCCCACTCGCCACAACTAGAGAAAGCCCGCTCACAGCAGCGAAGACCCAATGCAGCCAAAAACAAATAAATAAATAAAAATAAAGAAATGAATTGAGCAGGAAAAAAAAATTTTTTTTAAACGAGCATGATCCTACAGCTGCTGGAATTCTAGCAGAGGGGGTGGTAAATAAACCTAGGAAGCAGGGTGCGTTCATTTTCAGAACTTTCTGCTTGAAGAGGAGTCTGGAAAAGTGCGAGATTCATTCTGGACGATCAGTCTTCTATGCTGACAAGGGAGTGAACTGCTACGGCCCAAAACAGGCGAGACCAAATTCACGATGCTATGAGAGAAGGACACGTCAAACAAACCCAACAGCGACCTCCCTTGGGGTTGAGAAACTGAATCCCAGGTCCCCGGCCTCCCCTGCCGTCCTGCGGGGTCCCCGGCCTCCCCTGCCGTCCTGCGGGGTCGCCGGCCTACCCTCCTGTCCTCCTGGCTTCAGGGGAGCCGTCTTGGTTTTGTCCCCACTCATTGCTCTCATTTCGTCCTCCCCCTACTTTTTTCCTGACTTTTCTCTCCTCAGATATTTTCTCTCTTTCTGCTACTTGATATCTATTACATATACACATTAAAATATAGTTCAGAATTCACAGTTGAATCATCACACATCCACACATCTGAAACGCAGTCGCGCATCCTTTCTGGGAATTTATGCTGCTTGACGGGCAATGTTGATCTGTCCTCTCCACCAGCATCCCGGCCACCCGGGCCCCTGCCTTCTTTCATTGTAAAGGTTAGAAAAGAATCTCTCAGCTTCCCAGCTTCTCTGGCAGCGACGTGGGGCCTGAGGGGTCTGGCTCCAGGGTAAAAACCTGTCTGCGGTTTCTCAGGCCCGATATGGCCGTTAGAAAGGCTTTCCCTGGGAGACCTCGGGCGTGAGCCCTCCCCCACGAGACTGGTGCACGGCCGGGCTGCAGGGTCTAAAGGGAGCATCTCCCCCGCAATCCGGTCCCTTTGCTCCGGCTCCCTGGAGAGTGAGACCTCCATGTCTGCACTGACCCAGCCTCTTCCCCCAGTGGGAGGGAGGGGGGAGATGGGTGCTTGCAGCATTGCAGTGGGTGATTACAGGCTTCACTGTTGCTCCTGGTTGCTTTCCTTGGCTGCTTTTTAACCCCTTACAGCTCAGTGCTCTCTCCCAGCTCAGCTGAGCCCCTGACAGCCATGCCACACAATTTTGGGCAATTAAATGTAAGAGGAAGTCGGCCAGATGGTATATGAGAAAGCTTTTACATGCCTGCTCAGGCAGGCAGGGAGTTGGGGGTGGGAGACAAATGACATTCTGCCTTCATCCTGCCTAGAAGACAGATATGATTGCTGGTGAGGCAGCAGCCATTGTGTGAACATAACATGAGAAGCCCAGTCCTTAAAGATGCTGAGAAGAAAGGTCGCAGGAGCCTGCATTTTGATAACACAGCTGAGCCACTGCAAAGCCTCCAGATGCCTCTCCTGGTACTTCTTGTGCAAAGACCAGAAACTTCTATAATGATTTTAAAATGTATCCACAAACTCTTTGATTCTCTTCCTATCAGAAGGTGAAGGCTAATACCCTTCCCTTCAATTATGGGGCAGCTCTAGCTTCTTGCTCCTAATAGAACACAGCAAACAGGGTGTGGAGGCCAGGTTACAGAGGGTGATATGGCTCTGTCTCTCTGTCTCTGTCTCTCTCTCCTATGCCTTGGGGGCCCTTAGCGGACACATAGGATGTCCAGCTGTACTGAAGCCGCCGTGCTGGAGAGACCACGTTGTTTTTTACCATGAGCACGACCCTACTGCTGCTGGCCATCTAAGGGAGGGGACGGTGAATACGCATCGGGGCTGGGGACACATAGTGCGAAGTTGAGAGCCAGGGTTTGGATTACTCAGGATTTAGCGTGGATCATTCTCGGGGGCCTGGGGAAGAGTAATGAAGGCTGCTAATTAGCCTGCTAAACAGTTCTCTGTGACTGGAGGCTGTTCGGTTGCTGAGGCAATTATCTCTTTATGATGTATGACCCTATTTACGTGATCCACGTGGGCATCCGTGACTGGTTAGCCCCGGAGCATGGGCCTGACATCCGGGATAATAACACACTGTGGAGTCTGGTCCTGCTGCTTCCTTCTGTGCCCGGGTCGTCGGCCACCCCGTGGTACAAGGTGGCCGCCCAGTCTGGAAACAAAACTATCTCATTATGTAGTATTAATAAATTATTTATCATCTGTTTATCTGTGTTGCCAGAATTTGGTGGCCACCCTGCAGACATTTTGGGGGGTGTCTTTACCAAAATTCAGCGTTCCAGCCCTCAATCCATCCCACCTTCTCTGAGAAGTGCCCACTCCATGTGGGTGGAGACTGTCACGTGACTCGCCTGCCGGCCTTGATGGCTGAGCAGGGGGTGGACCCTGGGTTCAGAGCAGGGCCACTTAGGGTCCGTGTCCCGGGAGGAGGGAGAGACAGCCGGTGGGTCACGCTGGTGGCGGGAACAGCCACAGAGGAGCCAGCTGTCTGTGCTTCCCTGTCCTCTGCCTTGTGGGGAGCTGGGCTCTGGACTTAGAGGAGGAAGCAGGAGAGCACGAGGAGGCTGAGGAGATGGCCCGAGGGGACCCTCCGGAAGGCAGATGCTCTCTGCTTCTCAACTGCGGCCCCTCCTGCAGCCTGGCTGCGCCCCTGCCTCAAGCTCCCGGGGACACTGCATCCTGGTCCCACGTGCCCCGGTGCCTGGGAGAGTCCAGTGGTTTCTGGTACTTGCCTCCAAAAACCCTCAGGAGCATAAATAGCCTAACTTCAACGGCAGGAGAGGAAAAATCATTTTCCCTCTGCCCGTCTGAGTTCTTTGCTGAGACTCCTGGAAGAAAAGTCAGGCTCGAGCACCACAGACAGAAGTGTGGTGACATGTTTACCTCGTGCGTACTTGGCGGGTGCCTGGGGAACGTGAGTGACTGCCCCAGTGGCTTAGGAGTCGGGCTCAAGCACCAGGTTAAGAGAGAAGGGAGGGGGCAGGACTCTGGGGGAGAGTAGATGATTTTGGGGAAAGATGAAAGGGCCCTTACAATGGGATGGGAGGGGTGATGGTTTGTGACAGAGTTCTCCCGGTGCGGTGTCGACTTCTAGTCACCTCCCCGGTGACAAGTCCGACCCCCTGGACTGACGAAACTCCCGGGGAGGGGATTTATGACAACTGAGGTCCTTCAGGGGAGGACCAGCGTCTGGCGCCAGATAAGGAGGTTCAGGGAAAGCCTCTAGCTGCCGTCGCTGTTTTTCAGGTGCCTGCCTGCAGCTCAAAATAATCAACACACCAAAGTGGCATGTGCTGGGGGGGCAGCATATTCCGCCGTCTCCCCAGGGGCTGCCATGTCTCCAGGGTTAGGAAGGGACGCGTAGATAAGGACAAATCTGTTGTCACCGCGGTGGAAACGTTTAGGAGCACGCTCTCCCAGAAAGGCACCAACAGTGCCATCTGTGAACACAAAGGGCCGTGCGTCTGTCCTGCTGAGCACGGAAGTCCCTCTTTCTACTGCAAAACTGACCTTTTTTCCAATAGAAGAGAGCCTCCCTGAGGTGCTGACAGAAGAATCTGCTCTTTGAAAAACAATGTCGAATGCTCACACTCCAGTAGATCTTCACTAAGTGAACAGTTGTCCTCAGACACCCGTGGCTGAAGTGTCCTCACCAGGTACTGGCACTGCCCTTTACTAAAACGATCTCCACACAATATGCACCACAGAACGGCTTCCCCAGGCTTGATACTGCGTGCAGTACCCCAGACCACCTTTTATTTGATGTTTCCGGTGTGTTTTCAGTGGTGAGTAGAAGGGGGCGAAACGTGGCTTCCTACTTCTCATACCTTATTCGGGTACCTTCTGCTTTCTGGCTGGTAACCTTATAAGGCTGGGCGAAAGTAGGAAACAATGGCAGAGGACTTTAAATCTGAATGTTTAAGGCAAGAAGGACGGAAAGAGAAAGCTTACAAGAAGCAGAAAGCGGGGAGCAGGTGGGTGAGCGGGTTCTTTAGGGCGAGACCGCTTCACCCCAGAGTCAAGCACGTGGTCTGGAACAGAGCAGGAAATGGGGAAATGTTTGTGGGACTGACAGAGCGAGCGAACAAAGGATTGGTCAAAGGAAGCCCAGAAGACTAGCTTCCCCACTGCTAACGGGACATGCATTCGTTTCTGTCGAATTTCAAGTATTAAATCCTCCTGAGTTTGTCCACTCCAAGTAGATTCTGATGTGGCCTCTGGATACGAAAAGTAAACTCCTGAAAGCTTGTCAGCCTCCACAGTTGATGCTCTTATACTATCTTGGATGTAGATACAAGTCACAACCCTGACGCCCCGCCATATGCCAGAGGAGGCTTCCCTGTGCCTTCAGGTGAGCCCTGGCTGTGACCGCCTGTGTTCTGACGTCTGCCCTACGGCCTCAAGCACACAGGGACAGGAGTGAGAGGCAGACCTCTGGCCTGGTCTCCAGGGTGGCGCCAGCCTTGTCATGGGGCACGGGGACCACTGCCACCCCTTCAGTTACCGCCTCTGGAGGAGGAGGCCGGTTCCTTCATCGTATCAACAATAACGAGTCCCAGGGCTGCAGTAACGACAGACTAGTCCCAAAGCAGTCAAGGTGCTTATTTGAGAGAAAGACAATATCCTTCCGTAATGAATGTGGGCACTTCCTCAGAGCCGAGGGTGGGGTGTGTGTCCCCCTGGAGGGGGAACAGTGATAGGAGGTAAGCCACTCGGAGGGCTCTGTCCTCAGGACCGCCGCATGGTCAGTGTGGGAGCCAGGCGCAGGGAGGGGACGCCGGAGATTTTGTTTTAGTTATTCTGCCTGAAGGAAAACGGTACTTTGTTCACTGTACACTGAAGCTTAGAGAGCCGTGAAGACGGGATGGTACCTGCCCTCAAACTGTGGCAGACACGGCCGCCCTCCTTCTGCAGGAGGGGAAACTGAGGCCCAGGTGGGTGGAGCTTCTGTTCTCAGCAGAGTCTGCAAAGGTTCACATAGCACCGCATCCAGCAGACTTACGTCTCTCCCCTCCTCAACTGCTCTGATCATTGTATCTGAAAATCCACCCAAAAAGGGAGAGATTAACAGAAGGCAGTGAAAAAGGTGCCAACTTCTTAAAATAATTTACCATGACGTGTGTTTGTGTGTGTGGGTGGGCGCAGGTTTGGGTTCTGTGAGGCTGTGGTTTGGTGGTGAGCATCCGTTGGCAGCCAGCGGCCTGGGATCGGCTGCCTTGCCTTGCAAGCTGCGGCATGTGAGCCGAGCGCTGGGATGGCAGAGATGGGAGCTGGGGGCGTGAGGGACTGAAGAAAAAGCTCCTGAATCACAGCTCTGTCGGCCAAGACACACTTGGAATAAAATCTTCACATTTAAAGAAAAAACCTGTTTCCTTGTTGATACAGGGCCCCTATCTGAACCCACACACTGCCCAGAGTGGCAGGTGAGGATGAATTTTCATTCAGGGCTCATGCTGCAGACCGCCAGGAGGGCCGCTGAGACCACACGGAGAGGTCATGTCCCCCTTTGCCATTTCTAAAAACTGAAAATCAAATCCATTTGAAATCCATAGTTAGGAGTCTGCAGCACTCCCCGCAAGAAGAGCTAAACATTCCTTGGGACCCCGCTTATTTATATTCCCAGGGATTCGTGACTGCAGCACCGCTATCAGCGCTTCTCAGACGAGCTCCTGATTCAGGGCGACAGGCCATCACACTGCATCTCTGCACAGCTCTCAGCCCCGTGACACTCATCAGGGCTTGGAGGAGTTCCCCCCAAATTCAGAGGAGCCTTGCTTCTGCTCACTGTTAAAGGAAGAGGACACAGAAATTATTCTGCTTAGAAGAGTTTCTGGAATTTGGCTATTTATATGGTTTGATAGTTTTAAGGGAATCAAGGTGATTCCCTTAAATCATGTTGACTAAATCACTGGCTAGTTCAGTTAAGCGATCAGCTTACATCATTGTCCGGTTGACAATCAAATCAGTTCACTTCTTTTGTCTGGGTTTCTTGTTTTTGTTTGTTTTAGACCTAGTGTAGGCAGGGCTCAAGTGAAGCAAACCAGACAATCTTGTCAATGCTTCCGGAATAGAAGTGGACAATAAATTTAAAAATGTGAGAGCCGTGTGGAAAACAGAGCCTCATTAAAGAATTAAATGGGATTAAATGGGTTACGTGCACGAGAAGGAAAAAAATTAAAAGGCTATTCTTGCCAGGGAATCAAGTCTCTGCAGAAAGTGATTGTGTGGAGGGTCCCTCTGGGCCTTGGAACAATTAGCTCTCAGAAAATGAGAGGACAGCCTTGTGTTTCTAGGGATTCAGATATCGGGTGTGTCCTGCCCCTCAGGAGGCCGTTCACTCCCTCCAGCCTCTCCGTTTTTGGCTGCTAGACCCTGCGGGCCAAACCCAAGCCCTTGAGAGTTCAAGATTTTGAGTCACGGAGAGTCTGAATAAAAATTGGATTCTTGGAAGACATTACTTTTGTAAGATTCTGCCCCAGATGTACTTCCTGGGGTGTTTTCTGTCAAAAAGATAATAATGAAACAAAATCCCTTCTCCGTACTGAGAAAAGGCCAGAGCTAAGCGGCTGTATTTCCGAAGGTGGGCGCTGGGGAGGGTGCTGCTTCTGTCCCTTCACCGGCTTCTCTCTGAGGACAGCGTGAGCAATGAGAGAAGGCGACCAGGCTGATCCCGCAGCTGCTGGGGCATCGTCCCGTGCGGAGGCAGCATCTCGGGTGTTCAGAGCAGGGCAGAGGCGAGGCTGGGGGCGGGCCCAGGGGCACGTGGCCACGTGGCCGGCCAAGGTGAGTGCCGCTCTCGCCGCACCTGCTGGGTGTGGGCCGGGGCGTGTGTCGTTAGCCTGATGAGAGGCGGCCTGACGAAGGTGACCAAGGGGCGTGGGGTAAGGAGCCGGTACGGGGCTGGGCGGTAAGTCAGCCGGGAGGGCGCGGGCCCCCAGCAAGCAGGCAGCTGCTTCCGTCGTCCGGTAGAAGACTGGGCGCGTTTGGAGCGAGGCCCAGAACACCGTGGATCTCATCCGCTGGCGTGACCCTTCCTTGTCAGGAGAGACCCATCTTTGGGGAAATTGCCTGCGCTAGCCACCCCTGCCCGCCCCCGGGAGGAGCGGAGCCTGGGCCCAGCCTCAGAGGCCGAGCCGGGCGGTTTTGGGCTTCGGGAGAGGCCAGAACTGACCGAACGTGTTGGGGGAGTGGGCTTGTTCTCCTCCTTGGACACGGCTGAAGGCGGTCACCAGGACAGGGAGAGAGAGTGAGGGTGTGAGGTCTTGAGGCAGAGGCACCCCTGAAGCTGGGGCGCCGCACTGGGCTCCAGGGCCCTCGAGCACCTGCCTGGTGGCGGAGTCCCCGAGCAGAGCAGAGGCTCTGTGCAGAGGGATGGCGTGTTCCAGTTGTACTGTCTTGTAATCCGACGTCTGTGTGCGCTGCAGGGCGACCACTGACAACTACGAAGACGGCCCTAGGACGGGCGCCTTGTCTCTCTGTGGTCCTCGTGGCCCAGCTCTCACGTGGGGCTCCTTCTCGGCCCCCCCGGGACCAGCACGATGGCCCATCCCCACGTCCCTGCAGCCCTGGGAACCTCAGCTTTGTTTCTGAATCTGAACCTGGCAGACTCGGGCCACTGGTCATCGACTTGGGAATATTTAACGGGCTGTGGAGACGGTGAACAGAAAGCACGGGTCCACCTTCCTGATCGGAAGGAGGCAGTTGTGCATGAAAAAAAGGACCGGAGTTCGCCAAGCCTTGCAGGATGAGAAGGGAATATTGCGCGAGCGCTGTCTTGTCAAAGGGAAGGTTTTAAATCTCAAATGCTGCAGACCCAGCAGAAAAGGAGGCACACAGACCTCATCTTGCTAGCTTATATTTTCAGACACTTAAAGGATGTTCTGTATGCTTCTGTTGATTGAGGGAAGTGATCAAGAAGGCTCACGCAGGGTTTGGCATCTTCAAAATGGCGATGGTGCTTCTGAGAACGCCCCAGAAAAATTAAATGTGCTGTGAAGGATAAATTACAGCTGGCTGGACGTGAGTTGTTAAAACGTCATACCTCTTCCCCAGCAGCCTCCTTCCTGCCTCATTAAGCCAGCTGACTGGCTCTATCGAGACAATTACGACGGTGATTTACTGCCTTACTGCTCGGTTGTTTCTGGGAGCTGAACGGGGGTGGTGGTGCCCCATCTTCTCTGTCTCGTGGGGGGGACGCTCAGGTCTCAGCTGCAGCATTAAACACAGCACCAGAAAGCAGAGGCACAGGAATGCACTTTCCCTGCTGTTGTGAGCCGAGACATAAAACGAGATTTATTTGCAACAGTCTGATAGAGAAAACTGAGTCCTGGGAATTGATATCCGAGAAAACCTTTCAAGTCAGCCAGGAGTTACTGCAGGATGTGAGTCACAGAATAGGGAGGGGTCAGAGGAGAAAAAAAATTGGGCCTTGATACCTTCTGTGGCCACTGTTAAGGGTAAAGGGATTGACCAGTTTGCACAATGTGAATCACTGTCTCAGTTACAGACTGCCCTATCCACTCTCTCCTAACAGTTGGATACCTTGGGCCCTCAAATTGGTGCCGTAATTCAGCTTTTTAAAGATGCTATTCTTCCGCAGACTTGATGCCAGATAAAACCCCCCCGATGACTCTCTCCTTTTCCGGAAAGTTTTCATCCTAATAAATAATTTCAAATTATTGTGGTGGTTCTTCTAGCATTTCACAGTTTAGTTCTTAAATTTTCTGAAAGTTGCTATTGGAATTTGAGGATACAGCAATCCCCAGTTCATGTTTTTAAATTCCTGTGGAAGTTAGATGTTTATGTTCAGTTTCGTTTACTCGGGTGTTTGTTCAGCAGCCAGTACTTGTCACAGTTTTAATGTGTATCTGGCCTTGCTGGACTGCAATCAGAGAAGATACATGTGATTTTTCAGTTGGCGCAGCTTTGCTTCCAGAATATCGTACAAGTCTCTACACGTTTGCACACTGCCGAAGGTCGCAGGTAAAGCTAAAAAAAAAGTGGAGGTTCATGACTGCACGAGGACTTTGCAGAGTCAGGGGACCCCTTCCCTGCAGGGCTAATTTCAGGGCTTTGGAATAAGCCAGGGTCTGAGCTCAGGACAGCTGGAGAGTGAAACCAGCTTCGCCGCTGAATCCTCTGTTCCCCCCAAGGCAGTCCCACCCCTGCTCCCCCTGCCTGGGCAAGAGTGTCATTGTTTCAAAAGTTACAGCAATTGGGACACCCCCTCCTGCTCCTGCGATTTTGTCCCTAATTTATAGCCACTTCCATGAATAACCAGATGATGACTTCCAAAGAGAAAACTTTGGACAGCTTTATTGCCCCCTCCAGACAGGAATGAGGGTGGTGACAGCCTTCACGGTAGCTGGCACATGGGACTGTCACTCACTGCCGTGTCAGCTGCAACCAGGGTGGCCCCCGGGAAGAGTTTGTGTCAGAATTGTGCGATCGTTTCTTCTGCTTGTTGCGAATATGTACAATTTCTCTTTCAGGGAAAGTGCATGAAGCTTTTGTGTAACTTGCTTAGTAGTCACAGGTTGGTCATTTCATCTTATTTTCCCAAGAGAGGTGGGAAAAAAACAGTAAATTGTGTGTTAGGTGACAGAGTCTTTCTTTGGCCCATGAAGGGTAATTGGATCAAGAATTTCTCAGAACATTGATGTTGACTTAAAAATTCAAGTCTGCACTATATTTATGTTTACTTTTTTTTTTTGGCCGCAACACGCAGCATGCGGGATCTTATTTCCCTGACCAGGGATTGAACCTGCGCTCCCTGCAGTGGAAGTGCAGAATCTTAACTGAGGGAACGGCAGGGAAGTCCCTGTTTATCTTATTTTTTGACCCATTGCTCTACTTGAATAAGACCCTCAAGGTCAATTTTTTAACTAAGAATCTGAAAATATTGACAATATTTTCATTGTTTGATTATCGCCCTCCTCTAAGTCCGAAGGATATGTTTTGTTCCCTGCTTTCTTCTTCCGTGCCCCAAACTTTGTCTTCCTATAGTTATGCCACGTTGACTTCGTTGACGGAAAAAAATGCACAACCGAAAAGTTGAGGATTATGTTTTATTTGGCAGACAAAACTGAGGACTTAAGCCCAGGACGCAGCATCTCAGACAGCTCCGAGGGTCTGCTCCCAAGAGGTAACAGAGGAGCCAGGATGTACAGGAGGTTTTGCAACAAAGACCAGGTGGTCAGAACATCAAAAGGTTACTGTTAATTAAAGAGAACCAGAAATCTCAAGTTAAGGAATTCAGCACTTTTCTGTGTATGGGAAGATGCAAGAGTCTGGGCTCACTGGAATCATTCCTTTGATCTGCACCTCAGCTCTCTGGGGCCAGTGTCCTGTGCTTTCCCATCCTGAGTGTCCTCGGGGTGCACCATCAGGGAGGGGGGTAGAGGGAGGTGGGGAGTAGCTGCAGTGGCTGAGGGCTTGATGGCCGGCATCCTGTCTCCATCCTGAGTTCCCTCAGGGCTCACCTTCCGGGCGGCTGTAATGTGATGGCTTGATGGCTGCAACATCCTTTGTTTACTGATATGGCAGGTGATACTTTTTCATTCACAACTTTAATAAGGCAGAGTTTCTATCCAGCTTAAACTGTATGAGAAATTTGAAGGGAAATGATTGTAGATTCCATTCAGGAAAGATATCTGCATAGTCAGTTTTCTTTTCTGCTGATTGCTAGGACTGATTTTTGTTTTGTTTTGTGTTTTGAATGTTATTTATTTTTTTATACAGCAGGTTCTTATTAGTTATCTATTATATACATATTACTGTATATATGTCAATCCCAATCTCCCAATTCATCCCACCTCCACCACCCTCCCCCCCGCTTTCCCCCCTTGGTGTCCGTACGTTTGTTCTCTACATCTGTGTCTCTATTTATGCCTTGCAAACCGGTTCCTCTGTACCATTTTTCTAGATTTCACGTATATGCATTAATATACGATATTTGTTTTTCTCTTTCTGACTTACTTCACTCTGTATGACAGTCTCTAGATCCATCCACGTCTCTACAAATGACCCAGTTTCGTTCCTTTTTATGGCTGAGTAATATTTCATTGTATATATGTGCCACATCTTCTTTATCCATTCATCTGTCGATGGGCATTTAGGTTGCTTCCATGTCCTGGCTATTGTAAATAGTGCTGCAATGAACATTGGGGTGCATGTGTCTAGGACTGATTTTTTAAAAAGCTTTTATGTTGAAATAATCATAGGCTCACTCAGTGCAGTGCCCTTGGGTCCATCCAAGCTGTGTGGTGTTCATCATATGGATGGTTCCAGAGTCCATTTAACCACTCATTCTTTGAAAGACATTTGGGTCGTTCGCAGGTTTTTGTCATCACAAATTAACCCTCTATGAACATAGGTTTTTGTGTATGTATTTGTGAACATGAGTGTTCATTTCTCTGGGATAAATGCCCAAGCATATGGCTGTTATGCTCTTGGATTGTATGGAAAGTGCATGTTTAGTTTTATAAGAAACTGCTGAACAATCTTCCTGGGTGGCTGGACCAGTTTCTATTTCTACCAGCAGTACAGGAGAGGAACATATTTTCCCAGGAGCATCTTCTGTTCTGGCCGCATGTCCCTGGATGTAGCCAGCTCCCTCCTGGCTGGAGTGGTGGAGGGAGAGGGGTCTTGGAGAACGGCTGGGCCAGGCAGCCCTCTTGTCCATGCAGGGGACAGTCCACATCACCTTTGGGCAGCGTCAGGCCTCACCTGCTGGGATCACCGTTTCCTCGGGGGTTTCTGGGCGTTACTGGGGGTGGTTGGTCTGGGTGTGTCTGCACAGCTCTGACACGTGGCCCCGCGGTGATCTGGCGGGCCTGGGAGGCTCGATGGTGTCCACAGAGCCCTGTTCCCCCCAGGCCTCAGCCAAGGTCTCCTCACTGTCACCCTCGAGGAACGAGCCCTCCCAGTGCTGGGCTGCGGTCCTTGCGCACGTGGGAGGACATGGCAGGCGTCCCCTGGAGCCCCTCAGGGACCCGTTTCCTCACGTGGCCGGCTAACCTGCACTCCCCACTGGGTCCCGCCTCATCCACGAGCTGGGCAGCAGGGCGGCCATTGGCCATCCTTTCCACTGATGAGTCTTTCTCAGTCTTGACACTCACACAAAAGTACGTGCTGGCTGCCCTTCCTGTGGTAATCCTCTAATGTGAATAGAAGCTGCGGAAAGAACTCACCTGCCAGATGGGAATCTCAGCTTAAGCCTGGAAAGGACCCCTGTGTGCCCCTCCTGTCTGATCACCTGGGAAAGGATGCCCGTGCACCGTCCTCCCACCTGATTACCTGGGAAAGGAGCCCCATGCACCGTCCCCCAATCTGATCACCCGGGAAGGGACCCCTATGCACCATCCTCCCGTCTGATCACCTGGGAAGGGACCCCCTTGCGCCGTCCCCCATCTGATCACCCAGGAAGGGACTGATCACCCAGGAAGGGACCCCCGTGCGCCGTCCCCCTGTCTGATCACCCGGGAAGGGACCCCCGTGCGCTGTCCCCTGTCTGATCACCTGGTAAATTCGCCTGGTCTAACTCTCTGGGTCACTGACTCACTGCTCCATAACTGCTCAAGGCTGTTCCCCTGGGGGTAGTATTAGAACAAAAAAGAGGCATTTTCCATTGAAGGGTGGAGAGCCAGTTGGAACCTTCCTTAAATTCCAGTAGGACAAAGAAAGCTCCTCCTGTCTTAATCTCTGCCTTCTTGACTTAGTACCTGTGCCACTAGTTGGGATTTGCCTTATTTAGTTAAGGTGCAAATGCCAGTTGCTGTAACAAAGGCCCCAAGGTAACAGTGGTTTAAGCGAGGCAGAATTTATTTTTGCACCCAGCCGTGATGCAACGGCACCGCGGTGAGAACCCTTGTCGTAGGGACATGGCTTTAGAAAGCCTTAGCCCACCATATGCTAGCAATCTCTCTTGGCTTTCATTTTGTTCTGTTCTGGGAAATTTTCTAAGGCTAGTGTCCTCTTAGGTGAAATTAGGGAGGTATCAGTGTGCTTCCAGTAAATTAGAATTAGAATTTGCTCTGGTCTGAATGTTTGTATGCCCCCAAATTCATATATTGAAAATCCTGCCCGATGTGATGGTGTTGGGGGGGGTGGCATTTGGGAGGTGCTTAGGTCATAAGGGTGGAGCCCTCCTGAATAGGATTAGTGCACTTATAAAGGAGACCCCACAGAACCCCTCATGCCTTCTTCCATGTGAAGACACAGAGGAAAGGTGCTAGCTATGAATCTGAACGAGACCCCCACCCCACCAGGCTGGCCCCTTGATCTTGGACATCCAGCCTCCAGAGCTGTGAGACATAAATATCTGTTGTTTATAAGATGCCCAGAATGGACTGAGACAGGATGTAAGGTGCTGTGGCTCCGTTTGCCATAGGTAAATTTAAGGACGGAATGAAACTTTGCCACCCACCAGGCATAGTTCTGCAGGAGCTGTTACCATCCCAGCTTCAGTCCTGAAAGTGAAGGCTTCCTTGTCTGGGTTTTCCCAATCTGTATAATAACATGCAACATCCCACTAACCCAGAGGAAGGAAGGAAATCTGTTCAATTAAAGACAAGTGTAATTTTGTACAATTAATCATAGTCTTCTTAAGTGAAATAAAATAATTTGTTTTTAGTAAGAAGAAACCAGTAATTATTTGGTGAGAGAGGAAAAACCACCCGTTAGCACATCGTGTTTACTTTGAATGTGGGGAGACACACTGCAGCTTTTGCTGTTAGTCTTGGGCATGAAATACTGTGTGTTAAATCTTGTCATTTCTGGATCTGACAGTCTGCTTGGATGACAGATTAAACATGCAGTTTGGCATTTCAAGACATAAATCTCAAATAATCAGCCTGAGAGGACGGCACCAAACCCTCCCTGGAGGTTCCTAACATGAGGCGGTGACCTCCTTAACAAAGTCAGTGTAGTGATGTGACTTGTCTCTGGTTCAGCCAGGAGGAGCAGGAGAAGGTCCCAGCTGCTGCAGTAACCACTCAGAAGGTGTGTCCTGTGAATCTGGAAAACCAGCCTCTGGAAGTTGTCCCCTGGAAATAGGACACGCCATGTGTCAGCCGTGCCCCACGGGCACCTTATATTACTTCAGGGGGCTGCTGGGCATCACACAGTTTGCTCTCCGACAGAAACAAGCTGAGTTCCGAGTTCCTGTTTCCCTGGATCTGAGAGACCTTCAGGTCCTTCATGGGATGTTATGGTCACCTCTGTTAAAACAAACATTTCACAGCGAGTCACACACACTTCTACATTTTTGTTCCACCTCTAACCCCTATTTTACTCTTCGTCTTTCCAATTAGACAGTAAAAGCCTTGGGAGGAAACTTCTCTTCTTAAGGTGGTACATATATACAATGGAATCCTACTCAGCCATAAAAAGAATGAAATATTGCCATTTGCAGCAATAAGGATGGACCTAGAGATTATCAAAGTGAAGTAGGTCAGACAGAGAAAGACATTTAATATCACTTATATGTGGAATCTAAAAAAATCATACAAATGAACTTATTTACAAAACAGAAAGAGACTCACAGACATAGAAAACAAACTTACGGTTACCAAAGGGGAAGGGCGGAGGAGAGATAAATTAGGAATTGGGGATTAACACATACACACTACTATATATAAAATAGATAACCCACAAGGTCTTACTGTATAGCACAGGGAACTATATTCAATATCTTGTAGTAACCTATAATGGAATATAATCTGAAAACAGTATCTAACTGAATCACTGTGCTTACACCTGAAACTAACACAACATTGTAAATCAAATATACTTAAACAGAAAAAAAACTTCCCTTCGTATACTTTGTTTCTCCCATGACACCTGGTACAGGTCCTTACACATACGATACCTCTTTACTGATTGTTATGTTAGCTTCGCTTAATACCATGGTTACTAAGCGTGTTCTCAGAGTCACCATGACACTTAACAACCATTAGGTGACTGTATGCAATTAAATTGTTCTTAATCAAGAATACAAAAGAATTTGCAACGTAACAGAACAGAGAATAAAAGATCTGGATTTTATGTGACGAGATATTTTAAATAGGGAAATAATATATACATTAAAAAAAAAATAGAACTTTAATTTGTTGTATCTGCTGATATCTAATAAAGATCCTTCCAAGCAGAAAGCATCTGAGATGTTGAGCTTATGGGGCAACGAAGGGAATTTTGTTTTATTAAAAAAAAATCAATTGATTTTATTTTTTAGCAGAGTTTTAAAGTCTTGAGAAGATAGTTCAGAGAGTTCCATATACCTCTGCCCTTCACAGTCTGCTCTATTATTAACATCATGCATTAGTGTGGTGTATTTGTCACAATTAATGAACTAATACTGATATAGTATTAGTTTACATTAAGATTCACTCTTTGTGTTGTACAGTTTTATGGGTTTTGACAAATGCGTGTCACGTATCCATCATTACACTATCATACAGAATAGTTTCACTGCCCTAAAAAACCTACACTTCAACTATTCATCCTGCCTCCCTAACAAAGGGAACTTTTTAATATCCCTGCTTGTCTGTGAGCTGGAGGAGCCTGGCTCCTGGCATCCAATGAGGTCCTCATCATGCTTCATCCCTTGTTGGCGGTGTGTCGGTGAGTAAGCGACTCTAACCTCGATGGCCTCTTGTGCATAACGTGAGATCATGGTATCTTCCTCTCAAGGATGTTATGAGCACAAAATAAAAGACATTCCCATATAAAGCACCTAGCACCCTGCCTGGCAGTGTCAGAGTGCTCGGGTTACAAGCAACCCACACCAGCATTGCCAAGCTGAAGGGAGAAAAGCGTTAGAATAATACTGGGTCCCCCGCATGATCGAGGAAGAGGTTAACAGCCAAGTGTCAGGACCAGGGGCTCTGGGTGTCCCGGCAGCAGGGGGTCCTGACTGTTTCCTGGGCACAGCTGTTCCCCTGGGTGAGTGGATTCATCTCCACCTCTCCTGGCTCTTCTCAGGAGTGAAATTCACGGGAGACACATGCGTATTTTTGTGGATTAGGTCACCTGACTTTACAAGGCTGGAGGGTTGGCGCATCACTGGCAGCCTGGCCAGGACTGTAAGGAGAGTGGGAATGCCATTCTCTGTAGGAAATGGGAGGTGCTGTTGCCAGAAGGAAAAGGGAAGGTGTGCTGAGCAGACGGACATAGCGCCCCAGTGCACCAGACATAGAGGGTGCTAGGAAGTGGTGATCTCCTTTCGGTCTGCCATTTTGACGATGTGTGATTTATACCTTAGTGTGAAACTTGCAGTGTGTGTGTGTGTAACATGATAGTTTCTAACCAATTGCAGTTGCTGAGCTAAGCACCTTCACCCTCCCCTTGGCTGTCTGCTGTCTCGTCCTTGCTGCTCTCCACCGTCCAGTGGGGACTGTGGCATCTGGCTCACAGCCCCCCTCCTCTGTGACCCTGTTGCTGGCTTGGCTGACCCCCACATCCACATGGTCACCCCACCTCACCAGCACTAGCCCCTCACTCCTCCAGTTCTTCATGTCCATGTCCTTCTCCTCCTCCATCTCCCCCTCAGCCCTCTCTTCCCACAGTTATCTAAAATCCTCAGTACATCCCTGATCCTCTGGTCACCACTGGCCTCCCAGCCTTCCAGCTTGCTTTCTCAATGACTCAGTGTGTGTTTTACCCTGTGTTGTCTCTTTCTGCTTTGCTTTCTTCTTCTTTTTCTTTTTTTTAACTTTTATTTTATATTAGAGTATATAGTTGATTAACAATGTTGTGTTAGTTTCATGTGTACAGCAAAGTAATTCAATTATACATATACATGTATCTATTCTTTTTCAATTTTTTTCCCATCTAGGTTGTTACAGAATATTGAGCAGAGTTCCCTATGCTATACAGTAGGTCCTTGTTGATTACCTATTTGTTTTTTTTGTTTGTTTGTTTTGGGTTTTTTTGCCGCACAGCACAGCATGCAGGATCTTAGTTCCCCAACCTGGGCTCAAACCCGCACCCCCTGCAGTGGAAGAGACTGTCATTCCTCCCTTGTATAGTCTTGCCTCCTTTGTCATAGATTAATTGACCATAGGTGTGTAGGTTTATTTCTGGGCTTTCTGTCATGTTCCATCGATCTATAGTTCTGTTTTTGTGTCAGTACCATACTGTTTTGATGACTGTAGCTTTGTAGTATAGTCTGAAATCAGGGAGCCTGATTCCTCCAGCTCCTGTTTTCTTTCTCAAGATTGCTTTGGCTATTTAGGGTCTTTTGTGTCTCCTTATACATTGTAAAATTTGTGGTTCTAGTGCTGTGAAGGCCATTGGTAATTTTTTAAAATATATTTATTTATTTATTTATTTATTTATTTATTGTTTGGCTGCATTGGGTTTTTGTTGTTGTGCATGGGCTTTCTCTAGTTGCTGTGAGCGGGGGCTACTCTTTGTTGCAGTGTGCGGGCTTCTCATTGCGGTGGCTTCTCTTTGTTGCAGAGCACAGGCTCTAGGCACACAGGCTGCAGTAGTTGTGGCACATGGGCTCAGTAGTTGTGGCTCACGGGCTTAGTTGCTCCACGGTATGTGGGATCTTCCCAGACCAGGGCTTGAACCCACGTGCCCTGCATTGGCAGGCGGATTCTCAACCACTGCGCCACCAGGGAAGTCCCGCCATTGGTAACTTGATAGGGATTGGATTGAACCTAGATTCTTTCAGTCACTCTCTTGTCCACTGAGTTTCCTGAGTTGTTCATTTTCCACAGCTGCCTGGAAAAATCAACGCCTCTGGGTGACCCAGTACACCTGGACTACAGATTACTTCTGGGGGTAGGTGACACAGTCACCAGCCTTGAGTGGACCCTCAGTGAGTCCAGCGACCCCACGTGTTTCTCGGGTCTGCTCATACTCCTGGTCTCTGTGTTAAATTGTTCTATGAAAATACTTTTTAAAAAATCCATGTCCTCTTGGTTTTGCTCTGAAATCCGTTGACTTCTCTCCATCCTCACTACAGCCACCCCAGTCAAACCCCCCATAATCTCACACCTGGGTTACTACAATGGCCTGCCGTCTGGTTCCCACATTTCATTTCCCTAGTGTTGCCAAGCTTGTCTTTAAAAAATCTCATATGGCTTTCTCTTTTCTTTAAGATACATTCCAAAATCCACAACGTGTCCTATGAGGACTGGTGTCATCGGACATCACCACGCTTATTCCTCCTCCTCGTCTGGATTTACCATCCCCTCCCCCCCAAGCTTCAAGCACCGTGGCCCAATATTCAATTTCTGGATCAGTTTCCATCCCACATCAGTGCGCAGCCAGGTGCCCACGCCTCTCTTCTGCACATTTAACCCCAGCCCCACGGCCCTCCTCATGTGATTAACTCTTTCTCTCTCTTAAATGTCATTTCCTTAGGGACACTGCTCCTGCACTTTGCTTTCAGAAGATTTGTCACAACTAGAAGTACTTATTCCACGTCTGTCTTCCCCACTAGAATTAGCTCTATGACAGGAACACAATGACTGTGGTTTCCACAGCTCCCAGACCCCAAGCCCCCGAAGGGGACACAGCGAGCGACCCTCTCCTGACTGTGCATCTGTGCACGTGCTGCCTGGGACCCACCCTCAGGGGTCCCACTGCTGCCCCAAAAACTGAGGTCTTGGCTTCATGCTCAGAAAATAGACTTTTCTCAATTAAAAATTTTTCCTCCAGTTATTATTTTTGCACTCTGGTTTGGGTCCTCACAAATGCCTAGGTGATTCCCCCAAATTAACAAAGAAGTACCAATCAAATGTCAATAGAAAACTTGAAAATAGCTGATCACACATAGTTTTGGAGTTAGCCTTCCCTCCTTGATGTGGACCTGTGTTTGTGATATATTATTTAAAATATTAGATATGCATAATAGGCAGTATGTGTTTTCTGCTACTAGGGTTATTGTTAGATTATGTAATGAAATTAATATATTGCTATTTTGTGGTGCTTCCCACAGAAATCCCATGCTTTTGAGGTGCTGTTTATACCACTGCTGTAAGGCTGGTTTGTGTTGACATTTCTCCTTTACAGACAAGACGAGGATGAGCTGACCCTTTGGGGAATTCACAGCCAGTGCTCACGGTGTTAAGCACATGTCATTTTTTGTTTGATTTACCACTTTATCCATAGCTTCAAAACAGCTCCAAGAATTCTACATAGGAAGGATGTGCTATGTGTTAATAGAAAAATACACTTCACCATGTATTTCAGTGTCATTCTGAGGACCGGAACTTTAGAAACATATCTGAGATTAATCCTTTACAAATAAAGGAATGTGTCTGAGTTGAGTCCTCAGGAAACACATACTCTTTTATCCATTGATTTGAAAGGAACAAAAGGGGTAGAAGTTAGAAACCAGGAAGGTGGTCGATACATTTTGTCTGAGATACAAGAAGGAATTGATAGATATTGGAAGAAAAAAAAAAACAAACTGAAGGAAAGAATGCTTTTTAAATGGAGAAACTAGAAGAATGAGCTAAGACGAGACCATAAATAGTGATTACGGAGCCGTGGTTCGCAGTGCATGTGCTGGAATTCCCACTGGAAGAAGGTCCTACTAATTATTGATAATGATGAGGTAGATCGACTCATCTTCTGCTTGTGAATCACCTCTCATGAATGTTATTTTCCCCATTTCTCTAAAGACACTTTTACCTGGAGAGTTTAATAACTTACTCAAGATAACACAGTTTCTGGTACAGCTAGGACAATCTAATTCTAGTTAAATGTGATGCTGTGTTGCCAATCTCATATTTATGTATCGAGTCTTGCCTGAAATAGCAGACTAAGTCTTCACTTTGACTGAAAGTGTTCATATTTTAGTTTGTCACCTTCTACGCAAATTCTTTTACACTGATTTATTCTCTCTATTCAGCAGAAGGGGGAAAGGATATTTTCCAGAGTGTTGGTTAAGGATCAGCCACTTTACATTCGTTTATTTTAAATTACTATGGTCTAGGGGTTAGCTTAATAACATAGCCAAATAAATTAATATGTCACTTTTTAAAATTAGAAGGTGAATTCTAGCCCATTTTTTTCCTGCTCATCAGTTGTATAGGGACCCATAAATATTTGCTCCTTAAATTCCTAACTTAAGCAAATCCTGAGCGCTACTTCCCAGAGGGGACAGATTCTTATTCCATGTAAGAATTGGCAGCTGTTTCACTTTTTACCAAATTCTTGTATCTGTCCTCAGATATCATCACCTCCTATTCCGTTTCCCTGCATGTTGTATGTTACATGCTGCGCCAGGCCCATTACTAGTTACTTGGAACAAAACATTCACAGATTTCGCGGGGCATTGAGCTCAGCTACTTTGCGAAGAGAAAAGCACGGTAGTCTGTCCAGGAGACTAGACGATGTCCGTTTGGCATTGATCACAGAGCTCTTGCTTGGCACTCCCCGGGGAGGGTGGGAGTTTGTCTGAGCTGCTGGGGGTGCCTGCCCAGCCCAGCCCGCCCCCTCACACAGGCCCCGGGCCCAGCCCTGCTGGGTGCGTGTGGCAGTGATGGCCCCTGAACCCATCACCGGGCTCACATGTGCACGTGGTCCATGTTCGGGCTCCTGGGGAGAAACCCCACTTCTGCCACTCGCTGCTGTGCGATCCGGACACTTGAACCTCTCGGGGCCTTGGGTTCCTTGTTCACAAACACGGGGCTAATAGTATTATTCTACAGCATAGTTTGTTGTGAGAATTAAACACAACTGAACAGTGGACTTGGCATGTGGTATTTAGGTATCCAGTGAGCATTAGCTGTTTTTTTAGTAACGGCTTTTACACACATACACACTCACAAACATATGCACATACATGTACACATATACATACATATAATGGTGTACACACGCCTATAATATAATAATACCTATAATAAAATGTCATCTATTTTATGTGTGGGTATGTGTGTGCATTTGTACGTGTAATAGATGTACACACACACACATATACCCATGTGTACACATATTCATACATGTGATGTACACATGCCTATAATAATACATGCCTATAATATCTATTTTATGTGTATGTAATAGATATACACACACTCACATATACATATATGTATACACAATACATAAATATGATAATGTACACATGCCTATAATATAATAATAGTACCTATAATAAAATGTTATCTATTTTATGTGTGGGTATGTGTGTGCATTTGTACATATAATAGATGTACACACACTCACATATACACATGTGTACACATATTCATACATATGTACACATGCCTATAATACATGTCTATAATAACATCTATTTTACGTGTATATGTATGTATACATATACACATGTACACACAATACATAAATATGATAATGTACACATGCCTATTAATATAATAGTACCTGTAATAATGTTACCTGTTTTTTGTGTGTATGTGTGCATACATATAGAAGTGCACACGCACGCACACCTTCACTCCCTGGCCCGAGTCGGAAGCCCTGTGCTCCCACAGCACCTGGTCCACAGTTATATTAGTGCCTTCATCACGTGACATCATCACCTACTGTGTACCATCTCTCATCACCTGGGGTTCCCACGGATGAGGTGGCTGCTTCTCCGTCCTCTCATCCCAGAGCTTTGTGCTGCTGCCGAGGGTATCCCTGAGCTCACAATAGAGTTATGTTGTTGGACAGGTGGATGCCAGATATTACTTCACAGTTAGGTTGTCATTCCTTTAGCTTAACACTGGGCTCTCGGTTAAATTCGCATGTCTCTAAGCAACTTCATGCCCCGTGCTATTATATTATTTATGACACTTAGAGGGAAGGGATTTCAAAGTCCTCCCTGAAAGTGCGCTTTGGCCAGCAGACGGGAGAGAGGTCTTAGGGGTCTGGATGTCTGCGAGTGACGGCGAGTGACGAGAATGAGGTCCATGGTCTTTATGCTTTTGTTCTCATGGTGACATTTCTCTTCCCAACTCAACTCACGTGTTCAGCGGGCTGCGTGGTGTTATCCAGCAAAGATGTCGCTTTGTGGCTCGGTTGTAGGAAAGAAGAAAGTGATAGTCCTATTGTGTTAGTCTACGGGGGGCGGCCGGAACAAAATCTAGCAGTTCTGGAGCCTAGAGATCCAAGACCCAGGTGCTGTCAGGTTGGTTTCTGGTGAGAGCTAGTCCTGGCTTGTGGATGGCAGCCTTCTCTCTGTCCTCACATGACCTTTCCCCTGTGTGCACACAGAGGGACAGAGGAAAAGAGAGAGAGAGATCACTGGTGTCTCTTCCTCTTTTTACGACACCAGTCCTATAGGATTAGGGCCCCACCCTTGCTATACACTGGGTGTTTGTCTCCCCCCAGATTCATATGTTGAAATCCTAACCCCAAGTATGATGGTATGACGGCGGGCGGCGGGGGGTGGGGGGGTGGGGGGGCTTTGGAGGTGATCAGGTCTAGAGGGTAGAGCCCTGGGGAATGGGGTTGTTACCGAGTCCAAGCTCACTCTGCTCACCTCACAACAGGCCAATAAATCGGAGACGAGATGTTGAGGCACGAATACGACTTTATTGGGAAAGCCGGCAGACCTTGAAGATGGCGGACTAAAGTCTCAAAATAACCATCTTCTCAGGGTTTGGATGCCAGTTTCTTTTATAGCACAGAGAGGGGGAGATGGGGAGATGGGGAAGTAAAGTAAAAAGGCCATACATTTTGCAAATATCACCTGGAATGGCCAGCCTCGGGGAGGGGATGTGTTAATTTCTTCTTTCTTGCAACCATCCGCAGGTGGGCAGGGTCAGGATTCTTCCCTGAACAAAGGCACTTTGGGTTAACATTCAGGCAGAGGGGCAGGGTTCCCTGAGGCAGGCTGTAATGTATAGACAGTATCCATTTAGTGAACAAAAGCAGCGGAAAGCAAAGGTTAAAGTAAAAAACAGATCCAACATGTAGTCAAATTTGGCTCTTCCCTGTTACAATTCCCCACTGTCAATGTCCATTCCATAATCTTGTGGAAAAAAGGGTGACGACCATTCTAATTGCTTCGTCAGATGGATCTTTCTGGGAGCGTCCGCCATCGGTGCCAGTGTTCCAAACGTTGTCTCTTCTGTTCCTCTCTAGAAAGTATCTCCTTTACACCTGTAGCCTTAAAAAAAAGCAAAAAAAAATAACCTCACAACCTAAAAGTTGAGAGTTATGATCTATTCAGTGGGAATTTTGAGGGATTCAAGCCCAGGAGGCAGCATCTCAAGTTAAGGAATTTAGCATTTTTCTCTGTATGGGAAAATGCAGGAGTCTGGGCTCACTGAAATCACTCTCTTGATATGCACCTCAGCTATCTGGGGCCTGTATCCTGTATTCTCATATCCTGAGTTTCCTCAGGGCTCACAGGCTCACGTTGGAGTGCTGAAATCGCTAATGACTGATGTGGCCAGAAATATTCCATTTCTCATATCCTCTCCCCTTGGTCAGGGTTTTGACCAATATTTGGGAGACATTTCAGGATCAAATTTTGTCCCACAGCGCTAGGAGGCTCATCGCAGGTCAGGCGAAAATTCTTGATATGTCACTCCAGGTGCTAGATTTTGGATTAGGCCCTATTGATAATTAAAGATTCTCTGGATCCTCTATCTAATTATGATCCAGGAGACATTTTCCCTTGTTGCTTCTTCCCATAGCTAGAATCACACTATTACAATTATCTTATGTTATAAATGTGATCTACTTCCTCAAGATGTTTAGCCATAGACGTTTTGTTGGAAGCCTGGTTACACACTGGGTACTATAAGAGACAACAATCTTATAAAATAGACAGGATATAAGTAATGCAGCTAGTAACATTGACAGAGACATAGTGCAGCAGGGAGATACAAAGTACAAACAATTTGGCTTACAAAGGTATAATTTACCAAATTATTGTAAGTCATAATTAGTTTAAGGGGAAGGTTTTCCTTACACCTGGAAAACACAGACTTAAACCAGTCATTTTTCAGATAGAAACCATAAAAATTATAACCATATTCACCACTTTACTCAGTCCTATGTAACTAATCCTTCTTGTTAACAGCTTTATGAAACCATCAGGTTTCCCATTAGAATTCTTCAATTTCTTACCCAGTTCAGCATTATGGTCTGAAAGCCAGAAACTTGTATTTATCCAAAGGTCCTTTCTATATTCTATAAATCTTCTTGGAGAGGAAGCATTTTTGCCAAGGCATCAGAGTGAAACCATAACTGTCTATAATGACAAAAGACTTAAGAAGGCACATTTAAATCTGATTACTGTGCAATTGACAAAGTAATTTGGTTACTGTTGTGACATGCAACACTTTCAGATAATAACCAGAATTATGACTGATAACATTTTACCAGGACATACCAAATTTTAGGAACTGCATATAATCTCTAGAATACCTGTATCATTTGCCATAAAATATAACCTAAGAAGATTTATTACTTATTTGACAACACTTCCCATGTAATTTAACATACCAAGTGAACCTAATTAGTTAATATCTCTCTTTTTTCAGGGGCCCTTTGAAGCATCCCAGAGTTAGCTAGAGGTCAAAGGAACTTCATTATAATTTGATTTGGGAAGTTTTGTCAAAAAAATATCAGAAGGGTCTAAAACAGTCAGATAGGATCACAGGTCACTGTGAAACAATAGTTATTCACTTAGCCAAAGTAACAATAAAAGATTTCAAAGGCAAATACAGAACCAGATTACTTAAAAGGTAGAGAAACTTAAAATTTGTTATCAAAGGCAGTTCAAAATCTTAAGAAACCTTGTCGTCTTAATAGAGAGAAAAGCCAAATTCAAGTTTTGCACCAGCTTATTTTTAAAATTTATTTACTCAATTAAACTTATTTTAAACGTAGTGAATCCTGACCATGTACAAAACTCTTTTCTCGGGGTCCACTTTCCATAAACCTTCCATCACTTAACTTATGTTAGCACTATTCTAACTTTCAAGTTGTTGAATATCTGGAGAGATTAATTTTAGATAGACATTCCTAAAAGATAATTATTTTTAAAAGTTCACCTAAAGCTCTTATTTCATTTGCATTTTCTTTCCTTAAAAGTTTCTTCACATCAAGTTACTTTCCTTGCTGACAAATTTGCAAGAGACATAACAAGATTTTATCTAGCTTATATAAAACCTAGGCACAGTAAAAGTATTATACTTAATGCTGATGACTCTAATGACATGTCTATATTAATTGGATTAACAAACAGCAATACTGAATATTTCTCAGTTCATGGGAACCTGAAACTCATTTAGCTTAATTTTTCTTGTATTTAGAATTGTTTGGTTTGTAAGTGCTTACTTTTCTTTAAGCCAATTAAATAGAGTTCATCCACAAATCAACGTCAGCAATGTTATCCATATACAAAGACTCATACAAGGACACAAACAGAGACATCATAGTTTTCATTTCAAAATTTCAGCCCTGAGTCAGGTACAGCAATGTAAAGCCCATCAGTTTACAAAAAGAGGTTGAATTAAGATTAGGTTTCTGGCAGATGGAACAAATCAAGCTCACTTGTCTAGATGGCTGAATTTTTACAGAAAAGACACTTAGGTTTTTTATTTATCTTTGACAAGTCAGTTTCTAAATTACCTTACCCTCTTTTTAAAGATTGCATTTTAAAAAGATGGAAGAGATGAGGGTTCCTGAGAAGACCAGGTAGGACATTTGCATCTCAAAGTTACAGGCAAGTTTTTCCTAGCATGACTTTGTTTTCCCTTTGTTTAATATTTACAAGCCTCTTAAGATAAATAGGGAAGGTAGTCGATCAACTTGTTCCCCACTGTCAAAGTTACCTGGGGCTCCTGTGGGGAAATTAGAATCGGATGCCTCAAGTCCAAGGGAGTCCCCTGGCCTCTTACAGGATTTTGGCACAAGGGAAATTGCCCTGCTGCAGAAGTGGCTCTCAGTCCAAATTGGGTGCCCTGTTGGGTCTTAGATGGTGATACTAAACCAGGCTCCTGTGCTCTGGAGGTTAACATAGAAACTTCTATTTAATCCCCATGGGTAGGGGAAACAGGAGGCAGTGAATATGATGGCGGCATGTGGGGGTGGGGGCAGTTGGAACAACTGCCAGTGCAGCCTGCTCTTTTGCAAAACACTTCTAACTGTGAAATCATATAATAATTGAGTGAGTCATTCAGGGGTCATTGCTCTTATGATCTTAAATATTGGGTCCACACCCTATTACAATAGTACATCATGTCTTTCTTAGTCATAGGCTCACGGCTATGTTTCAGCCATTTATCTAATATACGCCCCAAAGGGCTCTCCTTCGGGATAGATGGAGTATTTCCCATTTTTATAAGTTTGATAACACCAAAACACAAAAGGCGCAAACAAATTCCAACACAAAAGGTCCAAACAAACTCTAGCATTGATGCACACGAAACCAAGATGAAAACCAACAAGCTGGTTCCTGAATTGGGTAGACTTACCCTACAAAACCAACAAACTAGATCCCAACGAACCGGCTCCAAATCAGATAGAGGCAAACAACAATTCCCCCCTGGAGGAATTATACCTGGTACCTGTTGGAACAGGGTACCCCAATCAAACAAACTGGCTTATCCCGTAAAGAAAAAGCCCAAATTGAGAGGGGAATATGTTCCCGGTATGCACGCCAGAGTGACTTACCCTACAAAGTCGAGTCCGTCAACTCGCAACACAAAAGGATACACAAAACCAAAACAAGACCAAGACCAAAACAAACGAACCGGTTACCAAATTGGGTAGACTTACCCTACAAAATCGAGTCCGAGGACTTGCAAAAGTTGGTCAGTTCCTTGCTTCAACTGCCAAGCGCTGGGGTAGCCCGTGCTGCTTCAGGAAATTTTGAAGGGAAGATCCTCAGGACAAATAGTCCTGGCAGCTGCTAGGGCCTTGCCCCAATGTTCCCTCACTGGGGCCAGCTGGCCACGAGCAGCAAGCTTCCTGGCTGGCTCGCCAAATTTGTTACCAAGTCCATACTTGCTCTGCTCACCTCACAACAAATAAATCGGAGACAAGGTGTTGAGGCAATGAATACGACTTTATTTGGAAAGGCGGCAGACTGAGCAGATGGCAGACTAAAATCTCAAAATAACCATCTTCTCAGGGTTTGGATGCCAGTTTCCTTTATAGCACAGAGAGGGGGAGATGAGGAAGTAAAGTAAAAGGCCATAAGTTTTGCAAATGTCACCTGGAATGGCCAGCCTTGGGGAGGTGATGTGTTAGTTTCTTCTTTCTTGTAGTCATCCACAGGTGGAACAGGGTCCAGATGTTTCCCTGAACAAAGGCACTTTGGTTTAACATTCAGGCAGAGGGGCAGGGTTCCCTGAGGCAGGCCATTATGTATAGACAGTATCCTTTTAGTGAACAAAAACAGCAGAAAACAAAGGTAAAGTAAAAGAAACAGATCCAACATGTAGTCTGATTTGGTTCTTCCCTGTTACAGGGTCAGTGCCCTTACAACAGAGACTGCAGAGAGGTCCCTGCCCCACTGCCAGTGAGGACACGGTGACAGACGGCTGGCCATGAACCAGAAGATCATTCTCAGCAAACACCGAATCTGCCTGTGCCTTGATCTCTGACTTCCAGCCTCCAGAACTGTGAGAAGTAAATGTCTGTTGTTCATAAGCCACTCAGACAGACTAAGGCAGCCCTTAATTACCTCCTGAAAGGCCCTATTCCAAATACAGTCCCATTGTGGGTGAGGGCATCAACAGATGAACCTTGTGGGGGGGGGCAGTTCAGCCCCCAGCACTGAGGCCTATTTTAGTTAGAAGTTTTGTGTGTGTCTGAGGAGCCCCAGTTTTCTGCTCAGCATAACTCAGGGGATGGGTCTCTGCAGCTGTGGATGAGGAACAACAGGCTGTGATCATTCCAACAAGACCTGCAGCCACACGGCAGGACCTGGAGATGCAGGAGCCGTGGGTTCAGGCCCATCTCAGATGCTGACACACAGTGTGGAGTCTGGCTTCCCCAGGAGAACCTGGAGGGGTGGGACCATGCAGAGTCCCAGTGAGTCAGGGCACCGAGGAGGGGCCTGAGCCGGCCAGGGCCTCTGACACAGACCTGTCGGATGGGGGGCTGGGATGGGGAAGCTCCTGTGAGTCTGGGAGATGCAGCAGGTGAGCTGACCCTCCAGCCAGAGGGCAGAGGTAGAAATGGGATGCTGGGGGCAGTGGGGTGGGGGGTGGTCAGAGGACTGAGCCAGACTCAGAACCACTTCTGGGACACTGAGCCTGGCAGACATGCTGCCCTAGGGGCTTGATCTTAAGTATCCAGAGCTGGCCTTACACTATTAGAAAATTGGGGGCAGATTTTTTTTAAAAAGGAGTTTCATAAAATTTCAGGGTTACACTCTTCCATGGTACTTCCTGGTGAAATGTCCAAGCTAAGTGATCTCATCAAGGAGGAACACCTGCCTTCACTAGCAAATCTCCTTCATCAATCAAAGGAATCTCTTAAGTCAGGATTTGTATTCTTTATGTATAAATAATGCTGTCTCCTAGCTAAGCTTGTAACATACTGATGGATAGTAACTGTAGTTATCACTCTTGGTAATATTTCTTAGTTATTATTCTTTTACTTTATCAGCATTAAGACCTCAGAGGAGCCTTCTCTGACCTCAGACCCCCACTAGCAGACCGGATCAAAGCCCTCTGCTAGCGCCCTGTCCTTCTGCCTTACAGGCCTTCCCACTATTGCAATGAAATAACAATTGCATGATTAATTGTTTCATGCCTGTCTCCCTTGCCAGATTATTTTCCCAATGAAAGCAGCAACCAGGTCTATTTTAATCATAGCTACAGCCAACACTGGTTCTTACCCATAGCAATAAATTCTTTTTAAATGAGTTATTTCATTCCCTCATTTATTCAACCATTAGCTAATGCATTTAGTGTTCACAAGCCCTAGGAACTAAGCTACAAACAGGGAAACAAAACGTAATGTGATCGTGTCTGCATTTGAAGAGCTCACAATTTAGTGCAGAGAGTTCTTAACCCGTGAAGGTAAAGTTCCCCTTGAGAACCTCGTGAAAGAAGTGGTCCCTCTTCCTGGAAGCTACTTATTTGAAATGGATACGAGATTTTGTGTGTGACTTGCGATGTTCACAGATCCCTGGAAGTCTATTCAGTGTCTTCCTAAAATTTCCTGAATTCAGAGGTCAGGATCCTTCCACGA